>NC_081828.1:101354355-101954355 GCF_030867095.1 Alligator mississippiensis
AAGAAATCTGCACTGTGAATATAAAGTAACTGATAACCGTAGGCTCAGAACAAATCATAAGGGATGAGGTACACACTTTGCCAATAGGCTTAACAGCTATGTAATTCCAGATATGATTTGGCAATCTTCTTTCCATTACAAATTCTGCAAGTGTGTGTGTTCTAGGGGTCATAGACCCTTCTACATCTGTTCTCCTTCCCACAAACCTGACCTATCTGTCTTCCCCTGTCTCTTCACAATGCCTAAATCCTCTCTTCATCCTAAGCTCCATGTCTCCTTCTCCTTCTGTGGTCTACTCAGCTGAGTCTCCTTTCCCATTTTCCTTCCGTCTTCCTTCCACACACCAAGCAAAAAAGGGAAGATTTAAAATGTCTAAAAGAAAAAAAAATGCACTGGCATAATTAAATGTGTTATTTTACTCTAGACTACAAAATGAATGTATTTGCTGCAAACACATTGTGGGAACACAGAGACAGGCAATAGCAGATGTACTTGTTCACCAGAAGTGGACGAAGTTGATCATGGCCCGGAATACAAAATGGGACCAACTTACCCACTACTAGAGCTAAATGCATAAATAAAAAGAGAGCTGCTAAGAATGCTTGGGAAGTACCTGAGGACTTTCTAATGATATATACCGGGAAGACACTCACAGTGTGTGTGTGTGTGTGTGTGTGTGTGTGTGTGTGTGTGTGTGTGGCTTAAATAGGAAGCTATTTAAGTTAGCACAATTACTTACATATGTATGTATGAATTTGGTAACTGGTTGTGCCTGTACATGTATGTTTGCAAGTAGAAGCCTGTGGCAGGATGGGCCCTGAGGGCTGCTATGATGCCCCCTGTAGGCTACCCTGATCCTGCCCCTACTCCAGGTTATCTGTATAAGACCTTTTGGGTTTGTTTTTTTTATCTTACCTGTCATGCATTGATGTTCCTTCTTGGTTGATTAGGAGGCTGCCCTTGAGTCCAGGAGTGATTTCTTTGGTACCTAGCAGACATGATCAGTTTCTGGGCCCTCTGTCTACTAACAGAACCTGGCCTGTTTTCTGCAGACAGCTCATGTACCCAGGCAGAGCTACATGTGCCCTGCTGGCACGACTCAAACTTGGTAGTCACATCTCATAACCCTAATGGCCCTAATGACACCTTAAGGGCTCTATTCATGGCCTCCAGCCTGCACCAACACCCACACCTCATGGATGTCTCTTAGTTGTCCTTCACTCTCCTATACAAGCTTCAGCCCTCTTAGCCTTGGCCCACAGGTAACTCTGGCTGTAGTCTTCTAGCCTGAGCTCACTTGCTTTGGCCCAGCTTCTTGGTTTCAGCTTCTCTCTTTCTCGAGGATCAGGCTCTGGCCCTTTGGTTGCAGCCTGCCTTGATTGCCCTCCTTTCCTGTCTCTCTTTCTAACCCCCCTGCACCTGGCAGGGCCATACCTGGAGTGCCTCTCTGCCATCCTTGTGTAGCCTCCTAACCATGCCTAGAGCCACAACCTGGTCCTCTGGTACTTATTATCTTACCACAGCACCAAACAAAACAAAACAAAACAAAACAAAACAAAACAAAACAAAACAAAACAAAACAAAACAAAACAAAACAAAACAAAGACACAGCCCATCTGGACAGTCACAAACAAAGAACAAACTGAACTCAAATCATCCCCACCCTGGGTGAACCCTTATTTCTACTCCAGGCTCCACAGCAACCTGCCTGGGTGGTCCTCATCCTTTCCAGATGGCTTGAATGAGCCTGCTGGCCTGCATGCCAGTCTCTTATACAGGTAAGTCCCTCCCCTTCCAGCCAGTCTGTCCTATCACATGGCATGAGCCCAATGTTCTCTCATTGGTCCTTTCTGCCCTGCTTGGTTTTAGTACACTGGTAGCAGGGTTGTTGGTGAACCCTAATATCCTATCTCTTTTCCTTTGGCTGCTTGCTTCTCAGGGGCTTTACCTAGTAACTTATCATCTGCCCTCCCCACCCCCCCTCCTCCATTGTTTTTATCTAAATTCCTATCTCTTCAGGCCACAAAGACTCTACTCTTTAAGGGCTCTTGCAGGCCTTGTGTGTCCCTCAGCCTTTTCCCAGTAACAGGATAAGGGTTTCCTGTTAAAAAGTCCCCTCTAAATCATTTGAGGAACCTTTAGGAGAACAGCTGACTGGTCAGTCTATGACATAAATGTTACTCAATTGCACTATTTTTTTTTTCTACCCTGCATTAACTTAAATAGCTTTCTTGCTTCAACCTCTTACCTTGCATAGATTTGCCCTGGTAGGCCGATTATATTATTTGCAGTTCTTCACTCACCTTCTTGCAAAACAGCCTTTTGATCTGCTGTCCTTGGATACTTCTTACGCTTAGTTTGATTATAGGATTTTTTTATGTTTAGTTTGGAATTGAATATGCATGTTGTCCTTGAAACTTTGTCAAGTGAATACTCTGGTTTCCCAGTCCGCCCTGGTTACCTACCTGAACCTTTCAAAATGCACTCTAGTCCACGCAGCCTAGAAACCTTTTGATTGCATTTTGTTGAGGAGAGTGCATGGCAGAACTCAACTTTCTTTATGAGATATGTGGAGGCAGATTCTGACCTGGTGTGCACCCTGTACAGTCCTATAGACTTGGACTGTTTAATTTGTCTCTTAGGGGCAGTTAGCATTTGGCACAGTTAAATGTATTTATTTACTGGCAGTGTTTCAAAAAGATCTTCATTCTTTTCTTTAAAGAGAAATATCAGCATTATTACTTTTGATTGAGAAACACAAATCCCTTTTTGTGGAAAAACCAATTGTTTTCCTTTGCTATGTCTAGACCTGGCTTTGAAACAAATCATTGGTTCTGAAGTCCTGTCAGAACTGAATCTCAACTTTATAAACATGCCTTAATTTTCAAATTAGAAAAGACGGTTGTGAAGATTTTACAGTACAAATTAGGCAACACAAAACATGAAGTTAACTGACAAAGGAAGGAAAAGGGAATTTAGCTGTTAATTCCTGTGCGGGTATTTTGTTTCAGTACATTTTCAATGCATTTCTGCAGTCTCTTAGGATAGGCATCCCTATTTTGAGAATTGGGCCCCTGTCAGCTAATTGTGTGTCAGCTAAACCTTCTAAATGTTTTAAAATAATCTTTTCACAGACTGTCATTTAGTTGGTCATTCCATCAGTTTGCAAATCATCATCTGAAGCTTAGTTAATTTTTTCTGCCTTTCCTATGCACTCTATTCATTTAAGAATGAGAGATATCACTTGAAAGAGAAAATTAAGAACACAAGACATGATTCTCAGGAAAGGAAGAGAAATTACCAAAGCTCTCTTGCTTCTGTAGCTTTTCGTGAATTAATCCATTCAAAAACAAGTCAAAATGTGATTCATCGCTTCAGGTAAGGTCAGAAAATTCTGTATTTTAATGATGAAAGGGTCATGTTTCTTCTTATGAGTTTTTCTGTTGAAAAAAAAATGACAAGATCTGAGCACTACTCTTACCTGTTTGAAAATGCATCACTTACATCAAAAATGAAGAAACTCCCCATTTCTTGGAACATTGTATTCCAATTATATCAAAAGTATGCAAAACACACACACCCTAACCCAGCCCTCCCTTCCCTTCCCCCCTGTCCTCACTTCCCAATTCAGACTTTTATAGCTCATAAGCCAGGAAAAAAGATGAGTCTTGCAGTGTCTGCTAACCCTGAAGGTTAGCGGGCTACTGTGGATCAATAGAGAGAGTATGGATCCAGGGGGTCGGGGAGGGGCAGAAAAAAGGAGGTGGAGGTCTTTATGTTGCATATCCTGTAGACAGCTGACCACTTCTCTATACCAATGCTGCATTTGCTCAGGTACCCTCAGAGACCATAACAACAGTAGTTTCTCATGAGAGAGGGTTTCTTAGATGAGTATCACAAATTCCAGTATTAAGATATTAAAAATGATGTGCCTGATATTGCCCTGTTTAATTATGTTTTTTCCCACTTATATGCACTGAGCACCACCACTGAAATGAATAGGTCTATTTGAGAATGTTACCCAGACCTATTCACAGTATTGTATCCCAAAGTGGGTCTCACTGTATCTGAAAAGAAATGTTTTGACACCAAATCCTCTGAAAAGGAACTCTCACAAGCTGCAATTTATGTGCACCTGGCATGTCTCCACCAGTATAGCAGCATTCTGTGGCATTTACTTTTTGTGATTTAGAAATTCACAAATGTCTGTGCTAAAAAAGACAAAAGAAAATTCAAGCACGGGGGGGGGGTGTTTCAAGCATCAATTATATTTGCTAGTAGCAGTCTGATCCAAACTTGCATAGTTCCCTGTTGCTATAATAACAGGGCATTGTTACAGGAGTTCAGATCACTGAAAGCAATCTCCTAAACAACTGCAATCCTTGATTTCCTCATTGGTGTTTCACAATTCCCTAAACCCTCAGAATGTGTTTTTCATTCTGCATGTACATTCAGAGCCAAATTAACCCTGATATAATTCTACTGAATTCAAAGGTGCTATAGCAGGAATGAATATGACCTGCATCAGATGCAGCTAACAGACAGAATCCTTAGCTGTGATCTTCTTGATTTCTGCAACCTGGAAACTGTCCAATTTGATTATTTGTTTCCCTTTGGGGCGGCAACATCCCTCTTTCTGACTGTTATGAGTTGAGGTTTAAACACTATGCAATATTGATCTGTTTTCTAGCCAGCAAATACTGTAGTCTTCAGCCTAATGCAGCTTTAGAGAGTTACATTTGAATTTGGAAAAGGTGTCCTGCTGCTTGTAATATTTTTGCAACAGCTATCTGAAATGTGAAAATGGAGGATAAATGCAGACATATCAGAGCCATTCTAAACTCTTCTCTGCTAGCTGTCTTGGTACCTTGGACTTCCTTGGGTTAGATCCACATTGATGTAAATTATCATACCACCTTTCCTTCTGTGCCATGCGCTGACATGCACAAGCTGAGGATCTGGTCTTGACGTTAGTTGTTTGGTTATGAACAAAGGACCATAAGACCAAACAAAGCAGATCTGTAGGATTCAGAACAACTGAAAAGCACTGCAGAAAATACTATCTGTCTTCAGCTGCTAACCCTGAGAAGGTCTGATACTATGGAAGAAAAAAACATGGAGTGGGGGAGGGGAGGAAATTAAATTAAGATATCCGTGGACTTTCAACCTGGCAAAGTTGGAGCTATTCTCCTCTTGGAGCAGAGTGGTGACCTCACAGCATGAGACAGAGAAACTAGGAGCCACCTGCACTGATCTTGGAATTTCTATTCTTCTCTCCTCTGGTCACAAGTCTCCCACAGGATTTGTTTTGTCCCCCAGCTTAGTACTGTGGAAGCCAAGGGAAGGCTTCTGTGCATGACAGAGAGGGGGTGTGTTGCTTTCAGAAGTATTAGACTTCATGTGAAATGTTGTTTGGAAATCCTGAAACTGTAATGGTATTGAGAATTGTTGCTTTTAGCTTCCTACTCACTTCTGTGCTCCCCTGAAGAAGCCTGAATGCCAATCATAGAGATGGCAGGGTGGCCATGAGCTTGGAAAGTGTATTAAGCTTACTTTGGAAATATATGGCTTTCAAATCTGTTTAGAGTCTTGTTCCCAAGAAAGACCTCCTGTTAGGAGGGAGGAGAGATGGCTGATACAGTGCACCTGACCACTTGATTTGACTAGACATTCTACCATAGCGTACCATCTAGTCTGGCATCTGAGATGGGACTTAGAAGAGGTTAAGTCTCATGATACCGATGTGGTCTCAGTCCCAAAGCTCCCATGTTGCTATCAGAATATTGGAGAAGTGCCAGACAATTTATTAAACATAATCAAGTCCCTGGTAATAGTGTCCTCCTTGGTAGTATTGAAGATGCCTGTCAGGTGGATACAACTTGCTGGAAATATGTCTAGAAAGGAGGATTCTACGAAGTGGTCAGAAACTTAAAAGTGTAAGTTGAAGAACTTAGTAATTATCCACCATTTATGGCACTCATTTTAATGTGTGTCTTGAACACAGTACAGATGCCAATACATTATAATGATGGGGGCTGAGAATATACTCGGCTAAAGCCAAGACTCAGAAGGGGACTCTGTTGGTTTAGAAACAGCAATTGCATGAGATGAATCAATGAAACCCAAGTAGACAGGGCATCTATGTTGTGTTGCAATAGGACCTATAGGCCGCAACTGATCAAGAGCAGGACTCCCATTGTTCCTTGGTATCTAAAACCTGCCAGGAAAAGATAGTTTGCCCCCCAGGGAGACTATAGATTCTTGGAGGAGTAAGGATGTTTTGACTTCCACAGCGCATTCATCCCAACTTATGTCATTTGCACATATGTACTAAATTGCTTTTAATGGTAATTCTAGGAATTGAAACAATGCTCTCTAGAAAAATGTTCACAAAGGCTAGGTACAGACATTACATACAAACTGGTATAAGTGACTGGAAACTGGTCTAAACCTGTAACAGATCAGGAATTCAGTGCACATAGACCAATTTAAGAATGGTGGAACTTGGTCTAAGAGAGAATCACAGAACATTAAGGTTGGAAGGGACCTTAGAAGGCCATCTAGTCCAACCCCCTGCTCAAAGTAAGACCATCTTCAAGTACATCATCCCAGCCAAGGTTTGTCTAGCCAGGTCTTAAAAACCTCCAAGGATGGAGATTCCACAACCCCTCTGGGTTTCCAGTTCCAGTGCTTTACTACCCTCCTAGTGAGAAAATTGTTCCTAATATCTAACTTAAACTTCCCTTGCTGTAACTTGAGTCCATTGTTCCTTGTTCTTTCATCTGCCACCACTGAGAACAATCTAGCTCCATCCTCTTTAGAACCACTCTTCAGGTAAACTGAAGGTTGCTATTAAATCCACTCTTGCTTGTCTCTTCTCTGAATTAAATAAGCCCAGTTCCCTCAGCTTCTCCTCAGAAGTCATGTGCCCCAGCACCTGAACCATTTTAATTGCCCTCTGCTGGACTCTCTTCAATTTGTCCACATCCTTTCTGTAGTGGAGGGCCCAAAACTGGACATAGTACTCAAGATGTGGCCTCACCAGTGTGGAATAGAGGGGAATAATCACTTCTCTTGGTCTGATGGCAGTGCTCCTATTGATGCAGCTCACTATACTATTAGCCACCTTTGCAACAAGAACACATGATTAGCTCATATTCAGCTTACTGTCCACTGTAACCCCAGGTCCTTTTCTGCAGAGCTGCTGCCTAGCCAGTCAGCCCCCAGCCTGTACTAGTGCATGGGATTATTCTGTCCTAAGTACAGGACTTTGCATTTATCCTTATTGAACCTCATGAGATTTCTTTTGGTCCAATCCTCCAATTTGTCAAGGTCTCTCTGACTCCTAGCATATCTACTACTCCCTCCATATTGGTGTCATCTGCACACTTGCTGATGGTGTGCTTCATCTCATCTTTCAGGTCACTGATGAAGATATTGAACAAACTGGCCCCAGAACTGACCCCGGGGCACTCTACTTGATAATGGCTGCCAACTGCTAGTGGACCAGAATGGATGTTGTATCAGATTTAATCAGTTTAGGTTAGAGTGGTCTATTGAACTTCTGTACCAGATCCCCTCCTGACTCAAGTTAGGTCACAGTTCTCTGGCATCCCATATTCTTTTGCAGCTTCCCCAGTAATCCTGCTCTTGCGGGATGGGTGGGCTATCCTCAGCCCATGTTTGTCTGTTCTGGCCAAGTGCTGGGCCAGTCCCACCCTCAGGCTGTCACAGAGCTGATACAGCAAAGCCTCTGCTCCCTAGCTCTGTCTGGCCTGTCAGCCAGGACAGGTCAGGCTGGGCAGTGGGGTGGGAAGGGTGGAGGTGTTGAGGTTCCCACCCTGGCATGCCCCTAACCAACACAGCTAGGGGGGCCCCTGGAGTGGAGGCTTCCCCACTTCCTCTCTGCCTGGCCCAGTGTGGCTTCTCTCCACAGCCCTTCCCCTTACTGGCTGTCATCAGCATGGGGAGGGGAAAGCAGAGACCCCTACTACACAGACCCCCCTGAGCTGTTCTCACTGGGTCTGGGAGGGGTTGGGTCTGTGCAGTGGGGGCTTCCTCACTTCCTGGGCTACATGGCCAGTGCAGCTTTTATCCCCACCTCCTCACCCCACCAGGTGTCAGCAGTGGGAGGGGAGGGGGAAAATGGGGCCCCATGGCTGCCCCCCAGCTCCCTGAGCCAGCATGGCTGCGGTGGCTGTAAAATGGGGGCTTCCCCTCTTCCTTGATGCCTGTAGCATCTCTTTACAGCTTCCCCCTACCAGCTGTCAGCAGTGAGGGAAGGGGGAGAAGGAAGATAATCCTGACTTCCAGCCAGCCCTGATGGGTTACACCCAAAGGTACTCAGGGAGCTGGTGAGCATTGTAGCTCAGCCCCTGGCACGGATCTTTGAGAGCTCCTGGCGCTCTGGTGAAGTGTCTGATGATTGGAAGAAGGCCAATGTGGTGCCTATCTTCAAGAAAGGGAGGAAAGTAGATTCGGCTAACTACAGGCCCATCAGCCTGACCTCTATCCTGGGGAAGGTCTTGGAAAAGATTATCAGAGAGGCCATCCTTAACAGACTAGCTGAAGGCAATATCCTGAGGGATACCCAGCATGGGTTTGTTGTGGATAGGTCTTGCCTGACCAGTCTCATTTCCTTTTATGACCAGGTGACTTATCACCTGGACAAGGGGGAAGAGATCGATGTTGTATAGCTTGACTTTAAAAAAGCCTTTGATCTGGTATCCCACGATCACCTCTTGGCTAAACTGGCTAACTGCGGCCTTGACCTCACCACGATCCACTGGCTGGGGAATTGGCTCCATGGTAGGACCCAGAGGGAGGTGGTTGACGGGAGCCAATCATCTTGGTGCGCTGTGACCAGTGGAGTCCCTCAAAGCTCTGTCCTAGGCCCTATACTATTTAACATCTTCATCAATGATGTGGACATCAGTGTCAGAAGCGGACTGGCCAAGTTTGCTGATGACACCAAACTCTGGGATAAAGCATCCACACCTGAGGACAGGAGTGTGATCCAGGCGGATCTTGATAGGCTTAGGAAATGGGCGGACGAGAACCTGATGGTGTTCAACACCGAAAAATGCAAGGTTCTCCACTTTGGGACGAAAAACCTGCAGCATGCTTATAGGCTCGGCAGTGCTACGCTGGTTAACACTACAGATGAAAGGAACTTGGGGGTCATGATTGACCACAAGATGAACATGAGCCTTCAGTGTGATGCTGCAGCTAGTAAAGTGACCAAAATGCTGGCTTGCATCCATAGATGCTTCTCAAGTAAATCCCGGGACATCATTCTCCCATTGTACTCAGCCTTGGTGAGGCCACAGCTGGAGTACTGCGTCCAGTTTTGGGTTCCACAATTCAAAAAGGATGTGGAGAAGCTTGAGAGAGTGCAGAGGAGAGCCACATGCATGATCAGAGGTCAGGAAAAGAGACCTTATGATGAGAAGCTGAGAGCCCTGGGGCTCTTCAGTCTGGAAAAACACAGGCTCAGGGGTGATCTGGTGGCCACCTATAAATCTATCAGGGGTGCTCATCAGGACCTGGGAGAATTTCTGTTCACCAGAGTGCCCCAAGGGATGACAAGATCGAACGGTCACAAACTCCGCCACGACAAACTCAGGCTGGACATAAGAACGAACTTCTTCACTGTCCGAGCCCCCAAGGTTTGGAATAGACTGCCGCCGGAGGCGGTTCAAGCACCCACTTTGAACGCCTTCGAGACACATTTGGATGCTTATCTTGCTGGGATCCTATGATCCTGCTGATTTCCTGCCCCTGGGGCAGGGGGCTGGACTCGATGATCCTCTGGGGTCCCTTCCAGCCCAAATGTCTATGAAGACTATGACACTACCTTGCCCCACTGAACCAGCACAGCTCAGGGGGGCATGTAGCAAGTTTAAGCCCCCACGGTGTGGACCTGGCCCCTCCAACCCAGCCAGAGCAGCTGGGGGCGGGGGGGTATGTGGCAGGGACCTCCACTTGGCCCCCTGCCCCTGCTGCTGGCAGCAGGGCCACAGGCAGGACTGGGGAGAGATTGGATTGGGCAGGAATCCAAGCTGTGTGCTGGATTCCCCCTCCCTGCGGCTGACAGCAGGAAGTTGGGGGCATGTGCCTGACAGCCGATTAGGGATGGCCACAACTTGGCTGCCCTTGGCAATTTCTGGCAAGCTGGGAGGTATGAGGGATTTGCCCCCCACCTTTTGGCTTTGGCCAGCGCAGGCATCTGTGTGTTCCCCTGGGTGAGTGTGGGTTCCCTTTCTTCCTGATTCAATCTACACACCTTAGAGAAACCCACGGAGATTTGATTGATTCTGCCTCAGGCTTTTTGAATGCCTGTACTTAGCCAAAAATGAATAAATTACACAAGAGGTGGGGATGGGTGGGGGAGGGGGTTGTGAATCAGGAATTATAAATTGTTTGCTAATAGAAATTCAACTTACTGCTAGAAAAAACAGTGCTTAGAAACATAACTTAATTTTATTGGCTGAATCCTCAAAATGCTGCCAGGATGGTATACTTTTTATTTGCTGAGTAGCCATTTGGAACTTGCCTCTGCTGACTACACTGGGCTCCATTTCAAATCTCTCTTAATCCCCTAATGAGCCTTTATTAAAGCTGAATTCACATTAATTCAGGACTTGAAAACATTATTAAAATAAAACAGGAGGAATTGGAGAAGAGCACAATGATTATTTTCTTGTTTTTGTTGTTCATGTTGTTCAAAACTAAGCTTTTTTTTTTTTTTCTCCGACCCCCTACAGAAAATAGCATCTCTCTGAAGGCAGCAGTTGTATCACTTCCAAGCTTTTTTCTTTACCTTTTTTTTTAAAATGGGACTCACTTTTCATTAGATTTGCTGTTTTCATTGGTGTGTGTTATGTTTTGAAAGTCTTTTTTTTAACTTCTTGTTTGCTTGCATGAAAAAATGCAGAATAAAATTGGCAAAGTAACCCTGAATAATATGATAAGGCATGAGGATGCCCCAACCCCTAGTGAATAAACGGAAGAGAATGCTGTCTCCTGAACATGCATGAAATGTTCCAGGAAAGTTCTCTGTCTGAGCTAGAACTGTAATAATAAGCGTACTCAGCAGTGCTATTTCTCCAGTATTCCCTCCATCTAATCTCTTTGTTGCCTCCTCCCCATCTTCCCCCTCCCCCAAATAGCAGAATCTACTTCTGCATACAATGCATTCTGTACAATAGCGATACTGTGCACTTGCTTGGCCTGTGTCATTCAGACTTGAGACTACAGAGCAACTGATTGACAGCAGAGTGAAAGGCAGCTCTACCATAAACAACAGCTTCATAGATTTCATAGACATTTGGGCTGGAAGGGACCCCGGAGGATCATTGAGTCCAGCCTCCTGCCCCAGGGGCAGGAAGTCAGCAGGGATCATAGGATCCCAGGAAGATAAGCATCCAAATGTGTCTTGAACGTGTTCAAAGTGGGTGCTTGAACTGTCTCTGGTGGTAGTCTATTCCAAACCTTGGGGGCTCAGACAGTGAAGAAGTTCTTTCTTATGTCCAGCCTGAATTGGTCGCGGTGGAGTTTGTGACTGTTTGATCTTGTCATTCCTTGGGGCGCTCTGGTGAACAGATGTTCCCCCAGATCCTGATGAGCTTCTGTGACGGTTGATGTTAATGATGTGGTATGGTTACGCTGAAAGAGCTAGTTCAGAGTCACCTGATCCCCACCATCAACACTTCCATTTCACGACTGAGTCACATCATACTTTGTTTTAACAGAAATAGAGCCTCTTTGGTGTTGGTGGGAGGAGAGGGAGGAAGAATCATGGTTATACCCTTCTGTGTTCTGTTCCCAGATGTTGGATTTGTCTAGTAGTTTTCATGCACTTTTCATGCACAGTTTTCATGCACTTTTTCCCCTCCTTAAATATGATTTTTAAGTTTGTGAATGTGAATCCTAACAGCAGACACTCCACTTGAAGTGCCTTTTGTTAGGTGAATTCAAAGACTTTAGTTTTATAATACGCTTATGAAGTGTATGTATATGCTGTGAGTAGGTAAGTATTGTACTTTTGCATGTTTTGCAGGAGGGACAGTTATTTGTGCTTAATCTGTGGTCAGGCAGAAGGCAGAGTGGAGGTTCACCTTATTATTCAGTTAATCAGTAAAGTGCACCCCTCTCCTGCCTGTTTTACAGGAAAAGCTGAGGAAGGGAGAAGTCACAAGTCATAAGGCTGCTTACATTGCTCTTATCCTGGGGAGTTCCCATAGACTAGGGAAAGAAGTTACACATAAATCAGTTTAAGTGATCAGAAACCAGTTTAAGTGATCAGAAACTGGTTTAAACCTGTAGCAGAACAGAAGTTTAATGCATATAAACTGCTTTCAAAATGACCCAAACTGGTTTAAGATAAACCTGGTTGGATGTAGCATCAGATTTAACTGGTTTAGGTCAAACCAGCTTATGGAATTTTTGTCCCAAATCCCTTCCTGATTCAAGTTTACTCACAATCCTCCAATATCCCAAGATACTTTGCAGCCCTGGGCTATGCTACCTGCTCCAATGGTGCAGGGACTCCCTCACCCCTCTACTCTTTAGCCTGCTTCCTGCCTGTCTCTGTCAGCCGGGAGGGGGGTGGGGAAGGGGATCAGACCTCCAGCCCCCCTCCAGCCAGGGTCTACACAACTTGTGGGGGGAGGGAAAGCCCCTGTAGTGCATGGTTTTCAGACCCTGGCAGCCTTCCCCTCCCTCTTCCCAGCTGCTGATTTGCTTCAGCAGCTGCTAAAGGAGGGATGGAGAAGAAGTCCTCCCAGCTGAGTGTCTGCCCCTGCAGCCCAGCATGGAGCCACCAGGGAGCCCCTGCATTGGGGAGCTGACCCTGGCCCAGGGTCTCCCATCCCCTGGCAGTCCAGAGAGTGAAGGGGAATTAATCCCCTCCCAAGTCTTGCTATAGAACCTTGCTCAGCCTCTGTGAGTTTCTGGCAGCTTCAGGGAGTAGAGGGAAATTTTCCTGCTCCTCCACAGCTGGTTTTTCCTTAGTTGCGGCGAGTCTCAGGCAGGAATTTTCCTCTACTCCCTGGGCTATCCCTGAGACTCTAGCTGGGCTGGGAAAAATTCCCTTCAGATCCTGGGGCTGCCTGGAGCTTGGGGGACCCTGGGCTAGGGTGGGGACAAGCCCCCCAAGGTGGGGGCTCCCCAGTGACCCCATGCTGGGCCACATGGGCAGGCACCTGGGCAGGAGGATTTCTTTTCCCTGCTCCTGCAGCAGCGGCTGAAGCAGTCAGCCCCTGGGAAGGGGAGGGGGGAGGGGGCTCCCCAGGGTTGCCTGGGCTGGGGAACCCAAGCTTGAGGAACCTCCTGAGAGGGAGGCTCCCCCAAGGTGGGCTCCTCAACCCCCTGTGATGTGGGGACTGGCAATGGCCAGCAGGCTGGTGGATGTGCCGGACAGGGGGCTCCTCAACTCCCTTGGCTGGGCTGGCAATGGCCAGCAGGCTGGCAGATGTACTCTAGCACCCTCTGCCTACTGGCCTGGGTCAGTGCAGACCTCCCCCTGCCTTTCCCAATTAAAAATGGAATGTCAGTTCAGTTGGCTATCAGTTCAGCCTACACAACTTAGAGGAAGCTGCCTAGTTTGAATCCATTCAGCCTCAGGCTTTATGACTATCTGTACTTAGCCCACATGTCAGTATTCAGTATCAGCCCCTCAGAGTTCAGGACTTAGGGGAATGAAGGACTAACAGCACCTGCAACAGCTAGACAAAATGCTTATCTTTAAACTACCCCTGACATGTGCAATGCCAACACTGTTGTAACAAACCTAAGCACTTATTGAGTAGAAACTATTCAATGGGGAAACTGAGGGAGGATGCTGAGGATAAGGGAATATGATTTCAGGACTGGGTCTTCTCCCTTTGGAGTCTGTCTGAGCTTGTTGTTTTAACAAGTGGTTTTTTTCTTTTTGCTGTTCAACCTTTGTAAAACCTTCTCCAAAAATCTTTCTAGTTTAAACAAAGCTGAAAATTCCATGTCAAAGGAAGGCATGGGGAAGGAAAAGGAGACAAAAATAATACAGTATGACCATTTCTTCAGCTGGTATAAAATGATGTGGGACAATTGTCCTAAATAGACCAAGTAGAAGACAGGATAGATTTGCACCTTACAGACTAACAGAAGTGTGTGTGTGTGTGTGTGTGTGTGTGTGTGTGTGTGTGTGTGTAAAATGGACCAATTCAGATTTCCATGAGGTGCAGATATGACTTTTTGTCTCAGTTCCCCTTGCCGGATGGCATGCTTTTTAGCTCTTGTCTCAGGTATGTTTTTTAGCAGTCCTGACATGGGCCCAGAAATTGGATAGAGAAGGAGGTGGTGTATGAACTAAAGGAGAAAAAGCAAAATAAATAAGCCCATTTAGTTAAAATTAGTCAAAAAATGCCTTTTCCACCTTGTAATTTGTTTGTTTGTACTCTGTGCTAAATGCTGCTGAACCCATGATTTCAGCAAATTAGACCTAAATCCCTTTTTATTGCATTTATAAGAGGGTAGGTAGGGAGTGATGGATGAATGGTGAGCCTGTAGGAAGAGAAAGTTATTTCAAGAACAAAATCCAAGGGGGAAAATAGAATGGGAAGAGCATATTAGAACACAAGTGACAAGAGGAGGGAGATCCTATCTATAGATCTGTGTAAGACCTTGCAGTTGTGGTTTGCAAAGGGTTTTGTTTGAGTTGTCTGGGTTTGCATTTCTTGAAGATGTTTGGTTTAAGGTTCCAGTGACTTTCAAACTGAAATACAGTTAAAACTGCTTAACCTCTGATCTCTCATTAGATGCACATGAAACCATGAGTTTGGAAGAATTTTGAAATGCCGTCAAAATAACCTGTAGTAATTGCATTGTGATAACACCTGACACCTTGTTTGGAAGCTGGAATATCTTTGTCCGAGGCAGTGTACACGCTCTTGATGGATAGAGATGGTCCCTGCTTCAAAAAAAAACCTTGTAGTCTAAGCATGTGTCTACATTGTAGCCATTCTGTTTTATTAATACACCCCCAAGCTGGTTTTATGTTAGCCAGCTTGGGTGACCTGAGCAGTCCAGCTGCAGCCACATAACTTATTGCAGGATGCAAAACTTACCTGTGATTTTTGGGTACATGCTTGGCTAGCCCTCACCAAGCCCCTTACTCTGGCAGCTACTTTGCTAGCAGACCCTGCACTAGCTAATTTGGAGCTAGCTTGGATATGCTTACAGAATGTGTGGTGGCTGCAGTTTTGATGTGCATTTAAGAATTTACATACTTGGTGGCTTCAAACTGCCTCCAGGTTCACTTGAATCAATTGTGTTGTCATAGAGACACCCAAGTGTTGACTGGCTCCCTTTAGAAGGCTGGGCAAGTGAAAAGGATTTGTTAGAATCCTCAGTGGATTGTGCTTAGCACACCTGAGAGCCAGTGCATCCTTCAAGACTTGGGGCCTGTCTGTACAGCTTCTGCAAAACCCTGGAGATCACCACTGAGAGGCATATCACTGCTCAACATCTCCTCTTTTAGATGTGCCAACCTTGAAGTGAGGCAGTGGAAACCACCCGGAGGATGCCCTCTGCAGTTGCCCTTAAACACAGGTCCAGAGGAATAACAGTGGGGTGGGGAGGGCATAATCCCAGGGGCAGTTTTACTGCCTCATTGTTGGGTTTAGAACATGCAGAATGGCAGAGGATATATGGGACTCTGATTTCTCAGTGTGGCATTGTTGAAGCAATGTAGACATACCTTGCTGTCCTAAAGAGATCTGTTCCTCAGGAACAATATGTTTGTACAGTATAACAATTGTGTTTGTACCATGGCAGCAGAACTACAATAATAGGGTGGTTGTCCATGACTTTATATCACCAAGCACTACCTAGCACCACAAAGGTACAAAAAATAGTAGCAACTACTACAATGGAACCAGGCTTTCTCTAAAGCTTAAGAAAGCACTATGATCCATCTGCAGATGGAAAACACAATAACAGGCTGTCATAAGAACACGTATTGAACAAAAGCGGGGTGATGCAGGCACCTACCCTGAAGATCTTCAAAAGGAGACTGGACACACACCTTGCTGGTGTTATTTGACCCCAGCAGTCTTTCCTGCCCGGAGCAGGGAGCCTGGACCCGAAGATCTCATGAGGTTCCTTCCAGCCCTAAACTTCTGTGAATCTGTGAACATAAGAGAAAATATGGGGCAAAGGAAGAACTGATGGTTTAGTCAAATTGGAGTGCAGAAAGGAGTGTCCAGAGCTTATGAATACTCATCTTGGCTTTGTCCCTGACTGTCTCTCTATATTTGGGCAAATTCCATTTCAGATATCTGAGAACTCCTGTAAAATATGTACTTCAAGAGACATTCTGATGATTACTTATTTGTGGTTGGAAAGGAAAAGTTTTCAAAACCTCGTAAGATCTGACCACTGATGTTTAAACGGCACTTATGGGACAAACAGCACTATGTAAATGTTACTTACTGGCAGCAATAAATTCTGAACTTTTCTTCCTGTTTCATATCTGTCATATCTGTTTCTTAGAATCTGAAAAGTAGAACTGCAAGGGACTTTCAGAGCTATCTAGTCTGCCAGAGGTGGGTCCATCCCCATCCAAATGAACCTTATAGCTCATATAACCTTATGTCTACAGAAAATTAGACCCATTCATAATTGTTACCATTCTTATCATTATATTATTGTTGTTTTTTTATTTTGGATGCAGATTGAAATACTTAAAGGAAAAGATCCTTTATTTGTATTCACGGCGTGTCAGTTTTTTAAGCGTCAAAACAAACTCATCATAAATTATTTATAATGCACTAACTTTATCATGAAAAAAACAGGGAAATCAATATGAACATTCAATTGCAGTAATTACAGAAAAGTATAAACTAAGCAGCCAAAAAACTCCCAAATATGATTTATGTCTTAACTATAAGATAGTAAATAGATTGTTATTTTAGCTATTGAAGTAAAACAAAAAAGCTGCCTTGATTTTTTTTTCTTTTGTTCAAAAGTGCCACGTTATAAGCCAATATTTTTATGAGTCAAGTTAGGCTAATATATGTTATGAAGCTTAGGTAAAAATATTTTTTACAGGAAGAGACCTCACAAGGTCATCTAGTCCAGCTCCTTGCTTAAGGCAGAATCATCTCTGATTAAACCATCTCACCCAAGTGTCTGTCCAACCTGCTCTTGAAAACTTTCAAGAATGGAGATTCCACCGTTTCCCTAGGTAGTCTCTTCTAATGCTTGACCACCCTTATAACCAGAAAATTCTTCCTGATCTCCAACCTAAAATTTCCCTGACTAAAGTTTGAGGCCATTGCTCCTAGTCCTGTCCCTTATGGACACAGAGAGAAGGCTGTCTCCATTCTCTCTGTAGTCACCTTTCTGGTATTTGAAGACTGTTATCAATCCCCCCACCAGTCTTCTCTTCCTCAGACTAAATAACTCTAGCTCTTTCAGGCTTTCCTTGCACATCTTGCCTCCCAAGCCCCTAACTTTTTTTTGTTGCTCTGTGCTGGACTGTGTCCAAACTGTTCACATCCTACTTGAAGTGTGAGGTCCAAAATTGGACATAGTATTTTGGGTGAGACCTCACCAGTGCTGAATAGTTTGGAAAAATCACTTACTTTGATTTGCAAGTGAAACTCCTGTTAGTACCACCCAGTATGCTGCTGGGTTTTTTTTTTTACAACATGAGCACATGGTTGGTTCATATTTATCTTATGGTCTACTGTATGATAGGTGGAGGGATAAAACATTATTTTGGGGGGCAGGGGCTGAGCGTATGAGGGCATGCGTGTGCACATACCCCCCAGCAGGTAAGTTTGTGAGGAAGGGGTGGGGGGAGGGAGTGGTCCTTGGGCAGGGGCAGGCGTGGGATGGAGCTGCGAGTGGTTTGTCTGAGGGGGTGCCTGGCATGGGGAGGGGGTGGCCTCTCCCACTGCTGCAAGCTCCCCAGAAGGCCACAGGGGGAATGTGCCCCCAGATCTGTGCATGGGGTGTGGTGGGGTGGGCTGCAGCTGCAGGCTGGGGCCGGGGCTGTGCTGGACTGTTCCTGGTAGTGGGGGGCTGGGCCCAACTGCGCTCGGGGCAGCTGGTGGTGGTGCTGGGAGTGGGGATTGGGGGGAATACGGTGAATTTTGGGGTGGCTGAAGCCTCCCCCATAGCCCCCCTTCCAGTACAGCCTGGCCCTGCCCCATCCCTGCTGGAAAGAGCTCAGCACAGCCCTGGTCCCAGCCTGCAGCTGCAGTCACAGCCCACCCTGTGCACAGATCTGGAGGCATCTCCCCATGCCTTCCTGGGGTGTGCATCCCCTGGATGAACCGCTCATGACTCAGTCCCGTGGCCTGCTGGCTATGTAGCTCCTGCCCCAGTCCCACTCCCTCCCCACCCATGCTGTAGCCATCAGAAGCCCATGGCCAGGCTGACTTGCAGCTTTACCTGTGCCCCACATTTGGGGGGGGGGCAAGCCCTGTTAGCCCCCCATCTTGCACCATATATGACTGTAATCCCCTGGTCCTTCTCTGCAGCACTGCAGTCTAGCCAGTCATGCCAGTTTATAACATATCCCTGTATGTTATGTAGGCATATTATTACTGTACTAACCTATGTATAACCTTCTAAAATCAGCTATCAATTTGACCATCTAACATGCTTAGGAGCCTAAGGCAACACTGTGTTTTCCTTACCCAGGTTTTGTACTTGGTACCTATGCTGACTGAAGAGAAAACCAAAGTGTGGGACGGTGACCATGAGAATTTTGCAATTGTTTTTCACAATAGTTGCCAAAGTAGGCAGGTTCTTTTGAGCTGGTCTTGTGTTATGTGTAGGATAGTAAAATGCTTCTCTCATGTTTAAAAAGCAAATAATGAATCCTTATTGCCAGCTTATTGCTATGAAAATCAGATTCTTAATGTGCAGAATGACTGAATGGAAGTTCTGTGTATGAAAAGAAAATGGAGGTAGGTAATATAGCTAAAAGATGTGGAGTAGAGTTTTGACCTGTGAAATGAGCACAAATGTTTTGTTTTACATGCAAGATACCCTCATTGTAAGACATTTAAATCAATCACATACATGTAAAACACAGACTGAACAGTTTGGATGGTCAAGGAAATGTTTCATGAGTAACTTTAAATTACCTTGGATTTGATTTCCCTATGTTTGTACTACCCTGGCCATACTTTTGGTTTTCCTGGCACAATATGAATGATCCCCATAGAGTCCAGCACCATTATTGAACTAAGAGCTTAAATCTGTTTCATTGTAAATTTGAATGCAGTCGCCAGCTTCTAAAAGAATTTCGGTTGCCACTGCAAACATGTCTGGCCACAGGTTGAAATTAAACCAAACAGCAGGTGAACCTTAAATTGACTGCACAACTGACAGGTGAACCTTAAATTGACTTTGAATTTGCTTGGAGGCTTTTAGCAAACCTGGTCTGTGTTGTGGTTTGTTTGGTTCTAGACCTTTTTGTAGTTTTAAGAGCTTTAATTCTCATAGCAGATAAAATGGGGGTTTGTAGGAGGCCCCGAGAAAAAAATGTTTCCTGCCCCTCTGTAGCCCTTGAAAATACTTGGTTTTCTTTTTCAAGTATGTGACAATGATACAAATACAATGTTGTTATTCTAGTAAACATTATTCAAATGCAAGGCACCTAGATAACACAGACACTGGCACATTATAAATATGTAGCTACTTTGGTAGACCAGTTAAAAATGTAACACTGGACACTCCAGCTCACTCTTGGGCAGCATTTATGTAGTGCCAATCATTTCCTGAATAAGCACATTGCAGCTGCTGAAGGTGTAGAGACTGATTTTGGCCCTTTGGCAAGGCCTTTTGATTTACACTACAGTGAAATTCACTGACTTCACTGGAGTCACATTTTGTATGCACCAGAGTAAGTGAGACTGGATTTCAGTTCCATGGATTCCTTATCTACATGGGCGTGTGTGTATGACACTTTAAAGTAGGCTAAATGCTTTTGCACTGCTTTAATGGTGTCAGTGTTTGCACTTCTCGGTGGTGCATTGCGCATTAATTCCAGCTGCTGTAGGAAATTTGGTGGTGTAATGCACCTTAAATGACTTGGGGTGCAGCAAACTAAAACCCCTCCGAGAAGTTTTAGTTTGCTGCCCCTACAGTCGCAGAGCAAAGCACTAGGCTCTGTGTAGCTCCTTGGCTCTGCAGGAAGTCCTGCAGGTAGCCTGGCAGCACCCCGGAAAAGCAGGCTCTGCCTAAGAAAAGTGGAAAGCCTGATCTTTTCTTTTTTTTCCCCCCCCCCCGTCTGGAGCCTGTCTGCCTGCCTGAGCTGTGTGGGGGCCCGGTGTTTCCCTCCATAGCTGCAGTGCCCTCTGGGACCACCTGAGCTGGGTGCCTATGGCTGGGTGCTGCCTGGGGGGGGGGGGGGTGCTGCTGTCATGGAGGGGAGTACCAGCCCCTCCTCAGCCCAGGGACCATTCTGCCTGCTGGAAGCTCACCCTTCCCTCCCCACCGGAGAGGCAGGTAATTCAGTGGGGTATGTATATGACACAGGAGTTTAATTGGCCCTAAATTGAAACAGTGTTTTTTAAAACCCACCACTTCAGTTTAGGGTCCCTGTTTCGTCTACACATGTCCAAGAGTGCAAAATGGAGTAAAGATAAATGGCAGTTTGGCCTGTGCATAGAGGCCTATAATCTAGTGTATGAGGCACTGGACTTGGGACCTGTTTTGTCTACACACAGCCGTAGCTTCTATTCCCCTGCCACTGAACTTCTGGGTGTCATTGGGTAAGACACTCGACTTCCTTTGCTCAGTTTTTTGATCTGTAAAATGGGGATTTATCTCTTTTGTAAAGTATTGAAATCTGTTGATGGCAAATGTTGTGTAAGAGCAAGATGTTATTGATTAACATTCAGTAGTATGACAGTGAACTGGGTTTCATGTTCATAATCAACTGGGAAGAAGAGCTTGGCAAAATATTTTCTGACAACAAACGTTACATTTTCTGAAAGTATTTCCTTGACCAATGGGTATTTATATTCATACAGATTTCTGGATGCTGGGGTTTTGCTTGATATTCTACTGTAATCTACCAGATATGCATGAATTACAAAAATGCCTTTCTGGACCCACAAAAAATAATGGGGCCTGATCCTATAGATGCTCCAAGCCCTCACAGAAGTAAATTGAATGCTGACTTCCTGACTTCACTGCAATCAGTGGGATTTTTGGCCATAATTCATTGGGACCAGGTTTTGACCTAAGGAGTAATTTTAGAATCAGATCCAACCTTCTCAGCATTTTGGAGAGACTTATTTTCATATGATTTTAAAACCATGCCTGTATGCCACTGTTCAGCTGTCCAGAAATTGTTGATGTGGTATTGGAGTTAAAATCCTTTAGAATAGATCGTGGCAGCTTTCATCTGAAAGCCTGATGCCTCTAGCAAGTTCCTGTGTTCAACTAATAACTATTCCTATTTTATGGATGAGGGAACTGGGTTACATAAGGATTAAGCCACTCATCCAAGGTCACAGTCAGTGACAAAGCTAGGAAAAACAGCCTAAATTCTTGACTCCATCTTGGGCTCTAACCTCCACCTAAGCTGCCTGAAAGAGGCATTCATACCTTCAGTCCACCAGAAGCCTAAGATATAAACCTAGTAAGTCTGTGATTGCTATAGGACAGTCTGATCTGGACAAGATAGTTTTCATTCCTTTATGACACTTATTTTAATTGTGCTTATTGTGCCTTCTACCACTGTTTTGCTTCTACATGTTGTTTCCTTGATTTCTGTGAAGCCGTATTCTAAGCAGTCTCTCTTCAATAAAGATCCATAGACGGCTGAGAAATCTGCAGCAGCTCATATGGAAGTGGGTTAGAATAATGCATATGAAAGGCAGTGAGGTTAAATCACTTCTCTGGAGCACATTATATATAAAACCAAATAGGCAATGAAGGGATGAAGGTTATCTTGCCCTGTGGAAGTTGGGGATAGAGATGGCTGTAAATCTTAAAAGCAGAAATGAAAGGTCAGTGGTATGGAAAATGCATTGTTTCAAATCCACTTTAAATGGGAAGGCCAAAGAGGCTCCCCCCCCCCCCCCCCCCCCCCCCAAAAAAAAAAAAAAAAATAGAGGGTGTGTGTATGTGCATTTTCAGTGAAGGCTTCCTGAACTATCCATTTACATTCTACCCTTCTAATATATTATGCATGAACATTTCCCGAAGTTGCAACTAGGTAGGAAGATGCCATTTCCTTTTGCAGCTCTGGCTGTATCTACCTAATTCTTGTCAGAAGAATAGGTAGTAACAAAACCTCCAGAGCCAGGGCCTTGAAGCCAGGAGATGCTGTTTAAGGATCTCCACAGGAGCTGTAGCTCAGTCTCCTGGCTTCTTGTCAGCAGATTACATGAGACAAGATAGACTGGAATAGGGTTTCTAAAAGGAAAATCTAAGACAGATTTAACTTGCTTCTTTTAGGGAAGGTGTTTGTATTGTCTGCAAAAGTGATAATTAATAACATTCTTTGTTCACCACTTTGCAATAAAATCTCATGTTTTTGTCGCTGGCTTTGGGATTAGGAAATGAGTCGGAAATACAGAGAGCAACATAGAGAGGTTTATAATAGAAATTAGCTCCTTACAGAGTTTGCATTTCTTTCCTCTTAATGAATTGCAAGTTTCTGAGCCAAAAAAGGAAGGGGAGAGGAGAGGCGAATTGCAAACCTATAACTCAGTGTAAAATAAAGCGGGTTTATATGGTTAATCTGTCAGTTATCTCTTTCCTCTCTCATCTGGTAACAATCAATACTGGGCATAATGTAGTAACCTGCAGTGTGTTTTGCATTTGTGTGTATATGAGTGTGTGTCAGAGTCCAGTGCTCCTGTTCCATTTTGAAACTGCATATGTACTTTATTATGGAGCTGCTTGGACATGAATATTACCAGCATTCCAAACCAACAGCATAACCCTGCTCCACAACACTAAATATTTAATGTGTGTGAGTGGGTGCATGCAGAATGAAAGGCTATGCCAGAAAGGCCAATGAGTCGTCTATGACTAGGGAGGCCATCACACACACACATTGGATTTAATGTTTATTATGATGGGGAACACTGTTATCCTATTTGATCTTGTCTAGATGGCTTTGGAATGTCAAACAAACACCCTGGCTGATTACATGAAACTAGATAGTTCTTAGTTTTAGGGAGTTTTTGAAATGGACACTCAGTAACTGTCAGTTTTACCTCCTTTTCCTGATTGCCATATTCATGTAAGGAAACGTCCTTGCTGTCTTTGTTGCCTAATGTGCCCTTGAAGCAATGACAGCAAAAATCAATAAGGCCATGGTTACACCTTCAGGGTTTCTACTCTGGTTGACAATTAGGTTGAGTAATATTTTATAATTGTGCTTGTGTTGCAACATCAACTGTGGAACATGTAACTTTAATCATTGCATCAGCTTAAGAAAGGACTGTTAGATAATTCAGATAAAATGCACCAATCTTTTTACATCTTCCTTTATGTTATGATTGCAGACGTATTGAGTTTCTGCACCACCAGCCCTATAAATAATGTTTGGGAGGCAGCATACCCAGGAATAACTGAGCTGTGTGGCAGTGAATTTATGGGGAGCTAAGTGACTTGTCAACAATAGCATTTAAAAACCCTTGTTTACTCGTCCCTCCTATTTTGCATGCAGTACTCTGGAACAAATTCATTCTTAATGTTTGACAACAGTGCACATAGCACTTCAGGTATTCATGTGAAATGGAATAATGCTAGAGAGAGGGTGGCTGAAAGCCACTTGTGTACAGGTTATTGACTATGATGGTTTAAAGTGTATTGGAATCCTTGGGTGTCTCTACACAAGCAGCAAGGCTGCTCCAATGCACTGTAATTACAGCATGTCAGAGCAGAGTCGATTAATCGAGTCTGCTGGTGGGGTAATTGCTGTGCTCTAGCAAACTCCAGTCTCCTGTATATCAGCATCCCCTCACTTCAAAATGGTGGCAAGGGCACTTTTAACTAAATCTTGTTTGATGAACTTTAGTAAAAGAACCCCTGCCACCATTCTGAAGTGTGAGGATGCTGATACACAAGATGTTCCAAGCGCTTTAATTAGAGTGGCTCTTGGAGATGCTTTAATTAAAGCACCCCCCCGCCCCACACCTGCAGCATGTGTATAAATGCCCCTTATGGGTGCATCCAGACAAGTGCGCGTGTGCCTTTTGCCCTGCCTCAAACCCCTTTGAGGCAGGGCAAAAGGCACATGCGGGAATGAAAAAATGTTCCCCACACTGCAGGTTTGCAGCATGGGGTGAAAATTAGACCCCTGGATATCTGCACGGCAGTCCCTGTGCACTGCACTAGGTCCTGCTGCCATGGGCCTGGCCCGGCTGGGCAGTAAAGGGGCCCCGATGATGGCAGGACTCGGCTGGGCCCGGCATGTGGTCCCTGTGTGTTGCGTCGGGTCCTGCCACCATGGGTCAGAGCGACCCACTCCCTAAAGATAAGTTATGGGCCCTGAGCAGGGGGGCTGTGGCCCTCCAGAGTGCCTGGGGCCCTGGGTGGGGGAGCTGGGGCCCTGTGGGGTATAGGGACTGTGGCCCTCCAGCGGGGAGCTGGGGCCTTGTGGTGGGGGCGCATTCCATGTGCTGTGTGGGGGGGGCTATACCCTGTGGGGACCAGGGGACCCACCCCTCCTGAGCAGCCCTCCCACAGGGTCCCCCACACCCACAGTCCCCTCAGCAATTGCCCCACACCTACCCACACACCAACCCACATCCCTCCACACACACCCACCTGCCTTACCCCACACCCCTTCCCACCCCCTTCCTGCAAGCACAACATCCCCCCATCACATACCCATCATGTGCAAAGAAAACCAAAAGTACACATCAACACATATAAGTATTTAGAATTTATTTTATCGTGAAGATAGAGACATTGGTAGGCTTCCACATTGCTTTAACATTGTAAATATACCGATAAAGCATTGCCCAACTGATTGCTCTGTGTGTGTGTGTGTGTGTGTGTGTGTGTGTGGAGTGGTGTAGGTTGTAGCTGTGTTGGTCTAAGGACATAGGCAGACAAGGTTCCCCTCCCTAGCCTGTCTCTCACCCATTTACTCCTCAATTTACATTTTCACTGACTACCTGTCTTGTATGCATACCAGACCAGCCTCTGGCTTCTTTACTTTTCATTCCATCCAGGAAGAGCACACACCAACTGCTGAAACTTCCTTAACCTGATGAAGGGTTTTTGAACCCGAAAGCTTGCTTAATTGTTTTCCAACTATTTCAGTTGGTCTAATAAAAGGTATCAGATTCACCCCAAAACCTTGTCTGTCTGTGTGTGCAGAGTGATCTTTTATTTTAATTGTGGAAGAACATAGATTTTGGGGTATTTTTAAAAATGGATTTGGGATGCTGCTGCAGCAGTCCAGCTGGCACAAGGGGTAGTGTCACCAGGTACTAAGCTCCTGAGAGTGAGTAGCCCTGAGCTGCTTGCCAGGGCAGCTTTTTGTATGGATGGGGCCAAGACAGGGCAGCTTTTTATACCACTGAGGACAGCACAGGTGCTGGCCCCAGGCTCTAGCTCCCTCCTGGCTGCAGATCTGGGAGGAGCCAGGCAGGGTTATTTTCCTCCAAGTGACACAATTTGCTCCACAACAAAGTGCGTGTCCAAGCACTTGCGCTGAGGCAAAAAGCCCCACCTCAAATTTGCACCGCTTCTATTTGCGCTGCTGCAAGTACACGTGCTTGCATGTGTGGTCATGCCCTATGGTGGTTTAGTCTGAGCTATCTGTTAATAAGAGCTGGTCAATTTTTTTCCCAGAGTTTTTCCACAGGGAAAAAAAGAAAAGACAAAAAAAAAAAAAACCAAAACAAAACCAAACCCCAGTTCATGGGAATGTGTTAGTTTTTTGCCATTAAAAATTTTTGTCAGAAAGTCAAAAGAGGTCATTTTGGCAGTGTGGGCAAAAAACCTGATTTATTTCATTTCAACCTTATAGTACAACAAACTAATTTAATTCTGTATTAATACTTACGTCAATGTGTACATACATACATATGATAAACAGAATATTTGGATTTATGTATGCATGTAAAGTGCTTATATAATGTAAAAGTCAAAAGAAAACATTTTAATGACCCTGAACCAGTATTTTTCAGAATTTTGGCTTTTTCTTTTCATTTACAATGGCTGGGGAGGGGGATTTCTTTGGGAAATGTCAGAATTTCCCACAGAACATAAATTCCAGGCATAAATTTCAGGCTACCTGCCTGATTCCAGGGCTATGGAATTTCTCCCAGTAATTCCCTCAGGGAAAGAAATTCTTTCTTTGTTGTATAGGTGAGCCAAACTATTGAACCAAATAATTTTGGATAGCCCTGGGTTCCACCAGCTTTTCTAGTATAGGGTGTTGGATGTTGATAGTAGAAAGGCTATCTGAGGGAGTTTGTGGCTATCATGTGGGCAGAATATTTTTTAAAACGTTTTCTGGTTTGTGTTTTGGCTTTGCGGGGGTGTGTGTGTGTGTGCATGTGTTTTCTTTTAAGAACAATTTAGATTTGAATGACCATGACCATAATAACTAATCTTTCTGTATCTGATGAAACAGTAGCATACTGTTGAGGGTGAGGGTAACTGGGGCACCAATTCAGAGGGGGCACCAGAATGGCAGGCCCCATGGAGCCTGTACCCAAGGCAACAGGGACCTGTGCTGCTGCCATCTGTGCAAGGAGATAAGAGCTCCCCATGCGCCACTCCAGGTGCCAAAATTTAAAGGTACACCTTTGTGCCAAAATAAAGCAGAATAAATTCAAAAACCATAATAAGAACTTTTCATGTATTGATATAAATGCACTTTACACAATAGGATAAATATCATTATCACTTTAAAATTGGAGTGGGGAACTGAGATATGGAGCAGTTAAATAACATGTCCAAAGTTTCATGTTGGTGACAAAGCCTCAGGAATCCTAAAGAGTATACAGTAATACTTACTTGACATTTCAGTGTCCTGCACTTTCTATAGTTATTTTCACCTGCACAACAACAGATATGCTGTATAATAAAAAAGAGCAAGCAGCTATGTTTTTTGCATTTGAGAGTATGCATTTTAAGGTACAAACAATAAATAGCGGTGAAATGTTGGAAAGTGTTGGTCTGTATTCTGATGCTGAGGCTGGGAGCATTTTATGTTTATTCCTGCTCTGGTGTCACTGCGGGCTAGAATGATTTCTGACCTCAATCTTTGTACTGAAGCCTCACTTAAAAATAAATAAATAAATAGAAATAAATACTTGCATCATGTTGCTGTGCTTGTCATGTTTCAGAAAGCATTTTTTTGGGGTGTTGGGAGGAAAATGGCTCATGATTCATGGAAAGTACGCAATAAGGATGAATTAGTTTTCCTACTGAAGTCCAAGGCAAAGCTCCCACTGAATAGGACTGCAATGAGGTATTTTCTCTGGCGTTTCTGAAAATCTGTAAGTGTGGGTCTGATGCTGAAGTCAAAAGGGTTTTGAGGTAGTCGTAAACTGCTGCTCTTTTTACTCCAAAAAACTTATTCCAAGGCCATTATTCAGGGCCTTGAGTGATGTTTCCATTATGAGAAATTTGACGTTTCCTTTATTTATTTATAAAGAATATATGCAAGCTTCTGGTTTCCTGATAACAGTAGGAACAAATAACATGACTGAACTTCCTTGCACACAATTCCAAGTGCATTTATTCAGGCAGCACCCTGCCCAAAAGAATCTCTCTTGACTTCCTTTCTGCCTTCAGGTCTATACAAGTAGTACTTGTCTTCCTGCTTTTCTGTTTTCCAGTTGTTTTCTGCCTCTCTCATGCAGGTATGACCCAAAATTGCGATTTTTGTTGTGTGTGTGCTTTGGCACCACTGAATTATTTCCTGCCAAGTTGCAGCTTCTTTGCACGGTGGAGTTTTCCGCTACAAAGGAGAACCCCGGGTGCAAAAGAAGTTCCCGCCGTTTTGTAGCTTTCTTTGCAGGGTACATTTCTTTGTTGCAGCACAGAGATGCACATTGCAAGGAGTTCCCGCCATTCGTATTCAAATTTGTGCCCCACCATTGGCTAGTTCTAAATTATGCACACGTGGCGGCTAGTGATTGGCTTGCTAGCCATATAAAACGCTTGTGTGGTTTCCGCCCTAGTTGGAGGACTCCATGAACACCAGGAGGAGGAGACTTCATGCTGTGTGAAGATCTCTAAGCGCTGCGGATCCTTACGGACCCAGCGCATTTCAAGCAGGCAACAGAGGTCTGATCAGCCTCTAGCCTCTCCCCGTCACTGAGTGCAATCCCGACATATCCTTCTTCCCTGCACGCAATAAGGATCCACGGAGCCTAGCAAACTTCGTGTGAGTGAGTGTATTCAGAGCTCTTTACCGTACGTACTTTCTCCGGTTGGTCTGACGGGCTCGCGGTTTAGAGCCTCCAACCGGATGGGCTAGAAGAGTGTTCACGGGAAGGAACTCTAGTCCGCCTCTCTTCTTTTCTATCTGCAACTGTAACTCAAGCAAGTTTTCCTGCCTGCACCGCGACCATCTTCGGTGTAAGTAAAATAATCTTTAAATCAACCATTACGCCTCTGTGACTAATTCTAGCTCGCGCGTACCTAACTGCCCCGCGGTTTTCTCCAGCCCCGCGTGCCCGGGCTGCTGGCCACAGTCCGCGTGCGCAAAGACAGGCCCGGCTCACCCCCGGCCCGCACAGTATATACAGCTCCAACCAATGGGGCCTGCATTTGCAACTTGTCCCCAGGGAAACCCTTCAGTGAACATTGCTCAGCTTTTGACCATCTGGTTAGTTTTTACATTTTTTTTTGGATACCCTACCAAAAAAAGATATTAATTTCTTCTTCTATTTAGCTAATAGCCCATCAGCTTCAGTGACTGACTATACATTGAAGATACCCTTGTTGCTGCTAGCATTTTCCAGTGTAAAAACACTTGAACTTTTGTCCGGGGGGGGGTCTCTGAGCGCTTTGTAAGTGTGAATCGATGCAACTTTACAACCCTTCTGTGTAGTAGGTAAATTATATATACATTGTTAAACAAACATACACAGAATGGCTAAATTGTTTTGACAATATTTGGGCAATGAGGCCATTGATTTATGACTTCATTTGGGAAAATGCTGGGTGCCTGGAAATTTTAAATAAAAGATACAATTTCTTAAGGCCTTAATGTTTTCCTGCTCTGATGCAAAATTGAACAAAAAATGTCTTCCTCCTCTTTGTGAAATTAAATATAAATATATGATTTATTCACTTATTTATTTATAATAAATAAGGCTGTGCCTTAAGGAAACTATCCTTTGGGCACAGAGGGAGATGATCTCAATGTGGAGGAAAGCGGGGAAAGGGACCAAGAGGCTTCCCTGGCTGACCAAAGAAATCCAGAGCAGCCTAAGGGCAAAAAGGGGGGCATATAAGCAGTGGAAACAGGGAGAGATTACTAAAGAGGAGTATACCTCCTCAGCTCGCAGTTGTAGGGAGGCAGTTAGAAAGGCCAAAGCTACCATGGAGATGAGGATGGCATCCCAAGTTAAGGATAACAAAAATTTGTTTTTCACATATATAGGAGTAAAAGAAAGGCCCAGGAATAGGACCGCTACTGAATAGGCAAAAGCAATTGGTGACAGACAGGGGGGACAAGGCTGAACTCCTCGATGCGTTCTTTGCCTCAGTGTTCCTAAACGAGGGGCAAGAAAAGTCTCACAATGGGATTGTAGAGACAACAGCACGGCGTCAGACTACCAAGCATTGACCCTGAGATACTACAGAGTCACTTGGAAGAACTGGATGCGTTTAAGTCAGTAGGCCCAGATGAGCTCCATCCGAGGGGACTGAAGGCACTGGCTGATGTCATTGCACAGCCACTGGCAGAATATTTGAACACTCGTGGCGCACAGGCCAGGTCCCGGAGGACTGGAAAAAGGCCAATGTGGTCCCTATTTTCAAGAAGGGGAGGAAGGAGGATCCAGGCAACTATAGGCCAGTCAGTCTCACCTCCATCCTTGGCAAAATCTTTGAAAAAATTATCGAGGCTCACATTTGCGAGAGCCCGGCAGGACAAATTATGCTGAGGGGAAACCAGCACGGGTTCATAGCAGGCAGATCGTGCCTGACTAATCTAGTCTCTTTTTACGACCAGGTAACAAAACACCTGGATGCAGAAGTAGGGGTTGACATTGTCTACTTAGACTTCAGGAAGGCCTTCAATACAGTATCCCACCCCATACTGGTGAACAAGTTAAGAGGCTGTGACTTGGATGACTACACAGTCCGGTGGGTGGTGAATTGGCTAGAGGGTCGAACCCAGAGAGTGGTGGTGGATGGGTCGGTATCCACCTGGAAGGACGTGGGTAGTGGGGTCCCTCAGGGCTCGGTCCTTGGACCAATACTCTTCAATGTCTTCATCAGTGACTTGGACAAGGGAGTGAAGTGTACTCTGTCCAAGTTTGTGGATGATACAAAACTGTGGGGAGTAGTGGACACACCGGAGGGCAGGGAACAACTACAGGCAGACCTAGACAGGTTGGACAAATGGGCAGAAAACAATAAAATGCAGTTTAACAAGGAGAAATGCAAAGTGCTGTACCTAGGGAGGAAAAATGTCCAGCACACCTACAGCCTAGGAAATGACCTGCTTGGTAGCACGGCAACAGAAAGGGATCTTGGAGTCCTAGTGGACTCCAAGATGAATATGAGTCGTCAGTGTGATGAAGTCATCAGAAAAGCTAATGGCACTTTATCATGCATCAGCAGGTGCATGACAAATAGAACCAAGGAGGTGATACTGCCCCTCTATCGGACGCTGGTCAGACCGCAGTTGGAATACTGCATGCAGTTTTGGGCACCACATTTCAAGAGGGATGTGGAAAACCAGGAGAGGGTCCAGAGAAGGGCCACTCGTCTAGTTAAGGGCTTGCAGGCCAAGCCCTACGAGGAGAGACTGGAGCACCTGGACCTCTTCAGCCTCCTCAAGAGAAGGTTGAGAGGCGACCTTGTGGCTGCCTATAAATTCATCATGGGGGTGCAGAGGGGAATTGGTGAGGCTCTACTCACCAAGGTGCCCCTGGGCATCACAAGAAATAATGGCCATAAGTTAGCAGAGAGCAGATTTAGACTGGACATTAGGAAGAACTTCTTCACAGTTAGAGTGGCCAAAGTCTGGAATGGGCTCCCAAGGGAGGTGGTGCTCTCCCCTACCCTAGGGGTCTTCAACAGGAGGTTAGATGGGCATCTGGCTGGTGTAATCTGAACCCAGCACTCTTTCCTGCCTATGCAGGGGGTCGGACTTGATTCATAGATTCATAGATGTTAGGGTCGGAAGGGACCTCAATAGAGCATCGAGTCTGACCCCCTGCATAGGCAGGAAAGAGTGCTGGGTCTAGATGACCCCAGCTAGATGCTTATCTAACCTCCTCTTGAAGACCCCCAGGGTAGGGGAGAGCACCACCTTACTTGGGAGCCCGTTCCAGACCTTGGCCACTCGAACTGTGAAGAAGTTCTTCCTAATGTCCAATCTAAATCTGCTCTCTGCTAGCTTGTGGCCATTGTTTCTTGTAACCCCCGGGGGCGCCTTGGTGAATAAAACCTCACTGATTCCCTTCTGTGCCCCCATGATGAACTTATAGGCAGCCACAAGGTCGCCTCTCAACCTTCTCTTGCGGAGGCTGAAAAGGTCCAGGTTCTCTAGTCTCTCCTCATAGGGCTTGGTCTGCAAGCCCTTAACCATACGAGTAGCCCTTCTTTGGACTCTCTCCAGGTTATCTGTATCCCTCTTGAAGTGCGGCGCCCAGAATTGCACGCAGTACTCCAACTGCGGTCTGACCAGCTCCCGATAGAGGGGAAGTATCGCCTCCTTGCATCTATTTGTCATGCATCTGCTGATGCACGATAAAGTGCCATTGGCTTTTCTGATGGCTTCGTCACACTGCCGACTCATGTTCATCTTGGAGTCCACTAGGACTCCAAGATCCCTTTCCACTTCCGTGCCACCCAGCAGGTCATTCCCTAGGCTGTAGGTGTGCTAGATATTTTTCCTCCCTAGGTGCAGCACTTTGCATTTCTCCTTGTTGAACTGCATTCTGTTGGTTTCTGCCCACTTGTCCAACCTGTCCAGGTCTGCTTGCAGCTGTTCCCTGCCCTCCAGCGCGTCCACTTCTCCCCATAGCTTTGTGTCATCTGCAAACTTGGACAGAGTACATTTCACTCCCTCGTCCAAGTTGCTGATGAAGACATTAAAGAGTATCGGTCCAAGGACCGAGCCCTGCGGCACCCCACTGCCCACACCCTTCTAGGTCAAAACTGACCCATCCACCATGACTCTCTGGGTGCGACCCTCCAGCCAATTCACCACTCACCGGACTGTGTAGTCATCCAAGTCACAGCCTCTTAACTTGTTCACCAGTATGGGGTGGGATACCGTATCAAAGGACTTCCTGAAGTCTAAGTATACGACATCCACCCCTCCTCCTGTGTCCAGGCGTTTCGTAACCTGGTCATAAAAAGAGACTAGATTAGTCAGGCACGATCTGCCTGCGACGAACCCGTGCTGGTTTCCCCTCAGCATAATTTGTCCTGCCAGGCTCTCTCAAATGTGAGCCTTGATAATTTTTTCAAAGATTTTGCCAAGGATGGAGGTGAGACTGACTGGCCTATAGTTGCCCGGGTCCTCCTTCCTCCCCTTCTTGAAAATGGGGACCACATTGGCCCTTTTCCAGTCCTCCGGGACTTTGCCTGTGCGCCACGAGCGTTCAAATATTCCCGCCAGTGGCTGTGCAATGATGTCGGCCAGTGCCTTCAGCACCCTCGGATGGAGCTCATCTGGGCCTGCCGACTTAAAGGCATCCAGATCGATGATCTGTTGAGGTCCCTTCTGACCCTAACATCTATGAATCTATGAAATAATAAGTTGAAATAACTGATGTGTACATGTGATAATACTAAAATGCAACCATTTCTGAGATGGAGGGGAATAGACAACTGACACAACTGGAAGGGAAGCTAGAATTTCTGCTTGGAAGTGCAGGGCAGTACTGAAACATGGAATGCTCAATGTCTGTGAGCAACTACCAGGAATTCAGGTTACAATTTTCAAATGTAGGAGCCTAAAGTTAGGCTAAAAATATTTTTTATGGAGATCTGATTTTCAGATATGCTGACAGATATGGCTTTTACTTATTTTACCTCTAAAGTCACTTTGCTCAAAGTTTACACCTTGGCTTCATTGGTTTAATTAGATTATTGAAATCCATTGACATTGATCATGCTCCACATCATGCTCCTACAACTTTAGAATTCCTCCTGCCCTGCAGAAAGTGGGTATCTTCACAGAAACTCAAGAGTTGTTCAGTGAAACTCAGCCAACTGTGCAAAAAATCCCATTCAGCACAGGTGGAATTGCCATGTTTCAGGACACAGCTATTACTATTGTAGCCTTTAGGTTAATTAAAGCCTTAATAGAACTTCACATTGTCATACTTATTATTTTAAAGGATCCATACCATATTTTAAAGGAATCTAATCCCATGATCACAGCATTAAATAAATAAACCCTTGAATGTTGTTTTGCAGTGAAGCTTGAGAGGTAGATAATGTTACCTATGAGCAAACAGGATTATGTCCTGTGTGCATATTTAATTTCTAAGCAGGAAAACTTACCTAAACACTGGCTATACAACAGGATGTGCCTACATAAATGTATTGTTTTCCTGTGTGGCTTTCTTGTAAACTTTGTGCTCCACCTCGTGCATAAAATATACCGAGAACCTGGAATGACCCAATCTACAAGAGATTTCTTTTTCATGAAGCCATTATGCAACAAAATCACCATTATTGCTGCAGTTCTAAAAGAGCTACAAAACATTCAATGATTTATATTTATTACAGAAATAAAGGAAAATAAAATAAGCTTTTTTTGGTGGAACCAGAGGTACAACACGCGTATGTAAAAAACCTACTAGTGCTTTATAATAGTTAGGTCATATCCTCATTTGATGTAAACCAGCATGCCTTTGTTCAGATCAGTGGTGCTACACCCATTTCCGCCAGCTGAGAATCTGACTTGCTGAATGTAATATAAATATTTTCTCATGAAATGATGTTGGAATGTGCAGTAACTCATGTTTATGTTGAAAACATTTAGAAAGACCCAGAATTATTCTGCTGTATACCAATACTATGATTATTGTTGTCTAAGATAGAATGCAGTATGTAATTCAATCATCTGAGATGTGTGTTTAGTGTACAGTAATATGCTTATATTCTTTTACAAAATATGGTTTATTTCATTTAAATGACAGGCTGGGAGCTGACATTTACACCCTTCTTAAATAAATGTGCACTTACCTGGTGGGGACTTATTGACATCTTAAAATAGTTTAGAATTAACAATTCAAAGCGAGTCACATTTTGAATATGGGTTTTACATACTTTCCTCCATGTTGTATAGTGACCTTAATATTTATGTACGCAAGAATATTTGTGGACGTTAAAACTACTTTGATTTTTTTCTCCCAGAAACATGTATATAAGTGCATTTCAGCAGAGTAGATCTGAATGTTCCCTTGTGCGTAGAAGATTTTTTGTTGAACTACTGTGCCATCTCTGTCTGGTTTGCTCCCCCCCGCCTTTTTTCCCTTTTTATGATAAATCATTTAAAGTAAAAAAGTCGGCATTGAGTAAGAAGCACTGTGAAAGTTATGGGGGCAGAATTGTTGATCTCTCTCCCTGGATATTCTTATCATCTCATGGCTAGGATAATAAAAACAACAAAAAGGAAAAAAACAAAAAAAAATACCCGTCTTCTCCCTGCCCCCTACAGTACAGCACTGCTAGTGCTAAAATTGTGGGCTAGATAGTGTATCCTTATTAGTGACAGTCATGAGACACTTGAGGGCAGAAGCTGGTTGTCTGAGGTCAGCTGAGAAATGCAAATTGTTCCTTTGTCCATCCACAGTCTTTATATTACAGATTTATCATTCATTTTCAACACCGGATGTCTTTAGTGCATCAGAAGGGATGGAATTCTACCAGCAGCCAAGGAGGGGGCTAATCTATTATGTTCTGAAGCCATTGGGCTGCCTGTCTAATGCTAAGGTCTATGTGATAATCCAGCCCACTGGGGAAACAGAAGCCTCTTCTGTCTCTTCCTGTCTTCCCTTCGTCTGCAAGTAGTCCTTACAAATTTCCATTTTTTTCCCCCTAAAACAAGATGAAGGACTGGTAACTGGGAGACCTCTCAGGATATACAGGCTTCTGACATGCGTGTTAATTGGATGAATACTGGCTTTGCCCTAAGAACTAGGGTGTAGGTTTTCCATCTGCTCCGATCTTGGGCTACCTGAACTAATACAGAGTAATGCTGAGCAAACTCTCCCTCTCTCTTGGGAAGTATATTCCCAAATATTTGGAGTTTAGGTTGTGACATTTGCTCATTTTCAGCATGTCTGACTCTTTCCTATTGATTTGTATGGCCCAAGAGCTATAAACTTAAGTTAGGATCAGAGTCCTGAGGTTTAGAAACACAAGATCCAGAGTACATCCAGCAGAGAGCATGATTTTATGCTCTGTCTGTCCTTTCAGGATGTTCAGTATATGTCAACTTGAACAGACAGCAATAGCCAGAGGTTCCAAGGATGCATCAAACAGCACAGCAGAGAGAAGGAACATTCCTATCTTGAATCTCTGAGGTAGGAATGGCTCTGAATTAATGACATTTGTAACAATCCTGGAAGAGGAATTCACATAACTGATTTCATTCTGGAGGATACACTCCCCGCTTAAACTGAATTTAGCAAGCAAGTAAAAGAGACAGTCTGAGGCTACATGGTCCCAGCCCTTCCGTGAATCCAAGGAGATGGTCCTAAGAGGTTCCTGGAGGCCACAATGTCATCATTCATTCAGTGGGTGCAAATTGTCAGCTACATGTCTGTGATGAATAACCCCCACCTGCTTGAAAGAAATGATTCAGGATAGCATGTCACCAAGCCTTTTCCCAAGGGCTTTCACTAATATTCTGGCATCAGAATTGATGAGGGTGATAGGCCTCTAGCTGCTTGGGTTCCTTTCTGGGTTTTGAAGATGACTGAAATGACAGCTTCCCTTAAAGCATGAGGGAAGATTAGTATCACGCTCAGCTTTGTTATTCAGATTTAATAATCTGCAAGTTAAGATCTTAGCTATCTGGCTGTTTTCTTTGACTGGCAGTATTAGGTCTTTTTAGATATAGGAAGAATCCACAGGCTCTTTCTGGGAGCTGTGAAGCTGCAGCAATGTAAAGTTTTTGAAAAATCATCTGAAGCTTCTGCAACAGAGAAGAAAACTATTTAAATAGTTTGCTTTTTGCCACTTGTAGCATGGGTATTTTGTTATTCCTATGCAAAATAGCAGTGATTTGATTTTGATTATTTTTTGTTTAGATGTATAATCCAACAGTTTGCTGCCTTTTTCACCAGATTCCAACGAATCCTGTTTAAAGAAAATAGGGCCATTTTTCCCTCTGCTTGTGGAGCTTGTTGGTTTTGTATCTTAAGATAGGTTTCTCCAAGAAGGGGGCCAGAACAGATTCTTCAGCAAGAGCTTTCATTTCTGTGGCTAGGAAGTCTAATTTAGTACTGTGCTGTTTCTTCTTAAATGAAGCATGTGTAAGAATACTCCCACCTGTCAATGGCTGGTTTCCCACTGACCTGCAGAAGGGGGAGTTTGCAAAGCAACAGACTACAAATACTTTCAAGCCCCTGTGATGTGTGTGCTAAAATGCAGGATCAGAGAGGAAGGAGGTATTGAGTCATCAAGAATGAGCAAAAAGGGGCAGGTCCAACAAGAATAAAAAAAATCATTAAAAGCGCAAGATTTAATGTAGCAGTCGTTTCACTGTAACAACCACTACACTTTCAGTGAAACCATGGGTTATGTGGAAAGTAGGCTAGAAAAAGAAGAATAGTTGTTGGCTGTGGGAACTACACATCCTCCAAATGTTAGACTTGGTTCTGCTATGTAACATTGAATCTGGTTAGAATTCTACAGGAAGATTCAGGATAGATTAAGAATTTAATTGATGGCATGAGCTATAACAACACCAGGGATCCAGGTTTTCTTTTCACCATGGAAAAACATGGTAAAATGCAGATTTTCTCATTTTAAGGAGAAAAACATAGATTTTCTCCTTTAAAAGAGAAAAACATGGGAATTAGTGGGTTTCCCTTTGCAGGCTGGCAGACTTGCAGCCTGCAAGAGGCTGGGGGGAGTGGGAGGAGGGTGATAAGCATGGGGTACCATGTGCTTATGCACATGCACACATGCACATGGCTGCCAAGTAGCCCGGAGAGCAGCTCCTGCAGGTAACTCTGGCAGGGTGGGGGAGGAATTGAGGCCCCCATTGTGAGGGAGGGAGTTGGGCAGGGCTAGGGCTTCAGCTGGGGCTGGGGCTGCTGCCCAGCTGAGGTGGTGCATGGAGCACGGAGCCTGAGGTCAGAATGCATGGCCACAGGGCTCAGGTGGGGAGTGGGAAGGAGCTGTGGGTGGCTTGTATGGGGGGTAGAGGGGAGCTGGCTTCCCTCTACTGTGTGCACACTCGGGGAGAGGGGGAAGCCCCCAGATTTGTGAATTTGTGCGTGGGATGGGGGAGGGGGCAGGGACAGGTGTGGGCTGCCCACTGTGGGTTTGGGGCTTTCTCCCCTGCTGTCCTCCCCTGGGGCCTCCACAGCCGAACGAGTGGGACCTGGCATGGCAGAAAAGAGCGGAGCTGGGTGGGGAAGCTTGTTGTCCCTGCTGGGAGCCCTGCATTGCCCTGGTGAGGCACCCCCTGCCTAGCTGGCAGCAGCAGGGATGGCAGCGTGGGGTTGTGCCCCTCACTGCTGCCACACAGGCAGAAGGCACCTTGCCAGGGTGGCCCAGGGCTCGCAGTGGTGACATGAGCCTCCTCATCTGGTCCTACGCTGCCTTGCTGTACCAGGTCCTGCCTGCTGGATGTGGAGACCCCGGGGGAAGGGCAGCAGGGTGGGGAGTCCTGAGCCTGCCATGGACAGCCTGTACCTGCTTCCTGAAACAGGATCTGCTCTGGTCATGCTGCCCTTGGAAGAGGTGGAGCTGGGTTTCATGCTCCACTTCACACCACTCTACCACAGCAGCTGCCATCTCCCGTGGGCAGCAGCTGGGGCTCAGGCACTGCTGGGTGGGGGGCAAGGGGAGCTGTGGACCCAGGTCCTTGGCTCCATAGCCCTGGCAACTGGGGGCTGACTCTGACGGGGCTGAGGGGGGTGGGCGGGTGGGTGGCTGTGGAGTGAGGGGCACCAGTAGGGCTGGGGCCTGGGGGTCAGGAGTAAGGGGCAATGGCATGGGCAGCGCACTGGTGTATCAGGGCTGCTCAGTGCCACAAAGAAGGGGGAGTGGTGGGGGGTGGGAACAGGACAGCTGCAGGTGGACCCACATCCTGGTAAGCAAAGAGTGTAAGGGGAGCTCTGATTTTCCATGATAAAAAGCCCCAAATCAAACTCCAAAATTTATAGGCATTTATAATTTATTTTATTATAGTGATTTGTGGCACTAGTAGGCTTCCAAATTGCTTTAAGATTGTAAATATATCAACAAAATATTGTGTTCAACATATACTCATATGTGTGTGTGTGTATGAATATAAGTGTGTGTGTGTTTTTTGGGGTTTTTTAATCAGGGAATTTGCAATTAAAAAAAAAAAAGATGATTTGCAATTTATAAACAGAGAAAACCAGGATCCCTAAACATCACAAATCTGTGGGCCAGTTCCAACTCAAAGTGATGCTGTGAAATGAGAGAAAGGCATCTGGGTCAGAAAACTGGGAGAAAAAGAAAAGCATACATTAAACACGGTACCATCTCAGAGAAGCCAGTATAATGACAATAAGCTAGATGATAACTAGTACCATATAATTACATAAAGCTTCAGCCATAGCAGACAGGCAAGCTCAACCAATCACACAACTGTTATCCTGACTCGCACAATGTGCTTTTCTTGCAATTTAGATACAAAAGGCAATATCCCTCCCCCAACACTAACCCTAAAATACAACAGTAAAATTTTTATTATTCATCCCACATCCAGGGTACTTGGAAGAGAGCAGTCTAATATGCTGGTTGCTCAGCTCGCTGAAGTTATGAAGTCTGATCATTGTCATCCCAACCGGAAACTAAGGTACAGCATTCATTAAATGGGGTTTCAGCAGGTACATGTAGTAGGTATAACAGGGAGCCAGGGCCTCATGACAGGAAGAAGGTGGGGCATTGAGATGTATAAACCTAGAGCCTGAGCCAGAACAGGCAGTCAGGCCCTGGAGGCTGCAGAGAGAGGAGCTCCCCATGGAAGCTGACTGCATAAAACAGGGTGATGGACACCAAAACTACCCACAAGAGTGTGAGTGAGCCTGTCACTGGGAAGAATAGCTTGTGGTATGGTATTTTGACACAGAGTGGGGAAGACCTTTGTGCAAGCAGCTTTCTTGTATTTCTGTCCTGCTGGTGTTTATGTTGGTTAGGACTGGAGGACTGGATTGTAGCTATGAGGGTGGCTTGGAGGCCACAGCAGTGCCTCAGGCACCAGTAGAGAGTTCCTTAATGAGGGTTAGGGGGCTATGGGCCCAGAGGAGAAGACATGGGCCAGGGTCCCAGAAGATGAGGTCTGGTACAGTGGATCTTGGGCTAGGGGGCCCTAATCCTAATAGAGAAAACTCTGTCACCAATGTTGAGTAGAGACGGAGGATGACATCCTAGCCTTGCTCAAGATGCCTTGGTAGATGCATGCGAGTGTTTGATTAGCTCTGCCAGCTATGGCATTGCATTGGAGGTTTATGTTCATTTTGTTGTCTATCATGACACCCAGGTCTTGTTCAGATACGGTGCTAGCAAGTGTAGTGCTGCTGAGCCTGTAAGTCTGTTGTGGATTATTTCTCCCCAGATGGAGCACTTTACATCTCTCCATATGAAACGACATTTGGTTGAAGTCTGCCCACCTCACGAGCCTGTCCAAGTCAGCTTGTCTTCAAGTGTGACCATACTCCCCCATAGGTTGGTGTCATCACTGAATTTTGCTAGTTCACTTTTAATATCTAAATCCAAATTGGTGATAAACATGTTGAAAAGCACTGATCCAAGTACTGAACCTTGAGGGATGCCACTGGTCACCTTTCTGCTATGATGATTCCGTTCTGTCAAGCAATATACTCTGGGTCCTACCATGGAGCCAGTTACCTAGGCACCAGACCATAAAGTAGTCGAGGATGTATTTTCCCAATTTTTTTCATGAGGACTTCATGAGAGACCAGGTCAAAGGTCTTTTTGAAGTCCAGGTACATGACATAAACCTCATTTCCCCCATCCAGGTGGCGAGTAACCTGATCATAGAAGGAAATGAGGTTGGTCTGGTCCGGCATGGCCTGCCTGTAACAAAGCCATGTTGGCTATCCTTCAGAATACTGCCTTCTGCTAGCTTGTCTGTAATCGAGTCTTTCATAATTTTCTCCAGGATTTTATTAGGGATTGAGGTAAAACTGATTGGCCTGTAATTTCCCAGGTCCTCTTTTCCCCCTTTGTGAAAGATAGGTACCACACTGGCTTTCTTCCAATCTTCTGGGACCTCTCCCAAGTGCCACAAGTCTTCAAATAACTTTACCATTGGTTGTGTCATGACATTGGCCAGTTCTTTTAGCACCCCTGAGTGTAGTTCATCTGGTCCTCCTGATTTGTGGGGGAGCACCTAAAAAGGCTAAATATCTACAAGATCTATGCCAACTATGCGGGGGGTGGGGGGTGATCATCCTGTATCCTGTCAAGCAGGCTAACACCCTTGGACTGGTGGAATACTGATGTGAAGTACTCATTCAGGAGTTTGATTTTGTCCTGTTATCAGCCATCCCATTTCATTCATCAAGGGCCCCATGCTTCCCTTATTTTTTCTCCAACTTCCTACATATCTAAAGAAGGAATTTTTCTTGTCCTTTATTTCAGTTGCCAATTTATATTTGGTTTCTGTTTTTGTTGTCCTCATCTGCTCCCTACAGTTGCAAGCTGTTGCCAAGTACCCCTTTTTGGTAGTTATTCCTGACTTCCATTCTTTATAGGCTTCTTGTTTTAATTTCAGGAGGTCCATGACTTTCCTGTTGAGCCAAGGGGGTCTTCCAGCCCTTTTGCTGCCTTTCTTATGAAAGGAAATGGACTTTCTTTGAGCTTTTAGGATTGCTTCCTTGAGGAATGACCATTCTTCTTGTACCCCCTTCCTTATTGGACCATGGTCCTGCAGGTACTCGCCAACCAATCCTCTAAACTTGTGGAAGTCAGCTTTTCTAAAATCAAGGATTTCTACTTTACTGGCCAATTTCTCCGACTTATGGTGGATGGAGACAGTGATTATCTCATTGTCACTGTCGCCCAGTTTCCCTTTGATCCTCAGGTTCCTCACTAGGTCATCCCCTTTGGCTAGAACCAAGTCTAGGAATGCCTTGCCCCTGGCCAGCCCATAGACTTCTTGGGTTAGATACAGCTCCTTTATGCAAGTGAAAAAGCTCTGTGAGTGATTGGATCTAGCAGAGTACTCATCCCATGAGATGTCTGGATAGTTGAAGTCACCCATGATAACCATGTTCCAAGAGTGCGCAGCCTCTGCCAGATCTCCAGAGAATTCCTGGTTGAGCTGTTCCTCTTCATTTGGAGGTCTGTAATAAACTCCTATGATCAACTCCCCTCCCCGTGCTCTCCCCATACCTTGATCCAGAGGATCTCAAGTCACCCATCTTTGCTTCCAATCTTTGCGTCTAGGGACGTATAATGTTCCTTCACATAGAAAACAACTCCATTGCCCTTCTTCCCAACACAATCCGTCCTATACAGGGTGTATCCCCCTATGCCTGTGATCCAGTCATAGATGGAGTCCCACCAGATCTCCTTGGTCCCTATGAGAACATATTGGTTATTGGTTAGTAGGAGGGCCAGTTCCTCCTACTTATTTCCCATGCTTCTGGCATTAGTGTACAGGTAACTGAGCCTGCCATTGGAGGCTCAAGATTTTTGGGTAAGCTGTGGAATAACCTGTCACTTGGCCGGCATCAGAGAAAGCTGCTTATTGTATTCTGGAATGCTGGTTTTGAGGTTGCCATTTTTTTGGGCTTGTGCTAGTGGTTGATGGCCTGTCCCCCAGCAATTTCATTTTAAAGCCCTATTGAGGTCTGCCATTCTAGCCAAGAAAAGCTTCTTCTCCTTTGACGTGAGGTGGATGCCATCCTTTCCCAACAGGTCACAGTCCTGGAGGTGCGTGCCATGGTCAAAGAAGCTGAAAACTTTGCGGTAGCACCAACGCCGGAGTCTTCTGTTTGCTTCTTCTATGCATCTATTCCTCCTGTACCTGTGACCTGTAACCAGGAAGACTGAGGAGAAAAGTTCCTATGCCCCTGACCCCTTGAACCCAGCCCCCAGAGCCCTGTAGTCTCTCATGACTTGGCCAGGATTGTTCCTGGCCATGTTATTTGCACCCATGTGGATGAGAAGGGGTAGTGGTTAGAGGGCTGGAAAAGTTTTGGGATCCTTTTAGCCACATCCTGGATGCAAGCCCCTGGCAGGCAGAAGACCTCATGGGTTAGGGGCTCAGGGCAGCAGATCACTCCCTCAGCCCCCCTCAGGAGGGAGTCACCCATCACAACCACCTTATGTCTCTTCTTTAGTGCGGCTAGCTGCCTTCCTTCCTCCAGAGCTGGTGCTTCCACTGATGACTCTGCTGGCACTGTGAGAAGCACATACCTGTTGTGCAGTTCCAGGGAAGGAGTAACCCTTCCCTAGCAGAGGGTAGTTTTCAGGCTAGACATTAGGAGGTGCTATTTCACTGTCAGGGGAGCTAGGACCTGGAACCAACTTCCAAAAGAAGTGGTGCTGGCTTCTACCCTGGGGGTCTTTAAAAAAGGCTGGATGAACATTTGGCCGGGGTCGTTTGACCCCAGTACGCTTTCCTGCCACGGCAGGGGGTCAGACTAGATGATCTCCTCAGGTCCCTTCCGACCCTACCAACTACGAAACTATGAAACTATGAAACTATGAAAACCTGGCACTGAGTGCCTTGGGGCTGGAGACAACCATCTTCCAGGCAACTCCAGGATGGGTTTCTAGGTCAGACTTATCATTGTCCTTCCTGCTGATGGGCTTCTGAGCTCTTCCTTCTGTTCTTCAGGTGAAGGGCCTGGTAGTAATCATCAGTCTCCTGCTCATGGGCACTGGAGGTGTGAAGCCTGCTCACTTTGCTTGGAGCTCCCTCACCTGGCACTCTAGAGACCTCACTAGGGAGCATACCCCACAAATGGAGGTGCCACTGGTACTCAAGTTATCTAGTTTAAAGTTATGGCAATGTAGATATGTCCCCTGTTATCCTAATACCAACAATGCCAATAAACAAAATCAGAACTCAGAAGTACATTCCCTCTATAGAAGACATTTACTCCAGGATTCAGGTTTTGCTAAGTCTAGCAATGGGTGAGTTTCTGCATAATCTGCATGAGATTTTTCACCTACTGCACTTCCTAACCCTGGTGGAGAAACTGACCCTCTTGAACCTGAATCCCTTCTCCTCAGATGATGACTCCTACTGGTAGACATAGCAAAACAGAGTATTTTACTCACTAGGAAGAACTTAAAGGGCAAGAAGGACTTCCACTGAAAAGTGGTGCCTATAGGATAACAGAGGACAACTAGAAACCATTGTGGTACCCTAGAGGCCTCTGTGGGTTCCTCTCTGCTAAGGTCATTTTCAGTCCTTTCCCCTCAAAAATTTTACAGATTGCCAGAGTATACATAAGCCATTTGGTGCACACAAGATGTTTGGAATTCTGGGAGTGCACAGCAAAATGGAAATGGGAAGGTAGGGACAGGCTATTCACCCAGGGGCTGTCATCTCAAGACAGTTAAGTCCAATAGGGATTGGTTGGTTTGTTTTGTTTTTAAACAGTTACATAGTAGGCATAGGCAGTTACTTTGCTGGTGTCCATTAAGCAGTAACTAAGGTGGGGTGACCAGGGCAGCTGTGTCCCAGGTGCTGACTTGTCTGTGTGTGTGTTTGTGCATAGAGGAAGGGGGATGAAAAAGTAAGTGCGGCTGCTGCTGCAGCTGCACAGTCATACTGGCAGCATGATGGCAAACAGAAGTAACCGTTGCTTCTGTGTGTTACCACTGCCCTGGGTGCCCAGTTCCTTTGTTATTCCCCTGCTGTTAAGTATATTTTCTGCTCTGTGAGGCCTTAGAAGAGAAAATGTCTCCTCTCTGTACTCTATATCGAATAGGGTTGGAAACCTGATATAGTATTTAAGGCCTTTTTTCTTAGCTGTGTTCCTCGTATTTTTAACAGTAGCCCTGTGCTCACTAGCATCTCTGTGGAGGTCCTGAAAAATCATGATTCTACCATTTAAAACACCTCAACAGGGTTTGCTCTTCCTCTACATATCATATTATTTTACTGTGACCTTCACGAAGCAGACAATGATGGCTCTTAGCCTTACAGTCAAGGAACTTGTGAACCCTTCTCATAAGAAGGACATGCTCTTTTGGTAAGCTCAGACTTTCTGCAAGTAGCTAAGTGGCAAATGTAAGCAGTTTCCCCCTCTAGCTTCCTCTGGAGTTCTCAGAATTCTCAAATTACTACAATGTGATCTTCTTCCAGTTCTGCAAATCTTGCTTCTGAAGAGTTTGTCACGTTGATAGCACACTGGATCTGAGTCTGTGTGCCATGGTTTTGATCTTTAGTGACAGATAAGCTGCCCTTGTCCTCCACTACACATCCAGTCAAATTTAATAGGGGAGAATCAATAGATGCAATTGCAGCTTGCATCATAGATAGACACGATGGACTTAATTTCCATTGTATCATCTACAGCCCGTTCCACCAAGGCCTTGAGATCTCCAGTCTTCCCTCCCCAGTCAAAATAGCAAAAGAGGAAAGGGGGCAGAGAATCTGTTTTTCAGTCTTCTTCTGCCCCAGGGTATTTGCAAGTCATGTAGAAGATTTTAGCTAGCTTTTAGAATATTTTATATTTTAAAAATAATTGGTTTTGTGGCATAGGCCTAAATAGGAGCTGCATGTTTCTGGGTGGCATGGGGCAGCTTAGGAGCAACAGGGAGCTGTGTCTCTGTGTTTCACAGCACCACCTTGAGGCAAATGTTGTTTTTATTTAAACAGAACTAAAACTACTAGATTCCCAGATAGTTTCAGTGGTGAGAAATGCCTTCTACCACCTCTAAATTACCAAGAACCAGAACCCTTTACTCTGGGAGACAGACTTCAGTCTTCCCTGCCACTGTTATTTCACACTTGACTTGGGAGAAACAGTGAAGTTCCCCTGATAGCTTTGACATATGTGGGATGCAGCTACCCGAGTGCCTGTCTCCGGACGGGGACAGGCTAAGGATACCATGTGTGGGCATGTCTACATGTGCACTTCAATATACAGTAGCCTATTTTAGTGCACATTAAAGCATCATGTAAAAACTGTGCAATTATGCCTCTGCACAGTAAAATAGGCTACTGCTCATTAAGCGTCACTTAAAAACTGTGCAAATTTGTTTCTGCACATTAAGGCAGCCTAATGCACATTTCTTCAGTACCTTACATTGGAGGTACTAAATTTAATGCACATTAGAAAAAGCTCCTTAAGAGACACGCCCTGGGTTCCACGCGGTACACTGGCTGGTAGGGAGCTTCCAGGTAATATCTATTTACCATTCATTGAGCAGGTCAGGATGTTCTACCACCACTGCCTAATTATAACCTATTTCTGGAGTGCTAAGGTGAACAGTGTTAGCACATGGGGTGTTTTTTCCACTTTATCAATCACCTCATGTGCATTAATGAGCACTGCATGCATTTCCCTATTATCATTTGTAACTCACCCCCACACTCACATCCCCACTGACATGCCACAGCTGTTGTAGGAAGAATGATGTTCACCCTTAATTTTAGGCTTCTGTGCGAGGGGAACCAACCAGGTGCTTTCACAGCGGGCCCCAAATTTGCTTCACCCAGCTGAAACATTACATCTTTGGCTAGACCTGCTAGCAAACAAAATCTTTTCCAACAAGTGGCTTAACTTCACAACTGATGGCATTTGCAAACCATTATTTACTTAGCTCTGGTGTTGACTAAGTACAGAATCAAATCTTTGTAGGATACAGGAGAAAAGGTGATGATGAGTCTTGACTCTACATATTACAAGATGGAAAAGTAGTTCCATATTTTAGGAAGTGTAGTTTACTTTTTACTGCTGGAGATGGAGCTCATTAGGGGTCTGGTTATTTTTTCTGCAAGAAAACAATGGCTCTTGCATTATTCAACCCTCAAAATTTTGTTGCAAGCAGGAGAAGAGCAACATAAATATTGCTGTCTTCTGCTACACAAAAGATATTGAAGAAGATTTTCAAAAGCCCAAAGTATAGGCTCAAAGTTTCTGGAAAAAGTTAGGACTGGAAGGGTGATTGAAATACAGACTTTCAAAGGGATTACCAGCAGGACTCAGATTCTCCCCCAGGCATTTGTGAAAACTTTACTTCAGTAGAAACTAAGCGAAAGCTGGCTAAGGATTTTAGGGATTTGGCCCCCAGTGTGTCTGTATTGAATAACCTGGACAGGCATTTGCTAATATCATAACAGCAAAGTAGAGAGAGAGAGACTTTGGAATCACTATTTAAACTGAGAAAATGATAGTGCAAAAAAGAGAAACGGATACTCCTACTTACTCCTTGTTTTCCTGGAGACGAATAGAATTGTGGTTTTGCTTCTGTTTAAAAAAAATCCTATGATGTGTCAAATGAAAATACCTGTGATGTTTTGATGAGTGCCAACTGGGGAGAAGGGAATGTAAACAGAGGGTTTAGTGTAAAAGTATGCATGCATGTGTACACACACACACACACACACATTAATGTACAGGGGAGACACGGTAACTGTGGACTCCTGATGCAACATGATCAAATAGTCTCTGAGTTATGCTGCACCATGAATTATGACTGAATTGGCTGTGACTTGGTGGAAAGTGAGCTGCGAAAGGCTATTTGGGTTTTTATGTTTAGAAATAGATAAGCTGTCTGTTTAATACATAAATCTAGTAAAAGTGCAGAGCATGGTCCTTGAACATGGTGTGGGCAGTTACCACTCTGGCACATGGATGATGAATTCATTTTGTTTAGTTTCTGATCCACTTGAATTTCATGGCTTTAAACTGTGACTCTTAACATTACTGCAGTCCCATTCTGCTGAAGGAATTCTGTCTAAAAAGATGTAGAAAAAAATCCATTTAAAATTAGTATTATGTGTGTGTGTGTGGGGGGGGGAGGGTATCACAAAGAAGCAGGCAAAGTGGAAACTACAAAGAAAAGCTTTAAGAATCAGCAAAAGGGGTGGGGGGTGGGGAGGGGATTCCAATTAAGGACTTAGTAATGAGAAGAGAAAATCTAGTGTGATCCTTGTATGTTAGTGCTGGGCTGTTTCCTTTGGTGTATTCTTAGATACTTTAACCAGTCCAGTTCAAAATGCCTTTGAATGCCTTCATGTATTTGTGACTGATTTCTCCACTTTTTATCTCTGGTGAACATCAAATAGTTTTGGTTCTGGAGGCATGTTTTGGGATTTTTTAGATCAAGAATTACAATCCCTGTTACTGAAAACTGGGAACTACAGTCAGCAACCAAACTGAAAGGTCAAAGACTAAACATTTGTGTGGATTTTCTGTAAATATGGAGCTATGTGGTGCATTTTAAAAAGAACAGTCTTCAAGTTTAATTTGTTGTTAACATTTGTTTCAGCTTTGGCTAATATCTTTTCTTGTCCAGACTTCAGAGGTGCATTTCAGAAGTTAAATACTTTTATCATCCCTTAATCTGGTATTGTGTTTAATGTGAGAAACAAGTGTCACAAACCCATAAACTGCAAAAGAAATTTTAGGTCCCCCTTTCTGTAGAATGAGTTAGTCTGGAACATCACTCACCCAGAGATCATTCTTTACTAGAGGAAGGAGACCAAACAACAAGATATCGGAGAAAAGAATTATACAAGAAAAAATGACAATAAATTAGAAGACGGAACAAGAAGACAAGTAAAGTTTCTTACCCCCTCATCTGACTACTACCTAGTCCTTCAAAGAGATCTGCCAGTATTTTCAGAGATCAACCTTTCTGTTGATCCTTCTAGCCCTGCCTGTTGGGGACCTTGACTCTTCCAAAGCCTGAGAAAATCCAAAGGTCCTGGGTGCCTCATAAATATCCCTCAAAATACCTCCATGACAGCATCTCCTCCCCTGTTCTGGTTGCTCTTGAGCCTCAGAATCCTTTTAGAAATTTCTCTCTTTGGGACATTTCTTGGGCTAAAGAGCCATTTCATTCAGATGACTTTGCTACTGCCATTTGCTTTTCCCATTATAAGCAGACAATAACTTGGGTGTCCATCCCAGCAGTGGTTCCTTTTGTCTTTGATTGGGAGTGGCAGTTGTCTTCCCCAGAACACAATGGCAAGAGATATTTGGCAGTTTTGCTTTAACCTATTCCTTAAATATGCATCCCCCAGTTTCTTTGACTAAACCGTGTCCAAAATCATAAAGGTATATACAGACACTGTGACATAATATACACAGTAATAAAAATAATATAAATGGATACAGCATAACATTAACTTTTCAACAAGACAACACATCAGTACAGTATCAATACAACAAATAGAAGAAAATCTTCATGATCTCAAGATTTGTTGGGGATTGTGACAGCAAGGTCTGTTTGGTAATACATTGTACTACTGGCAACTAGCTGTCAGACACCTCACTGTAAAACCTAATGTGTGGATGATTCAACAAATGAAAAAAGTCAACACAAGCATTTTTATAGCTCAATCCTCTTGAAATGTAAAAATTAGAACACAGATCTTCAACTGGCATACAATGGTGAACCACGATCAACTTCACTGAAACCTTCCTGATCATTTCCAGGTAATGATCTTCCCCCCATTTTATAAGTTGTCATGATTTCAAAATTTGTAATAATGGATATGGCTGTGCGAAGCTTCAGTCCCTGATTCAATTTGGTGGAGATTTGGCCTGATTCGGTGGCCGAATCTCTGAATCTGAATTGAATCAGGAGACCCTTTAATCTGTCCAAATCAAATCAGAACCCTCTGAATTGATTTGGAGAGTTGGAAAGATTCAGAGATTCAGACATAGACACAGCTTTAAATGATTTTTCTGCATGCCTTGAGGTACCAGGTGGCTTGTGAATGCTGTGATGCTGGGACAGATGGAGCATCCCACAGGAGCCCAGGGGTTCCCCAGTGTGCTTGGCAGCAGACCCAGAAGTGGACCAGAAGCACTTCTGGTCCACTTCCGGTAGCAAGCAGGCCCCCCCCCCCCGTTCCTCTGGCTCAGCAACTGGTGCCTACTGGGTCTGGGGGGCACCTGGGGTCCCCCTGTGGCCAATCGCTGAGCCAGGGGGATGGGGGGGGGCCTTCAGCGCGCTCTCTGGCATACCCAGAAGTGGCCCGGAAGTACTTCTGGGCCACTTCTGGTTTCACTGCCAAGCACGCGGGGGCCCCCTCGATCCTCCTGTGGGATACTCCATCCACCCCACCATTGCACTGTTCACAAGCCATGCCTGGTACCTTCAGGTACATAGAAAAAAACATTTATAGCTGTATCTATGGCTGAATTGCTGTTTCTCTGAATTAGCATTGAATCTTCAGATTAGGATTCGGCTGAATCGAATCAGGGACAGTGATCCGAATCAACAAATTGAATTACTGTTCCCGATTTGGGCCGAAGCCGAATAGAATAATAATGGATTCCTGGCCAAATTTTCTGCTGGGGTAAACATGCAAAATTCCATTCAGTTCTGAAAGAAACCTGGTTCTTATTCTGATGCTCAGAGGAGAGGCTGAAGAATGAGAACTTTCGTGTTCCAGTTCTTCAGGTAACTTGGTCTAAATTGACATAATGATTCTTAACTATATTCCAGGGCAGAAAGAATTATTTTTCAAAGTGCTTTGAGATCTTCAGAGTCAAGTGCAAAATGTGATTAATGTTATTCTCTTGGCACAAAGCAAACCAGAACAGTGTATTTGGCTGCAGGTGATATAGGCACCATTGTAACTCCCTCCATCTGCTACAGAGAACTTGGTCGCTTTAAGTGTATGTAATCTTGACATATTTTATCCTGGCATACTTGTGTATTTTTCTTTAGTTCACTGATCTCCTACGAACAATACCAGACCGGACATGACTTATGACTAGGAAAATCATTATTATAATTCCTTTGAGGTTTATCTTTGTGTACCTGCCTTGATGCTGGGCTTCAGGACTTATTTCTAAATGTGATTCAAAATGATAAAATGTACTAATCTGCAAATAGTGTTCTTATTAAGGAACTTTCCATATAAATCCTGACCTAGAGCCTAATGAATTCAACGAGTCATTCCTCTTAACTCTTTGGGTATATTGTCAAATCCATAGTATGAATAAAAAAAAAATCCCATTTCATGTCTTATAGAAAAGTGGTGTGTCTTACACTATGCACAAAAAACATGATCAGAAAAACAGATTCGCTCAGTCATACAGTTCCTAAATCTAAATTAATCCAAAATACAGTGCTGTGAGACAATCAACTGATGCACAAAAAGATGAGGATGATTTCATTACTGCTCATCAGTCAGAATCTTATTCTGATTTCCTACAATAAAATGCCTATAAAGATAAGATTGATGGGACCCATTATTTTTATTAATCCCAATAGTTTTCTTTGGTAATTATGTAGTGAGCATTTGGGAATAAACCTACATGATTAACTCAGCTATTGGAAATTATATCAAAGACTTGGTAAACATGTCAGGGAATTTGGTTGTAATTTGAGAAGTTCTGGTCAATTAATGAAAATAAATCACATTCAAATACATTCACAAACTAATGAGGCTGATTTGCTTGGCTGCTGTTTATTGTGTGCAGGTATTTAAATGAATATTGGGCATTCCTGAAAGGTGAGATTTCCTGCCCACAATTCTTAAGGGAGTTAGGAACTGGTTGCCTCAGATAAGAAGCTGGTAGAAAGAACTAACTGGACAAGGAGACTGTTTGGGTGGGTGTGGCATTAAGAATGGCAGTGCAAGCAGACTGAAATTATGTGGAAGTGGAGGGAGTGGGAAAGTAGACGACATTATGACTAGGGACAGCAAACCGGACCAGACAGCAGGGTGGGCAAAGAAATGGGGACTGGAATGAGAAGCTGTGGGGGAAGAGACTGGGACTAATTAAAATGGTATATATTGGGGAGTGTATGTTGTTCTCTTGTTACATGCGTTATTTCACAGCAGCAGCTTAGTTACTCTTGTTCAGGTTCTAGGCCAAACTACAAACAGGTTCAGGCATACATCCTCCTCTAGGTTCATTTTTGTAGTCATTGGTGATGTCTCTAGTGGTTCCATGCCTCTCCAGCTGTAACAGCTATGGTTACATTCCCCAGGGACACAAAATCACTGATGCACAGTAAAATGGACTCTTCACCTAAGTTTGTCACAAATGTAAATGTTCTGATCAGTGTTCATTGACCATGGACCACTCTGAATGGAGGAACATTGACTTTTTGGAGCATCATCCATAACTTACATTTTTGCCACTGTTGCCAAAGGAGCTTATAGTATGAATCAACCAAAAAGGCATCATACTTCTATAGAAAACTTTAAATTCTACCACCTGAAATTTCAGATTAACTCATTTTCCTTTTGGTGGGCATAGCATGGCTAGTTTCTCTCCATGTCCTTTAGTACACTCTTTTGTTCAATATATTCAAAAGTTGTCTCTTGGTACATCTCAATTCCACTGCTGAGAAATAAGCATTCCAGTTGCACAGAATAGTTTAGTTCCCAGGCATGCATAAAACAGGGTTGTTCTGCATTCATGGTTAGCTCGTGTGGGTCTAGTATTTTCAGGATCAATATGTTTAAAGCTCTCAAGAGCTGCTTGGCGAAGATTTTGTTTGACTTGCTGTGATCGAGTCTATACTGAGCTCTGATGCCCTTGAGAACTCATTATTATTGAACCAATTCAAACTTTACCTTGGTTTTCACATTTTATGATGACAACAAAATGCTGAGAGGAAATCAGGTTTGTGTTGACCTCGGAGTAGTTAATAAGGCCCTTACACCCAAATACAATTTATTTCTTACCTATTGCACAAAGGCTGACTTTTAAGCTGGCTGACTCTGTGCAATGGTTTAAATTAGCGGGGTTGCCAAAATACCTCTACATTCTCCATAGTGAACATAGCTATAACCTGACTTTAACTCCTATAAAGGTTTATATTGTTAGGAAAAGATGACTTTCAAAGAAAGGTTGGCTCATAGCTCTTTTCTGAAAATTGTTGCTTCCTTTCCTGATGATTAAATGCATCAATAAAGGTGCTCAAAAAATTCAGTATGTCTTCCTGTTCATGGATTGTTTCTGAACAGGTTTTGGAAATTATCCTTTACTCAAATGCATTTAACCAATGTATTACCTAGTTTGGATTGATCCGGTATTGTTTTTATTCCTTTAGTGAATGAGTGCAAGTGTGAATAGTTGCATAGGGAAATTTAAAATTCAATTCCAGGAAAAAAAAGAAGAGTAGAAATCAGTCACAGAAATATTTATGGTAAATGAACATGGAAGGTTCAGAAACATGCCTCAAGACATTTTTTTTAAAAGTCAAATGTATATTTAAGAAACACTGGCATATCATTTTCCTAGCTTTGTTAACAGCATTGAAATGAACAGAAATAGTGTCCAAATACAACTCATTGCCTATGTATTTCAAAGTTGTAGTTCATTCTACTCACAGCAGAAAATACCCTTTTGAGATGCTGAGTAATCAGTCTTTATACTTTTCTGTACTCTGAATTTTCCTACTTGTAAATCCTTGGGACTTTTAGTCAGCATGTTAGTCAAAAAGAAAAAAAATCATGGATATGCATGAAATTTGATCTTAGGTCTTGTTTAATATGTCCTTTTACAGCTGAAGCCATAATGGATTCAAAGTCCCCTAACCTTTAAAGGGAATATCTGGATGTCAAATTTAGGCTCGCATCTCTGCTGCTAGCATTGTCTAAATCAGATAAGACAGACCTTTGACACTATTATGTCATGAGGGATCAGAGCTATGGGACTGCAAGCCAAGTTCTGCAATTTTATTTCCAACTCTGCTGAATGATCTTGAGGAAGTCATAGAACTTCTGTTTCCCCTCATTTTACCTTCTTCTAAAATGGGGACAATGTTCACTTTGAAAAGCATTTTGAGGTTCTCACATAGGAGGGAGCTACGAGCACATAGGGTTCTGATCATCCAATTGTGTTTTCTCATTCTGTGCTGTTTCCCCTCCTAGTTTCCCTTCCTACCACCCCTTTTGTTTCACTGGAAACCCATAAGCAGCAGTGGTATCAATCTTAGAATATATCTTCTTTAACAATGTTATTGCTGACCCTGGTACTGGAACTAGGTATGTCCTCATGAAATTTGCAGATTAAACTAAACTGTGGGTATTGCCAATAAGGAAGAAGACTAGATTATTATACAGAAATATTTAATCTTTGGAAGTGAAGCATTAGAAATGGAATAAAACTTAACAGTTTGTCCTTAAGTGCCAAAGTCAAGTGCTTACCACAAAGACTTAGGCTGTAAAATAAGTTAGACACAATTGCATAGATTGGAGACAACTGAAGATAGTAAGGACAGATGTGTTGGCTGATTGTAGGATGACAGTGAACTGTTGATACCATATAGTTGTAGAAAAGGCCAATAAAACCCTTCAGTATACTAGGGGAGGTAGATGCAGTAGAAACCCAAAAGTACCAGTACTTATATAAGGCATGGCCACAAGCCCATTTAGAATACCATGTGCAGTTCTGATCACCAATGTGAAAAAAATATGATACGGTCAAAGGGCTACAAACTGGCTGTGGATAAATTCTGATCAGAAATTAGAAGAGATAAGTTTTGGAATGGTCTTCAAAGTACAGTGGCATGGTCATAAAACCTGAATAGCTTTAAGACTGAGTTGGATAGGTTTATGGGAAGGATGGCATGATAGGACAGGAAATTCTGGCTCAAAAGTTAGTGTGTGTAGTATGTGGAATCATTTATTTGCAATGCCTGTGTTGGGGTATAGAGGGAACTCTTGGGTAAGTGAGGTAGGTATCTGGCAATCCTATACTCCAGGGCTTTTGCTCTTTACCAGTGTGGCCAGGAAGGAATTTTCTCAAGGAATGCCACTGGCTTGTATAGGGTTTTTTGTTTTTTTCCCCACCCTCTGGAGAATTTAGATGTTGGTCACAGTTAAATCTGGGGAATTTTGACAGGAAATTATGATGCTCTTGCTAGTGTTTAAACTTCTGCCTGGCTAAAGGGTCCCACTCTTCCATTTAGGGGCATACTGCTCACCAAATTTGGGGCAGAAATAAATTTTTACTCCAAGTCACATTAGCAAGGAATATAGGGTTGCCTTTGTCTTTCTCTGTAGTGCGTAACTTGGTTCCTTCCCTAGGAACTTCTGACTAGTAGTGTAATGAGCAAGAGCCCCAGGTACTCATTTAGAGGAGATGCAAGAATGGCAGCAGCTACTGGTCTAGCCACTGTCACTGCTGTAGGTGGCTTGGCCCCAGCCACTGCTAATGCTGTACAGGCTGCAGCCACTGGTTATTATGCCTCTGCTTCTGAGCATATATATTAGCCAATTACTTCACTGTTTGTGTAATGGCAGAGCATTGGCAGTGCCCTTGTTGAGGGTTTAGAAATGCAATTTGGGGGATTTCTTGGGTGAATGATTGCCTGTTAACACAGGGGACTTGACTTGATGTCCCAGGAGGCCCTTTCCAGCTTTGTGTTTCTTTTCCTGCAGGTCAGATCTTGGGAATCCTGAAAGTCTGTCTTTGCTGTCTCCACTTGGAGAAGCAGATTTGAATAGCTGATAGAACTACATAGCTAATAGACAGACTATTGGAACTACCAAGCTAATAAAGAAAAACAAGAGTGAAGAAACTAAAAACATAAATACTTGCATGTGCAATTTAACAAATGTGCCAATATGAATTAGCCCCATCATGTTCTCCCCCCACTCAGTAAAGCAGATGGACATACTGAAGAGAAATACAATGAATAATGTGCTTGGTAGTAGTGAGATAGAGGAAGGGTAGGACCCTGTATCTCCTTGGATTCTGTAAATATAGGATTTGCTTCAGCATTTACCTTATGCCACAGGACTGTTAAAAGAATTATTTCTGTAGCCTTTTTGATTTTGTAGAAATTTTTTTTGAGTATGAACTAAGTGAACACTGAATCTTTCTTTACTAGTGTGTGTGTCTGTAGCTGAGGCAATGACTAGGAGAGATATGAATGACCCCAGTCATCTCTGTGGGTGATATATCTTTGAAATTTCAAAGAATGTTTAAATGTCACCACTATTGACTATTTCACTGATTAGTGTCTGAGCAGAAACATCCAGTTAAAGTGCTTATCTCATAATCCTAAACTGTCTCCAGGGCCTTTCCAGAGGAAAAACAAGACCCCATCTACCAAAGACTTCATCTACCGAATCCTCCAGCTTTCAACTCAACTGCTACAACAATGTTGTTGTTATGCTTTGTTCAGACAAATTCTCTTGCACATAGATCTATAGGGATTCAGTAAAATTGTCCTAGTTCTAAGCTGGTGTAAACTGTTAGAATCCCATTGACTTCAATGGAGCTGCACCAGTTTTCATCAGCAAAGACTATTGGTTTACTCCATTTTTATGAACTATCCCAAAATGTACCATGCTGACTGTGTTATTTGTTGACATATATAGTTAATTTAAATGCATCTGCTATAAATTCTGCAACTGCAGCAGAATGTAGAGACCTTGCTTGAAAATTTGGGCTTAGCTTGTGGTAGAAAATGCAGGATCTGGCCAGAAGGGTGGTTGTGGCTGTGATGCCATGCAGCGAAACTAAGGGATGACAGTTAGCTCTTCAGGACTTCATTAGAGGCAAAAAGAACTTTCTGGGACATAAACACTTTTTAGAATAATAGTGTCAAGCGTTTGCTTACAAAAGCTGGACTGATAAGGCCTGATCCAAAGCCCTTTTAGATTTTCTGGAGTCTATTTGTTAACTTTAGTGAGCTTTAGATTCAATCTATAAAGTGTATTGGACAGGCTATTATTTGTAATAATGACACTTTCATGCAATTTGTTTCAAAGGAACATTTAAATAAAATAACACTAGACTGTAACCAAGAAAAACGTAATCTTAGAGATACAATTCTAAAAAGAAGTCTTTAACTATTTTGGTGTATAATATTTTTGTTTACAGGAAGACAGAAAATTGTTGTTTCTTATTATCCACTGTAATGACGCTATAGATGAAAAGAGTCGAGCATTTTTGAGTCCCTGCTGGCAGTAACCTACCGTATGATTCAGTAAGCAGGCAGAGGTTAGACCATCAGAAATAGCTGAATGTCTTTTTAAGATAAGCTGTGAACTTTCACCATGTGCTAGAAATAAATTCTAAAGATGTATTCTGACTGTGTATTCTGTGGTTTTTTTCTTCAGTTTTTAAATGACATAAGAGTATGCAGTAAATAGAATACATTAACGCATAGTAAAAATAAAACCGTTCTTCCTCTTTCTCCATGGAGCTTGTCTATTTGTCTGTAGCTATCATAGTTCTGTGAATTGCCTTACACCCACATCAAAAGTGAAGGTTATGGATTGTATTCTGCATAGAGAGAGCTATTAAAAAATAGGGGTTTCCCCTAAATACTTTGGCACATTTTCTTTTCTGAACAAGAAAAAGCTTTCCCTTCTCTCTGTAAGATGTTTCTCTCTGAATATTTTTACTGGTTAGGTTTTTTCATGAAAGAATTTCCAGCAAAGGAGCTGTATTTCAAATGAAAGGCAGTTTCATATTACAGGCAGCCCTCGGACTTACAATTGGTTCCTGAAAACCATGTCTTACATCGAAACATGGTAACTCGGAACCAATTTTCTCATAAGAAACAATGTTATAAATGGGGGATTGGTTCCTGAACCAAGGCTGGATACCCTATTTTCACCAAAAATACCCCAGAATTTTGTACTTGATCAATTATAGATGAGTAATATAGCTACATTAATGTATTTATATTGTAAATAGCAATCATATTGATTTGGAAGGACTTCTTTGAGGTAACTTTGCTGGACTTCTTGAAAGGCTCTTGGTTGGACTTTTTGAAGGGTTCTTGGCTGGAGCCTTCTCAAGAGTCTTGGCTGCAGGTTTTCTAGAGTCTTGTTTGCTTTCTTAAAGGAAGAGTCCAAGGAAGTTTGGACAAATGTTCTCCAGGGAGATCAGCGATGCAGCAAACTTGTTTGCTGACGTGGTGTCGCATCGGATCAAGCATTGTAAAGTTGAAACTGACATCATAAAGTTGAAACAGGGTGTCAATTTATAAATGTTGTAAGTGTGAAATGTTGTAACTCAAAAAGTTATAAGTCGAGGGCTGCCTGTACTTCAGGTTTTTCCCCTCAGCTCCCTCAGTGAATGTTACCTGGTATAAACTGGATTTGGTATCTGTTTTGTAATGAATTATGTTAGGACAGGAAATGATTTGCAGTATCACAGGCCTCAATCATTCAGTGAACTCCTCACAGAACCAGGAGTCCACCAGCCCAGAGTTGATTGTTAGTTCATTCAGTCCAGATATTTAGTGGTACAGAGTGGTGGGTTCAGACAGTATTGTAAGGCCCGTGACTTGGATACAGATTGGTAGTTTAGGCACTGCCTAAGGTCTAAAGAATGATTTGGTCAGTGTGCCAGCACCTGGTGTGCAAGATTGAATAGGTGCCTGTATTTATTAGGTCTGTATTCAGTCCTAGGACTTCTGAATTCCCTAGGCCTCTACTCTTTAGTGGGGACAGGGGGAAAGAACACATGTGTGGAGGAGCAAACAGCCCTTCCCCTACCTGGCGCCAGGGACATCTGTCTTTAGTGAGGTGGCAGGGAAGGAGCATGGGCTTTTCAGCAATGATCAGAAGCCTTGGGAGCATGGCCTCTGCCACTAGAATTAAACTTGACCCTAAACTTGTCCCCTCAGCCACTCAGGGGGTTTCAGGGGAGTGGTGGGGGGGAGAGGGGTCATGATCTGGGCATAAAAATGGTAGTGCCCACCATGATCAGGCCATGATATTAGTGAGTTGGGCCTGCAATTTAAACCAGGCCCTAGAGATAAACCTGATCTGGTGTAGCATAACTTTGAGCTGCATAATGAGTGCTTAAAACTAGTTTCAGGTATTAATGTGTGGACAATCCAGGATTTAAGAGCTCTAGGAGCCACCCAAAATTACCGTGTAACAAAGCCTTTAGTCATTTAGAAGCCTAAGTCCCATTCACTTTCCTTTGGTTCTTAGGTTTCAGATCCTCTAAGGTACTTATATTTCTGAATAGTTTGTGCCCTAAGAATCTAAATAATTTTGCCATATGAATTTAATAATTTAAAATATTTAGTCCTTGCAACATTGAATGAAGGAGTATATACATACTTTTAAAAGATTTAAAAGTCCTCTTGGGTAAGCAGGGAAATCATGGTCCTCTTAAGAAAGATGAGGGCGTGAACTGTTCAACATCTTCATCAGTGACTTGGACGAGGGGGTAAAAAGAACCCTGTTCAAATTCACAGACGACACTAAGATGTGGCGGGAAGTGGAGGAATAGGCTGCAATCGGACCTAGACAGGTTACAGGGGTGGGCGGATGAGAACAGGATGGGTTTCAACACTGACAAGTGCAAGGTGATGCACCTGGGGAGGAAGAACCAGCAGCATACCTACAGACTGGGGAACTCCCTTCTTGTCAGTGCTGAGGCAGAAAAGGATCTTGGAGTCATTATTGATTCCAAAAAGAACATGGGCCAACATTGTGGGGACGCGGTCAGGAAGGCCAACCGTACCTTGTCATGCATCCACAGATGCATCTCAAGCAGGTCCAAGGAGGTGATCCGCCCCCTCTATGTGACACTGGTCAGGCCACAGGTGGAGTACTGTGTCCAGTTCTGGGTGCCACACTTCAGGAGGGATGTGGACAACATGGAGAGGGTCCAGAGGAGGGCCACTTGCATGATCAGGGGGCAGCAGGGCAGGCCCTACGAGGAGAGGCCTGAACCTGAACCTGTTCAGCCTCCACAAGAGAAGGCTGAGGGGGAATCTAGGGGCCATTTACAAACTAGTCATAGGGGAACAACAGGCACTGGGGGAGTCCCTGTTCCCCCGAGCACCACCAGGAGTGACTAGAAATAACAGTCACAAGCTGGCAGAGGGTAGATTCAGACTAGACATGAGGAGGCACTACTTCACTGTCAGGGCGGCTAGGATCTGGAAGCAACTTCCAAAAGAAGTGGTGCTGGCTCCTACCCTGGGGGTCTTAAAGAGGAGGCTAGATGAACACTTTGCTGTGGTCGTCTAACCCCAATACTCTTTTCTGCCATGGCAGGGGGTCGGACTTGATGATCTGCTCAGGTCCCTTCTGACCCTACCAACTATGAAACTATGAAGAAAAAGGCTTATAAACAATGGAAGCTTGGGGCAGGCCCCGAGGTGGACTACTCCACAATGGCCCACATTTGCAAGGAACAGATGAGACAGACTAAAGCGTTGACCAAACTTAGATTAGCAATGGGAATCAAGGACAGCAAGAAGTTCTTCTTTAGGTACATAGGGAACAGGAGGAAAACAAATGGGAGTGTGGGGTGATTGCTCAACATCGCTCAGCAGCTCAGGAGAGCTAGTTACCAGTACTCAGGAGAAAGCTGAACTCCTGAATGACTACTTTTCCTCTGTCTTTCACCAGACCATGGGGAAAACCATTCCAGGCAGAGTAGAGGATGAGCATGGTAGGAATAATTGCCTTCCTACTATTGCCGTAGAATTGGTGTATCACCAATTAAGAAAATTAGACGTATACAGGTCAGCGGGACTGGATGATCTTCATCTGAGTGTGCTGAAGGAGCTGGCTGAAGTCATTGCAAAACCCCTGGTGAAACTCTTCCACAACTTGTGGTGCTCTGGAGATGTCCCTGAGGACTGGAAGAGGGCCAATGTTGTGCCCATCCACAACAAGGGTGGAAGGGAGGACCTGGGTAACTATACGTCAATCAGCCTAACTTCCATCCTAGGGAAAATCCTAGAAAAGTTCATCAAGGAGTCTATCTGTGATAAGCTTGCAGAAGGTAAGATTCTGAATGACAGCCAGCATGGCTTCATCATGGGCAGGTCTTTCCTTACCAACCTCATCTCCTTCTATGACCACGTAACTCACCACCTGAACATGAGAGAGCATATTGACATTGTATAGCTTGACTTCCGAAGGGGCTTTGATTTACTATCCCCCAATGTCTTCGCGAGAAAATTGGAGGATTGTGGGCTTAACTCCAAGACAGTCAGGTGGGTGAGAAACTGGCTGCAGGAACCCTGAGTCATTCTGAATGGATCTGTCATCCTGATGAGAAGTGGGCAGCGGTGTCCTGCAGGGTCGGTGCTCGGTCCAGTACTTTTCAACATCTTTATTAATGATTTGGAAGTGGGGGTCAATAGCTCACTGGTCAAGTTCGCAGATGATGCCAAACTATGGGGAAGCGTGGGCATGCTTGAAGATAGGCTACAGATATAGGCAGACCTAGACAGGCTAGCAAGTTGGGCGGATTGGAATCTGATGAAGTTCAATGTCAAGAAATGTAAAGTGTTTCACCTTGGGAAGAACAACCCCTGACACAGCTACAGGCTTGACAGCACCAAAGTGACTAGCACGACAAATGAAAGGGACCTGGGGGTAATAATAGACCACAGTATGAATATGAGCTGGCAGTGTGATGCGGTAGCCAGTAGGGTAAATAATACTCTGGTATGCATCAATTGATGCATCTCCAGCAAAACCAAGCAGGTGATTCTTCCACTCTACTCAGCACTGGTGAAACCACAGCTGGAGTACTGCATCCAGTTCTGGGCACCACACTAACAAAGATGTTGACAAGCTTGAGAGAATCCAAAGAAGAGCCAGTGTATCATCAGAGTTTTAAAAGGCAAGCCATATGAGGAAACGCTCAGGGATCTGGGACTCTTCAGCCTGAGGAAAAGAAGGCTGAGAGGGGACCTGGTAGCAGCTTACCACTACACTAGGGGAGTACATCAGGGGCTTGGTGAGCAGCTGTTCACCAGGGCATCCAAGGGAAAAACCAGGAGTAATGACCACAAACTCCTGAAAGATCAATTCAGGTTCAACATTAGGGAAAATTTCTTCACAGTCAGGGTGTCCAGACTGTGGAATAAGCTCACTCCAGAGTTGGTGCAATCACCTACACTGGAAATCTTCAAGAGAAGACTAGACAGTCACCTTGCTGAGGTCACCTGACCCTCAGTTATCTTTCCTGCTTGATGCAGGGGGCTGGACCTGATGATCTTCTGAGGTCCCTTCCAGCCTTACAATCTATGAATCTAGTATGAACCTATGAAATAGCAAGTACACATTTCCGATGCAGAAAAGTTATTTACCAGGATAGCCTTAAAGTAGGTGTCACCACACAAATGTAAAATCCAGTCTGGTGAATGAGAAACACCCTAGTTTTCACCAGTTTGTCACTGCATACACATATATAAGTAGCTTTCCATCCTATCTCACTCATTGACCTACTTATCAATTCTTTGAATTGATACCTAAAAAACAAAAGAAAGAAAACAGGCTGTGATATGTTGACCAGTGAAACACCCAAATGATAATTGATGTACATGACAGATTTAGTCCTCTTCTTAACAAGGGTACCCTTGGAAACCATTTTGCATTTTGTTTTAGAAAAACGGACCTTAGTGTATGCTTTGTGTGAAGGGTACATATGTGAGAGGGTGAATTCTGCCGAGGAACTTATTGCTTGGGTAAGTCTCAGAGAGCAGGAATTGGTTAATTTAGCTAAATAATGGAAATCAAAATATAAGGTGAAGGTTTGCTTCCTTTATGAACGTTTGTTTCTATTTGCAGAGTGTGTAATCTGGGTAGAGTGCAATGTTGTTCCCAAATAGAAACTAAAGTATGCTGCACAAACAGTAAGCAACTAGAAACTGATAACAGGTGAGTAAAAAATCAGTCCAGTCTCAAAAATTCCTTAGTCTTGTCTCTTGGGGAAGGAATTCCTGGACTATCATGATGTGAGTAGTTAGAGACAGCAACACTGAGTCAAAGAACTGGTCACATATTTATGCAGTGACTTCCCCTAATTGACATAGGGTGGGATCATGGGAACTGAATTGATATGGATGTTATTGTTTTAAACACTCCTTGCACAGATGTTTCAGTGACAAATGGTGTAGACTGGCGTAGCTCCACTGATATCTCACCAGTGGGATGTAGTTTGATTTCATGGTCATATTTCATATTTGATAGTTTAGAGGAGAATGGGAGCACAGGGCACCTGAATTACTACTTCTATGAGACACTAAAGTTCCATTTTTTCACTGAAATATTTTCTTTTGTTAGTTTTTTGATATAATATCAGTATTTTTAGTGCAATCAGCTATTTGTCATGAAAAGTATTATTCAAATGAAAACTCATATTTCTACTAAAAGTTTTTGAAGTTTTTTTTTTTTTACCTTTCCTAGAATTAGCCATTGAAAACAACATGGAGGGTATGGGGGGTGTTGGAAATCTGACATACCAAAATGTATATTAAGGCTCTACTTATAAATAAGTTTCAAATGCTTAATGATTGATGAATCAGGATGTCAATTGTTCTAGAGCCCTAGAAGGCATGATATAGTTTATAACCATTTTAACACCATCTGATGTATTTATAATCTTCTGTAATACATGGTATTGATGCCTGTATAATGATTATAACAGCAATTGAGGCTCTCTGATCCTTTTGTAAATTATTGATAAATAACCTCTTAATACAGACTGCTACCTCTGGAATAATGTATTTCTGTTTGCTCCCACTGGGGCCTGGTTCATCAGCTGCATCCTCTTTCTCTACCTGCTGCTCCTGCTCTTACATTATTATCGGCACAGATCTCACACGCTGAAACTGCAAGCTAATCAGGCCTTAGTTGGTAGGGTTTTATGGATCCTTTCTGTATTGCTGGGGACAATTCACAGCTTTACCAGCTGTAGGAAGGCTATTTCTATTCCCAGCACCAAGAAAGAACCATGTCTGAAAGGTCAGTTTGTCATTTCTCCTGAGTTGTGGGATGGATATCTAGATATTAGGCTAAACTGCAGCTGACATCAATGGAAATAGGTACTTTTTCATATTTTAATATCTATCCTTTTAATTATGCTGCTTAAATTAATCTATCTATGCATCCAATATGATACCATTATTAATTTTGATATGATCTCCAGATGTGTTTGAATATAAAATATTCAATATTGTTAACTGATTTTCTGTATTGACATTTCTGTATTCCTGTAAATGTGGATCATTGTAATCTTGTATGAATATTAAAAGGTAATATTTATGCTACTTTTGCAAAGATTGCTACATACTGATTTTGGCTAAAGTATGTATAGTATAGATGCTGCATATCAAGGTTTTATAATGAATACAAAGAATGGTATTGAAAATTTGAATTATGAATGAATTTTGGGTATAGTTTTCACCCATACTAGCAAATACCAAATCTTTCTGCTATTTAATAAGTCTAGCTTCTGTAGAGAGAAAAAAAAAGGTGTTTTAGATACCTAACTTCAGAACTGAATTACCGTATTTACCTGAATCGAAAAAGAATCTAATAATTTAAGGTAACCACCCAATAATTAGATTCTAGATGCATGAAATTTATACAATTGTTATATAACTTTCTATGTCTGGAATCTATTTTTTGGAGAGTCATCTTGAAAGTTGTTCCTTCCCCTGCTGCACTGGGGCAAGCAGCAGCAAGGAGGCAGGTGGTAGGGGTAGGCAGTAAGGGGACTGCCCCTTGCTGCCTGCCTCCCCAGAGCCTGTGCATCCCATGCTTGTCCCTACAGTGCCTGTACCCCTTGCTGCCTGCCCTTCCCCAGTGCCTGTCCCCACCCCCACCCGCCCCCGCTTAGCCATCCCTGTCACTTATCCACCTTCCCGCTTTCTCCCCTATCTTCCCACCCCCTTTTCTGCCTCTTCCCTGTTGCCTGCTTCCGTCTGGCCAAAGCCAGATACACAGCAACTGTTGTGGTAGTGGCAGCTTCAGCCCTGCCAGAGCTCCTGGGGCCATTGCTGTTTGGCCAGGCTGGGGCCAGAGGTAGCATGTGTTGTGTGCTGCCTAGCTCTGGTCAGAGCAGGGCCCCAATGGGGAGCAAAGGCAAAGGTGGGGGAGAGCAAAGGCTTCAGAGGCAGGTGATGGGGAAGACACCAGCTGTGCCTTCAACTCTCACCTTGGGGTAATGGTCAGAGTCACAGCTGCTCCCCACTTGCCTCCCCAGTTATACTCATATCTAAGATGAGGATCTTTTCTCCCCATGTTGAGGTGCATCTATATGAATGGTCTTAGCACCAAAATAACAGTTATTCCTCATGAAGGGTGAAGACAGAAATGATAATTTTGCCCGATCTGGCTACAGAGAGCAGTTTATAGCTGTGACCCAACACAAGTGCATGGCTGCAAGGAACTTCAAAAATGGCTGATCAGGTGAAAATCTGACCCCTCGTTGCATGAGGTATGATAGATTCATAGATGTTAGGGCCTGGAAGGGACCTCTCGAGATCATCAGGTCCAGCCCCCCTGTGCTTGGACAGGAAAGACTGCTGGGGACAGATGATCCCATTGGCAATACATAGCGGGTGCACGTGGTTCACGTGCACCCTCTGAGCATGGCAGTGCATCCCCTACAGAAAGGCGCCACTGATACTGCTGGCGGTGCCTGTGGGCAGTTGCCATTGGCTCCCCCTCCTCCCTTCGCCGCCGACACCACCGGTGGTGTCTGCAGGCGGTCCACAATTGCCACTGGCTGCTGTTGCCGGCAGCGTCTGCGGGTGGTTGCCGACTGCCAGTCAGTGCTTGCCACTCCCCACCCCCCACTGTTGACAGTGCTGTGGCTGTCTGCCAGAGCCCCCCGCTTACCACCACCATGCTCCCGCCACTGACAGTGCCGCCGCCACCTGCCAGAGCTTGCCATGCCCTCCCCAGCCTCTGGGGGCACATGGCATTCATGGATGATCCCAGCAAGGTGAGGCTCCAGCATTTTTTGAAGATACCCAGAGATACCCAGAGTAGGTGATTGCATCACCTCTGGCGGAAGTCTATTTCACTCAAGTTGTAAAGAAGTTTTTCCTTATGTCTAATCTAAAGTGGTCTTCTAGCAATTTATGACTGTTAGTCCTAGTCTTCCCCTGGGGAGCCCTGGTGAACAGACATTTTCCCAGTGCCTTACATGTGCCCCTTTCATATTTATAGGCTGCGACCAAGTCCCCTCTTAGTCTTCTCTTCTCATCAGATAACAAATGCAGCATCTTTTCTAACTTGTCTGAAGAGCTCCCAGCCTGTTCTGCTTTCAGAATGGGAGTGGGGAAAGAGAGTGGAGGTAGTTCAGTCTGGGGTTTTTTCAGCTCCCCTTAGAGGGTGGGCTGGGTATATTGGAGCCCCCCTCACCATGAGCTGGGAGAGTTCCACCCCACCCTTCAGCACTGCCTGGGGAGCCCCAAGAACAAGCTCTGTCTACTGCCTTTCCCCCCTCCCATTCTGAAAACAGCAAGCAATGGCAGAGAGCCTGGCAGCTAGATTCTCCTCCGCACCCCCCCCCCCGGAACCAACTTCTGTTTGGTTTGAGGTAACATTGTAACTCAGAACACTTTGCACAAATTATTTTGAATTGCAGCTGGGAGCTGCCCTTCTGTCTGCACCCCAATTCAGCAACAAAGTGATTTATTAGGTAGTTTATCCAATCTACTTATTTTAAATGGAATCTGTTTATCTCTGTACCTCTGCTATGTTCATTTTTATGCAGAGGATTATTTTAACGATAAAAATACGTTTTATTTCTCACAGTCGCCAAAATTTTTATCAGGATAAATAAACGTGTTTCTTAGAATTCTGGTAAAATGGATTATTTGATTCTTGCCTAGTTTTCACTAACATCACATTAATTTTCAACCTGCTTCAAAAGATCAAAAAAAAAATCTGACAAAGAATGCCACAAATCTCCATTTTCCAGATGTCTGACATCTGAGTCTAATTTCTGACAGGTTATTTTCAGTCACTTAAAAGTGATAGGGAAAGTTGTAGCTAAAATGTTATAGGGTTTGCAGGCCTCTGCCAGAAGATGTTTATCAGTGTCATTCTTGTAAATATCATGCCATGGTAGTTTCAGAGTAGATTTACTCAAATGATTCACTGCAATCAATTTATCTTTTGGATTTGGCCTTTTCTTCTCTTTTGGTCGTATTTCTGGCAGCTTTTGTGAAGGTTTCCATCTTCTTTCATTGCTTTCCTCACACCATTCCTCTCCTTGTTTAGTGCTCCCAACCTAGAAACTTTAAAAATGACAAGATTATCAGGACCAGATTAAATCATGTCTTATGCCTGTCTTCTGATTTTTGACCTCCCCATGCTCTTCTTCCCCAAATTTATAGCAAGTAAGGCCACTTTGGCCTCCACTGTGAGAGATCTCACTGAAGGAGCCAACCACAAGAAAAGTGCCGTTGTGCTAAGTGCTGTATTGTCACCTAGTATGAGACAATCCCAGAAAAGTTTAGTATTTATTGCAGAGCACAATGGGAGAACTGGAACTGATTTTTAAACTTGGTTCATATAAGGGCTATAAAATATCTATTATGTGTAACTTTTAATCGGAGCCAAGCTGGTGACCCCGAAGTAAGCTTGTGTACATATCCACAGACAATGTGCCCTCACTCTTCTAATCCTTCCTTTCTTGTCTCAGTTTGTGTCATAGGAAGTGGGGCTCCATGTGGCTCCTTGAATTCTAGTACCCATCATTAAATCTAGAACACAAGTCACAATTTGGTTATAGATCAAAGTATATAATTTTACACAGATACAGTGACGTATTGCCTCAGGTAACTGTTAGGATTCTGGGGATCATCCTGGCTTAGATAAATAACATTGCGTGGTCTAGTGATGTCTCATTTCAGAGAGCTTAACTATATGTAACAGTTCCTCTGTCTGGTTTTCCTTTGAGTGAGTCTTCAGCTTTTTCATTTAAAAATATATAAGCTTCACTTACTTAAGCTAAAGAGCCAGCTCTCTTAACCAGGAGGTGACAGAAGACTAAAGACTATAGTCTAGGTGAACATTCCCTTAGACTACAAAACAGACTTGAGAGGGAATCTTTGTCAATGTTTGTTTTTCCTAGCACACATTACTTTAGATTACAAGGTACTGGATGGTAGTCTCTCTTCTTTTGCTTTCCCCAAATTATGGAAAAGCTTAATCTTTTCTTGACATCATAAGATTGCTTTTAGCACAAGGCATAATTTTACAAGTTGGCTCTGATGATTACTATATTATGTCATCATCTTTCATATGGCGTCAAATATCAACTTTCAAATCTATGAGCCACTGTCTGGTATTATCACTCATTGTACAGATTCCATCTACCCCTTCTGGGCATTTGTAGAAATTGCTGCTTTCAAAAAGGGCTGTGCTGTTCGTTGGACAACACATTTCACATAGCAGGCTATCCAAGATGTTCATAGCAGGCTATCCAACACTGATGTTGCTTGACGTTCATCCAAGATATTGTCATTGCTCATCTGAAGCATGCATATCCAGATCTCAGTCTGTTCACCCTGACCCACACTTCTCTGTCAAGATTGTGCCCAATGGGGGATTCATTTGATGTTGGTATAAAATTATTATGTTTGTTCTGGGTACAGGTCTTAAGTTTGTTTTCTGCAAACACTATTTTGAACAAAACAATTTGCAAAATGTTCATGAACACATGAATAAAATGCAGTGGGCTCATGGTGAAATAAAGGTGTGGCTTAGAATCCGAAAAAAATATTTATGAATGTTTTGCTTCATTACTTGTCCATTTCTTGTTCAAGCTCTCTGTTAAATCTTAGCTTGGTTGCAAGTAACAAGTAAGCTGGAAAAATGTTTTATTATATAATTTTATTTAGCTCCTTGTTAGATATGATGTGGGATTTGTATGGTACAACTTCTATAGAAATCAATGGGAGTTTCACAACCAACTTAGAAACATTGCTGATTGGTCTGTATGAGATTTTTACAAATAAAAAACAGAGTAAAATGTGTAAGCTAAATGAAAGTCTTGTTTTTTTTTTTTAAGTCTGAATGAGACTTAATTTTTTTAAACAAAATCTAGTGAAATGTCTTTTCCCATTGGTTATTTATTGATTGCTTATTGATTGAGTTATAGCCACTCTCAGGATTTATTTCAATATGCTGGATATGGAAATGTAGCAGAAAGCCCACCTTGTACATTTCCCTTCTGGACATTGATATAACAGAAGCCCCTTCTTGCATGCCCCTTCCTCCCCCATTTCGTGTATTTCTTTTTCCTTCTAAGCATTGGCAGAGACCTAGCACACTCATTGCATGGGTGTGGCAAGGCTCAGAGCTAGCCAGAAAGCTGAAGTGGTTTTCTTTAAGAGAAACCTACAAACTATATCTACATATCAATTAAGCTCACTGTCACTAAAAAAAACAAAAGAATTAAAATATCCACTTCAAAGACTGTAAATATATCCTGGTGTTAACCTAATTCGCTGTTCCCAGTAGCCTTTGATCCTTACTACCTCACACTGCATTTTTATATATTTCTCACAGTTCATTTTTATATTTCATCTGTCTCATATTTACCATGGAATTTTGTATTTTATGTTTTATACTTTTAAACCCTTAAGGAATATACTCCCTGTAGAATGAAGTTATACCCTGGACCATTGTTAAAAACTGAATTGTATTGTAATTGTAAAGTGATAACATCTGCTATATTGGGCTCATCCCCCTTGAGTGAATGTGAGTATGTATGGTGATATGTAAGTAATTAAATGACAATAGACTAGCCAAAGGAACTTACCATTATAAAATTCTACCCTACAAGCCATTTTAGGCTAATCAAGCCAAGCAACTGATTCCTGGGACTGAGCACCCCCGCTATTGACTGTTCCTGCAATCCTTAATAATATCATTGTTAATTAATCAAAATCACAAAGTGAATCCTAAAACTGCACTATCAGATAAGCAAGACCCCTGTGACTAACAGCTGTCAGGCACTACTCAAGACCCACATGGGACAGCTGCCTCCAGATTGGGCAGCCACGATGATGCTGGGGGATCACACAAGTCTGCCAGAAAGCAATAAAAGGCAGTGAAGTGTGACCCTCAGGGATGCCCTCTCATCTAGCACCTGACCTACTGAGACACAAGGGCAAGCAGGTGACCCCCTTCTGGAGAAGACATTGCCTTGAAGGAAGCTGACCATCAACAGGAGACTCCAGGGCCTCAAATAGGTAGACATACTGACACCAGTGTTCTCACAGTCACTACAGCAGCTACTATACACTATACTACATGGGTCTGAATGACATGGGTTTGAATGAGTGACTGAGTGCGCGTGCGCGCGTGTGCGTGTGCGCGCGTGCGCTAAGGTGACTAGTACTCGTCATAACTCAAAGTTTGCATTTATGATTTTATTGATAACTTCACATCCCATACAATAAATTAAAATTCATTATGATCTTGTGAGTTGATCTTTTGTGGCCAACAGAAATGTAGAGAGAGAGAGAGAGTACTGGGTAAGTTACCTATCCTACTCCAATAGGGAAGAACTTAAACAGGATAGTACACTAAGTTACCAAATAATTTTTGAGGAGTTTGTTATGACATTAGAGTGGATATGACTAATACGAACACTTATAGCAATTAAGGAATATTTCACCTTAAGAAATTCTCTTAAAAAACATAATGTTAACACAACAGTAAGGCTGAGCACAAGCTTTATCTTTCAGCCTCAACCCAACATTATCTTATCTTGAAATCCTTGTCTTAAAAACTGTCATGAGAGTTTTTAAGTCCGATTACGTGAACTATTCTGTTTGAGGCTGTTTGAATTATGTCATCAGTGGTCTCACACTGTGAAAGAGTGAAGTTTCTAAAGGAAGTCTCTAAATGGTGCAACTTTCAAGCCAAGGAGTCAAAAAGGAGAAGAAAAAAAAAAGGTTATTTCTACCCACTTCTATTCTACCCACAGAATTTCTCCTTCATATAGACAAGGACAGTGGTGTTTAACTTGCTTTCTTATGCAATTAATTTTTCCAGTATCAGCAAGCCCTAAGAGGGTGTCACAAATTAATTAATTACAAATTAATGTACTATGTGTAGCTCTTTATTTAATAACAATCTTGTCTAAGGCTCCAGAATAGCACAAGAGAAATGAGAGTGGGGAAAAATCCTCTTGGAAAATTAGGTGTATCACTACTGCATCAGAGTTAATTATTTAATAAAAATAAGACAATTGTAGAAAATAATGAGGTCTCTGACTGTCAGAATCTGACAGGAGTGGATTAAAGGTAGGAGAAAGCATAACTTTTTTCCTTCCTATTTCCAGGTTGCTATTTCTAACCTAATCAGAGCTTTTACTTAAAATGGTGCCCTTTTATTTTTCTTTCAGGAAAAGTTTCATGCTGAATTGAACTTACTCTCCTGATCAGGTGAGGCACAGAAGTAATACCACATGACTGCCATGATAGCTAGGGACAGACATTTCACATAAACTGGTTTAAGTGATCAGAAACTGATTTAAACCTGTAGCAGAACATAAATTCAGTGCATATAAACCAGGTTCAAAATGGCTTTAACTGGTTCAAGATGAACCTGATTGAATTTAGTATCGGACTGTGACTGTCGGGACTCGAACACCTGGTCTCGAGTGGCTTTACCCCATATGGTGGGTGATGTTCTCTTTGCCCGCTCTGGTTGCTGCTCAAGTAGCTGGTCTCTCCCGAGGCGGATCACCAGTATCTTGCCTGCCATGACTTTGAATATTCCCAGTGGGGGCTGCCTCCTCAGGGTCACTTGGTCAGGTACGGTCTACTCAATGGTCACTTATGGGGCTCTGCCACCCCTACACCCCGTCCTTACTTCTCCTTTCTGGCTGGATGGACTACGTTGCTCCTCCTTGGTGGTGTCGAAGATACCAGTACAATCCCTGGTCAGGATCTATTCTTTTACGCCCGCCCGAATATCCTGAGTGATTAATGCCCTCTCCTTAACTTCCCCAACCCCTTCCTTTGGGGAAAAATAATGAAACCACCACTGCCACATTACTAGCCTGAGGCCTCAAAATCCTCCCTTCCTTATACTTCTTCTCCCACTCTCCACCCCTTTGCTTGGGGAAAATCAAAACTAAACTCACAAAGAAAAAGATAATTATCTTGTAGGCCCACTTGGGGATACCTAGTAGTCCCCTATCTATATTTCTGGTACTCTCACGCCCTTGAGGCTCCTCCCTTTAAACAAGGCTCCACAGTCGTTCCCCACCATCTCCTTTCTCTGGGCTGTCCTGAGCCGATTGCCTCAGGAATTCCCCACCGGGTTTTATTCCTCTTCTAACTTCAGGGCCCTTGCCCCCTTCTACCCAGGTTTTCCCTGGTGTTCCCCTCAAAGTCTTCTCCACAGGGCCGGCTCTTCCTCCTCCCTGTCAGTCCTCCCCAGCTCCCACCTGGTATCCTGTGTGTCGCTGCAGGCTTGCTCCTCTTTTCCTTGTTTGTAGTGCCTCTGCTGTCTCCAGAGGCTGTTCTAATTTTCTTCTGTCCCTGCTGACACGTACTTCCCCGTCGTCGGCACACTCCTCTTCAGGAGCCTCTTCTGGATCCCTTTCTGAAGCCCTGTGCTCCCTGGGCTTCTCCGTGGGATTGTTTAACTCCCGCATGCTTTTCTCTCTCTCTCTCTCTCTCTCTCTCTCTCTCTCTCTCTCTCTCTCTCTCTCTCTCTCTCCCCTCCTTTCCTTGCTGTTGGCCTCCATCTTTATCTTCGCTGGCCGGCGTTTGTTGCTGATGTCATCAGCCGGTCTTATTCGAATAAAGATGCAGCTGACGAGCCATGTGGGTTCTCCTTCTTGCTCCCGCTGTGCTGCTGATCCTGCTGCAGGTAAGTGTTTTCCATTTATTTCCTTCTTTTGTTTTATGGTGTCCCCTCCTTGCTCCTCCCTGTGACACAGACTTAACTGATTTGGGTCAAACTGGTTTATGCACTGTCTGTCCCAGACCCCTTCTTGGTTTCAGTTAAATCAGACTCCCCCAGCATCCCAGATTCTTTACAGTCATGGACTAGGCTGGGCTGTGCTGTCTGCTCCGGAGAACAGGGCTGGCCCCACCCTTCTGTTCCCTATCTGGAGCTCCAGCAGAGACTGGAGGCACAGCAGGGTCTGCCTGGCTTCCCCCTGCCCCACCCCTCCTTCACCATTTGCTGCTCAAGCGGGATCCCCCCTTGCACCCTCTGATTTCCCACAACACAGACCCCAGCCCCATAGACCCTAGGCATGTGGTATGCTAGTTAATGCTGAAAGGTGTGTGTGTGTGTGTGTGTCTCCAATTTCAGGAGGATAGGACAAGCAGACAGAATGTTTAGGGCTTTTTGGAGCTAATCAACAGGTCAGCTGGTAATGTCCCTCCATTCCTTCCTTGGAAAAAGCTGTTTAAGAAGAGCTTCAACTAATGAGAGAAGGTTTTGTTTTCTTGATGGGCTGCTAAATGCTGTGTTATCAGCTCCCCACTGGCTCCCTCACCTGCTAGGTTTGCTGCAGACAATATGAAGAAGCAGGGAGAGGATTGAAATGCTAAGTATCATTAACAGATGCATGAACTGCACCCCCCCCACCCATTTGCCTTGGAGTGCTAGCCGGGAGGTTGGGTTCTGGCAAGTCGGGAGGTTGGGGTCTCCCACCCCTTGAACAGTGAGAGGAGAAAAGTCTGGGCAGGCCGGGTGAGGGTTTAAACCCCTCCCTAATCAGAGTGTCCTGCTGGGGCCTGACTGCACACCCCTCTCAGCGCAGTACTGAAGAAGGGAAGGGAGGGCTGCTCTAGTGCTGCCTTCTCCCCTGGTTTCTAGCCTGAGCCACTGTAGGCATGTGCCTGCATTTCCTCAGTCCGGAGGAAATGTCCATGCACTTGCAAATTGGTTCAACCTAGGCAGGTTAGACTAACTTGCAAAGATTGAATCAATTCAGGCTCAGGCTTTTTGAATGTTTGTCCCTAACTCAAGTGACTAGATGCCTAGACTGACCTCTCTTCAATTTAATAATCCAAACATGTTGTGAGCAACAGGTTAGAAAAATATATACTTTTCCTAATGGAGAGGGGAAACCAAATCAAAATGCTTCTGTGAGATGCTTTCCACAACAAAAAGCAAAGAAACTACTCCTAGTGCAAAGGAAATTACCTGACTTCTAGGGCTTTTGCTGTTAGGAGAGAAGAATTGGCAAATCCTTAAGGGATTTAGCTCTGTGTGGGTGCATCTACTCATGCAATTAGCACATCACCATACACTCTGATGCAGTTTGCACTGGAGTTGATTGCTCCTGGGCACAGTGTTTGAACATGTGCCTGGGACCACAGCATGTTGAGCCAGGGTGGAGTAGCCCCGGCCTGCCAGGAAGCCCTAGGGGTCAGCCTTCCAGCCCAAAGCTGCTTTGCCATGTCTCAATGTGTTGTGGAGGGGCTGGCTGGGGCACAAGGGTACTATAGTGTGGGGCTAGGCAGCAGGGATGGTCACCATCTATGTGTGTGTGTAGGTTCATATAATAACTCCGCTGGAGGATAGTACTTGTCCCAGACATATGTAGATACACCTTGTTAGTATCAGCTAGCACAGTGACATAGAAGTTAGAGCCTGAAAAGCTACACTGGTATATTTTACTATTATTTATCCTCTCAGGGTCAGATTAATCCCTATAGCATATTTCTTTTATTCAGCCCCAACATTTTTCAGCACCAGTACATTATTCCAGGTTCATTCATATGCTAAAGCTCAGGGCTCAGGGCAATATTAGTAGAAGGCCTGAAGAATTTTGCGCACAAACATGGAGAGGATTGTTTGCTAGAGTTCATCTGGTGAGAAGTTCTGCATTGTAGTTTATCTTTGGATAACAAATGTGAAGAAAATCACACTTTAACCTTTTCTCATTTGCTACGGGGAGATAATTAAACAGACTTTTTTGTAGAGTCACCGAAAAAACACAGTTAACAACCTCAAAAGCTGTCTCAGCAATGGTTTTACTTCCAGATTTGTCATGAACATAAGCAGTTGTGGTTTACTGTTATAAAATAGGTCAAGGCTTAAAGCACAATTAATTAAATGTGCTTCCTGTAGCATTTCCTAGAACTCTATGGTTGAATGTATTCCATTAGGTATCCACACCATTTCTGTGACTTACATATCAAAAACTTACCTATCAACAAATATTGCTCACAAGTTCACTGATCTCTCTCTTGATAATATCCATCTGGCTTATCTTTGCATGACTTGTTTTGCCTTATGTGTTTCATTTTCTTCATTAGTTTTGTTGACAGATGTTTGATTGGCTTTTACCACATTATTCTTTCACACTGAAAACAAGGTAAGCGCTGCATTTTATTAAGATTCTCAATTAATGTTACTCTCAGGTTCTCAAATATTCCAATCAAGTACTAAAGTTAGCAATATCATTGGATATGTGTTTTCAAGGAGGGATTGTTCCTGTGAAGAAGAGTTCTTCTACTGGGGTGGTGGTAGAGGGCATTGTGCAAAACAACACAAAACATCACAAACATGTTTGTGCATAATGTACTCCCAGGTCGAGTATATAATGTATTCTACTTCTCAGGGTAGTTCTACACTGCAGGCTGTGCTGTAGTATTAGAGAGACCCCAGCTAGCTTTAAGCTTCCCAGATTGGGAACTGACAGCAGTTCAGTCACAGCAGGCAGATTTACCTGCTTTTCCAGTGTATGGGCAGAAGATATAACTGTCACCCCCTTTAAGAAGTATAGCATACCTCTGCTTTCCGGCTCATGATGGTTCTAGTGGTTCTGGTGATCAGAAGATGGATGAAGAAGGGGTGAGTCATTGGGCCACCTATTTCCTGGCACCCCTCATTCCTTCAGACTCCACTGAGGGTGTTGTGTCCTACACTGAGTTTACAAGAGTAATTACAGGGCAGTCCCTGAGTATGGGGATTGCAATTCAGCCTAGTCTGCCTTGGGGCTCTGAAAAAGAGTGTGGAGAAATGGAGGCTTCATACTTTTTCTCCACCTAATGCACACCTGCATAAAGGCCAAGTAGCAAACAATTCAAAGCATCTGCTTCTTGGTGTGTGTGAGCATGTGTGATATCTGCGTGTATGTGAGTAAAGGTAAGTGTAGGCTGTGGTTGCTTGTGTTTTCTCCTGCAACACTTGTGTCCTCTTGGCATGCAAGTTACAACTTAAAATCACCCTCCCTCAAATTATTTTGCTGCTTAATATGAGTAAAAAGGTAACTCTTTATCACCAGCTTCCTGTCTTAAAGATTTTTCCAGGATTAGAAAAACAACATAGAATTATCCCCAATATCCCAGCTCCCCTACTGAATAGATATGGTCAATTGTTTTTTCATAAAAATATTTTCTTGAATTTTTGTAATACTTAAATCAGCTCTTCTGAGTTTTCATATATTGCAGTTTTTCCTCTGGGGCAGGAAAGAAACCCAGAGGACTGGTTTGGGAGCTAACAAATATCTAAAGTGTTGGGTATTGCAAGAAAAAGAGACTTTGTGCAGTATTGTTGGGTATCACATGCCCTTTTGACCTAACTCATTTTTTATAATTATTACTTCCAGACCTCATCCAGTGAACTAAAAGCTTGGTTGTAGCTTGTTCTAAGCATAAACCTCACTGCTAAAAAAATGATCTTGTGAAACAGCTCCGAGCTCTTAGTTCCTATTTTTACCACCAAATTTGCCTGTAGCTGCCAGCTTGAATTGCTTCTATCTTCTCTGTGCATAGAGAACAACTAGGGGAACAGAGGAAAGAAGGAAAAGGGAGGAATCTTTAAGGGTTTTGATTATCCAAAGAACAGGAAAGAATCTGATGTTAAAAAAATCCCAAAAACTTCAGAACCACCATTTTAGGTAGTTCACCTAATTTCTCCCGTTCATTCTCTCCTTTCTTATATCTAACCAATTGACACCTATGTATTACAATACAAATCAGTAGAATATCCTGAGACAAAAATGCAAGTTAGTTCTGGCAGTTATTTTGTTTGATTTGTGCATCGTTGCTTTGCAGGGTTGGAAAATGTATTGTTCAGGAAAGCTTCCCTGGTCTTTAAGTTCTTACGTCTGTATTTTGATTTGGGGGCATATTTAAGGATAAGGTTATGATATTAACCATTGCGTTTTTAATGTTGTGCATCATGAAGAGGAAATACAACAAAACATAGCTTGGGTCAAGCTTCCAAAAACCTTTGACTTGCAGAGTATGATTTGCATTGACTTTACACTGTTTGGAAAGAAAAGAGGTGTAAGGCTGTCTACTCTTAACAGTTCTGATATTTATCCATCTCCTGTGACAGCTATGGTTTAGTATCTGTATATTTACTGGTCTGCTGTGACCCTATAGATTGTGCTAAAATGACCTAAATAATCAGTCATTATATATGTTATATTTAAGGGTAAAATAATCTTAATATATAACTTTCTCCCCTTTCTGAACATTTTAGCCCTTATAAATTCCTGCCATGGTTGTCTTTAATCATAAGAAGAAAACTTATAGTAGAACATGAGCAGTATAACAATGAGCACCACTCATGATTATGCATGAAATATATTGAATCCAGTTCCTTCATTTCCACTGTGCCAGAGAGAGACAGAGGGAGGGAGAGAGGGCAGAATTTAGGTTCTGCTTATGATGCATTAACAATAAGCATGTTCAATAACCTTGCCAGTTTTTCTCTAAATTCCAATCAGGTGAACTGTCTAAAAATAAAGATTTGCATGGTTTCTTTGGTTTGGATAGGGAAGATGCTGCCTCAGGAAGGGGGTTGGGCTAGATGACCTATGGAGGTCCTTTCCAGTCCTACTGCTTAATGATTCTTTGCTCCATAGGCTTACGATCTCTTTGGGGAGCTGAGTGGGAGATAAGTCTTCTATGTTCCACCAGACTACTGGATATTCCTGGATAAGTCTTCCCCTTTGTTTCTCAAGTTGGAGCTATTCCATATTATATAAATAATTTATGGTTCATTGGATATGGACTTGAGCTTGTTTCCCACATCCCCTGTAAGTGAGGAAAGCACAAGGCTTTTGGCTCTTCTGTAGTTGGTGTGCCCATTTTCTGTTTTTATTTTGCACATAATTTTTAAAGATTGGAAAAAATACATTTGTGGGATGGAAAAGCAGTTTCCCATCCAGTTCTACATTAAAGACATAGGCATGAGACAAGGGTGAGGTTTCAGGATATAACAAGGAGCTTCTACCTGGTCACAGGGCAGTGGCAGGGTAGGTAAGGTATCTTGCTGTGACTTTGGAGGTGTAAATCACTGTGTTCTAGACTCAGGACAAAGCCAGTTGGCCCAGTTCTAAGAGACTATCTGAGCATGTGGTCTGAGGAATCAAAAGGTGGCAGCTGGATGTGATGTGGGCCAAAACACTGTGCGTTGTTGGCTAAAGATAGGGGTGGCTTACCCATGTTAGTCCAATGGGCTGCTAGACTAGGTGGACCTTTGACCTTCACCTTGATTTGTGAAGAGGAGGAGAAAGTAATATTTAAGGCAGAAAGCAGGCCATGCATCATATAGACAGTCTGATTAATGCCAGCATCCCCAAACCCTAGAAACATTTAGGATGAAATCCTGAAGGTCTTCCTGAGTAAGGTGTAATGAATGAGATCTCTGGGGCAGGTTTATGGGACTTTAGTGGTTGGAAACTTTGATGTATGGGGGACACAGATACAGGAAAAAATAGCCTCGCTTTTTAGATAAGATGCTGAGCTTCAGATCAAAAAGCCTGCTGCTTTCTGACTGAGTTCTAGATTTTACTCTTTTCAACACCTGCTAAATTTGTTCTCAGACTCAGTTTTGAAAACCCAGAGCTGCATGGCAACTTAAAGGAATGTTAATGGGAAGAGATTTTTGCAAACCTGGCCTCCAGTAGCATGTATGAGAACCTGTCAAGGAGATACCAGGTATTTGTACAAAACATCCAGTTTTGGATTCAGTTCTGCTCCCATGGAAGTCAGTGAAAAAAACAAAGCAAAACAAAAACATCTGATTGCAGTAGTGTAGAATCAGTCCGTTTACTTGTATAAGGGGAAATTATATTCTCAAATAAAATGGGATCTCTTTTTACAATTCCTGACCTTTCCTGAAACAAAATTTTAGACCTAAATTCATTAACAGGGAGGCCATATAGCAGCTTATACCTGCTCTAAAGCCCTTTTGTACTGCAATATGGTGTTTAGTGGACGAGGGATATATCAGAGTCAGATTCATAGGGTGTTACTTTCCCAATAGCATTGACACCCTTTTAACATTGATACCTGCATTTTAACATTGTCACCCTTTTTTGTGAATAAAAAAATGGTCAAGTTGAACATGAATGTAATGAATAAAATAAAGGTTTCTTAACTGGTAATTCCAGATGATTGACATATGCAACAACAGTGGGTATGGCATGTTGGGGAATCCACATGTACTTTAATGAATTCTGTTTAATACTAAGGGTTCTCTATGCCCGAGCACAAACTCCATGTTGAATGTGAGGCTTATCTGCCTTCTCTGTTTTGTTTTCTTTTTTTTTTAATCCTCATGTTGTTAAACCTTTACTTGCATGGAAATTTACGTGGTGTTTTACTTATGTGGAAACCCTTTGGAAAAAAGTTTTCTATTATCCACTGCAAACAGTTTTGTTGAAGTATGAACTTTGGGGAGAGATAACTAAGTAACAGTGGGAGTCTTTGATCACATGACAAGGCTGGTCAGCAGTCACTTGACAAAGGGGACTGGAAATTATGGAAGAAAGTCTCTGGAGGCATGTTAGAGAGAGAGAGGGCAGAAGAAATCAGACACTGAGGAAAAATGTTGGCTGAGGGAATGAGAGGAAAGTCCATAACTTCAGAGGAGAAACCATGTGTAAGAGAGGAGGAGGAAAGGAAGAATCTTAGACTTGTTAAAGGTCTCTAATCTAAACCTAGAGAATGCTCAAGAGTGGTGAGGTACCCAGGTTATAGCCATATTGGTCTGGAGGCAAAAGGAATTAGAACCGGTGGTAGAGGCGATATCTTTTATTAGACCAACTAGATTTTTGCGAAAAAAAGGTTTTTAATTGCAAGAGTGGTGCAGAAACAGAAGCAGGAAGATACACAAGCTGGTTTTCTTGTTTTTTCCCTAGTTCTGTATATTGCTTGTGATAGTAAAAGTGCATATAAACTTTCAAATATATAGGGTTTTGTAACCTTTACTGAGCCTCTGTGTCTGTTTGCTTCAGTTATCATGCGTCCTTGAAAAGGTGAATTGTAAATGCAAAGCTGGGCCTTTGCTAAAGGTACTGGGGGAGGGCGAGGGTCAATACTGGTTCTAAGACCGTTTATGTAATTAGGTTCTAAGGGTGCATTTTTCACAAAGGGAGAGAGCTGGTGCCCATAAAGCATACCAGAGAGGACAGAAAACGAGTAGGTGCTGCAGCCTGCTTGGACAAAGGGAGGTGTATGGGACTTAGAAGCCTTTTCAGTGTTTAGCTGGGGGAGCTTTACACAGGGTTGTAACACCATATTTTTTTTTTTTGCTCCTTAAATGATCTTGGACTCGATGGGCATTTTTACACGTGCTCTGAGGGTGGCGGGAGGTGTGTGTGGGGGGCACTTTAATAAAAGCGGCTCTGAGAGCCACTCTAATCAAAGTGTCCACAGCATCTCGTTTATCACCATTCCCACACCTGAAAATGGCAGAGGGCACTTTAACTAAAGCTTGTTTGATAAGTTTTAGGGCTACCACCACTATTTTGAAGCACAGGGACACTGATACAGAAGACTCAGAGGCTGCTGGAGGTGCACTAATTAGTGCACTCCAGCAGACTCTATTAATTGAGTCTGCTCATATGCACTGTAATTACCGCACATCAGAGCAGCATCCCTGCACATCTACAGGCCCTCTATAAGTTCCATGAATGGCTCTGGTATGTTAGTCAAATGGAACTATTCAATGCATTGTCTTTTGTGTTACAGGAACTCCTAAAGGAAGTTTTGTGCACCAAGGAAACTACTGAAAATTATAGTACAGTTCAGAAGTACAGTTTTTGTAATTCTGTTCACTGACACTCCACAAATAACCAGACAAAATCTTTAATTTTATCATTGTAGGAAATACTATCTTTGAAAGTCATGGTCCTGAGGGAGCAGTGTCTGTATTCACCAATTCAGATAGTTCCAAATTGTTATAACAGTTTTAGAAATATTGCTTTCAAGAACCAAAATAGTAAGAGACAGTAATAGGTCTTTTATTTTTATGTTAGCAGCTTTCCAGAAGATGGGGTAAAGAGCAGATAAATTTAATTTATGGATGATACTAAATTGGCAGGCAAACACCACTGAGTACAGATGAATTAGGAAAAGACATAGAGAATTTGCGACAAAGACAAGCCTTAATCCTTAGACAAACTAAGAAACTGGATATTTATATGGATGATAAAAATACCTGGAGTTTTTATAACTATTGCTGAAAAAAGTTTCAGCAAGGATATTAATCTTATGTTTCAAATTTAAGCCAATCTCTTATGCTGGGGGCAGAGTGTTCCCTATCTGTCTACTATACAGACTTACATGTTCAGAGGTATCTGATGAGTTACAAGATAATAGACTAGATGGATGCTGAATTTGGTCCACTATATCAATTTTTCTTGTTAGTTTCTGGATACCCACTCACTTCAATAGACATTGAAAGTGCTCTGTGCCCTTCAGCTTTGGGTCACTGGTAGAAAACAAAACATGTTTCTTCTTGGGAAAATGTGATATCAAACTTGAAATTTTACATTCTGTCTAATTCTGGCAGAGATAGATTAAATTGTTTTGGGGCCCTGGGCAAGAAGAGAATTGGGAACTGCTGGGGTGGGGGGTGTCTTTTCCCCCATGGGAGCTGGCTCTAGCAAGGGAAGAAACCTCTTCCCCTATTGCTGCTGCTGCTGCTGCAGCCAAGGTCTGACCCGGTTATCACTCACTCACTGGCCAGTTACAGTGAGTAATATAGAATAAGTGAGGGAATGATTTATTTGTGTATTCATTCGCATATTCCTGGTATATGCACAATGGGTATGCAAATGGTCTCATTTGCTTTGTATTGCTCACCATGGCTACTAGTAAGTGAATGAGAAATGGGTAAAAAATGAATAACTATTGTATACCTGGCAACACCATCCCCCCCGGCATCTGGGGTGGGGGTGGATGGCCTGTGCATTAATCTGCCTATAGATGATTCATAGATTCATAGATGCTAGGGTCAGAAGGGACCTCAATAGATCATTGAGTCTGACCCCCTGCATAGGCAGGGGGGTCGGACTCGATTCTGGGTTCCTCAGTATCAGAACCCTATGATTCTGGGTTCCTCAGTATCAGAAAGGTGTTGAGAAACTGGAATTAATACTGGGCAGGTTGATAAAAGTACCACTCTGGGTGTGGATTACAAATTAGTATAATTCATAAATCACAGTAATACCTACCTCTTTCAGAGTGCATTTAGGGGTTTAATAGGGCTCATGTGTGAGTGAAGAATAAAAAAATTAGGCATTTGCAATTTACTGAAATGATGATTAAGAGAGTATGTAAGAAGAAACTTTAAATATCTGAAGGGCCTGAATACCAAAGAGAAAAGAATGCTTAGGCCACTGGGAGCAAGGTGTGTGAGTAGAAGCAAAGGGGATCCAATTAAGCCAATGAAAATTTAGGCTGAATAAAGAGAAACGTTCTCTGAGCATAGCCCAAATGAAGTCCCATTCAGTCCTTGCACAGTTACTTCCTCCATAAGCACACTTTTATCTCCTGTTCTGAAAAGGAAGGGGGCATTTCTGCTGCTCCCCAGACTCAACGGACAGGTTTGTTGAATGGGGTCAAAGTGCACCAAGGAAACAGAGTGAAGGCTGAAGATGGAGCCTAGAGACATGTATAACTCCTTCCTGTTTCCAAAAAGGTGCTAATATGCAAGAAGCAAAGGTTTTTGCTGATATCTTTTATTGGACCAACTGTGTAGTTCAAAGAGATGCTAACCAAAGATTCAGGCACAAAGTGTTCTTCTCAGGTCACTATCTTCAGGTGACCTGAATGATGGTTAGCTGGGTTAGTTTGAAATCAGGCAGAAGTAGCATCTGAAAGTAGGTTGTTCTCTATGAAAGTTCATGCCCCTCTGACCCAGTTAGGGTAGGGTAGCACCTTAAAGACTACCTTCTACAGGGCACCTGAGGAAGGGTAGTTGCTCCCAAAAACTCGTCTGACCTCTCTCCAAACTACGCTGTTAGTCCAGTAAGAGATACTGCCAAAAAACCCTTGTTTTTTATGTATTTTGTGCAACGTCATGAATATAACACTTCAACCCTATTCAAAGGGGCTAACACAATGTCCAACATATTAACTTTTTCATTTATTTTGTGATGGAATTGACAAGAACTGTCACAACCAGAGGGGAATTCAGATCTATTGCTAGAGAGTGGTCTAGGAACCCCAAGGCACCCCTGGCCTCTGAGCCTTGAGGGCAGAGAATTTCTGTGCAGATGGCCATGACTTCTCATGAATCTTAGGGTATCTGTCAGATTTGAGAGCAGGTTTTTTTGCCTGTGCCCTTCACAATGAGCAATTTAGGTTAATCTCCAGAACGGAGTCCTCCTTTCTATGACAGTAGCTGCCACAATATGGATTTAGGGTCTTAATTTTAGACACTTACATATGAAAATCCTGGCCTGTCTGAGGTGTATTATTACTCACTGTGTCAGAACACCCAGCCTGGTTGTGCTACTGATCTTTTAGTCAAGAAATAACTTTAAATGATATAAGGAGATGCTCTATGTAGAGGTAGTTCAGTTTCCCATCTTCTTTTCATCAGGAACCCATTTCGTTTGCACTGACCAGAGGTGGGCAGTGAAAATTTCATGGTACCTGACTGGGAGATAAAACCTCCATTACCTGCTCACAGTGAGAATGGAGACTTTAGCCCTGGACCAGTGTGGCTGGGGCCAATCTTCCAGGCTTGCACAAGGGAAAGGTGAGAGAAAGAAATAGAAAATAGAAATGAAATAAGTCAAATAGAGATTAAAAAGTCACACTGCCAGAACAGAAGAGGGATCCAGATGAATTCTAGAGAATAAGTGTCTTTACATATCTTTGCATGATATAAATGGACAAGTGTGTGTGTCCATGTATAGTGATGTGAAAAACAAGAGAGCTGGGGGATTTTTCTAAACTGGTGTGCTTAATAAATAGGGAAATGTGTTTGGTATATTTGGCTGAAGTGACTTGGGAGTTTATAAAGTGACATTATCTTTCCAGTGTTGTTCTGTTTCCTTTATTTTCAAGAAAATTTTTAAGTTGTCCAATTTAAAAAAAAATCTCTTTTCTTGAGGTGCTTGAAATTGTGGAACCGGAAAATAGACTGGAAAATATGGACTAGAGGAAATATAAGAAATTGATTTAATGCATCACTAGAATTTACTTAGTTACTACTTGATGGGCACAGCAGATGAATTTCACTTGATTAGATTAATGAAAATAAGTGCTTCATCTATTGTGATTCAGATGGGGAATGGGATGTCTGAGGAAGTTTTTCTGGAAGAGATTGCACAAGAATGGGAGGTCTGAGCATTTATAGGTATGGGAGGTACAAGCTCAGAGGGTGTTGGAGGTTCAGGAGTTGCCTAAGGTTTGTTTCAATTGAACAGAGTGTATAGGAGATGCAACTGAATCTAGTGCTGTTCTGCTATCCCCTGCACTGTAGCACTATGCAGAACAACTCTTCTTTCCTCTGAAACAGATTTTTAATTAAGTCATCTTCCAAACTACAGAGAGTTATAAGCTGTCATCAGACAAAGATCCTGAGGGGATAGAGGGAACAAAGTCTAGGAAAGTCCAAGCCCAGAGGAGATCTTTAGCAAAACAGTTCTGCAGAAATTCTAACACTGAAAGCAAAATTAACATGAGCTGAAAACAAAATTACCTTATGACTCTCATCAAAATTGCAGCTGATCTATTTTCTGCTGAGTTGAATACAAAATACATTGTAAATAAAGAGTAGTGGGTAAGGGATGAGTTCAGTTGGGTAAGCCCCCACTATTTTTCCTATGTGTGTGACAGACAGTAGCTTCTGATTAGGACTAGTTGCTGTATTGAACTTAGACAGCAAGGTTCACTATCTAATTCATCCCAACATAGTAACTGTATGGAGAAAAAGAGGGCATACCCCTTACAGAGTATAGACTGCAATTTCTAGTCTCTTTGAACAAGTGACAGGGGACTAGATATGCCATGAACTACCATGGAGCTAAATGCGTGATTTAGAAGCAGGGCAAAAGTTAAGTATCTAGCTCACATAGTTTAACATGCTGACTACAAGATCACAGAAATAACAGTGTCAGAAAACCAACCCCACAGATAGCATATCTAAAGTAAAATGAAAGTGTAATCTTACTGATATTTCCAGTTCAAGTTCCCAGGCTTGTTTACCCAGCAGCAGTGTGAGTAAGACGGCTCCTCTTGAAATGACCAATCATTCTGATCTTCTTTCTGGGAGTCTGGGGCAGTTTGACTGGTTCAGATGAAATATGTAGAATGCTTGAGGATATAAAAGTGTATTGAGGGAACAGGGCTGATTTAGTCTGCAGAAGAAAAGACTGAGGGGGGATTGAATAGCAGCCTTCAACTCCCTGCAGGGGGGTTACAAAGAGAACTGTTCTCAGTGGTGCCAGATGACGAAACAAGGAGCAATGGGCTCAGGCTGCAGCAAGGGAAGTTGAGGTTGATTATTAGGTAGAACTTTTTCACTAGGAGGGCAATAAAGCACTGGGACAGATTACCCAGAGAGGTCGTAAAGTCTCCATCCTTGGAGATTTTCAAGACCTGGCTAGACAAAGTCTTCTCACAGACATCAATCCTATTGGTATTAGTGGCCCAGATTCTCACAGACATCAATCTTATTGGTATTAGTGATAGATAGATAGATAGATAGATAGATAGATAGATAGATAACTTAGTATCTACAGAGATCTGGGGTTGAGTTCTTTCAGTACTTGCAAGAGATCTGCTTTATTCTATGTCCCATTCCATCAAGAAAACAACATAAAATTCTTCACAATTTTACATCCACTGTCTGGAAGGCTCAGTTCTGACAGCTAAAGTCCCCAATACCATATATATTGGAGAAGAGTAAGCAACCAAACTGTCTCCCCATCCTAAGGATCCAATAGAAGTCATGCAGAAAGTTGGGAAGTACAAGCAGGGCTGAAAGTGTCTAGCAGCAGAAAGTATGTTGTTCCCTTCTTTCCTGTGTCAATGGGAGGGTTCTTCTGCACTATCAGGTCTACCCAACTAGGTTTTCCTAATGCTATCCCTCCATAGGGCTATGAAAGAGGTGATAGTCCCCTGGAGCTGCAGGGAGAGTTGAAGTGGGTTTGGATCAGGGTGGGGAATTGATCTGGGTATGAAGGACAGGATTGGTTTGGGATTAGAGGGCAGGGGACAGACAGATGTGGGACTGAGAGCTCCTGCAGTGGATACTAAAACTCTTTGATACATCTTGGCAACCCTAATTCTCTCTCTTATACACACACATGCACAGACATGCATATGAATGCTTGCATACATGCACTGGAGGGTGGCAAGGATGTTCAAAAATGAAAACTCAGCCCCCAAAATCAGAATATCATCTTTTAAAAACAGATGTCATTTATTTTTGGGAGCCATTCAGGATTATTTGGAAGTGTTGGTGTTGGCAATATTGTAGTTTACCTGGCCACCTCCTGCCATATCCATTTAAATGTCTGCTGTACCAAAAGGCAGGATGCTTGAGAATATAACTTATCTTCTTGCTGAGCCCAGAACCACTGCTAAGGAAGTAATCCTGGGAGAGTAATCCTGAGAGCAGTGCTGGGGAGCACCATCAAAACTGCTGTAAAGTCCCTGATTCTCTGTTTATCTCTATTTTGAGTGTGTGTTCAGGTTTTCTCCACTGACAGCTGAAGAGCTCTTCAAAACAGATACATCCTCAGACCCTGAATCTTCAAGGACTTATCTTATTTCTGAGTGTTGTGAATATATATGGTCCTATCAGAGTTGTAACAACTCAGCCCTGCACCCTAGGCTGTGGCATGCACAAGGCAGAGGTGGCTCCCAGCTGTCAGTGGCAGCACGGCCAGTTGGCAGTAGACATAGCTATTATTTTTTATTCCCCCTCCCCAAGTCAGCATCTAGGGCTGCTGTACTAGTCACCCCACTCTCCCTCTTCAGTTATGCCACTGGGTCTTATGATTTATTGTGTGTTAAGGTTCTGTACAAAATTCCACTTTTTGTGACATTCTAAATTGCATTACCTAGCAAATCATTTGTAGTAGTATAAATAAAAACTGGGTTTTAGGCCAAAAACACATAGAAGTAGAGTTAAAGTTGAGCTTCTGGACTTAGCTTACCATTTCCCGGTTTCAGTTGCTTAACCTTTACTTTGCACAAATGTTAACATAGGCTAGGGACAGACATTAAAAAAGTCTGAGCCTCAATTGATTCAATCTTTGCAGGTTAATCTAACCTGCTTAGGCTGAATCAGTTTGCAACCACACAGACAACCCCTGTGGACTGAGAAAATGCAGGTACATGCCTGCAGTGGTTCAGGCTAGAGGATGGGGGGTGTTAGAACAGCCCTCCCTTCCCTTCCATAGTGCTGAGCTTGGGGGGCATGGCTAGGGCCTGGCAGGACGCTCTGATTAGGGAGGGGTTCCTCCCCCCTCACTGGTCAGCGAGGGAGTCAACAGAGATTTACACAGCATTTAGTTACACAGCATTTATCATCCCATCAGCAAAACAAAAAGATTTCTCATTGATTCAAGATCTTTTTAAACAACTTTTTCCAAGGAAGGAATGGAGGGACATTACCAGCTACCTGTTGATTAGCTCCAAAAAGTCCTAAGCTGACACAGTCCTGTCTGCCTTTGTCCTGTCTCCCACAGCATGGATTGTAGCCAGCATGTGGTATGCTACCTAAATGCTGAGAGGTGTCTGTGTAAGGCAGAAGGGAGGGGGAATCCCTGTTTCAGCAGGGAGTGGTGAGGGGGATGGGGGGAGCAGGAGGAAGCCAGGCAGACCCCACTGTACCTGCAGTCTCTGCCAGAGCTGCAGCCAGGGAGCAGAGGTGAGGGGCCAGCCCAGCTCTCTGGAGCAGAGAGCCCCTCAGCCCAGAGAGCATGATGGGATGCTGGGGGATTCTGATTTAAGTTAAACCAGGAACGGGTCTGGGACAGACATTGCATAAATTGGTTTGACCCAAATCAGTTAAGTCTGATACTACATTCAACCGGTTTATTCAAAACCAGTTTATGTGCACTGAGCATCTGTTCTGTTACAGGTTTAAACCAGGTTTTGATCACTTAAATGGCTTTATGTGTAATGTCTGTCCCTAGCCTTTATGTATTAAAAAAAGAATGCTCCATATGCACTGTGGACAACCGCCAGCCTATGCAAACCATGAGTCCAGGCTCCCAAAATAAAATGATAGACCTAAATATTCTAATGGGGACTGAAATTTTAATTCATTTCTCAAGGTTTAATAAGGGACAGAGGTGAAAACTGTTTCATTAAGGTAGGTCTTTGTTCAGGAATTTAGGCATATCTTTATGCATGGGCTCAAGGTATGAAGGATCTACAGAAGAACTGCACCAGCAAGGGTAAAGCATGATGAGAAATGTCATACAACTCATATATAGTACCCTCATTTGACTGCTCCCAACCCTGCTAGATGCTCCTGTATGGAGCCAGCTTTAGAAAGGCACTGTCCTGTAAATGTGTCTTTAGGCAGCAAACAGCTATTGTCAAGCCTGTTGGTCAAGTTTCCTGTCTGCCTCCTTTCTAACTGCTCTCTTTGCTCCTTCTCAGTCAGGATGGAGAGGAGGAGGAAGGGGTGATGACAGCAGATGTGCTGGCATGTAGTGCAAAGTGAGAGGGTCTGATCTGGGCCTTAGACACTTCCCTTATCCCATTAGTAAACAGCCAAACATCAAACACCTATATGCATCCATCAGTGTAGCTCTAGGCAATCAATGAACACATGCATACAGGCACACAAATAGACATAGGCGACTGGTAGGAGGTGCATGGAGGTGCACATGCCCCCCCAATGGGGCCGATGCCTCCCCAATGGCTGACACTGATGTTGTCGGTAGAGCTGGTGCCCCCCCTGACAGGGCTGCCACCATCAGCGGCTTCTGCGGGTGCCCCCCCCAGATTCAGGAGGCATCAGTCACTCATGCAAATAGGTATGCTGGGTCCCAGCAAACCCTGAACATTCAGCACATGTTAAACCAGGACCCAGATACCATACTACTTTCCAGCACTCTGGCACTTACCTGTATATACCAAAAACCTTCTGGATAACAACCTTTGGGTGGGTCCATTTCTATCCCTGTAGTGATTTAAGTTGTAGTTTTATGGTTATATGTGAATTATCTTATAAAATATCATACAGCCAAGCAAAACTCATCAGCTGCAAAAGTATTCTAACATTTGTGGTCAACAGTGATTTGATATGCTGTCACTGGTGGAAGAGTTTGACTCAGCTGCAAAATGTGAAGAAAACTGAGACAATATAGTGATAGGAGCAAGCAGGTTTATCTTATGATTATGATGCTTGGTGGGTTTACTAGGCAAGGTGAAAATTCATGTTGGTTGCTTTGTAGATTATTTGAGATAGTCCCAGTCTTTTAGTGTTTGGGTGCATGGTAGTTGTCCTTGAGGACTCTTGCATGACATAGTGTTTGTGTTGGTGGCAGAATACCTTCGGTACTTGCCACTTCAAGGCTTGAGAGCAAGTAGCAGGGAAGCCTGCAAGTGTGGGCTAGCCTTAATCAGGTGGTCACATGACCCCAGGAGGGTCCTGGGATTGGACGAGGGGGTGGAGCTGCCCCATTTTAACCCAGGCCCTCAGAGCTGGGGCAGCAGTCTGTTGCTGGCAGCCAAATTTACAACACCCAGCTGAGCTACTGCTTGGAACATCTTGGACTTAAGGGCAGGAACTATGGGGTTGGCAGGAGCCTCCTGGTCCTGGGCAATGACTGAAAACTATACCCTAGAGTGTTGGTCTGGTGGGTCTGCTCGTGGTGTGTTGGTTTCCAGGAAATGCCAGGCCAGTTGTCTCCCTAGAGAAAGGCAAGGATGGAGCACCTTAAAGCCACAGCCCCCACCACATGATGGGTTACCCAGTAGTAGGGACAGGCAGGGGCCTGAGTAGGTGAACCCATGTGAGAGGGAGTGGGTGAGCAGCACAAGTGTCTAGACAAAACCCTTGGCTGGTCAGTGCAGGGGCCAAGACCAGATGCTCAAAAGGGCTAGAATGCTCAATGTGAGGGTTGCCCAGTCAGGGGCTTGGGGTTCCAACTGGCCTGGAGGTGGGACAGGGCTTCTATGGCCAAAGGTCCCAAAGGGTAGCCACACCTGAGAGGGAATGAGATCCAGGAAGCTGACAGCCCTTCATGATGGTGGGGATTGAGTCCGCCTGATTAGGAGGGATCTAGTTGGGGTCCAAACACCAGACTTTGTGGCCCAGTGTGGGGCCAATATTGCAACCTAGCCCTGAGCTGGCCGCATCACAAATGTCTTATCAACAGGGCAAGTAAATGGGCAGCCTCCTGCCTGATTGATAGATTATAAGGCTGCAAGGGACCTCAGAAGATCATCAGATCCAGCCCCCTGCACCAAGCAGGAAAGATAACTGAGGGTCAGATGACCCCAGCAAGGTGACTATGTAGTCCCTTCTTGAAGATTTCCAGGGTAGGTGATTGCACCACCTTTGGATGGAGCTTATTCCACAGTCTGGACACCCTGACAGTGAAGAAGTTTTTCCTAATGTTGAACCTGAATTGATCTTCCAGGATTTTGTGGTTATTACTCCTGGTTTTCCCCTTGGGTGCTCTGATGAACAGTTGCTCACCGAACCCTTGATGTACTCCCCTAGTGTAGCAGTAAGCTGCTACCAGGTCCCCTCTCAGCCTTCTTTTCCTTAGGCTGAAGAGTCCCAGATCCCTCAGCATTTCCTCATATGGCTTGCCATGTAAGACTCTGATCATATGAGTGGCTCTTCTTTGGACTCTCTCAAGCTTGTCTACATCCTTGTTAAAGTGTGGTGCCCAGAACTGGACACAGTACTTCAGCTGCAGTCTCACCAGTGCCAAGTAAAACAGAACAATCACCTGCTTGATTTTGCTGGAGATGCATCAATTGATGCATACCAGAGTATTATTTACCCTACTGGCTACAGCATCACATTGCCAGCTCATATTCATATTGTGGTCTATTATTACCTCCAGGTCCCTTTTAATTTGTGCTAGTCACTTTGGTGCCACCAAGCCTATAGGTGTATTGGGGGTTGCTTGTCCAGAGGTGGAGCACTTTCCATTTTTTGACATTGAACTTCATCAGGTTCCAATCCGCCCAACTTGCTAGCCTGTAGTCCACCTGTATTTCTAGCCTAGCCTCAAGTGTGACCACACTTCCCCCATAACTTGATGTTGTCGATGAACTTGGCCAGTGAGCTCTTCACCCCCACATCCAAATCATTAATAAAGATGTTGAAAAGTACCGGACCATGAACCAGCTCCTGCAGGATACCGCTGCCCATTTCTTGTCAGGATGACACAGATCCATTCACTATGATTCTCTGGGTTCTATTCTGCAGCCAGTTTCTCACCTACCTGACTGTCTTGGAGTTAAGCTCACAATCCTCCAATTTTCTCATGAGGGACATTGTAGGATACTAGATCAAAGCCCCTTAAGAAGTCCAGGTATACAATGTCAACCTGTTCTCTCATGTCCAGGTGGCGAATTACCTGGTATTAGAAGGAGATGAGGTTGGTAAGACAAGACCTGCCCACGATGTAGACATGTTGGCTGTCATTCAGAATCTTACCTTCTGCAATCTTATTGCAGATAGACACGTTGATTAAATTTTCTAGGGTTTTCCCAAGGATGGAAGTTAGGTTGAGTGGCCTGTAGTTACCCGGGTCCTCCCTTCTGCCCTTCTTGTGGATGGGTACAACTTTGGCCTTCTTCCAGTCCTCAGGGACTTCTCCAGAGTGCCACAAGTTGTGGAAGAGTTTCGCAAGGGGTTCTGCAAAAACTTTGGCTAGCTCCTTCAGCACCCTTGGATGAAGATCATCTGGTTCAACTGACTTGTATACATCTAATTTTTTTAACTGGTCATACACCAATTCTACAGCAATAGTAGGAAGGCGATTATTCCTACTGTGCTCATCCTTTACTATACCTGGCATGGTTTTCCCTTTGGTCTGGTGAAAGACAGAGGTGAAGTAGTCTTTTTGGAGTTCAGCTTTCTTCTGGGTATTGGTAACTAGCTCTCCTGAGCTGTTGAGCAATGGCCCCATGCTCCCATTTGTTTTCCTCCTGTTTCCTATGTACCTAAAGAAGGACTTCTTGTTGTCCTTGATTCCTGTTGCTAATCTAAGTTCAGACACTGCTTTAGCCTGTCTTATCTGTTCCCTGGAAATGCAGGCCATCGTGTAATAGTCCTCCTTGGGGCCCACCCTGAGCTTCCATTGTTTATAAGCCTCTTTCTTAAGAGGGCTGTGATTTCCCTGTTTAGCCAAGAGGGCTTCCCAGCCTTTCTGTTACCTTTTCTCCACATGGGAATGGAGTTCCTTTGTGCTTCAAGGATCATGTCCTTAAGGAACAACCACTCTTTGTGCACATCTTTTGTCTCTGGTCCCTGGTCCAGCAGCAGTTACCCTACTAGTGACCTAAGCTTGTTGATATTTGCATTTTTGAAGTCCAAGACTTCAATCCTGCTATCCAATTTGTCTGTCTTATGTTGGACAGTGAACACGATTGTTTTTTAGTCACTGTTGCCCAGACTTCCCTCTATATTTAAGTTGGTCATGAGGTTGTCTTCTTTGGCCAGGATCAAGTCTAGTAGAGCGTCACCTCTGGTTGGCCATACACCTCCTGAGTCAAGAAGAGCTCCTTGACACAGGTCAGGAAGGATTGTGACTGATCCAACTTGAGTGACTGTTCCTCCTAGGAGATGTCTGGATAATTAAAATCATCCATGACAACCATGTCATGTGCATTTTTGGGTGAACTCCAGATTGAGTTCCTCCCCCTGGTTTGGTGGTCTGTAGTATACATCTACAGTTGGGTCTCTCTCAGCACACCCCCCCCCCCTCCCCCCCACAACTTGACCCAGAGGGTTTCAAGCTGTCCATTTTTGAAGCTGATGACGGCTCCATTGACATCTTATTATAAGGCATGGCAGATGAGGAAGGTTGGGGGTTAGCCCAGAGACAGGCAGCTGGGCTGATATTGTGACTCAGCCCTGACCTGGCACCCTGCCACAGTTGGCTATCTGCTATTCTTACTTATGTTACATAGTTAGGAACCTACTGAAATCATGACTATGTAATTCTCATGGAAACTGAGATTTTGGGCAGACTCGATGCTTTTGGCGGGCTCCCTGAAACTCCCCCCCCCCCCAACATTATATGCTGGCTCCCTCTGGGGAGCCAGAAGTCGTCATGGCCACTGTGGCTTGGCCACGCAGCCTGCTGGCAGGGAAGGGGAAGGGGCAAGGAGGGAGGCAGGATGTTGCCAACATGGCAAGATGGCTGCTGCCCCTGCCCCTCACTTCTGATTGCCTGCGAGAGCTGTCCATCATACGACTCCATCCCTCTCCACCTACTGGAGACAAGGGATGGGGCTGTATGATAGACATCCATTGCAGCCAATCAGAAGTGAGGGGCAGGGCTACTGGGGCTCCTTGACCAATCAGAGACATGGAGAGGGACCCTGCTGTGAGGAGGAGACCGTGAAAATGGCTGCTGGCCCTGGGATTTGCTTGCAAAATAAACAGGCAGCCACCTTGAGTTTGCTAGTCTTCTATACATAATCCTGTGCTATTTGATCACCTTCCCATTCATTTCAAATGGAGTCATTCTGGAAGAATCTAGCCCTAACTACATTTTAGATCTGAACCTTCTGTCATGCTGTGTTTGAGTCCTAGGCTATAGTAATTAAATTCTTTCCATCCTCCCACCCTCAAGAATCCCTTCTCTTAAAGGTCCTAAAGATGAACTGTGACACAGGCAGGAAGGTGTCATTCTCTAAATAGGAAAATGATGTGTGTTCATTTTCCTGTAAAAGCAAACCACTTCTGATTCTTGTGTGGGCAAGTTGGAGACTGTAGGATAAAAACAAAAAATAAAACCTGGTCTGGGCATGTTCTTTAGCTGCAGCTCTTGTTCTCTGGGTTTGCTTGTTAGTGCTATGTACTCTGCACAGTGGGAGCATGGGGGTGTGAACAGGCCAGGCTATTTGACCCTCAGGGCTAAGTACAGACAATCAAAAAGCCTGAGGCTGAATCAATTCAATCCAGGCTAGTCTAAGTTGCATAAACTGAACTGAGAAGGAAGCGAACAGATATTCACTTTTGATTCTGGAAATGCAGCCACATGCCTGCAGTGGCTCAGGCCAGTAGCTGGTGGGGGGGCACTAGAGCACACCTTCCAGCCTTTTGGCTACTGCCAAAGGGAAGGGAGGGGAGTTGGGAGAGAAGCTGGTGGAAGCTATTCCCCCCTCCCTGTTTGAGCTGAGAGGGGAGGCAGGCAGGTAGAGGCTTGTCCAGGCCCTGGCTGGTCTGCTGAGTATGATAGGGGAGGGTGGGGTTTAAATCCCCACCATGTTCTGCATGGACCCCAGCTCGGATGTGACTGGTGGACATGGAGCAGCCTCCAACAGGCTTTTCCCTGCCCCCTGCTTGAGTAGAAAGTGGGGGCCATAATCAAACCTCAGGCTGGGCCAGCACCATGTGGCAGAGGGGGTGGGAGTGGGGTTTAAATCTACTCCCCCACTCACACAGGGCCCCAGTTGGGGTCTGCCTGGCAATGGCAGAGCTGCCCCTGACAGGCTTTTCCCTGCTTGAGTAGAGAGTGAGAGTGGGAGGCATGGCCAGACCCCAGCCCAGGCTGGCATGCTGAGGTAGAGAGTGGGGAGGGGGGCTTAAATCTCCTCCCCCACCCTCAAGGGACCCCAGCTGGGGTATGACTGCAGGGGGTGGAGCAGCCCTGACAGGTTTTCCCCTACTCTCTGCTCAAGTGTAGAGCATGGAAAAGCCTATCAGAGGCTGCTCCTTCCCTATCAGGCAGACCCAAGCTAGGGTCTGGAGGCAGGTTCCCCCTCCCCTCGCCTCTTCTCAGTCAGCCAGAGCAGTGATAGTGCTCTGGCTAGGTAAACAGAGCGGTGGGACCAACCCTGCTCCACTAAGCAGCACACCCCAGTGTTGCAAAGCATCCTGGGGTGCTGGGGGACTGTGAGTTAACTTGAACCAGGAAGGGGTTTGGGACACAAATTCCATAAACCCATTTGACCTAAATCAGTTCAGTCTGATACTACACCCAACCAGGTTTATCTTAAACCAGTTTCAGCAATTTTGAAAGCAGTTTAGGTGCACTGAACTTCTGTTGTGTTACAGATTTGAATCAGTTTTTGATCACTTGAACTGGTTTATGTGTAACTTCTGTCCCTTGCCCAGATTTCTGACGTAATGTTCTGCTTACTTCTTTCTCACTACAAATAGCTATCTTAATTCCAGTAATAGGCCTCTCAAGAGTGTGAAATGCAAATGCTTAATAAAATTTCAATACAATGGTATTTTTAAGGGATGTGTGGGGAGACTATATTTTGTCATAAAAATAACCACACACACTGGCTTAGGATTTTTTTTTTTGGTGTTCACATTGGCTTTAAAATAGAGTTCACATTGGCTAGTAAAATATGGGTCTAGGGAATGAAAAAGACCACAATGAACATGTATGTCAGACATCATGTTGTGAAGAGACAAGTTGATCTTTGTGACTTCAATGATGTTTTGATTAAAATACTTTTATCCTCTCTTTTTCTGTCTTCTCCTTTATCTGAACTAGTTTTCCAGCATTTTTTTCCACCAGGTTCTCTTTATAAGAAATAGCTCATTTAAAATACAGGACACAGGGGGTAGGGCTAACTACGGTCAATGTTTGTCTTTTCATTTTTCTCTTTTTACCACTTAAGCTCTGAAAGGAAGCAGCGTGATGCTGAAATACTAAATTGGGCATATATGAAACAGTGTCATTATTGACACTTTCCAAGATCAATTGACTTGATGTCTACCATCTACAGTGACTATTTTCTAGTTTGTAAAAATGATGCCTGGCTTGTGTTGAAACAACATAGAGGCTTCTGCTTTTGTCCCATTGTTCATATTTATAAACCAGTTCACTACATAGCTATTATCTAAGTAGATCCAGTGCTCAGACGAGTGCCGGCAATGTGGGGATTAATAGATCAGTGTCAACAGTGATGATGCTAGGTCTGCATTTGTTCTCATAAAACACCATTTCATTTTTATTCCCCAATGGACATCAATCTTTCTTATATGAACAGAAAAGGCTTTGCTGCTACTAGTAACAATCCTTCTGTGTGTCTTTTTTTTGTGCATGCCTCCATCTTTATTCCTTGGAGATTTGGGAGCATAATACTGCCTTGGACTAAGACTGTGACTATCCATATGTGCTATGCAGAAGAATAAGGGAACAGGGGATGCCCCTTTATCTTTCCTGTGGGCTATGTGTATCACACTCCTCAGGTAAGAAAGTAGGCAGCTTCTGTGAGGCCATGCACATAAACATGGAGTGGGAGAGAAATGGTGGGCATGGACAAAGGAAGGACAAAAGGATCTCTTCTACCACTGTGCCAGTCATCAAAGTCATCAGGCAAATTGGCAGTGGAAGCAATTGATCAGTGAGAGGGGAAGTAATTGATCACTGGAATATACCAGCAGCAGATTACTGTCTCCCCAGGGCAGCAGGGGATGGAGAGGCCAGACAGAAAATGATGACTTTGAGACTGTCATATTACTGTTCTTATTCTGCCTCTTGGTATACTGGCTGCCTTTGCCCCTCATGAAAAGGACTGGGAATCCTCCAGGTACTTCTCCTCACTCTGAATCTAAACAAATTATGGAGACAACGGGCTATTACTGCAATTAAAAAAACCCAACAAACCCAAAACAACAAACTATCCAGTGCCCAGACAACATTTTTGTTCATTTAGATCTAAATGGGAAAGAAAAACCGTAAGTGAAAATGGTAAATGATATATTTCTCTGGTCTTAGGTCTTCAGAAGACCTTGCTTTTATTCTCTTCATCAATCTAGTGATGAAAACAGCAATAAGGCTAAAATGAAGTTAGTTTTGAGATAAATTGAATCTGTCAGCATACGCTAAACTTTGGCAGGCATCCAAGCTTCCTGAAAGTTGGTGAGCCAAGCTGAAGAAAAGCCTAAATAGCTACAAACTAAAGAGATGTTGTCATGCTAATGTCTAACCTCCAGAAAAGCCTGTGAGCTTTCAAGACATACCATACCTGCTTCTAGTGATAGATAATATTCTCCTTCCTAACTCTGTCCCAAATATCTTCTACCTGACTTGATGGTTGCTCTCAAGCTTGGATAAAATGTTCCTCTATTAATGCTTATCCATTATTTGTAAATGTGTAGATCATATATACCTGGCAGACAAAATATATAACCTAAATATATATACTTTGCATAATAATAATATTATACTTTGCATAATATGTAGCTCTGCTAGCACATTCTAGCTAACTTGCAATGATTTATTTTAATTCCCAGTAGAAAACAGATCATGCCTATCCCTGTGGGTACCTTTTGATGTTCAAATAGGAATTGGGGTAGGACCACTCAAATTACTTTCCTTTGGTTGGCTTCCACTGGGAAGTAGGCCTTTTGTTTATTAAAAAAATAGTTGGATGCATTTTTATTGGGTCACAGCACGTTGTCATGTCACACTGGGTTATGCTGCAACACAAAGTAATACATTTTGGCATAATGCAGCCTCATGTCTACTTTGTCATCAAAGGGAACATATATATTAAGCAAGGTATCTGCCTTTAATTTAGCTATGGACATTACTCTGCTAATTTGAACCCTGAATTTTTCTAAGCTGCTTATTCTTAGATATAAGGAAATCCATATTCAGTCATCCTGGATCCAAGCAATCCAAAGACTGCTAATTCATGAGAGGTCACTTAGACCTCTTTTCTTGTACATACTTCACAAGTCATACCCCTAAATGCTTTGCTACATGGAATTGTACTGGGGAGGCTGCTGGAGCACCCTCACCTGCTGGCCTGGGCCAGTGTAGGCTGCCTCCAGCATGGCCCCTGCCCCCTGCCCCCTGACCCAACAGGCAAACAAACATGTGTTGGGTTAGCAGGAGGGGGCACTTTAACTCATTACACTTTATGTAAAGCACCACAAGTTAGAGTGAAGTCCTAACATCTGTCAGTGTGCAGTGTGTAAAGTTAGTGAAGTTAAATATGCAAGTCTTTGTGGGATCAGAAACTTGGTAGAACCTGTTTGGTACCAGTTTTTAGGCCAAGCTGTATTCCTCAGTGTGTTACAGCTTAAGCTGGGAAACACTAATGTCAGTGTCTGTCGAGGTCCTATGTATTTTCTCTGAGGGCTGCTACATTTAGTTTATATGTCTGACAGCACTTCGGGTAAGGCTTAGAACCTTATGTCCATATTTGGGTGAAGTAAATTAATTTATTCTGCTATAGGATAGTGCTGTCTGGGACAGTTACTATCCTACAGCGTAGTAGTTACATGTGCCAGAACATGTGTAGACAGTGACCAGGGCTGGCTGGGGCACAAGGGTGCTACAGTGCAGGTGCTGCCTGCACTGTAGCCTCAGCCAGCCCCTCCACAGCACATTGAGCTGGGGAAGAGCAGACCCCTCACTTGGATGTGGCACAAAACTTGCAGCTGAGAGAAGTACCTGGGGAAGTACTCCAGCTGGGATCTTTCATGCCAATCAGTTTATTTACCAGGTGTAAATTAATTACAGGCATGGGGGCAAAATCTACTCTTTATGTATAGTGAGTTTCAGTGTCTTTCTCTGGTCATTTAGTTCATGTCCCTTCTTTGGAAGTCTTTCATATATTACACACACACACACACTTTGTTTTTCTTCCCAGTATCCACATATATATTAGGGCTGTGCGAAGCTTCGGGTGCTGATTTGATTTGGAGGAGATTCGGCCGGATTCAGTGGCTGAATCTCTGAATCCAAATTGAATCAGGAGACCAATGAAAAGGTCCAAATGGATTCAAATCTCTCTGAATCCATTTGGAAAAGATTTGGAGAGCTTCGGCAGTTTGGGTAGTCCCCACTTGCTGCAGCAGGTAGCTGGACCCGGACTCCATGCTGGTAAGTAGGGGGCAGGGGGCTCAAGGAGGAGGTAGCACACCATGGGAGGACCCCCACCAGGCCCCATACCCTCCCTGCTCCCCCAGCCCCCTTGAGTATCCCTGACCCCCACCCAGTCTCCCCGTCCCACACCCACCCCAGCTCCTGGCTCTTTAAAAAAAGCCCCCACTCACTGGCTTCTGCCAGGTGGGGCGACAATCCCTGCTGCCCCCCACTGCCCCATGCTGTGTGGGGGGCTTTGTCATGAGCCTCCCAACCCCTGCCCACTCTCCCAGCCCCACCCATTGCTGCCCCACCCAGCCCCAGCTGTTGGCTCTTAAAAAAAACTAAAGCAACTCTCCCCCTGTACTCACTGGCTGCTGCAACTGCCTCAGGGCTTCTGGGGACTTCTGGCAGAGTCCCCCATGCAGCGCGGGGCAGTGGGTGGCAGCGGTGATTAGCCCCCCACCTGGCAGCAGCCAGTGAGTGGGGGCTTTTTTTTTATTTTTATTTTTTAAAGACCTGGGAGAGTGGATGGAACAGCCATTGAGAGCGGGCGGGGGATGGGGCCAATTCAGAGATTCGGCCGATTCGGCTGCAGATGGATCTTCAAATCAGATTTGGCTGAATCGATTCAGGACAGTGATTCAAAGTACCAAATCAAATCACTGTCCCTCGAATCAGCTGAATCTGAAGCAAATACTAGCCACTTCGCACAGGCCTAATATATATGCTATATACGTGATAATGTAACTGCTAAGTAGTACAGTGACGAAGCAAGTCCAAGATGTAAAATATGTAGTCCTTAAGGAAACTTTGTTATTCAACTCTAGTACAAAATGGTTGCTACTGTGGAGATCAGAAAAGGGTGGAAAAAATGGATAGTAGGAAGACTCTTTTTTTTTTCTAGCTGTTCATCCTAGAGCTTTCTCCTGCCAAACTCCAAATTAAGATAAATCCTCTATCTTTTTAAGATAGTCATAGGCAAGAATTTTTCTTCTTGATTGTTAGTGTTCTTGACCTGTAGATGCTAGCTAATTTGTTTCTTTATGTATGGGTTTCTGACTGAAGTAAATAGATTGGCAATTCAGAACTGGGTCTGCTATCTGACTGGATGATTAGAACTTTCCAACTGAAAAATGGTGTATAACGAATATATTTCAAGAGCAAATTTGTGAGATTTCTGGCACTTGTGTTCCCATGCACACTAGCAGTTACCTGAACATTTGCAAATGAATGCATGAACACCAGAAAATTAATACAAGAGATTTGTGAGCCCATATTTTGAATTACTCAGCAGGCTTTAGTTATTGTCCCACTTCATGGTTTCAGAAACTCTGACATGGAAATCAACCCCAAAGAAAGGGGCTGAGCTAATGTTAGCACCACTGTGATCTGTTTTAAATCACATTTCTTAATCAGGGCAAGATGAGAGAAAGAATAAGTAATGTACTCAAGATGTCAGAGAAAGTCAGTGTTGGAGCTGGGAATAAAAAGTAAAAGTTTCTGGGTCTTCTGGTCCCATAGTCCAATTGGGTACATTGTTCCTTTTCTAAGGAATTACTTTTCTCAGGAATAACAGCAGTTCCCCCCCCTTCCTCTCCAACTTGTTATAAATAGTGAGTATTTTAATCTGTCCTGAATTCAAGATGACAGTCATCAACTTTGGGCTTCTAGAACGTGACCCAGTTATTAGTGCATTTGACAGATCTGTTTTTTAATAAAACGATATATTATATATTTGCTTAAATGGATATGTTATGAAGCACCTGAGAAATAGATAAGGGTCCTTTAATCCAGATGGTTCTTCTCATCTTCTTGGACCAACCATCTTGCTTCTGGTGATGGGTTACATTCATTCAAAGCCTATGGCCCTGCTGTTATCAAACCAGCTGTTTCACTAGGGTAGAGCCATGCAGTTTAGGTGGTCCTTGATTGCTCTGTCCTGTAGACAGAGCACTCAAGAAGTCTGTTTAGGTGTTAAAGTCTAGCTACATTAAAAGTTCACAGCTGCACTAAAAGTTATGCAAAATGGAGTTTGAAGTACAACATAATGTGTATAAACACAAGGGGAACTCATAAATTAACATAGATGGATTCCTGAACTGGCAAAGAACCATTGTTTGAGACAAAGCTATATTGTATAGAGAAATAAAATATACAAAAGGAACAATCTCTGCCTGACAGGAGCTTTTTTATCTTATGGAAAGATCAACTTTTCCCTGTAAAAGTCACTTAACTCTATTACCCTGACAATGGCATGTGAACCTCTCAGCAAATGTAGGGGATGCAAACTTTGCACTTGATTTTTGGGGTTCATAATGCTAGCTTGAGTTCACAAACTATTTTACCCACAAGCTCATTTCCCAAAAAAGGAAATAACTATTTTAAAGATAATTTTGTGGCTAAAAAGAATTATGTACTGTACATTAAAAAGACAGAGCCAGGTCATCAGCTGGTTTTTATCTGGGTGGTGCCCTGTTTGGGATACACGTTTTGAACCCCCTCAGATATGGGAAATATGAATAAAAATCTGGATCAAGGTATTGAAGCTCACATTCATTTCTAATTAGGAGGCTTCCTCACACTCAATCCTCTTAAACAAAGTAAAATTAAAAAAAAAGAACAGGCTGGCTTCTGACTGGTTTGTATATGGGGGTTTTGTTTTTAATTGAAATTTTTTGGTTTCCATATATCAGCGCCTCTTATTACAGACTCTGTGGACTAGATCCTCAGCTGATATTAGAACACATCCTAACACTTACTAGATGAGATAGTGGAATCAGCGTATCCATCCACTTCAGACTGTCATACCTGGCCACTGTCATCTAAATGTATATATGTGCTTACCTTTGTGTACTGTGTGTAGCAGAAGCTGAAATTTGATAGAGCAATACAGCAGGGCTACATCAGCAGAGCATTTTGGCTTATTTTGTTCCCTCTCTGTGCTCAGTTTCATTTCCCCCTCTAGTTTTTCCATTAGAAGTTTTGTCCTTGCTTTTATTTAACAAATTCTTTGCCTCCATTTCTTCTTTAACACATTTTTCGCCTCCATTTTCCTGTGCAGGAACCAGGACTCCCTGACCAAGATTCCATACAGACTTGGGAGAAACGCCGCCAGGCCTAAGCTCAGGGAGGACCGGGTTAGAGAGCTTCTGGAGGGGCCGGACGTGTTCAGATCAGCAGGTCCAGATGCTCTCCACCCCAGGGTGTTGAGGGAATTGGCAGGGGTTATTGCGAAGCCCCTGGCACGGCTTTACAAGCACTCGTGGTGCTCTGGCCAGGTGCCAGATGACTGGAAGAAAGCCAACGTGGTCCCCATCTTCAAAAAAGGGAAGAGGGAGGACCCGGGCAACTATAGGCCCATTAGTCTTACTTCAATCCTGGGGAAACTCTTTGAGAAGATCATAAAGGAGCACATCTGTGATGGGCCGGCATCGGGGATGATGTTCAAGGGCAACCAGCATGGTTTCATTAGGGGCAGGTCCTGTCAGACCCACCTGATTGCCTTCTACGATCAGGTCACAAAAGCATCGGATGCAGGTGTTGTGGTGGATGTAGTCTTTCTGGACTTCAGCAAGGCCTTTGACACTGTCTCCCACCCCATTCTCATTAAAAAACTAGGTGACTGTGGCATTGATGCCTACACAGTCAGATGGATTGCAAATTGGCTGAAGGGTCATATTCAGAGGGTAGTTGTGGATGGGTCTTTTTCAACCTGGAGGGAAGTGGGCAGTGGAGTCCCCCAGGGCTCAGTCCTTGGGCCCGCACTGTTCAATTTCTTTATTAGTGACTTGGACAATGGGGTAAAAAGCAGCCTGTTTAAATTTGCTGATGATACCAAGATTTGGGGTGAGGTGGGCATGCTAGTAGGAAAGGATAGATTACAGCAGGACCTGGACAGGTTACAGGGGTGGGCTAACGAAAATAGGTTGGGTTTCAATACTGACAAGTGCAGGGTACTGCACTTGGGCAGTAGGAACCAGCAGCACACTTGTAAGCTGGGAAACTCCCTTCTCGAAAGCACAGTGGCAGAAAATGATCTTGGAGTCATTATTGACTCCAAGATGAACGTGGGCCGACAATGCGAGGTCATGGTCAGTAGGACTCACCATACCTTGTTGTGCATCCACAGATGCATCTCAAGCAGGGCCAAGGAGGTGATCCTTTCCCTCTGTGTGACGCTGGTCAGGCCGCAGCTGGAGTACTGCATCCACTTCAGGAGGGATGTGGACAGCATTGAGAGGGTCCAGAGGAGGGCGACTCGCATGATCCGGGAACAGCAGGGCAGACCCTACGAAGAGAAGCTACGGGACCTTAACCTGTTTAGCCTTCGTAAGAGAAGGCTGAGGGGGGACCTGGTCTATAAACTCACCAGGGGGGACCAGCAGGGTTTGGGAGAGACCCTGTTCCCCCTAGTGCCCCCCTGGGGTAACAAGGAGTAACGGCCACAAATTGTTAGTGAGTAGGTTTAGACTAGACATCCAAAAGCACTACTTCACAGTCAGGGTGGCTAGGATCTGGAACCAACTTCCAAGGGAAGTGGTGTTGGCTCCTACTCTGGGGGTCTTTAAGAGGAGGCTTGATTTCTACCTGGCTGGGGTCATTTGAGCCCAGTTTTCTCTCCTGGCCAGGGCATGGGGTCAGACTTGATGATCTACAAGGTCCCTTCCAACCCTACTTCTATGAAAATTCTATGAATTCTACGAATTTTTAACAGTCTCTTAAGCAGAAGATAGGTGCATCTACACATGAAATTATCACTTAGCAATAAACTTTCATGCAGTTCATGCCTGAATGTACTTCTCCCAGGTGCAGCATTTACAAGTGCACCCAGGACTGCAGCATGTTGAGCCAGGGCAGAGCAGCCCTGGGCTGGTGTGAGGGCTGGGGGGTCTGCTCTTCCACAGTTAAATGTGCTGTGGAGGGGCTGGCTGGGACTACAGTGCAGGTGCTGCCTGCCACCTAGCCCTGCACTGTAGCACCCTTTTGCCCCAGGCAGCCCTGGTCACTGTCTACACATGTTCTGGCACATGTAACTACTACTATGTAGGATAGTAATTGTCCCAGAGAAAACTATTCTATAGCGGAGTTACTTTACCCAAATATGGGCATACTTCTAGATCTGACACTTTACTGTGGAGCTAGTTAGTCAGCTCAGCAGTAAAGCACACATGTAGATGCATCCAGTATAACCAGTATTACTAGTTTATTTTGAGTCTTTGCATCTGAAGTGTTTGAATGGGTTTGAAATTAGATGATAACCTATAGAGGCCTTAAAACTGAGAGCCAAATGCTGTTTGTATTCAAATGACTATTGAATAGGGTTTTTTGTTTTGTTTTGTTTTTGTTTTTGAATGTTGCAATAAATAAGTACCTAACTAGTCAAGCGATAATTAACTTAATTTTTTTGTGCATCTGGCAAATTGCTGAATTAAATATTAAAAGCCATATACTTTAGTCTACTGAAATGAGGATTCTTTTATTTTTTTTCTTTAAAGGTATTGATCTCTCACAATGGATAATGCTTCAAAGGTTATATGAAAATAACCTTGTATGTTTGAAATTAAAATGATCTGAATAGGATCATAAGAATATATTAGGGTTGGAGTGTTGTAGCCATGATGGTAAAGGAAATCTATGCAAGGTTTTTTTTTTTGTGATATATTTTATTGGACCATAATTTAAATAAAAGGTATTACCAAGGCCCAATAAAAGTTTTCACCAACCCTTACTTCCTCGCCACCCCTCCAAGTAACAACCTTGCTTTGGATTCAGAACAGTGGTGTCTGATCCAAGACAATTTTAAAATTATACCAAGTGAGGGAGAGATCCATTTAAGTTACAAAATTTGCAATTTTTTGGGAACTGCTAGTGATTTTTTTTTTCATTCTGGCTCCATTTTTCTGTGGCTTAATGCAATTTTCCATTGTCTTTTAAGGCAGTCCAATCTTCCAGCTGTTCTAATGGAGTACACTTTTGGAGGCAGCAAGTTCTCTGAGGGTAGAGATTGCTTAGGGCTGATGATGAAACAGAATTCTCATTTCATGGGAATTTTCTGTATTTGGTAATGTTCATTTTATCTCAAATTGTGACAAAGGGCAGGGAAATCTCACCATTTTTAATACAGTATTCCAAAATAATTAATTTACAATTGATTATTTTAAATTTACATTTAGCATGTTAATCTTTATAATGTTAAGGACCAATACAAAATATATTGATCTTATTGAATCATTTTCAATAATTTCCCTTCAATGAGATTTTGATTTTTTACATTAACATTTTGTACCAGAAAAATATTGAATTGGAAAAAATTCAGCTCAGTTAGTTCAAGGAAAGGCTAATCTTGATCATTTTTCTCCTGTGCTAGGATAATATGGTGTTATCTCTAAGAAACAGCTTCAGGGTCAAGCCCAAATATTGAATGACTGCAGCTAGCGGCATGTGTACTCATATTTTGCTTTAGTTTCAGTTACTGGTGACTTAAAAATCTGAACCAAAACTCATAGGAGCCTCTAAAACTGCACAGGGAATTAGAACATTATGCATTACTTTTTGTGTCACTCCTTTGGAGTCAATTTCCCATCTGCATGTCATGGCAGACTGAAAGGTATGAACCCCTGAGCCCATTTGCCATTTAAAGAGATAAAAGTCTACTGCAAACCCATGAATTAATGTACTAGCATGACTATTGCTGTAAGAACAAATACACCTATGAACACTTGAGTTAATTGTACATAATGTTTCGAGAGTCACTGATCCTGCCGTGACTTACTTGTGTGCTTCACTCATCATTTGAGAGCCTTAATAGAGTCCATGGGACTACTCACAGTACTCAAATATAAGTACATATATAAATCTTTTCAGCAGTGGGACTTCAGTTGGAGGATACACCTATTCTGATATTTTCTCTAGCAGGTGAATGTGTTTCTTATAATGTAAAGTTTCTGTTGCACTTCTGAAAAGGATATCGTGGTATAATCCAGTCATTGTTCAGCTGTCAAGAGAAGTGCATCTGAAAACAAGTATTGCAATGTGCCATACTACCTGTAGCTAAGGGAAGAGAAAGGAGAAGGATGACTTGCTACAGAAACATGTGAGTGAATCAGAGAGTGTATTTAATTACTTGGGAAGTTCTAAACAGCCTGATATTTGAATAATTTTTTAGGGATTTGCTCACATGTCCATCAGCTGCTATGACACATTTTTTCTTGGAGCAATGTCAGAGAAAGATGTCTTGAAAGAAGACTCAGCAGCAGTGATTAAAAGAATCATTCACACACACATAAAAACAGGTATCTGGAGATTTAGCACTGCACTGAAACGTAGAATTGAGAAGGAATTCACAAAAAGGCAAGGATTTCTACCCACAGCCTTTAATTAACAAAGACACTTTAAAAAGCTTATTTATAACCCTTCCTGGCCTATCAAAATTACAAAAGATGAAGTAAAAATTAATTATAAATAGCTGCCTTGCACAGTAGTATTGTAGGTAGTATTGTAGAATGGCTTATTAATAGTGAAAACTACAACACGAGAAACAATAATTTGGGAATGAATCCTCTTGTGGCGATAATTCTACAGACTCTCTCATGGAGCAAGTTCATGGAGCAAAAGGGTGTTCTTGAAAGCAGCCATATTTCTGGAAAACTCATTTCTGGACATAAGCTCCTGATAAGGAGGCTGTGAGGGAATTGTTTGGTTGAAGCTTATATGTGTCTTCACAGATCCTATTTTTTTATGCTAATTACTGACTGCACATGCTACCAAATGGTTCCTAGTTATCTTTCTGGTGACATTTCAGCAAGCAGGTTGCCCTCTAGAGCAGGGATGGGCAAAATATGGCCATGTACTGGATTCAACCCACTTGTAGGCATCCACCAATTAATTGCATCTGGCCTGGTTGCAGCTACCCCTTCTGCGCTCTGCATGGGGCTGAGCCCTGTCCACTCCCATCAGGGCTTTGCTCTGTGCTCTTACCCTTGCCCACGGGAGGGCCCTGGCCCCAGCCAGTGCATACAGCTTTTGGGTGGGCCTGCTGCTGCCACTGCTGCAGCTTCCTGGGAAACTGCTTGGCTACCCTGGCCTCCAGTGACTCCTCCACCTGTCCCTGCTGCAGCACTGCAGGCAGCAGGGAAGGTAGTGGTGGCAGGCAGGGTGGAAACTGCAGCTGGGTGAGAGCCTGGAGCTGGGGCCAGTGGGAGTGTGGGGCCTGTGCTGGGGCTGTGGCTGGGGCTGGTGCTGGCAGGAGTGCAGAGCCTGGGCCAGCAGGAACACAGGGCCAGCCCAGCTCTATGGCATGGGGCTCCCCACAGCACATGTGCAGCTGGGAGCCACTTGTGTTGGAGCCGGTGATCTGGTCCTGCTCCCTGCCACCACATGCAGCTCCCAGGACTCGTCTGGGAGTGGTGGGGAGCCCCATGCGATGGAGCTGTGCTGGCTTGGCCCTGCTCACTGCCACCCTATCCAAGTTCCAGGAGCTTCATGTAGTGGCAGGGAGCACAGCCAACCCAACAACTTCATCATGCAGGGCTACCCGTGGTAGCATGCAGCTCTGGCAGAGTCCTGGGAGCTGCATATGAGCCATAGGGAGCCTCACGTGATGCATCCAGCTAACCTGGCTCCACTCCCTGCCACCATGAGCAGCTCCTGGGACTTGGCTACAGCCATGTGCCACCTGCCATGGGCCATGAGCTCCCTAAGTGTCTTCTGCCTCCTGCTGCTGCTGCTGCTACGGTCTGGGGGCAGGGGCTGTGCACTATGGAAAGGACATTTGTTTGGGAGGGTATGGGGGCAGGGATAACACACATACCACCCCCCCCCACACACACCCCACCATACCCACACACATAACGTTGCCTCTCTCACACAATATATAAGAGTAAGACTTTATTTTATACTATTATGCAATTGCCTCTATAAACATTATGCAAACACACATAAATCAGGCCAATTTTTTTAAATGAAATTAAAATTTAGTAAATGTTTGATTTTTTTAGTATATGTTTTGTTTTTTCTGGTTCAAAGAAGAAAATGCTGCCTCCCAAAATGAGTACTTTTGGAGCCAAAGAGAAGGACTTCTGGTGGCAAAGGTCAGGGATAGGGGCAAGACTTCCGGTCCCAAGATGGCAACCAGGGGATGAGACACTTGTCAAGTAGTAGGGCTACCCTTCTGGCCCTCGACAGCTCATGAAAGCTTAAGTGGCCCTCCAGCCAAAATAATTGCCCAGCCCTGCTCTAGAGTATGCCACTCGTGCTCTAATGCCTGCTGCCAGGGACAACATAGTAGAATGGGCTCTTATTATGCACTTTTCATCCCTTCCTGCAACTCAGTTTATTTATTCCTACAGTGTTGGCTTTACAAATTTGTATCCATTTCATTTGCTAAAACTATGCAATAAAAAATCTCGTTAAATACTATCTTCTTTCAATAAAATGTCTTTTTAGCTCTCGCACAGAGATGACATGTTGTAATCAGCCTTCAACCTGAATGAAGACCTAATGCCAAATGGTAATACTTTAAATAACAAAAACACAAAGTAATGTCTCCTGGGTAACATCATGCAGATTTTTATAAAGGCATCAGGAATTGAACTAACTCCTGCCTGTAGATGTACTAAGGGCAGATTATGCCTGGCTAGGTACTGCTTGAGGAGGTAGGGGAACAGAAAGAGACTACTCTGCTTTGGAATCTCAGACAGGGTTTTGGGTGTGATCTTTTTGAGAGCAGGGATTATCTTTCCCTCTACTTAGCAAAAGGGTGGTATTAGGGGGAGGGTGTTAGTTAGATCACTGGAAATACTTTGGCTAAGGGCCTTGTTACATAGCAATTTTGCGTGGTTCCTGGAGCAATTAACCCCTGGATTATCTGCACATTAACACCTGAAACTACTTTTAAGCACTTGTTATGTGGTTCAAAGTTACCCCACTCCAGAGCAGGATTATCTCTGATCTGTGCCACCCAGCTTGTATTAAACTAAGGCAGTGTTTTCCAACCAGTGTGCCGTGACACAAAAGTGTGATGTCAGAAATGAACAGGTGCGCCACGGAATTTTGCCATGGCGATGAGCTACAATAGGCATGAGGACGGGGAATGCCTTAACAGGTGTGTCAGAGAAAATTTTTATTAATGTAAGTGTGCCTTGGGCTGGAAAAAGTTGGGAAATACTCAACTAAGGGGTAGCCACTCTATGATTCACTTTAGTGTAAATACCTCATCTGCCCACCCTCCCCCACTGGACTAGATCAGGCCCACTGCCCCCCCCCCCGCCATCTCCAGCACTCCAGATCTCTGCTAACTGCTCTCCCATGCCCCTCCCTGCTTGCTTGTGCCTTCTCATGATGTCTGTCCCTGGGGAGCAGGCAGGGAAAGGTTAACCTGCTTGCCCTGCTGATGTTACTATTTGGACTAGGTGAGTATCAGCCCAGCAGCAACTGGGGGAAAGTAAGTAAGCAGGGAGGGGAGAAAGCCCCATGGCCTGGGGGGAGGCAGGGGGAACCCAGGGGGACAGGGGGGAACCCTGGGAGTGGGAGAGTGGGAGAAACCAGGGGAGATCTGGGGGTCAGGGAGGAAGCTTGGAATGGGGACCCACGCACATTTGTGTAGCGCACAGTGTAAAGTGTAATAAGGCCCTTAGTCGATCAGGATTTTTCTTATGTTCTCCAAATACATTGTGGCCACCCAATATCCCTTCTGGTACACTCTCTGGTGTTCAAAGATGGAATCTGCCCTCAGGCTTCAGTGCATAAACAGTGCATGCCTCTTGTAGTGTAAACTACAAAAGTAAATCATGTTATGGCAACGTAAGAGTGGTGTTGTAGCTGTCATGGACTAGAAATGTTTTTTCACATTGCTTTACCTGCCTTTGTGGGCCAGGTGATGTGGCCCTGCCTTCCAGAATTGGCCTCTCTCTCTCCTGTTTGATTTCCCAAATCTGGCAGCTATTTAAATTCTTCTTCCATCTTCTTAGATAACTTTAACATCATTATTATAGCATCTGTAGTTTCTTGGCTAACCAGATCCAGCTAGCTTCTGGTGTAATGCTCCCATACCTTATCCATGTGTTCTCTCCTAAGATACCTTGGTAATTTTTTCTACTCTTTTGGTTGTAACCTGCCTAGGGACCAGGCCTCCAGCTTATGAACATCTTTGGAGCACATTGGAAATTAATTTATCAATGACGATAATTTCTACTAAAGAGGGATCTGGTCCTGTTTGTTTTACCTTCGTAGCCCCATGAATGATTTTTCTGAAGCTCTCTGTCAGATGAAGTAAAATCACCATGCCTCAAAGCCTGAAGTCACTTTGTTTAGATCCCAAATTCTGACTCTAACATTTTCTTAAATGCTAGTATATTCATATTTTTAAATGGAGGTAGTAGGCTAGAGACAAAATGTTGTACTTGGTCATGCAGTGTATCATTCTTATAGTCAGTACTTTCATGAAAAAATGTATCAGCGTGTGCTTTTCAGGCATGCCAGTGGTGCCTTGGAGATAGTTATTATGGAATCTATATCTGTCTAGGTATTTTTTACATGGCTTACATCACCATAGAATCTGAGCATCTCCCTAGTTTGTGAAAAGAGAAACAGCAGTAACTATCTCTTTCCATCCTTCATAGAAAAAGCACATTTGAAAACAGTTTAGATTATGTAGAAGAGATAATCCAAGATCAGAAGCACCAATATAACCTGCCTTCTGCTCTAGTCAATGTACTTTTTGTACAAAACACTCATTCCCAGGAGACGGGTGTAACATTTCTCTCTGGCTGAACATACAATGTTGATAAATACAAGAAGATAGGACACAAGTTAAAGGAACCTGGTTACAGATCTTTTTTCCCTTTTGACTAATTTCTGTATCCTGTAGGAAGAGTAAGATTTATTTTACATAAATATGCTTGCAATAAAAAGAAAAATGTTTGTGAGGAGCATATTTACTTTTTTCTTCTTTTGGCAGCATTGTTTTTAGAAGCACACGGTAGTAATATATTATACAAGATTAAGTTTCTGGTCTAGGCATATTGCTGTTAATATAGCAGTGAATGTGGTAACAAAACTGGCTCCAGAAAAAGCAGAATTATCCATGTAAGTCATCATTCTACTTGGGGATTTCTAATTCTATCTGTAGATGCCCCCTTTCTTGTCACATCAGTCAAAGACTGTATGTGCAACCTTTAATCTTTTCTATTTTTTTTAATTATAACATCTTTAACAGATGTACCAGATTCCTGTCTCTTCAAACTTATACTGTGCTGCAAAAAAGATTATCTTTCCCAAGCTCCGGATACCACTGACAAATTAAAAAAAACAATGCTTGCCCCTTTCACAGTGGATTTACAGATTTTGGGGGTCCTGAGAATAGTTTCCTGTTTGCTAAGAACCCAGTGATACCATGTATCATGTTGTGTTCTTAATGTACATTGTTTATGGACAGAATGGGCTCACATTACCATGAACAAAAGTGGACTCTCACAATGAATATTGTAGTGTACCCAGTACCATTGCTTATTGCCTGGGTGTGGTGAGAATTTCATTCTGAGTTCTTAGACATCAGCAGCTTATAATGAATACCATTAGCACCCATTCCTATGAAAATGAATTAATGCATAAACAGACTCCAGCAATTAATCACAGGTAACATTACACTAGTACAGTGGGTTTTTTTTCATTTGCAGACCCCTAAAATTTTTGAATGGAGGTGCAGACCCCTTTGAATTTTAAATGTGGGTATCCACATACATTTGATTGATCATAGTCATCTTTTGCAGACCCCTTAGACATAGTTCCATGGGCCACAGGTTGAAAATCACTGCTCTAGTAGCAACATGCATGTAATAGATCTGACCAGAAAGAAAAATAGGCCTGCCATCATCAAGTTAATGACCCGATTGCCATTTTATACCAGTTTTACCTGTGTGTAACTTCATCACTTCAGTTGAATTATTCCTGATTTACATCAGGGAAACAGCAAAATCAGAATAAAGCTTAAACTATAAAACTAATGACTTGATAATAATCTTACAAGTGGTATTTTAACTGCATAACTTTCCTTCCTAATATGAGCCCTATTATGAATAGGCCAAACTGCTTACATATTGCAAGCATATGTATTCCTAATATTTTTATTTGGTTGTCATTTTGCCTTCACTTTAAAGTTTGCCCTACTGTATAGAACGATTATTCAGAAAATTCAGTCTCACATAAATTCTATTAAATTATTTTCACAAAAGTTCCTCCTCTCCTCCCCCCATGAAAGGACAATCTATGTAGCCCTTACAATGAAAAAACTCACATCAAATTCAGTGGGAATAAGATGAAGGTATAGATATTTAAAGCTAATATTTTTCTTTTACTTAATAGATGAGAAGGTGGAAGAGATTGCTCAGTTTCTAAAGTGAAATAACAGTTGGCATAGTTTTCATTAAAACAATATTGCAACATGTATAGGATGTATCATATTAGATTTATTATGAAATCCTCCCATGTTAATGTGGTTACAATATTATGTTCCTGGAATGCTGGATTTGGGAGCCAGATCTTTAGCTGATGAAACAGTGATACAGCTTCCAACATGTTCTGCAGCTGGATTTGATGACAACATTTATCCTGATGTACTCCATATAGTCATAAAGATGTTAGGAAAACAACTAATAACAATAAGTGGTTATATTACTGTGCTATTCATTCTCTTTCTTATGAGGTGAAGTAATGAAACAAACAATAATGTTAAATTACCCCAGAGGTCTATCTTGGCTAAATTACACTGAGGTCTGTGTTGGCTAAATTACACTAAAAAAGAAACCGGTTAGCAAGTGTGGAAATATTGGCAATTAGTATTGTTCTGGTTACAGAGCACAGTTTGAAGCAGTTAATTCAGTTGCAGGTCACTTGTAAGACATTCTGTTTAAATAGTCTATTTTAAACTTTTACTGTACTTTCAGATTTACATATAAGTAACAACAAAATGAGTAGGTCTTTTGGTGTGTTATTCCACTTATAAATTCAGTAGTTAGCTTTTAAAATCCTTCTACTTCAATGGCTGAAGAGAAGTGAGGCATGCAAAGTACTTACATATTTATATATGTGCACTTAGAAATGTTTCCCAGACAGAGAAAGTATAGGTTATGGCTTCTGTGTGAGGATTATCATCAGAATTTATTCTTTGTGGTTCTGTGCCATGAAAAGAGCAGTATAATTAGTTGAAATGAACAGTAATGAAATGGCTCAAGGTTTTACTTTAAAATATATACCCATTGAAGCTAACCCAGAAAAATTAAATAGGCTTAGTTTAATTCAAATTCCTATTAAGACTTCCTACTGTTGCCAGAATGGTGAAGAGGGACAATGTAAATGGCAATCAGATCCATACATTTTTCCTTATTATGGGTACACAAAATACCATGCAGTTCTCATCTGGTGTCTTTCCTCCCAAGAAAGCAATGAGAGGAGACTGGCAGCAGGGGCCATAAATCATTGATCAAAATGAAATGTGCACCTTCAAACTCAAGTAGCTATAGCCAGAAACAAGGGACAGGTTACTATAAGCAAAATATCTTTGCTGCTGGTGGACTCCTCCCTGTTCAATCACACTACTTCATGATGACCAAAGAATGTAGCCTCAAGATGAAGCTATGACTAATTTACCAGTTTAAGACAAGATTAGGCAATTGACCATCCTCAAGAAGAACAGAGACCATCCTTTGGAATGCTAAAGATATAAAAAAAGACATTGAAGATATTGAGAGACTGTAGGGAGAGTGATGGTAAAGCCATGGCAATATTTGTAGATAACGGTACATTTATCTAGGAAGCATTGTTTTACAGCTTTTATAACAGAATAGGCTGCTGTTAATAGGTTCTGTTCTAAAAGGTTTATTAGAGTATGTGGGAGATGTAGGTGGTTTCAAATACAGAGATAGTGGCAAGGAAGGAAGAACTCATAGCAGACAAAGAGGTTTTCCAAACTACTTGTTGCCATATATAGACATTCAGTTTCTCCAGGAAGAATTGCCACTCTCTCCCAGGAAAAACCATAAGTGTACAGACATTCAGGATTTTTCTTCCAGAGCAAAAATGGCCACTCCAGGAGAAATGTAACTAGGGAATGACCACTGTTAAATCATTCCCAGGAGAGTTTCTTCTGGGAGATGATGAAATGTCTGTACAACTTACCCTTCTGAGAAAAACCATAGCACAGTTTTAAGCATCCCAGGGTGCTTTGCTCTTTCTGTCTTCCCCTCCCCACCCCCCACCTGGAAACTGGGTTATTTGGGCTGGATGCTACTACTGCAGCTGAGCAGGGAGAAGAATATACCCCCTTTGAAATCAAAATCTTTGGTAGCCGATTTGCTTCAGAGGAGATTTGGCCCAATTCAGTGGACGAATCTCCTAATCTGAACTGAACTGGGAGACCCATTAAAAGGTCCAAATTGATTTGGAAGCCTCCAAATCAATTCAGAGAGATTCAGCACAGATTCAGAGATTCGGCCATAGACTAAACAGGCAACAGTCTGAATTGACGCCAAATATCCAGAACCGAATCGCTGAATTGAATTGGGACAGTGATTCGAATCACTGAATCAAATCACTGTCCTTCTGAATCAGCCAAGTCCGAATCTGAAGTGAATACTTGCTGCTTCGCACAGGCCTAACAGAGAATGACTGGCTAGGATGCACTACTGCAAAAAATGAAGTTGTAGTGGATCACAGACTGAACGAGTCAACAACATAAAATTTGTGGTTAAAAAAACCTCAACAACTGAGATTTATTAACTAAATAATAGAATGTTATATGCAAGCTTGTTCAGCACCAGTGAGGCCTCGCATGAAGAACTGTGTCCAATTTTGGGCACTGCACTATGAGAGATGTGGACACACTGGAAGAGTCCAGCAAAGAACAGCAAAAATGATAAACAGCTTAGAAAACATAACATATAAGGAAAGTATAGATTACTTGGGAATATTTAGCCTAAATGCTTAGGTAGAATTTGATAACAGTCTTAAAACAAAGCACAAATTTTATGTTGGAAAGGGGAGAGCGATCAGTTGTTTATGTCCACCTGGGACACGACAGAAAGTAATGGAAATAATTTGCAAGAAGGAAGATTTAAATTAGATACTGGGGAGAACTTTCTCACTATGTGGATGGTCAAGCTCAGGAAGAGACTACATACAGAGGTTATAGAATTTCTGTGACTGAAAATTTTAAGAGCAAGTTAGATTAACACTTGTCTGAAATTGGGTGATCCTACCTTGGCAGAGAGGTTTGGACTATGTCATCTCTGAAGTTTCATTCTATCCTTAACTTTATATGCTTCTATGCCAGGAAGTTGCATGATAGCAGTGATGCTCTCACTAGCTGAATGATAAAAGTTGATAGGCTGCTTAAGAAAAAAAGAAACAAATTCCATCATGCACTAGAGAGACTAGTAAAAGACTTATTACTAAGGTTGTGTGCATGTATATTGTTTTGCAGTTAGCAGGGATTTAATTATTGTAACTATTTGAATAGAGTTTTTATTTCTATCAGCTTTCTTACAATTATACAGACTTTTCAGACCATATTTAAACCTCTTATTAATAAATTCTCTTTTTGCTAACCAGCTTAAATCCACAGTAACTGCCTTGAAGTTAATTGAGTTCTAACATAATATCAGTATAATTCATATCAAAACACAGCACTTAATAGTTGGCAATATTATGGATGTTTTAGAAGGTGAATTTTCTTTCTCCTGAAAGATTTCTTGCTTTTCTTTAAGATATTGGGCAAACATTGTAACCCTTAATTGTTAGGAAAACAACAGAGGCCTATAGCAGTAGTCTAGCAGACCAAGGTAACATCATTGAACCCATGAATTTAAATCAAATTAAACCATATGCTTTATTTGCAAATCATAGGAGACTGGAACCTTATCTAACAATAACACCTCTATAAATATAATAACATGTTATGTTTTATTATGTAACCCCCCCAAAAGTTTGTCTAAATACTTTAGCAACTGTTATCTGATCATCAGTATGCACCTATGCATCTATTTTTAACAAAATCAGAAGGATTATAAATACATATTATCGATGTCCCTGTGTAACATTATTTACATTGTATTTAATTATATCACTACCAAATCTCCTTCAGTGAACGCATCTACGACCAGGTGTTCATTTCTAGCTGTGGAAACTTCTGAGAAATTTCCACCACTAGACATTTTTCTGGTAAAGAGAATGTATAGCTAGTGTTCAGCTTGTAGCTGCCCCCTCTCCCCTGGTCTCCACACCATTCATAGATTCATAGATTCATAGATGTTAGGGTTGGAAGGGACCTCAATAGATCATCGAGTCCGACCCCCTGCATAAGCAGGAAAGAGTGCTGGGTCTAGATGACCCCAGCTAGATACTCATCTAACCTCCTCTTGAAGACCCCCAGGGTAGGGGAGAGCACCACCTCCCTTGGGAGCCCATTCCAGACCTTGGCCACTCGAACTGTGAAGAAGTTCTTCCTAATGTCCAATCTAAATCTGCTCTCTGCTAACTTGTGGCCATTGTTTCTTGTAACCCCCGGGGGCGCCTTGGTGAATAAATACTCACCAATTACCTTCTGTGCCCCCGTGATGAACTTAAAGGCAGCCACAAGGTTGCCTCTCAACCTTCTCTTGCTGAGGCTGAAAAGGTCCAGGTTCTCTAGTCTCTCCTTGTAGGGCTTGGTCTGCAGGCCCTTGACCATACGAGTTGCCCTTCTCTGGACCCTCTCCAGGTTATCTGCATCCTTCTTGAAGTGTGGCGCCCAGAATTGCACGCAGTACTCCAACTGCGGTCTGACCAGCGCCCGATAGAGGGGAAGTATCACCTCCCTGGACCTATTCGTCATGCATCTGCTGATGCACGATAAAGTGCCATTGGCTTTTCTGATGGCTTCGTCACACTGCCGGCTCATGTTGATCTTGGAGTCCACTAGGACTCCAAGATCCCTTTCCACCTCTGTGCCACCCAGCAGGTCATTTCCTAGGCTGTAGGTGTGCTGGATATTTTTCCTCCCTAGGTGCAGCACTTTGCATTTCTCCTTGTTGAACTGCATCCTGTTGTTTTCTGCCCACTTGTCTAACCTATCCAGGTCTGCCTGCAGCTGTTCCCAGCCCTCCGGCGTGTCCACATCTCCCCATAGCTTTGTGTCATCTGCAAACTTGGACAGAGTACATTTCACTCCCTCGTCCAAGTCACTGATGAAGACATTAAAGAGTATCGGTCCAAGGACCGAGCCCTGCGGGACCCCACTGCCCACACCCTTCCAGGTCGAGACCGACCCATCCACCACGACTCTTTGGGTGCGACCCTCTAGCCAATTCGCCACCCACTGGACTGTGTAGTCATCCACATCACAGCCTCTTAACTTGTTCACCAGTATGGGGTGGAATCATTCCTTCAGAAGATAATGTGAAGGAGAAACTTTCTCACTAGGAGGGTAGTAAAACATTGAAACAGGCTACCCGGAGAGGTTGTGGACTCTCTGTCCTTGGAGGTTTTTAAGACCTGGCTAGACAAAGACTTGGCTGGGATGATCTATTTGGGGATGGTCCTGATTTGAGCAGGAGTTTGGACTAGATGTCCTCCTGAGGCCCCTTCCAACCCTAATTTTCTGTGATTCTATGATGTCATTCTGGTTTGGGAAAAGCATGGGGAGCAGTGATTGTTCTGCTGTTCTGGTCCCTGGGACGTGGTAGAGCAGCAGGGAAAAAACTCTCTCTGTTTTTTCCGAACAGGGGAAAAGACAGGGAGCATTACCCAGTTGCTCCCCTCCCCTTACAGACTGGTTTGGGAGGCCAGCATATAAGCAATCATTCTTGCAAAAAGACTTTCTCTCACAAGGGAGATCTTCTGGGTATTGACTACGAAGGGGGCATGTTTCCCCTAGGGGCAATTGAATGAATGCTTATATGCTCCTAACTTCTACTGAGGGACTGGGGCTTCTCCCTGTAGAAGTTTAACATCTGTACAAGGTTTTTGACACTGGATTGTGAGGGGTTATTACACCCTGCCCTGCCTTCTGTCTAACTTCAGACTAACATGGGTAACTATTTTTCTAATGCCTCTGGGTTTGGTAAGTCTTCAGTGGGTATGCCTAAACATGCAGTTAATGTACTGAAAGCTTACTGTGCAGTAAAATACACTTATTAGGAGCAAATTTACTCCCAATGGGAACAGTTCAGGGCACGGCTACTCCTGCCCTACTTTGTTTTCATACAGCAGCCAGGGGGAGCTCTAGGCTCCCCTGGGTGCCAGCCCCAGGTTGGTAGGGGGTACCAAAGCCAGCTGCCTCCTATCCCCTGCCCTGGGCAGTTGTTTGCTGGCCAGTCCCCGCTCTGATCTCAGAGTGGGGGCCGGAACATTATCCCCCCTACCAGGAGACTGAAGTGGGTGTTGGGCAGCAGGCAGCTGCTGGGGTATGGGACAGTGTCCAAGCCCTGACTCTGATCTCAGAGCCAGGACTGGCAGATGCCTGCTTGCAGGTCAGGGGCATAGGCGGAAGAAGAAAATATGATTTGGAGGAGGCTGAGCATGCATGCACTTGCGCTTGCATGCCTCCCACCACCAAGCAGGTAACTCTATGGTGGGGAAGGGGCAAGTGGGCAGATCGACGCCCCTGTGGTAGGGGAGGGAGTGGGGAAGAGACCGGGGAGGGGCTGGTGTGAATGGAGCCCTGGAGCTGGGGCAGGTCATAGGATACTCTGAGCTCAGGCGGCTTGTCCAGGAGTGTGGGGGCTCCCTGCACTGTGTGCACCTGTGGGGAAGGCACAGGGACCATGTGCCCCCTGAACTGTGCATGGGGCGGAAGCAGCTGCCAATGTGTGCTGGGCTCTGCCCCTGCTGCAGGTGCCCCGGCAGCTGTGTGACGCCATGTGTCTCCTGCGCACTGGCTGTGCTGCCTGTCTGGCGGTGGGAGGCACATGGCATCCTGCAGCTGCTGGGGCACTGGCAGCTGGAGAAGAGCCCAGCGCACAGTGGCAGCCACCTCTGCCCCACATACAGATCAGGGGGCATATGCCCCCGTGCCTGCCCTGGGGGTGCTAACAGCAGCGGGAGCTCCCCACACCCCTGGATGAGTTCCCTGGGCTTGGAGCATTCCATGACCCACCCCTATTCATGCCCCGCCCCGGTGGGGGCATCTATCTGCCCCCACCACACTCCTTCCCTCCCTTCTTTTACGCCCCTTGCTGTCCATACATTTACTTGCTGGGTGCAGGATGGCCCAGGCTGGGCTGAGTTCCCAACCACTTGTAGGCTGTGGCTGCTCATCTGTGTGTGCACCCCTCCCCCCTTCCCCTCCTTCCCACCCCTGGCTGCAGCTGCTTCGAGCCCACGGCCGGGCTGCCTGCGTTTGGGGGCCCTAAGCCCCATTAGCCCTGGCCTTTTGCCATCTAGGGGCAGGGGATAATCAGCTGATTGGAGTGGGGGCTGGGAAGCTGGCAGCTGCTTGGAGGAGGAGACAATTCTCCTGCCTCTTGCTGCCTGGGAGCAATTTGCTCTTGGTCAGCTATGTACCTGTGTGCTACTGCATATTAGCTAATGTGCAGTAAGTCTACTTTCTGTATATACAGGTAGTGGAAAACTGCACATTAGCCTATTTCAATGGACAGTAGCTGCTGCATACGGTTACATAGTGATGCTTTACTGTGCAGGAGATTAGTCTACTTATTTTATGTAGATGCACCCAGTGTGATTTCAACATGCCAAATTGTTAAATTGTAATGTGGCAACCTAGCTTCATGCAAAGCTGTTCTAGGGCTGTATCCATATGCTGTCAATTCTCTTGAACGTAGCAGAGTTCCTCATGCTGGGGTCTCCTACCAGAACCCCCTTCAGCTTGACAGCTTTATGCATTGAACAGATATTTCTGGTTTTGAAGAACAAAAAGACAGAACAATTATGATCTGGAAACTAATGGCAAGTCCTATATGTGGAACTTGGTAGAGTAGTTTCTTACAGTCACTGTCAGAGTGTAACCCCCTTTATGGCTATCATGACAGCTGGGTGGAATTTTCAAAATAAAATAAGTACCTAATGGCAGTGCATTGACAGGCCCTATACTAACAGTTTTTTGAGTTAAACCTGAAGTGGTTGAACTACTTCAGCTCTCTCTGAGCAAGGACATCCACTCAATTAGAGGTGGTTCCCATATTTTATTCCCACATGTCACTTGGTTACCTAATTCATACCATGTTTGAAATGGGTCAAAAATAAAATTTTAGCACACTACGTGGCACTCTTTGCCTGACAAACTGCTCTTGCAATCACAGGACCTTCCTGTAAGTTTTACAGAAAACAGTTTTCATCTTTTCATTTGGTTTCAGACTGTGATCTTTCTCCAACAGATGTCCATCCCCATCAAAGAAATCAGGGATATATCAGACGCTTGAATTTATGGATGACAGAACAGATTACAACAATAAATACTGTATGAGCTTTGGAGGTGTTACTGAATACAAAAAGATTTTGTATTTTGGAATAATTTTAAAGTTTCAGGTTAGATCTTGATGATTTTTTGTTAGAATAAATGTTGAAACCTCTTAATCTGTAGGGTTTCAGTGGTTGTAACTTGTAACTGGTTGCTCAGTGTTGAAGTGCAGGAGTTAGGTGAGTGAATATTCAGCTCCAGCTTGAACTGTGTTACTTCATATTGTGATGCTCTAAAAAGCCTGGCTTGCTTTCTAAACAGCCATATTAGTGGTACAATAAAACCATAGGCATTGTTTGCACATATGTGTGTATGCTATTCTAAATAAAACTATTTATGCAGAGAATTCAGAGATATCAGTGAATCATCTGCAAGAGCATACCACTCAAGTTAAAAGTAATTGGACCAGATTTTCAGAGAGATTTAGGTATTTAATATCTACTGTTTTAAATGGGAATAAGGCACCTAAATACCTTTAAAAATGTGGGTCTTAGCAGTTAAAAGGAAACTGCTCTAATTCCAATTGTGTTCAATTCACCACAACATTTTTATTAGGTTGTATGTACTCTGGACTTTCCAGCTGCTTGTGAGCCAATGAACTTCAGTGTGTGTTATGCTCAGCAGCATAACCAGCCAAACCTCCTAAAAATGGTTACTTAGCATGAGCGTCACATCTTAGCGTAGAGAATGAAGACGTCTGTGCTACAAAAGTAATGGCATTGCAGAGATGTGTATTTCTTTGTGGCCTGACTTTTTCACATGCTGCAAACCTGTCCTTGCCACAAAAATAAACAATTTGTTTCCCTTTTTCTAATTACAACTAAAATAACTGAGCTAAATGTCTGGATCTAAAGCCTACTGATTCCAATGTCAGAAACTCAATGTTCCGTGGCAATACTGTTCATTTATAGTTGAAATGATTTCCCTGCAAGGTTCTTAAGTAGGAAGATCAAGACCAGTTCCTATTAAAATTACTGAAAAACCTTCTAATTTCATGGGAACTGGATAAAGTGCAGAGGGAGGAAATTTCAGCTTCTAACACATGAAGGAATGATTGTGCCTTTTTACTACTTTACATCCTTTTTTATTTAAAAAGCAGAAATAAAAATTTGACAAGTACTACCTCTGGTACAGATAAACGTCAGCTGGTTTTTACTTCTGCTTTTGTGCTAAATTTATAGCTGTACAGCTGTATTGCATTTAAGGAAGTTGCATTTAAAGTGCTGGTGGCAGCTTTTGTATGGTCTTTTGGGCAGTTCCCTATAGTACTAAAGAGGATTTTTTTAACTGTGAAAAGTTCATTCTATTTCTGTGGCAACAGGAACTCGTATTTTCCTTCTGTACTTATGCACTTTCAAAAATGCCTTTAGTTTTAGAGACTAACAGCTGAGTGGTGATTACTTTTTTGTTTTGTCACAGGCTGTAGCTGAGGATAAAAATGCCTTAAACATGTAGAAAATAACCATATAAAGCTGATGCCTCAGACATGTCTGATAGCAGCAATGTTTAGGAAGACTGACCAAAAATGGTTTTATTTTAAGTGTTCCACTTTAAATCCTACATTGGACTCTTTAAAGGCTCTTTAATGCTTTGTGGTTCCATGGAGATTCGTACATATCTGAACATAGCACTAAAATGTAACAAGACACTATGAATGGGAATGGTTGGAGGTAAATCTGAGCATGACTTTTGTTAGCTGTATGAGTATTCAACTCAAATTGGTATGTTCATACTGCCATCAATGCAGTGGCTAACTCATGCAGATGTATCTGAGCTAGCTTTAAGCTAGCAGTGTGGAAGTGGTTGCATGGAGCTAACCATTGGAGAATTTGTGTACTTCTCATGTGGATTTTAGCACTTGCTTTTAGCAATATGTTACTGTGACCCCACAGCTAATGGTTTCTGTGCAAGTTGGTTTAAAGACAGGGGTATGTATAATTAGCTATTTGACTAGTTTAAAGCTGGGAGTGCAGAATAGTCATATGTCCTGTTTGGGTTTTTCCAAGCATCTAAGTTTGTGCTTTGTATACTCCATCATTAGCATATTTATTCTCATGATACTTCATCTTGAGGTGCACCCTCTATCTCTTTTCCCCAATGGGGAAATGGTACCTGGTGGATACCATTTTTTTCTCAGGAGAGGAAGAAAGGACTCTGCTACCAGGTAGAGCTGGTGAAATATTCATAATGAAATGGTATGGTTTTAGGTTTCATTAAGAAAACCAAATATTATGAGGTGCATGGGAACCTCCAGCTTCTATGTATAAACATCCAACAACCTACTTTGGGTATTCCCCATGCAGAAGCCAACAGAAACCCTCGGCACCACTTGCATTCTGCTGCTGCCCTGTTTTAAGCAGGTATGTGTACAGGCAGTCTTCTTGGTCCCATGGAGAGGTCTCCTGCCAATGGTGGTGTGGTTATAGACTTACCTTCCTGGCTACGCAAATATAAATTATTTACCCTCCCTCTTCCCTGGCAAGTGTCTGGGAGTACTTCAGAGTGCTGCAGTGCCTTTTTGCTGGCTCTGTATTTTCTCCTTGTTCTCTTAGTGCTGCCTCTTTTTCAAGCCTGAATAGGGGAGTGAAAATGTCTCCAGCAGCGTCCTGTTCTATAGTGTGTTGGAGAAAGTCCAGCAGATGCTGTCCCATTTTGAAGGGGGTCAGAGCAGAATACTTTGGATAGCCTGAGGAGATACTGACAGAAGGGAAGAAGTGACTTTAATCCTTCTTCCTCTCTGTCTGATTCCCTGCCCACTCCTTTTCCCCCCTCTAATCTTATTCTGTCTCTCTTTCAATGTCTGTGTGAATTAAGAAAATGCATTTGAATATATGGAAATTATATGAAACATTTACATTTATGCAAACCTATAATCTGCTGGTAGTCGCCTTAAAGCTTTTGGCAGATATATGAGACTCATGTAAGCTGGAAGTGATCGCTCACAATAAAGACTTGCTGCCAAGGCCTGAGATCTACTGCCAAGAGCTGCTGCTTGAACAGTGCCAAGACTGTATAGTAGGTTAACATGTTCCTTTCAATGTTGCTCTTTGGCCTTAAATGCCTGTTTCAAGCACTTGGCTATTTGGGTGCTGAAATGAGTATTGTGGCCTAGATCTTCAAATCTATTTGAAGATCTAGGCCACAATCTAAATGACCACCTTCCAGGAGCAAAATCTGGGATGCCATCCTGCCACTCCTCAGACTTCCAGAATGGGAAGTAGGCTACACCAGGAGTTGGCAACCTGCAGCCTGCAGAACCACTGGATTTGACTTGTGGATATGGGGCTTTGGCTGCGTTTGGTGGCAAGGGGCTTTGGCTGCAGGAGCTCTCCCCATGCCAGTGCAGGAGGAATGTGGGTGGTGGCTGGGCCCTAGTGCCTGCCTGTCTGCCTGCCTCTGACCTGGGATGGGTCATTCCATCCCACAGCCAGAAAATTTTGCCTACCCCTGGTATATACCACTTCTGGTTCTGGTTAGTGTAGCCACCTTAGCATGGTGCTATAGGGAACCTTATTACCCACAGTCACATTCACATATTTTTGTGAACAGGCAAATTGGCTTTGCTGAGATGAAGGATGATTTAGTTCAGGCACAAAGCTACATGAACATAGCTGTGTAATTTCTGGTATAAGAGGTAGTCTACAGCTATCTCCAGAAGCAGAGGCATCATGGCCATGTTCACACAATGCTGGGCAGTGTCCTGCTGTATCCCGTCACCGCACACACAGCAGGTTACTATCTGGAACCTATCAAGGACCAATTTTTCATATTAGAGACAGGTTCTGTTTCAGTAAGTCACTGAGGACAGTCTCAAAATTAGGAACTGTCCTGGAAAGTTTGGGACAATTTGTTGCTTTATATTTAGATGCTTAATGCCTGTTGGTGTCAGAGGAAGTTAGTTGCCTAGGTTCTGGTCCAGTGAGTCTAAAATAGCTACTTAGGTGCCTTAATACATTCCATCCAGGAAGAGCATACACCAACTGCTGAAACTTCCTTAGCCTGACGAAGGGTTTTTGAATCCGAAAGCTTGCCTAATAACTATTTTCCCACTATGTGGGTTGGTCTAATAAAAGATATCAGATTCACCCAAGGAACCTTGTCTGCTTAATACTATTAATGTACATAATAATACATGTGAACATGAACAGCACATGCCTCTGGTGGCTGGGGGGGCACAGCTGCACTGGCAGCAATGGGAGCATGGCGGCGGTGGTGGGAGCCTGGTGGCGGTAAGCCGGGAGCTGCTGCAGGTACCGCCAGCACTGTTGGCAGCTGCGGGGGTGGCAGGTGCCAAGCGCCAACCAGAAGTCAGCGACCACCTGCAGGCACCACCAGCAGTGTCAGCAGTGGCCAGTGGTGATCGTGGACTGCCTGCAGGTGCTGCTGACAGTGTCAGCGGTGCCTTTTTGCAAGGGGTGCACCACCACACTCTGGGGGTGCACATGCACGTACATGCACCCCCTACATGTCACCCCTGCTTATGAAAACTCTTTTCAGTATTTTTCTCTCATACTTAAGTGGCCCTTGTTAGCATAATTTCACACTCTGGTGAGCTTCACAGTCCTTAGTGGATTTATCCTTACAAGACTACTAGTAAGGCTTCATTTTATACAGATAAAAAAATAGATAAAATGGAGAGAATAAATTTAGAAAGGTAGGTGAGATATATTGTATGTAAGCATAGGCTTAAGAATAGGCTTGTAAGGATAAATCCACTAAGCCCATTTGTGGGAGAGAAGCATTGCTATGTTTTGTATTTACAAGCCTATGCTTACAAAGCCCATTTGTGGGAAAGAAGCACTGCTACCTCCTTTTTTTGAAGTGAGATGGCAGAGGCACAGAGAGGCTAGTGACTTGCTAATCACACAAGGTTCTGGTACATTGGGGGCTGATGCTTAAATCCCAGGTTAATACTTGAAGTTCTAGGTTGTCCATCCGTCTTATTCAAATCTTGGTGTTGTGAGAAGCATGGAATATATGATTTACTCGTGTTTATATATACGAGTTAGCATTTAATTGTGTAATTCCAGGGTCAGTTATGAGAAGTAGGCTTGTATGTATTTAAGACTCATGTGCACTTTATTCCTGTGTAGTCATTTGTCCATGTATTTTGCATGCTTCAAACAATTATGCTCCCAAATTTTATCATCTAATAATGAATGTGGGTTTAAGCTATTGCTTAATTTCTGTATTTCTGTTTCTTCCAGTTTATTAGCTGTTCCTTGTCATATCTCCAGCAATACATATTTTTATAGTTTTTGGCTGTGGCAGCCATGTGTCTGTTTTAGGTGTAAAAAAATTGCTAGTTCTAGAGAAGAAGGTATTCTTTGACTGCAAAAATCAAACAAACAAAAAATCCAAATATGTTGACACCATTACTGCCATTTTAATGAATCCCATATTAATAATAAAATAGTCACTTAATACTTACACACTAATACGTCTTCCAGCCAAGAGTCCCAGTACATTTGTAAGCCATTCATAAAACTTCTGTAACAGCAGCTCGTATTACTTTTACTTCTTTTTAATATGTCCAGATTAAATAAATTCCAACAAATTATTATAGATGATAGCTGGGCTTCATAGATAGGGAATGGTAGGAAGATCTCAGAGACCTGAATTTCTTTCCCAGCTTGCGCCGTTGACTCACTCTATGGCACTGGACAAGCCACTTAATGTCACTTTTCATTTTATACAAATAAAATAAAGATAAAATGCAGAGAATAAATCTAGAAAGGTAGATGAAATATATTGTACATAAGCATTGGTTTAAGTCCTGAGGCTCAAATCCAGAATGAGACCTGAATCTGGAACCTGGTTTAAATAGAGTAACAAAACAAATGTTAGGCTGTTCTTCTGATTTCCTTTTTGGCATTTGGTTAGTTTTGTTAAATTACTGTGTCTTATAGCTATTTTACTCCTTTTCTTTCCTCCTTATTCAACTTTCTGCTTCTTTCTTCCATAGAACCTCCTATACCATCTGTGAAAAATAACTTTTCTTGTGTTTCTTTCAAATGTGTCAGTGGTCCAGAGTTTATACACTAGGGGTTCACAACAGGAAAAAAATATCCACTATCTAGAGCAGGGGTTGGCAATCTATGGACCATGAACTGGATCCATCCCTTGAAGCCATTGGATCCAGCCCCTGGAGCTGAGGGGCTTTGATGGTAGAGGGCTTTGCTTGCACCGTGCCACAGCTGGGGTGGTGGTGAGAAGCAGCAGTGATGGCTGTAGCGAGGTCTTAGACCTTGGACCCAAGCTAGGTCATTCTGGCCTGCTGCCAGATGGTGTCACTGGGTGTATCTACACGTGCGATCAGTATACAGAAATAAATTCCAGTGCAGTTCATGCCAGAGTCAACTGCTCATGAGCACAGTATCTATATGTGCACCTGGGACTGCAACATTTTGAGATGGGGTGGAGCAGCCCCAGATTATCAGAGAACCCTGGAGGTTAGCCCTCAGCTCTGGGTGGTAGCATTGCGCAGCAGAGGGACTGGCTGGGCCAAAAAGGTGCAAAAGTGTGGGGCTAGGTGGCAGGCAGCCCCTGCACTTTAGCACCCTTGTGCCCCAGCCAGCCTATTACAGTGTACACATGCATTTGAAGATAGTACTGTCCCTGACAGTAGTGAAAGGAAAGCTGTGGAGACCCATGAAAGATGTTGGAGATGTAGCAATGAAACATCTCTAAGTTTTCATAGATTCATAGATTCATAGATGTTAGGGTTGGAAGGGACCTCAATAGATCATCGAGTCCGACCCCCTGCATAGGCAGGAAAGAGTGCTGGGTCTAGATGACCCCAGCTAGATGCATATCCAACCTCCTCTTGAAGACCCCCAGGGTAGGGGAGAGCACCACCTCCCTTGGGAGCCCATTCCAGACCTTGGCCACTCGAACTGTGAAGAAGTTCTTCCTAATGTCCAATCTAAATCTGCTCTCTGCTAGCTTGTGGCCATTGTTTCTTGTAACCCCCGGGGGCGCCTTGGTGAATAAATACTCACCAATTCCCTTCTGTGCCCCCGTGATGAACTTATAGGCAGCCACAAGGTTGCCTCTCAACCTTCTCTTGCTGAGGCTGAAAAGGTCCAGGTTCTCTAGTCTCTCCTCATAGGGCTTGGTCTGCAAGCCCCTAACCATACGACTGGCCCTTCTCTGGACCCTTTCCGGGTTATCCGCATCCCTCTTGAAGTGCGGTGCCCAGAATTGCACACAGTACTCCAACTGCGGTCTGATCAGTGCCCGATAGAGGGGAAGTATCACCTCTTTGGATCTATTCATCATGCATCTGCTGATGCACGATAAAGTGCCATTAGCTTTTCTGATGGCTTCATCACACTGCCAACTCATGTTCATCTTGGAGTCCACTAGGACTCCAAGATCCCTTTCCACTTCCGTTCCACCAAGCAGGTCATTTCCTAAGCAGTAGGTATGCTGGACATTTTTTGTCCCTAGGTGCAGCACTTTACATTTCTCCTTTTTGAATTGCATTCTGTTGTTTTCTGCCCACTTGTCCAACCTATCCAGGTCTGCTTGCAGCTGTTCCCTGTCCTCCGGCGTGTCCACTTCTCCCCACAGCTTTGTGTCATCTGCAAACTTGGACAAATTACACTTCACTCCCTCGTCCAAGTCGCTGATGAAGACATTAAAGAGTATCAGTCCAAGGACCGAGCCCTGCGGGACCCCACTGCCCACACCCTTCCAGGTCGATACTGACCCATCCACCACGACTCTCTGGGTGTGACCCTCTAGCCAATTCGCCACCCACTGGACTGTGTAGTCATTCAAGTCACAGCCTCTTAACTTGTTCACCAGTATGGGGTGGGATACCGTATCGAAGGCCTTCCTGAAGTCTACGTATACTACATCCACCCCTCCTCCTGTGTCCAGGCGTTTCGTAACCTGGTCATAAAAAGAGACTAGATTAGTCAGGCGTGATCTGCCTGCTACGAACCCGTGCTGGTTTCCCCTCAGCATAATTTGTCCTGCTGGGCTCTCACAAATGTGAGCCTTGATAATTTTTTCAAAGACTTTGCCAAGGATGGAGGTGAGACTGACTGGCCTATAGTTGCCCGGGTCCTCCTTCCTCCCCTTTTTGAAAATGGGGACGACATTGGCTCTTTTCCAGTCTTCCGGGACTTGGCCCGTGCGCCACGAGCATTCAAATATTCCTGCCAGTGGCTGTGCAATGACGTTGGCCAGTGCCTTCAGTACCCTCGGATGGAGCTCATCCAGGCCTGCCGACTTAAAGGCATCCAGTTCTTCCAAGTGGCTCTGCACCATCTCAGGGTCTACGCATGGTAGTCTGGTGCCTTGCTGCTGCCTCTCTACAATCCCAGTGGGAGACTTGTCTTGCCCCTCTCTTAGGAACACTGAGGCAAAGAACTCATTGAGGAGTTCAGCCTTGTCCCCTCTGTCCATCACCAATTGCTTCTGTCCATTTAGTAGGGGTCCTATTCCTCCCTGGGCCTTCCTTTTACTCCCTATATATCTAAAAAACAATTTCTTGTTATCCTTTACTTGGGATGTCATCCTCAGCTCCATGGTAGCTTTGGCCTGTCTAACTGCCTCCCTACAAGCACGAGCAGGGGAGGTATACTCCTCTTTGGTGATCTCTCCCTGTTTCCACTTTTTATGTGCCCCCCTTTTGGCCCGTAGGCTGCCCTGGATTTCTCTGGTCAGCCAAGGAAGCCTCCTGGCCCCTTTCCCTCTCTTTCCTCGCATTGGGATCGTCTCCCTTTGTGCCCGAAGGATCATTTCCTTAAGGCACAGCCAGCCTTCTTGGGCTCCCATCACTTCAAAACTCCTACTGTGCAGTGCGTCCTTGACTAATTGACTGAGTTCATTGAAATCAGCTTTCCTAAAGTCTAGCACTTTCACCCTACTAGTTACCTTACCCACTCGACGTCTTATGAAGAATTCTATTATTAGGTGATCACTGCCCCCAGATGGCCACCGATCTGTAGGTCCCCTACCATATCATCCCCCATTGCCAATACCAGATCCAGTTTGGATAAGTAGGAAGTATTTCAACTTTTGGATATTTTCCAAATCAGACCTCTTATATTAGTTGAAGTTTACCCATTCTTAATTAATTCCCTTATTGCCCTTTTCAAAGGAAAGAATATCTTGTAATGTTATTGGCAAATTATGATACTTCTATAGGGAATGTCTGCTAGTTAATAAAATGATTTTCTTTTATCTCCCTGTCATCTGGCAGCCATAGATGTCAAATGGCCATGTAACAGATTGTGCTGGTATATTGCAAATGTGCCAAGATTTCTGCAACTGAATCTTCATTTATTATTTGTATAAATGAGAAGGATTTAATGCCATTGGTTTGTGGATGTCTTACAAATAGAGTGATTTACTCAAAGGAAAGATAAAGAGCTTTTTTTTATTTACGCATCCACATAAAAGAAAGTTTCTAACAATAGATACAGTATGTGTGGATTCATCTGTCTTTGTGGCTGAGTATTTTATCTGCCTGTCTGACTAATTATGGTATTATTTTTAAGTGATGACAAAGTTGTCAAACCTGTAGAGGACATGATGTGTTCCTGTCAGAAAGAGTTTTTTTTAACCGATAACAAATAGGAACTATAAGATACATGGGAAATCCCAAGGGGAATAAACCTCAAAGTTAAATCTAATTTTGAGTTTATAAAATCAATGTAGATCTAGTCAAAACCAACAGCTTAAATTTCACCCAGGAATAAGTAGGCATCCCACTGAGCTGTGGAGCAACATACTCCTGGAAAAGCATTCACAAGCAGGGCCCTCATTCTGTATTAAGGTCCTTCTTCAGTTGAAAAGAAAGATTCCTGTGAACTTCAGTGGGCTCTAGACTGGGCTGTAGGTATAATCAGGGTGAGAATTACAAGGAAGCCTGGGGGGCTGAGCCCCACATAAGAAATGAGAACCTCCCTGCAAGATTTGAAAATCATAACCTGGGAGGGGGTGGTCTCTGATCAGATTGCTTCTTTCAATGAACTGGTTTATTTAATGAACTTATTTCAATGAACTAATTAATTTATTTTACAGACCTCCTCCAAGAGTCAAAGTATAATATGAACCCTGGCTATAATGGACACATAGCAGTAGCTATGTATGTCTCTCAGTGTATCGGGCAGTGAAATGTACAAGGTCCATATCCAAGAACAAAGGTTAAACACCTTTTAATGAGAGCAGATAGAGGGAGAAAGTCTTTGCCATGGGTGCGTCCTGTTCAGATAAAGTCCACATGGTCATTCAGTCTTTGGAACTTTGGGAACACCAAAGGTTGCTCTTTCTGGCAGACAATTTTTTTAATGATTTATTATGCTGTGCAGATGGGGCCTGTTTAGTACTAGATGGAATGAAACAATACATGGCTTAATAAGCATGTGTGGGCCGTACTCCTATGATAAATTCTATGTGAGTGTAGTTTGCACTTGCACAGATCAGAACATCACATTAAAATATCATGCTGTATCTTTCTGGTTTCTTTAATTATTTGGTTATAGTTTCAGCAACTAAAGGGTACTTAGTGCAAAGAACATTATTTTATTAGTAGCAACTGTCAGGGTCTCTGGGATTCATACCCCAACCAATAGCACTCACAGGCAGAGGACAAAGTTGCGGCCTCATTAGGGGCACTTTTACACATGCTCTGGAGGTGAGTGGTCGAGGGGGTTCTGAGAGCCCCTCTAATTAAAGCGCTGCAGCATTTCACGTATCAGAGTCCCCATGCTTTAAAATGTCAGTGGGGGCACTTGAACTAAAGCGTGTCCCATAGGCTTTAGGTTCAAGTGCCTCTGACACCATTTTGAGGCACGGGGACGCTGATACACTAAATTCAGGAGGCTGCTGGAGTGCGGTAATTGGCACACTCCAGCAGACTCAGTTAATCAAGTCTGCTCCGCTGTGCAGTAATTACATGTTGAAGAAGCCTCCATGCTCATGCTCTCCTCCTTCTTAGGAGACTAGCCATGCAACTGATCCAGCTCAGCCTGGCCCTCCCTTGAGACCAGGTAACCAGGGAGAACCAATGGGAGCAACAAGGCCCTGATCAGAGAGCTATAAAACCCTCCCACTTCCTTTAGGGCTTTATCCCTGTAACAGTACTCCCAGTATCCCTGCTATGGACCTTCTTCTCAGACTTCTGTAGTCCTGCTTCTGTCTTGGACCTCTTGTCTTTGAATCCTTTGCCTCACCTCTGTCTCTGACTGTCCTGCCTCCAGCCTTACTCTGACCTTGTTCTTATCTTTTACCCCAGTACCTCTCTGCTGCCATCCTGTGTATTGGATTCCCCAGCTCTTAACTTCTGGCCTTGACCACAGACTTGCTTGACCCCTGGCATGATCCTTCAGACTGACTGATGCCTATTATTGTGACTCTCATCTTGGCTTCTGGTATGTTGACCCTTAGTTTCTGAACCCTTACCCTCTGCTTGCAGGTCATACCTGTAACAGCAACAATTTGTTAATGGTAGTGTTAAAAGGCAGAACCTTGTACATTACAGAACCTTGTTTTTCAGTCACTTGCAGCCTTAAAAAATATAAATTCCTTCATGGTTGAAATTTCACAAGTTTTCCTTCAACCCTAAGATTTAAGTTTAAAGAAAATCCATTAAGCTTTTGTCAAGTTGTACAAATATGGAAATTGTATTTTGTATGGGAATGACTCAAGAAGGGCTGAACTTTACAGCTACTGTACTTGGCATGCTGGGAAAATTTATAATAGCAATTCACCTTCTCTTGTCTGCTTGTATCTTCAGCTGCTGCTTCTTAGCATTATAGTTTACTGTACTTGTAGATAAGTCTGCAGTGGTCAACTTTGGAGGCTGTTAATTGCTGTGTAAGTTAGTGGCGATATGTCAGGAAAGCAAAAGAGTACAATAAAGGGCAAATTTTTCAAAGAGCTCTGCTGATCCTCTATTTATTACTTGCTACAGGAAAAGCATGCTTTGGCTTTTGCTGGCATCTATTAGGAGTTTCACATTTTTATTACCTTGAGTAGGAACAGGATTGAGTGCTGAGACTTTTAGCCTAATTTATCTGAAAGCTGTGCAACATGGCATTGTACTTAAAGTGAAATGATTAGTCTTCCTTTCCTAAATTCCTCTGTCTGAAGGGCCACTTCTGTTTGAATTCCATAAGAGGCGGTGAATCCAACAGGGGGTTCACATTACATACTTTTTCTCCTGTGTAACTTAAGACATTTTCAACTCCACGTAGTCTCCAAAATTCCATTTTTTACTTGGGAAACAACACAACCAAACCGAAATTCACATATACTTCGAATAAGGATTATTTGTTTAGCTGCCCAGCTCCTATTAAAGCCAGCAGCATGCTGAGTAGAGCCATAATATATTGTTATTGTCTTCCAGTTTGTCTCTTCTAGGTTTAGAGGCTGCAGCTTCCAAATTGTTATCTGCTGAGGTGCCTACTTTCCATTCTTTCCTGAGTTCTCCCATGACACTACTGAGATAGCAACAACCCAAACCTGCAGTCCTTTGCCATACCACATTCCATGCAGGTCACTAGGGGTTGTGCATTGATTTTAGAAAGCTAGTTCTATTTCAGTATTCTACTCGCCCTGGGTCTGACTCACATAGCTGCTCTGAGTGCTTGTAGTTATCATTCCAACACTGGCAGTGAATCAAATTCAAAGCTGAATTAGTGAGTCAGGCACAAGTTTGCTACCAAAGCACAGCTGTGGTATATACAGCAATGTTTTTACCACACATTTGAGTCTTTTTAGACCAAGAAGTCTGGATAATTCAGAGAGCCTAGAGCCTTTGCTGAAATTCTGGTTCCCTGGTTGAATCCTGCCCCTTCCCTCATTTCCATGCTTGTCTCTCTTTGCAGTGTTTGATGCGTACAACCTAAACCCCTGATGCGTACTTGAGCACTTCAGTACTGATTACAGGTATTCTACCTGTGCTGATCTTGAAATTTCTTGTTCTGTTTTCCAGACTGCCTGTCCTTATACTTAGAACCAAACTCAGAAGGAAAGACTAGTCATGCCTGGGCAGATTCTTATAGAGGCTCTGTTCCAGAATCAAGAAGTCCTAAAGGAAACGATCCTTCGGGCACAAAGCAAGACGATCCCTGAGCGAGGCAAAAGAGGGAAAGGGGCCAGGAGGCTTCCCTGGCTGATCACAGAAATCCAGGGCAGCCTAAGGGCCAAAAGGGGAGCACATAAAAAGTGGAAACAGGGAGAGATCACCAAAGACGAATATACCTCCTCTGCTCGTGCTTGTCGGGAGGCAGTTAGATGGGCCAAAGCTACCATGGAGCTGAGGATGGCAACCCAAGTAAAAGACAACAATAAATTGTTTTTTAGATATATTGGGAGTAAAAGGAAGACCCAGGGAGGAATAGGACCCCTGCTAAATGGGCAGAAACAATTGGTGACGGACAGGGGGGACAAGGCTGAACTCCTCAAAGAGTTCTTTGCCTCAGTGTTCCTAAGCGAGGGACACGACAAGTCTCTCACTGGGGTTGTAGACAGGCAGCAGCAAGGCGCCAGACTTCCATGCGTAGACCCTGAGATGGTGCAGAGTCACTTGGAAGAACTGGATGCCTTTAAGTCGGAAGGCCCGGATGAGCTCCATCCGAGGGTGCTGAAGGCACTGGCTGACATCATTGCAGAGCCACTGGTGGGAATATTCGAACGCTCATGGCACATGGGCCAAGTCCCGGAGGACTGGAAAAGGGCCAACGTGATCCCCATTTTCAAAAAGGGGAGGAAGGAGGACCCGGGCAACTATAGGCCAGTCAGTCTCACACTCCATCCTTGGCAAAGTCTTTGAAAAAATTATCAAGGCTCACATTTGTGAGAGCCCAGCAGGACAAATTATGCTGAGGGGAAACCAGCACGGGTTCATGGCAGGCAGATCGTGCCTGACCAATCTAGTCTCTTTTTATGACCAGGTTACGAAACGCCTGGACACAGGAGGAGGGGTGGATGTAGTATACTTAGACTTTAGGAAGGCCTTAGATATGGTATCCCACCCCATACTGGTGAACAAGTTAAGAAGCTGTGACTTGGATGACTACACAGTCTGGTGGGTGGTGAATTGGCTGGAGGGTCGCACCCAGAGAGTCATGGTGGATGGGTCGGTTTCGACCTGGAAGGGTGTGGGCGGTGGGCTGCCACAGGGCTCGGTCCTTGGACCGATACTCTTTAATGTCTTCATCAGTGACTTGGACGAGGGAGTCAAATGTACTCTGTCCAAGTTTGCAGATGACACAAAGCTATGGGGAGAAGTGGACACGCTGGAGGGCAGGGAACAGCTGCAAGCAGACCTGGACAGGTTGGACAAGTGGGCAGAAACCAACAGAATGCAGTTCAACAAGGAGAAATGCAAAGTGCTGCACCTAGGGAGGAAAAATATCCAGCACACCTACAGCCTAGGAAATGACCTGCTGGGTGGCACAGAGGTGGAAAGGGATCTTGGAGTCCTAGTGGACTCCAAGGTGAACATGAGTTGGCAGTGTGACGAAGCCATCAAAAAAGCCAATGGCACTTTATCGTGCATCAGCAGATGCATGAGAAATAGGTCCAAGGAGGTGATACTTCCCCTCTATCGGGCGCTGGTCAGACCGCAGTTGGAGTACTGCGTGCAATTCTGGGCGCCACACTTCAAGAAGGATGCGGATAACCTGGAGAGGGTCCAGAGAAGGGCCACTCGTATGGTTAAGGGCCTGCAGACCAAGCCCTACAAGGAGACAATAGAGAAAGTGGACCTTTTCAGCCTCCGCAAGAGAAAGTTGAGAGGCGACCTTGTGGCTGCCTTTAAGTTCATCACGGGGGCACAGAAGGTAATTGGTGAGTATTTATTTACCAAGGTGCCCCCGGGGGTTACAAGAAACAATGGCCACAAGCTAGCAGACAGCAGATTTAGATTGGACATTAGGAAGAACTTCTTCACAGTTCGAGTGGCCAAGGTCTGGAATGGGCTCCCAAGGGAGGTGGTGCTCTCCCCTACCCTGGGGGTCTTCAAGAGGAGGTTAGATGAGTATCTAGCTGGGGTCATCTAGACCCAGCACTCTTTCCTGCTTATGCAGGGGGTCGGACTCGATGATCTATTGAGGTCCCTTCCAACCCTAACATCTATGAATCTATGAATCTAAATGGATAGTCCTAAGATTTTGGGTGAGCTGCAAGATAAGATGCTGGTAAATTTCTAGAAAAATAGGGCTCAAGAAGAGCTTAGCTGATCATATAGTTCAGGGGTGTCAAATTCATTTGGCCCCATGGGTTGGATGAGGGGCACAGAGCTGTTGGGTCCAGAGACCAGCCTTATCAACCAGAGCCAGAGCACAGGCAACTTCTGCGGTGCACACCCTGGACCAGCCCTGTGCTCTGTGTGCAATGTGCTGGCTGTGATCTGGAGCACATACATGGAGCCAGCTCAGAACACATGCTGTATAAGGTGCCTGTGCTGGACTGGTCCTAGAACTAGCATGTGGGGCTGGTCTGTTGGGGCACAACATGCACACGCCTGGTCCAGCCCCATGCACCAAAGCAAAATGAGCTGGCCCTGTTCCAGGAGTTGTGGTGCACAGGGGCTGACACAGTGCATGTGCTGCATGCAGTGCCCACACTAGAGCATCCCTTTACATTGATTCTGGTGCATGGAGATGGTTCTTGGGCCAATCTGTAGCAGCCTTAGAGCCAACACACAGGGCCAGTCCAGTACAGGTGCTGCATTTAGTGTGTACCCCAGACCCTGTAGCAGTGGGTTGAGACCCCTCATGCAGCATGCAGTGTGCACCAGACTGGCTCTATATGCTGCATGTGGTACACGGGGTTGTTCTGAGACCCATGGATTGGATCATATGACTCCTCTGGGCCATGGGCCATATTTTTTACACCCCTGATCTAGTCCAACCCTCTGCTTAAGACAGGATCCATCCTTGTCCAAAATCATCCCAGGCAAGTGTTTTCCAAGTGGCTTTTAAAGATTTCCAAGGGTGCACAACTTCTGCAGGTAGTTTGTTCTAATGCTTAACTACTCTCATGTTTAAAAAGTTCTTCCTAATATGCAACCTAAACTTCCCACGATGGAATTTAGGACCATTTCTTCCTGTCTGGTTCTCTGTAGCCACAGAGAACAATCTACCGCCATCTTTTTTATAACCACCTCTCATATATCAGAAGATTGTTAACACATTCCTTCTCAGTCTTCTCTAATTGAGACTAAATGATTCTAGTTCTCCCAAACTTTTCTGGTTAAGTCATATTTCCTAGTTTTTAGATGGAAAAAAAGCAGGTCATATGGCTCAAGTTTAGCTGAGAGTGACCTTAAATTCAGTGTAGACCAGTGGTGCTCAACCTTTTGATCCCATGGGTCAAATGAGGGGCATGGAACAAGTCTGTGGGTTTGATCAGGTTCTGGGGCCCTTGAGTAGCTGCCACCCTGGTGGGATCAGGCCTGCAGTTTAGATCAGGCTTTGGGGACCCTGCACCACCTCTGCCCTTTCTTGGGTGTGGGGATTTGGCTCTGGAGACCCTGTGCCACCTCTGCCTAGTCCCTACCACTCTATCTTGCACATAACACACACTGTAATTTTCAGAAGCTGTTTTTGGGAAAAGGTGAGTCCTGTATGTGATAAATTATTGTACCTTTTAGTATTTTGCCTTCACTGTCTCAATACAGATACTGTATCCAATAAACTGGGGGTGTTTACTCCACTGCTCTGGGTCATTCCAGGTCCATGAAGTGTTAGAGGATACTCTATAGCTGTATGAAATGAATTAATTTTTCTCTATTACTCCAAAGACTTTAGCCAGGCCAATTCCCAGCCTCTACTAGGAATTATGCAGCCTGTGTTCCTTTAATATCCAGGGGACAAGAGGAAACTGATACCTTAGATGCAAAATCAAAATAGGATGAAGTTACATGTTACTCTTAGACTATGCTACATCAAGTGAAGTCAAGTCAGTCCTGAGGCCCCTGCAAGGGCTGGGGCACCTTAGATACTGTAACAACCCTAGTTGAGTCACTTAGCATCATTGGTGATTCTTTGGGCAGAGTGACCTGGTGATGCCCCATCTCCTTTCTAGGTATGGATGGCCTTTGGCTCACAGAGAACTTTTCTGCCCTTCACCTGGTCTTGTTTTTAGTCCTTCTGGGTGTCCACACACACTCCTCACTTAGACAAGCCCAGGCGGGGGTGCTGGTTTAGTCACTGACAGTCTGACCATGGAACAAGCTGTATTGGTTTACATAGTACCAGATAGCAAACCAAAAGAGGCCTGGCCTAACACTGAGAATATACTAAGGACACTTAAAATACAACTATCTACACATTAAAGCTCTTTAATTTGCGCTAAGTGCCCTCTGAGCATCTCAAAACTTTCTCCATTTCAGCTGCAAGGTTTAACTCTGGGCTATGCTACCTAGCTTATATTAGGGTAACTTCATAGATTGTTAGGGGCTGGAAGGGACCTTGCAGATCATCGAGTCCAGCCCCCCCCCTCCCCACTCTAGGCAGGAAGACAGCTGGGGTGGAGTGACCCCAGTGAGGTGACTGTCCAGTCTCCTCTTGAAAACCTCCAGGGTAGGTGACCTCTGGAGGGAGTTTTTTCCAGAGTTTTGACACCCTGACTGTGAACGAGTTTTTCCTCGGATGAGATGTATATGCCTTGACCAGGAACATGTAACACCAGTTCAGATACATTAATTGCTCCTGTATGTTGGCTTCATGACAGTTCTTAAGAATGTTTAAATCTAGTTTTAAAATGGTTCACTCTAAACTTATTGATAGTAAAGTATGTCTCGGATGGCCAAAGCCGACTCGAGGTGATTCAGTAATTACTCGTTTGTCAGGGCGGGCTGGTGAATAGAGAGGCCGAGAAAGCTTTATGGTTGTAAAACTTTACTTACGTCGCTTGCTGTTGCGATGAAAATGGTCCGGTCATCTGAACAACCACATTAGTTGTTCCAGCTGGCAGGGCTCAGGCCAGCACTTCCGTCTACAAATCGGGCCGGCAGGGAAAGGGATACGTCTGGGATTGCGCTTGGCGACGGGGAGACGAATCGTTAGGTGATCAGGCTATCGATTAGCTCAGCCATGAGTCAGATCTCTTCAAAAGCACTCTGCAGCGTGCTTAAAGTTCTCCAACTTGGGCAGAAGTCGCGCTAATTTTTAAATGGCCAGCAAGCCAATTACTAGCCGCCATGTGTGCATAATTTAGAACTGGCCAATAGCGGGACACAAATTTACATCCGAATGGTGGGAACTCTCTTGCACCGGGGGTTTTCTGCAGCAACAGAAAGCCTTTACTTTTGCAAGAGGCTCTCATGTGGCGGGAAAATTCCACCGTGCCGAGGCACCAAAACCACTGGGTTGTGACGTGCCCACTTGCCGACGGCACAACTGGAATTTTAGACACATGAGCTCATCATCCATCATCTTTGTTTCGGGACTTACTGACCTGGCAAAGCTTTAACAACCAGTAATATATATACAAACAACTTGATAGACTGGTCTTTTCTACAAATTACAAAATACAATAACTTCGAACGTATAACAACAACTGTTGATCATCGTCTGATTGGAGAACAGCGGCTTGGGACTTCCTTCATCCGGCAATCAGTCCGTCTTCTCCTACTAACAGACAATGTCAATGAAATACTTAATAAAATGAGAAAACAGTATTATAGCCAGTCCTGAGCTAATAAATGTTCCCCATCTCAATGTCTTCTTCATAACCGTCACTCCATTAACTCGAACAAACTGTAGTCTGGTGCTCGATGAATCTCACACTTGGACAGTTGTGAATTACCACTTTTCTGGGGTTAGTCCTGCGAAGAGAAAAAACAACAACACAAGACAAAAGACTCATAATTGGATTTACTGTAAGGATACTGGGTGAACGTTGGAACGGCATGTCATCCAGTTGTGATGAACGATAATAGGAGGAGGATCGGTTTCTCTTCCAATTGGACAGAATAGGTATTGGGATATTGTCCCGGTCATTGAACTGACCCTTTGTGAACTTGTGGATGAGACTGATGGGAGTGCGGTATTGAAATCCACACTAACTCGTCAGGTTGGAACTTGGGCTCCCAAGGTGGAGTTTCTGGACATTAGTCTCGTCCCATAATGGTTTAGTGGTGTTTAGTGAAATAAGGACATCGTGATTAAATTTAGTCCAGTTTTTAAACGTCCCTCCTCCTCTAAGGCGAAGTTGCTCCTTATACAGACCTATGTGTCTCTTCACAACACTGTTGGACTGCGGATGGTATGGCAAGTGAAGATGCCAGGCTACATTATGAAGACGAGCGAATTTATCCAGAGCATTAGATTTAAACGGGGGTCCTCCATTGGATTGAATCTCATGAGGAGGTTGTCAAGTAGCGAACACAGCGGTCAAAGCAGAAATGACAGCAGTGGCATTACTTTTCCATAGGGGGATAACCTGTAACTGTCTCGTTCCCAAATCGACAACAACTAGTCCTTTATTTGGTGGCTTAGACCCTGGGAGGGGTCCCAGTAAATCTACATGCCAAACTTTTCCTGCTTGAAACTGGAAAGAATCAAAAGCTCCTAGTTGGTGCTTGGTTCTATGACACTTTTCTTTAGCACATATCTCACAGGCCTGAGCTACCTTTTCCCAATCGCGCCGAGCTCCGTATGAAGCCGGGTCCGTAAGGGTTCGGCACCAATGTTGATGGCAAGCTTGTGGTCTCGGGTGATCCCAATTCTCATGAAGCCACGCGAGGAACGGATTTGCTTCAGGATCGGTGGTAGATGTGACAGGCTGGACTATGTCGGTTCGGAGTGGATCTTCCAAGAACTTATCAATTATCTCATGCACTGGATCGGTATCTGGACGATGGGACTTAGTGTGCCTAATTAACGGAAGGTGCACGAATTTAGTTAACGTTTCCCAAATATCTTGCCAATCATCCAAATGTTCAGAAGGAAAAGCTGTGCCCGTAAGAATTTTATAAATGTATTGCGAATCAATTGCGATGATTGGAACTGGGAGTGTATCGTCATGATGTGTCAGACAATGTTCCAGTACCTTAAGGAACCCTAATAATTCACATCTTTGGGCCGAGTTATCATCTGGGTCGGCTTGAAAGATTTCCTTATCGTTGCAAGCTTTGCAATAATATCCATAGCCTCTGCTATGTTGGGAGGTTCCATCTGAGGCCATCCATGCCGGGGCAGAAGTTCCATACAATGTAGGGACCTTCTCCTCATCCTCTGGGCTAGGATCAGGTACCGTGTCTTCCAACCTCCAACAATGCCAATTGTAATGGTGGGTAAGTACTAGCATATTCCAGGTCTTAGATTTTCCCTGAAAATGCGGGTCAACTCTGTCCGCATCCAGCAAGGGTAACAATGTGGCACCGGGAGCGCGTAACGTCCCATGCCCCCTTGCTAAAAGCTCCACCAATTGTTCGGCTAGGAGGATTTTTCCCACAGCTCCATATCTATGTTGTGCCGCTTGAAGCATTTTATGGGCTGTATATACTAGCTCATCATGAGAATTATGTGCGACAGCCCACACATGGTTGGTGGTGAACCCGAGGGTTACGGTTAGTGACTCACCCAGATCGATGGCATGGAGTTGTGTATCTTTAACCGTAGCTAGCAGGCGAAGCAGGTTCTGTTGATCTCTTTTCGTCCAGGGCATGGACTTTCAGGATTTATTACGGATCTGTTACTGCAATTTGGTGAGGAGTGCCAAATCACTAGGTTCAATATAATGTCGATATCAATTCAAATGACCTAACAGCTGTTGAAAGTGCCTCTTAGTCGTAGGGAAGAATGTTTTCAATGGATCGATGTCAGGACCCTCATGAGAAATTCCGTGGCGGATGGAACTGATGTATCGAGTACCAAGGAACGTAACGTCATCCACAGGTTGCAAACACGACTTGTCCTCGTTGATTGTCCATCCCTCACTCTCAAGGTGAGTGACTAGTTGACTGACTATACTAGTAACTACAGAACTATCACGACCCATGATGGCAATATCGTCCACGTAACTCCAAATCTTTAATTCCTTCTCTTGAGGAAGAGAATATGAAGCTCGAAAATTCTTCAGGGTGTTATTCATGACACCTGTGGCTAGTGATGGAGCGTTATGATATCCTTGTGGACAGACCGTCCACCTATACATGATGCCATCAATACACATGTTTAGTATTCCTTCCGGGTCATTTATCAGGATGGAAAAGAACATATTCTTAAGATCCAATGTGACTCCAACCCACTTACTTTGCTGGAACTGTGCCATCTCAAACATACACTGTGGCAGAGTAGACGGATTAGGCTGTTGGAGTACTTGACACCTTTTGTTAACTTCTCTGTAGTCTACAACCAACCAGGCTTCATTAGGCTTTCCAGGTTTCGCTACCCTCCATCCTGATGACAGGTAGGTGCTGGCTGTTACAATCTTAATACAGCCTCGTCGCTCGAGCCACCTCAGGAGGTCAGTAAGGGACTGCTTTAGCGAACCCTTAGTCGGTATTGGTCGATATCACCAGGTGGAGTTGTTACGAAGCGTAGGTCGATGCCAATCCTGTTCTGGGATAATGACGGGTAATGCCTGTAGCACTTGTTCTTTAAGGTCAAGCGCCTTTATCCCCGGGATTCCTAAAATGTTGATGCCCCCTAGGACAGCCTCTAGGGGATATCGGTAGCCTTGGACCCAAAATTTGACCGTTGTGACAGCGATAGCATTAAGCCCTTGTACCTTGATCGTTTTGGCGGTCTTTTGATGAGGTATCATTGAGGTAACCACATTGGTCTGAGCTCCAGTATCAAGAAGGAAGAATGCTTGTTGTTGGTCATCCTGATCAGTAGGGTTGCAAACAGTGAGTTCGGCGTATGGTCGAGAATCCATGGGGTCAGGTCTGAACTGGAGAAGGCCGCCGGCGGAGCCGCCGGCCATCACTCATTTTTTGATGAGTCCTCGAATTTGAATCCCAATACTTCAGCCAGACGAGACTGGCCCTTTTCTCCCAAAATTCATAGCTGTGCCTTTGTAAGTCTGGTGTGGGAGAGAAGAAAACCAAACATGGTTCTTTCCCTCAGGGTTCTCTCCTTCGGGGTTCCTGGGGGGTGACCATCCTCGCTCTCGTTGAGGGATAAATTCTTGCCGTCTGGGTCTCAGTGTTCCATCTGGGCATATTGAAGATCGGTCCCTTATGGTATCAGAAGCTTCTTCACTTTGTTGCATAAGTGCTTGTAAATGTAGGAGATGGCCTAAGAGATTTCCCACTGGTTGACCTGCCATTGGATTAAAAAAGAGTCAGAGTGTAACGGCATTTACTCCTCCGTATACCTCCACGCAGGCCTCTATAGCTTCCAAGGGCGTTGGGATTGCCCCGGGGTCCGATAGATGGCGATGAGCCCATCTCCCTTTTCGTTGTACAGCTGTTAGTCCCATTGGATTTGTTCTCAGGCTCCATGAGAGATATGACACCCCAACTATAGCTAGGAGGAGTTGCTCCGCAGTAGCCTTCTGTGGACGACCTTCGTGCCAGGTGTGAAATTTGTGGGTTACCTGTCCCACTACGAGCGCCGGGATTGGGATGGGCCAGTGGGCACTGTCTGTGACCACATTCAAATCAGTAGCACGTCCACCACTCCATGCCGCCTGTCGGGTCAAGGCACTTGCTTCTTCTTTATCCAAGGTGTCAGATCCGAATTCCACTATTAACCGCCCTAACCAAATTGCCAAGGTTTCTCCTGATCTTATCTTAGATTCCTTACAAAGCTCTTGAATCTCTGGTCTGGTGCATGTGCGTGAGATGACAGTGGTACGTGTAGCACCATCTTCATCTGCAACATGCTTCGTCACAGCTACTGGGTGAGCTGCGGTAGAGAAAGAGTTAAATTCTTTGTCTGGAAACGTTGGGTATATCTCTCCTCCCATTGCCCCCTCCCCTTGGCAAGGAGGCGGGGCTGCAGGGAACGACGTCACCTCAGGGGGCGGAGACGTTAGGCAGATCCCCACCAGGTCTTCTAAAACTCCGCCCCTCCTTTCCAGGTTCCCTGGATGACTAGCGCTTCTTTCGGCGCCATTTTCTACTAGCGGTATCATGCGGCCGGTGCTATTAATAAGCGCCGCTCCGGAGCCTTTTGCCGCCTGCTCCAGCGACTCCTTACCCGCCGTATGCATCTGTGCCTCTAAATTTGCGTATTCCTTTAGTAGACTTGCTACTGTACGGAACAGCACATTTATCATTTTTCCCTTTTTCCATTTGGTTAGACCCCATCTCGGCACATGACGGCCCTTAGTTTCCAAATCCTCCCGAAGCTGAACAAGGAGCTCATGGCCCCGCGACTCAGGCACCAAATCCGGACAGTTAAACCAATCCATAGGGGTGGATTCCCCTCCTTCCCTTAAGTATCAAATGCATTGAGTGAACTCTTGAGCGGGGGTCAGCTTCTCTGCCTTCTGCGCTTTCACCCCGGCTAAGGATATGGTCGAGGTTTCCTCCGGGGGTCGATAATAGACCCGGTCGCTCCCCATTATACATCCGAACTCCCCAAGGGATAGCTTAGTTCTCCATTCCTTCACTACGGCTTCTTCCCTCTTTACGGAGAAGTAACCATCAATATTTCTTTCATCCCCTTCTACCTCCTGGTGGTAAGCGATATGCACCCATAGATCGTTGGCATTCTCTATGTGGTGGTTCCCGGTGCACCAGGGGCAGCACCTGATGAGGTTCTTCTCCATCACCGTACCCTTTAATCCCATCCTCGTCGCCATGTCTCGGACGGCCAAAGCTGACTCGAGGTGATTCAGTAATTACTCGTTCGTCAGGGCGGGCTGGTGAATAGAGAGGCCGAGAAAGCTTTATGGTTGTAAAACTTTACTTACGTCGCTTGCTGTTGCGATGAAAATGGTCCGGTCATCTGAACAACCACGTTAGTTGTTCCAGCTGGCAGGGCTCAGGCCAGCACGTCCGTCTACAAATCAGGCCGGCAGGGAAAGGGATATGTCTGGGATTGCGCTCGGTGACGGGGAGATGAATTGATAGGTGATCAGGCTATCGATTAGCTCAGCCACGAGTTAGATCTCTTCAAAAGCACTCTGCAGCGTGCTTAAAGTTCTCCGACTTGGGCGGAAGTCACGCTAATTTTTAAACGGCCAGCAAGCCAATTACTAGCCGCCATGTGTGCATAATTTAGAACTGGCCAATAGCGGGACACAAATTTACATCCGAATGGCGGGAACTCTCTTGCACCGGGGGTTTTCTGCAGCAACAGAAAGCCTTTACTTTTGCAAGAGGCTCTCATGTGGCGGGAAAATTCCATCGTGCCGAGGCACCAAAACCACTGGGTTGTGACAAAGTATAGCTGCTTATAGTGCACAAGGTCAAACTGTGTTGGGTTAGGCAGAATAGTGTAGATAAGGCCTGTCTGACACACTTATTCATGGTCTCTTAGAGTCCATAAACTGAGGGGATTTGGAAACTTTTATTCCCCATTTACCTTGGGAATAATCCCTCAGGGACAGGATTGAGATGCATGGTTTGAACAATGGACTGAAGCTTGCACTGTCCATGCTGTGACTGAATAAAAGATTGCTGGTTCCTGTGCTGTCAATCTGGTTCATTTCACCAGCAATAAATTCATTTAAAAGAAAAAGGAGGAATAAAAGGTAACTGCAAGGCCCAAGTACTTCATGAATGAATGAACTTTTAAAATATTTTTTGTTCCCTTTTCTTTTGTATTTCTTTTGATACCGGATAGGAAAAAGGCATGTTTAAAAAGACACAGCTCTCCATATATTAAATAAAGGGAAGTTACATATTTGATCTGTTAATCAAAGATGTGGGTTTTATGAGTACTGTGAGCCAAACATGGAATTTAATTATAACTCTAGCTAGCATACCTTCATAACACACAGTGCTAGTCAAGCACTGGTATCAAAGTATACATTTCTTCAATAATATTTTTCCTTAATAAGTAATAGCTTTATGGCTGGTCTGCCATTTCCTGTAGCCATAATTGTCCAGTTCTCCTTGCACATATTTCAATCTTGTTAAATAAAAAAAATATATAATAGTAAGCAACCTCTGAAGGTTGTGCATATAGAAAGAACAATAATAGAAAATACATTTTTATAAAATATTCTTTTATTGTCTTCTAAGACACTGAAACATGTTAGCTCTCCTTTCCTCAAATGTATAGGGTCATAATCAACGAAGGAGGAGGTGTGTGGTTTTGCCCTGGAGAGACAATGTTTCAGTTCACATTGGGATTCACATATTAATTGCAGCATGTGACAGAAAATCTTTTGAACCTCAAAATAGCAATGAACTGGGCAGGGGTTCTCCCCTAAGAAATAAGAAGTTTACAAGGGAAGAAAGAGGATTTTTATTCTTGTGGGGTATTTTGGTCACTAAAGGACTTTAAAATGATACACAAAGGAAAATAATATAAGAAGCTTGATGAAGTACTTTGAAAATCAAGTCAGATATAAAGTTCCAGCATCTGTTGCAAATTACATTCCAGGCAAGAGAAAAGGCCTTTGAATTAAAGAAAATGGCACAAAGAAACAAAGGGAAAAAAATCAAGGCTCTCCTGGCTTCTATTCAAAGTCACCTTGCAAAACAGCAAGATGCTTACTGATAAATGGCATGGAGTCTACATAATTTTACAGAATATTTCTATAAGGACTTAAATATGTCTATTTGCACTAAAGAGATTTTGCTTCAAATCTGCATCAGATTGATATAGAGACAGAATTGAGTTTGTCTGCATAATAGTAGCTCGTACAGAGTGATTTTTATAACAGACCAAGTCTTTGCTTGGTAATATTTCTCAAAATAAAATAGTCGAAAATCACAACGTATCTTATGATGTCACCCTATGATACATAATATCATAGTGGCCCCCCAGTGTCACAATGGCAGTTTGAACACTTTTAAGACCCTGATCACATTTATAGATGCTGAGCTCTTTTGAAAATCCAGGTCCACCTGTACATGTGCAGCCCCAGTGAGCTCAATAGCTTTCCTTACAGGCTCCGTTGTGTCCTGAAGGAACAACATGACATTTAAGCACCTGTCTAATTGAAGCATCTGATTAGTTCTATTGACTCGATCATCTGTGTACCTTTTAGCTACATGAGTGGTAAATCAGTGGGCTTACTCATATGCTTGAGGTCAAGCATCTGAAGGAGTGATTTGCAGGATGAAGGTCCTAGTAAACAGGCTGAACTGCATCTTTCTGTAGGAGATTAGAGAGGAATTCTGGGATAGGTCATCTCTTCCTTGAGTTTTTTCTATGATACCTGTGGTGTTCATCCTACTACATAAGCCAGTAATTATGGGTCTGTTCCTACCAAGGAGGTTATTTATGACATTATACTGGGCATAGGGGAAGTGGAAGGGGGACAAAATATCTGATGTTCTTATATGAAACTGTAGGTATAGGTTTCATAGTTTCATAGTTTCTAGGGTCAGAAGGGACCTGAGCAGATCATCAAGTCCGGCCCCCGCCATGGCAGGAAAGAGTACTGGTGTTAGATGACCCCAGCAAGGTGTTCATCCAGCCTCCTCTTAAAGACCCCCAGGGTAGGAGCCAGCACCACTTCTCTTGGAAGTTAGTTCCAGATCCTGGCCACCCTGACAGTGAAGTAGTGCCTCCTGATGTCTAGTCTGAATCTACCCTCTGCCAGCTTGTGACCATTATTCCTTGTCACTCCTGGTAGTGCTCGGGGGAACTGGGACTCCCACAATGCCTACTGGTCCCCTCTGACTAGTTTGTAAACGTTCCCCTAGATTTCCCATCAGCCTTCTCTTGTGGAGGCTGAACAGGTTCAGGTCCCTTAGCCTCTCCTTGTAGAGCCTGCCCTGCTGACCCCTGATCATATGAGTGGCTCTCCTCTGGAGCCTCTCTATGTTGTCCACATCCCTCCTGAAGTGCAGCACCCAGAACTGGACACAGTACTCCAACTGTGGCCTGACCAGTGTCACATACAGGGGGAGGATCACCTCCTTGGACCTGCTTGAGATGCATCTGTGGAAACATGTCAAGGTACGGTTGGCCTTCCTGATCGAGTCCCCACACTGTTGGCCCGTGTTCATTTTGGCATCAATAATGACTCCAAGATCCTTTTCTGCCTCTGCACTGACGAGAAGGGAGTTCTCCAGCCTGTAGGTATGCTACTGGTTCTTCTTCCCCAGGTGTAGTACCTTGCACTTGTCAGTGTTGAAACCCATCCTGTTCTCATCCGCCCACCCCTGTAACCTGTCTAGGTCCAATTGCATTCTATTCCTCCCTTCTAGTGAGCCCACTTCTCCCCACATCTTAGTGTAGTCAGTGAATTTGTACAGGGTGCTTTTTACCCCCTTGTCCAAGTCACTGATGAAGATGTTGAACAGTGCAGACCCAAGGACTGAGCCCTGCAGAACCCCACTGCCCACATCCCTCCAGATCGAATAAGACCCGTCCACCACCACTCTCTGGGTGTGGCCCTCCAGTCAACTAATGATCCATTTGACTGTGTAGGTATCGACAAAATAGCCTCCTATTTTTTTAATGAGAATGGGGTGAGTACAGTGTCAAAGGCCTTCCTAAAGTCCAGAAAGACTACATCCACTGCTACACCTGCATCTAAGGATTTTGTGACCTGGTCATAGAAAGCCACCAGGTTGGTTTGACAGGACCTGCCTCTAATGAACCCATTTGATTGCCACTAAGCATAATCTCCCCTGCTGGCCCCTCGCGGACATGCGCCAGAATAATTCTCTCAAAAAGCTTACCCAGGATTGAGGTAAGACTGACTGGGCTATAGTTTCCTGGGTCTTCTTTCCTCCCTTTTTTGAAAATGCGAACCACATTGGCCCTTTTCCAGTCCTCTGGCACCATGCCAGAGCACCATTCTGGGGTGGAGATCATCAGGACCTGCTGATTTAAATATGCCCAGTTCCTCCAGAAGTTTCCTGATTAGGTCCTCACTGACCCTAGGCCTGGGTGCACCTCCCCTGGGTCCTATGGGGGTCCTGGTTGGGGTCATGACCCGGTCCTTGCTCAGAAAAATGTAGGCAAATAAATTGTTAAATGGGTTAGCTTTGCTGTCTGGTGTGACGACCAGATTTCCTAGCATGTCCTGCAGAGGCCCCATGTTACCCGGTACCTTCTTTTTCCCTGCTATGTATTTAAAAAGGGACTTCTTGTTGTCCTTGATCTGAGTAGCTAGTCCCAGTTCCCTCTCTGCCTTGGCCTTCCTGACTGTCCCCCTACAGCCCTGAGCAACCAAGGAATAGTCCTCCCTGGTGATGGCCCCTTCCTTCTATTGGGTGTATGCCTCCTTTTTAGCTAGGAGACGTTCCCGTATGCTTTTGGTGAGCCATGTGAGCTTTTGCGCCCTCTTGCCCCCTTTGATCCATGTTGGGATTACCTCCCTTTGGGCTTGGAGGATCATCTCCTTAAGGAACAAACACTCTTCTTGGACACCCAACTCCTCTCCCCTCTGGGATCTCAGTGCCTCCCTGACTATTCTCCTTACCTCATTGAAACCTGTCCTCCTGAAGTCTAGGGCTGCTGCCTTGCTGCAGGCCTTTGCTACCTTGTGCTGGATGGTGAATTCCAGCAGGCGATGATCACTGTCCCCCAGGTGGTCGAGCACCCACAGACCCCTCACCAGGTCATTGCCTGTAGCCAGGACCAGATCCAACAAGGCGTCTCCCCTGGTGGGGCTGTGCACCTCCTGGGTTAGATGGAGGTCCTATATCTTAGCTAGGAACCTATGTGAATGGTCAGACCTGGCTGACTGCTCTTCCAAGCAGATGTCTGGAAAGTTCAGGTCACCCATGATGACCACATCCTTTGACCTAACTACCTCCATGAGCTGACTTAAGAATTTCTAGTCTAGCTCTTCCCCTTGGTTGGGTGGTCTATAGTAGACCCCCACCATTAAGTCCCTTTCCCCTCAACTTCCTTGTATTCTAACCCAGAGCACTTCAGTGTGCCCCTCCTCTGACCCTGTGCTACTCGTTGAGGATGTGTATTTCTCCTTGATGTAGACTGCCACACCCCCACCTCGCCTCCCTGTCCTGTCCCTCCTATACAGCCTATAGCCCTTGATATTCACTGCCCAGTCATGCGTTGGATCCCACCACATTTCGGTGAGCCCCACTATGTCTGGGTTGGTGTCAGTTAGCAGGAGAGTAAGTTCCTTCTGCTTGTTCCCCATACTGCAAGCATTTCTGTAGAGGCATTTGAGGCCTCTTGAAGATGCATGCACTGGCCCCCTAATCTCAGTACTACCCAGGCCCCTGTTGCTTACCTGGGTATTTGTTCTGCTCATTGTCGGTCTAGGCTGGGCTGTTCTTGTGGGTAATGCTTGGTTTAGTGGTCCAAGCGCAGACATTTGGGGAGGTTAGGAGGAGGTTAGATCATGTTAAAAATGGCCACCCAATCTAAGGTAAGTTGGGATAGGTGGGTTAGTGAAACGGGATTGCGAGGACTGTGGGGAATTGGGGGCCCTACAAGGGGATTGGGGTGAAACAGGATTCATGGGAGTGATTGGGGTCATTAGGGATACAGGCAGCATTCATGGGAAGATTGGAGGGGCAGGTGAGGTCTGTTGGAGTGATTGGGGGGCAGGTAGAGTATGTGGGAGGGATTGGGGTGGACAGGCAAGGTCTGCAGGAAGAATCTGGAGATTGGGGGTGCTGGTAGCATCTGTGGGAGTGATTGGGGTTGTAGACAGTGTCTGTGGGAAGGATCGGGGGAGGGCAGGTGATATCTGCAGGAGGGATGGGGGGCAGGTGGGATCTGTAGGAGGGATGGGGGTGCAGGTGGGATCAATGGGAGGGATCAGGGGCAGACAATATCTTCAGGAGTGATTTGGGAAACCAGGGGTGCAGGGGGCATCTGTGAAGGGACTGGGGGGCTAGAAGGGTCACAAGAGTGATCAGGGGCAGGCATAATCCACAAGAATGATCAGGGTGCAGGCAGCATCCATAGGCTGGATTGGGAGGCAGGCCAGATTTGTGGGATCAATTGAGGGAATTAGGGAACACTTGGGAGGCAGATAGCATCTGCAGGATGATGAAGGGGCAGGTGGAATCTGTAGGAGTGATCAGGGTCCAGGCGGTGTTTGTGGGGAGGGTTTGGGGTGCAGGTGGGGTCTGTGGGGGATTTCTGGGGTCTGGGAGGGTTTGGTGATATCAGGGCATCTTTTGGGATCCACAGGGGGACTTGGAGGGACCAGGTTCTATTTTTAGTTTCCCAACTGCCCCCCCCCCCGTGAACCTGCATTCCTCCTGCCCCTGCCCCTACCCTGACCAATACTTACTTCCTGGCATCAGTGAATGCTGATAAAACCAACACCTGGAGTGGCATGTGGGTTGCGGGGGGCAGGCTGGTTGCAGGGTGGTGTCAGGGGCGAGTAGGGAAAGAGCAGCTCTGGGACTGGGGTTAGTGGCTGGGCTTTCCCAGCCCTGGGGCTGCACAGGTAACTGTACTGAAATTCCATATACCGATCTAACCTAGATTGATTAAGTTTGAGTGTACATCGATCCAGGTCCATCTTAGACCAGGTTCTGCCATTTTTAGACTGGTTAATGCATATGGAGCTTCTGTATTGTTATGGGTTTAGACTGATTTCCAATCACTGAAACTGGGCCTAAGTGTGAAGTCTGAGTGAACTAAGTTAGATTGGGTGACCATTTTTAACCCAATCTAACCTCCCTCTAACCCCACTGAACATCTGCACTTAGCCATAGTGTACCATCCTACTGACAATTATGTACTTCTGTAAAACATCCTATTTTCTATTTAGTGTATTTCTTTTGGAAAGGTGAGGTTCTTTGGGTAGAGGTGATATATTTTATTAGATCAACTAAATAGTTGGAAAAAAGTTCTTTGCAAGGTTTCAGGCACAAACACCCCTTGTCAGGCATAGGGAGACTTCTTTTGAGAAGGAGTTTAATGGAAATTGATAAGAAACACTCTGATTTCAGAATAAGTTTGGGAGATGTAGGCTATCATATGGATCAACATACCTGGTAGACAAGGTCATTTGTCTGTTAGACAAGTCCTTACATACAAATATGTCCCCCATTCCCATAGGACATAGACAGAAGTGACATTTTTTTGTGCAATCTGGCCCCTTAAACCATTCTACAGCCATGACCTAACATGTGCACAGCTGCAGAGAGCTTCTAAAATGGCTCATAGTGTGAAAAATTAACCCTTGTCTAATCAGGTAACAGTCTATAGAGCACCTTAGGGAACTTATGTTCCCTCAAGGGTGAATTTTCCCCTTGCTTCCCTACTATGGACAATGGAAGCACCAGCCTAGCTCCACCTCTGGGGCTGTCAAGAGAAGGGAAGGGAGCATTAGCAGCTGCCAGGTTGCTATGCCCAACTGGAGCTGGAGGGGGATGTGGTGGGGGTGGAACCTCACCTTGCAGCCCCCGCCAGCTATACTGGCTGGGGTATTGTGGAGAGCTGGGCTGGGCCCCTGAGGCAAGGGCCCTGTGTTCCACCCCCACCTCGAGCTCCAGCCAGGCTTCTTGAGAGTGGCAGCAGCAGCTTCTGGGCAAGCCCAGCCATAGCTGGAAGGGGCAGGGAGGATGGGATAGAGTCCCCTTTCCAGCTGCTGGAGCACCCCTCACCTGCTGGTCAGGACGGCTGGTGAAGGCAGGCTTGATTTTCCCCCAACTGTTGGGTAAGGGGGGTGCTTTAACTCATGACACTTTATGTAATTTAACATGAGTTAGAGTGGGGTCCTGAACATCTGTTAGCACTCTTCAGGTGCCTATACATGAGCAGTGAGGCTGCTCCGATGCACTGTAATTATAGCATGAGTCTGCTGGAGCGTGATAATTATTGTGCTCCAGCAACCTCCACCATCTTGTGTATCAGTGGCCCTGCACTTCAAAATGGCAGGAGGAGCACTTTAACTAAAGCTCATTCAATGAGCTTTAGTTAAAGTGGCCCCACTGCAATTTTGAAGTGTGGGGATGCTGATACATGAGATGCTCTGGGTGCTTTAATTAGAGCGGCTCTTGGAACTGCTCTAATTAAAGTGTCCCCTCCCACTCCTGAAGCATGCGTATAAATGCCCAAAGTGTCTGACTGTCTCTCAATCTTTAATGTTCTGATGAGGTATGAGAATCTCATCCTTATTTTACAGATAGTTAAGTGGAGCATGGAGAGACCAAAGTAGCTTGCCTAAGTTCATACAAGAAGCCTGGACCAAGCAAATTGGTTGGCATTTTATGCCTGAATGTTTTCAATGGGATTATCTGCACTTTTTATGATGGCCCTCTCACTTTCCTGATGTTTTTGAATGCTTCTAAAAGATAGCCATGACTTTTCACTTTAATGAGGGGATTATAAAAGTGAAGATTTGTGAGAGTAACAGTTATGGGACTGGAGCTAAGTGTTGTTATTTCAGGTCTAAATATAGAAGATAATTTGCAGAAAAGCTGCTGTGCAAAGTGTTGCTGATTATTTTCAGGGCATCTAAGTAAAAGATTGAAAAAAAAATCACATTCTTTAAAAAATATGGGCCAGATTCCAAGTTTAGAGTTAATCAGTGTCCCAGGGGAGTGGGGGCACTGGGAGACCCCTGCGGCGGCCAAGGGGTCTGCTTACCTCCCGCAGGGCCGGAGGACCCGAAGAGACTCCACGCGCCGGCGCTGCCAGCGCGGGTCATCAGCCGGGCGTTTATCCGGCTGCGGCTGAGCGGCGGGGGCGGGGCACACCGGCCGGGAGGAACAAAAGGCGGCCCTGCCGAAGCAGCGGGGCGGCTGAGGGGAGAGAGCTGGAGCGCGGAGCCCCAGCAAGCAGGGGATCAGCCGCCACCCGCAGAGTGCGGGACGCCGCCGGGTAGAGGCGGAGCAGGCTGCGAGCAGAGCAGCGGAGCACCCCGAAGGGAGGAGACAGGGGGAGAAGTCAGCCCCAGAGGCGGGGCAGCAGCCAGCGGGGAACCCGACACCCGAGGCAGAGGGAGGCGTAGCAGCTACCCCGAGAGTGGGGCCAGCTGGAGCCGGTATTGCGAAGCCGACGGAGCGGGTAACTGCGGCCGGGACTATTGGGGAAGCAGAGAGGACGTCTGCACCCCAAGGAAGGAGGGATCAGGGCAGCACCCCCCCAACTGGGAGGGACGTACCCGGTCCGAAGACAGCCGGTAGTGGCTAGGGTGACCGAGCCGAGAGCGGACGAGACCAGGACGGGTGAGAGGCCAGGACAGGAAGACCTGAGGTGGCGTATGGCCGGGGTGTAGGGGAGGACGGAGCCCCGAGAGTACCCGCGAAGAGGCGTGCTGGCACCAGGGGATACCCCAAGGGAAGACCCCCCACTGAGAGCGTCATCAAAGTCATGGCAGGAGAGTTCTGGGGTCCCTCTTAATACCAGCCAGGGTAAACCCTGGGGCGTACCAGCGAAGCTCGAGGGCTCAAGGTTCCAGTCCTGGGCGAAGGCGGCGCGCGAGCTCCTAATCGAACGGAGGCGGGTACAATCAGCATAACTCCAGCATAGGCTTTGCTGTTTTGTACCTGTTGAAAATCTGGATGTCTGTCTTAATATGCATGTGGGTATTTTGCAGCATGTGATGAGTATATTTGCAATTTACCTTTGAGAGTGTGGATCAAAGAATTCAAGATGTGGTATAATGTGTTACTCTTCCATTAGGTTCAAAGCTGTCCACTTACACTACAACTGAATTAGACCCTGGGTCTTGCCCTGAATTTGCAGAATATTGTTTGCAATTGTTCTGGGAAAATATCTGTAAGCTTTTAGGTCTGTCATCCTGTTGGATGTGTGGGTGTTTGCTGATAGGGAGCTTAATGTGTGGTTTGGCAAGTATATGAAACATGAAACCTATAAATTGCCCATCATGTTGATGAGGATTTGCAATTATTGATTGAAAAAACAGAGTTGCCTCCTACTAGCTAATTGTAGGGGAACAAATAGCTTTACCTTCTGTGGAGAAGGCAATCCATATAGGATCATCTCCCTTCCATCATTTTTAAGAAGACATTTTTCATTTAGTGAAAAGTTTAGAAATTGCTGGCCACCTTCCCACTTCCTTGTAATTGTATATACTCACTGGATTCGCAGGAGCCAGTTTAAAGGTACCTGGAAATTAAATATCTTGGATGATGTTCTGCTCTGAGTTTCCAGTGCAACCCCATTAAATTGAATTAAAAAAACTTGATTGGTGACCTGAAAAACTGAAGAATACTTAGGCTGAGGGGGACAGGTTTTTTAATGGTATTATTTGCCTAACCATGGAGATTGGTATCTGATGTGATTTTTTTTCTAAAATACTGACGTGTCTATCTCCCATTGATTTGAAAAATCCCAGTATGTACTTATCTGCATTTTTAGGTGACTACAGCTAAGTTTCTAAATCCATCTTTAGGTGTTTTATTTATTACCCCAATTTTCAGAAATAATAAGTACCCAGCAGCTTCTTAAAATCAAAGTGTAGTTGATTTGTTAAACGATAGTAGTAATGCTGCAGCAAAGTGTGCTGATCTGTTAAAGGACAATAGTAATAGGTTTGCCATCTTTACTCAGGGAAAGATCCTACTGAAGTCAGTGGGAACCTTTCTGGGTCAAGTAGGACAGAATTGGATCCATTATTCATATCAAAGTTATGATGTAATTAGTATGTGATAAACAACTTGAAATTGGCCAATGAAAACATGTTTGAAGTATTATTATCAGTTGTGCTTTGGTTATGAACATTTTTGCAGAGCCATGTCTCCTGATCAAGGTGATTCTGCATCACCAGATGCTGGGAACACAGGCAGAAGGGAATTCCCATTGGTAGAGTGCATAGCATGTATTTATCTCACCTCTCTACCTTACACATTCACTTGTGCTTGAACAGTTATCACATCAGAAAAGAAAAACAAGTAGCCCTATATCTATTGTGCACACAAATTAATTTCTAAGGTTATTATTAATGATAAGGTAAACTATTAGAAAAATCCACAAGTTCCTAGGCAACCACTATATATATGCTCTTACTGCTGAGAAAGTGAGAAAGGATGGAGACACTTCTCTGTAAAACAGAACACAATTTGCGACACAAACCACAGTGAATACACGAGGATGCAAAGAGGTTGTTTTTCAGGCTTTCTTAGGGGTGGAAGTACATGCAGGTTGGCTTTATTTCTAGTACAATATTTCAGCAGTTTCTGGTGAAACAGGTATTATAGGTCAACCTCTCACTAGACTAGCTAGTATCTGTACTGTTATTTCACTTAGTATAGCAACTTGCTATTAAAATTGGGGAATAAAAATCATATACTCTTGGAAAATGAGTTACTTCCTTCTTTGTGTCATGACTTGTTTCAAAACAAAAATATCTTAAAAGAAAAAGCAGAATTAAAACAAAAAATAATTATTTATAATTATTACTGTCTCGGACGGCCAGAGCCGACTCAAGGTGATTTAATAATTATTTGTTCGTTTGGTGGGCTGGTGAATAGAGAGGCTGACAAAGCTTAATGGTTGCAAAACTTTACTTACGCTGCTTGTAGCTGCGACGCTGATGGTCCGATCGTCTGAACAACTATGTTAGTTGTTCCAGCTGGCAGGGCTCAGGCTAGCTCATCCATTCACAAATCAAGCCGGCGGGGAAAGGGTAAGTCTGGGATTGCGCTCGGCGACGGGGAGAAGAATCGATAGGTGATCAGTCTATCGATCAGCTCAGTCGCAAGTCAGATCTCTTTTAGAAGCACTCTGCAGTGCGCTCAAAGTTCTCCGACTTGGGCGGAAGTCGCGCGAAATTTTAAACGGCTAGCAAGCCAATTACTAGCTGCCACGTAGGAATAATTTAGAACTGGCCAATAGCGGGACACAAATTTGCATTCGAATGGCGGGAACTCTCTTGCATCGGGGTTTTTCTGCTGCAACAGAAAACCTTTGCTTTGCAAGAGGCTCTCATGTGGCGGGAAAATTCCATTGTGATAGGCACCAAAAGCACTGGGTTGTGACATGCCCCCTTGCCGACGGCATAACTGGAATTTTAGACACATGAGCACATTATACAGCATCTTTGTTTCGGGATTTACTGACCTGGCAAAGCTTTAACAACCAATAATATATATATATATATATATATATATATATATATATATATATATATATATATATATATATATATATATATATATACAAATAATTTGATAGACCGGTCTTTTTAACAGATTACAAAATACAACAACTTGAACATATAGCAACAACTATTGATCATCGTCTGCTTGGAGAACATCTGTTTGGGACTTCCTTCGTCTAGTAGTTGGTCTGTCTTTTCCTATTAACAGACAATGTCAATAAAATACTTAATAAAATGAGAAAATAGTGTTATAGCAAGTCCTGAGCGGATGGACGTTCACTGTTTTAGTGTCTCCTTCACAACCATCACTCTATTGACTCGAGTGAACTGCAGTCTGGTGCTCGATGAATCTCACAATCGGGCGCTTGTGGGTTACTGCTTAGCTGGAACTAAAACCTGTGAAAAAAGAGAACAACAACACAAAACAAAAGAGACTCATAATTGGATTCACTGTAAGGATACTGGGTGAACGTTGGAACGGTGAGTCATCCAGTTGTGATGAACGACAATAGGAGGACGACTGGGCTTTTCTTCTAATTGGACAGAATAGGTATTAGGATATTGTCCTGACCATTGAACGGTTCCTTTGTGAACTTGTGGATGAGACTGATGGGGGTGCGGTATTGAGATCCACACTAACTCATCTGGATGAAACTTGGGTTCCCAAGCTGGGGGTTTCTGGACATTAGTTTCATCCCATAACGGTTTAGCGGTGTTCAGTGAGATGAGAACATCATGATTGAATTTAGTCCAGTTCTTAAATGTTCCTCCTCCTCTAAGGCGAAGTTGTTCTTTGTACAGGCCTATGTGTCTTTCCACAATGCCGTTGGACTGTGGGTGGAACGGCAGATGGAGATGCCAGGCTACATTGTGAAGACGAGCAAATTTGTCTAGAGCGTTAGAGTTAAACGGGGGTCCCCCATCAGACTGAATCTCATGAGGGGGTTGCCAGGTGGCAAATACAGCAGTTAAGGCAGAAATAACAGCAGTGGCATTGCTTTTTCGTAAGGGAATAACTTGTAACTGTCTTGTTCCCAGGTCGACAACAACTAATCCTTTATTTGGCGGCTTAGACCCTTGGAGGGGTCCTAGCAGATCTACCTGCCAAACTTTTCCTGCCTGAAACTGTGAAGAATCGAAAGCTCCGAGCTGATGTTTGGTTCTATGGCACTTTTCTTTAGCACATATCTCACAGGCCTGAGCTACCTTTTCCCAATCGCGCCAAGCTCCGTATGAGGCCGGCTCCGTAATGGTTCGGCACCAACGTTGATGGCAAGCTCGTGGTCCCGGATGACCGCAATTTTCGTGAAGCCACGCGAGGAATGGATTTACTTCAGGACCGGAGGTAGATGTGATAGCAAGACTATGTCGGTCCGGAGTGGATCTTCTAAGAGCTTATCAATGACCTCGTGTACTGGATCAGTGTCCAGACAGTGTGACTTGGTGTGTTTAACCAACGGGAGCCATGCAAATTTAGTTAACGTTTCCCAGATATCTTGCCAATCATTCAAATTTTCAGTGGGAAAAGCTGTACTCGTAAGAATTTTATAAATGTACTGCGAATCAATTGTGATGATTGGAACGGGTAGTGTATCATCATGATGTGTCAGACAATGTTCTAGGACCTTGAGGAATCCTAACAATTCACATTTTGGGGCCGAATTATCATCTGGGTCGGCTTGAAATATCTCCCTATCGTTACAAGCTTTGCAATAGTACCCATAGCCTCCGCCATGTCAGGAGGTTCCATCTGAGGCCATCCACACCGGGGCAGAAGTTCCATACAGCGTAGGGACCTTCTCCTCATCTTCTGGGCTTGGATCAGGTGCCGTGTCTTCCAACCTCCAACAATGCCAGTTGTAATGGTGAGTAAGTACTAGCGTATTCCAGGTCTTAGACTCCCCCTGAAAATATGGGTCGATTCTTTCTGCATCCAACAAGGGTAATAATGTGGCACTGGGAGCGCGTAACATCCCATGCCCCCTTGCTAATGGCTCCACCAGTTGTTCGGCTAGGAGGATTTTTCCTACATCCCCATATCGATGTTGTGCCGCTTGAAGCATCTTATGGACTGTGTATACTAGCTCATTGCGAGGGTTATGTACGACAGCCCACACGTGGTTTGTGGTGAATCCAAGGGTTACGGTTAGTGACTCACCCAGATCGATGGCATGGAGTGGTGTATCTTTAACCGTGGCTAGCAGGCGAAGCAGATTCTACTGGTCTCCTTTCCTCCAGGGCGTGGACTTTTGGGATTTGTTACGGATCTGTCGCTGCAATTTGGTGAGGAGTGCCAAATCACTAGGTCCATTATAATGTCGATACCAGTTTAAATGACCCAAAAGCTGTTGGAAGTGCCTCTTAGTAGTAGGGAAGAATGTTTTTAATGGATCAATGTTAGGACCCTCGTGCGAGATTCCGTGGCGGATGGAACCGATGTATCAAGTACCAAGGAACGTAATGTCATCTACAGGATGTAGGCATGACTTTTCCTCGTTAATCGTCCATCGCCCACTTTGGAGGTGAGCGACTAGTTGATTGACTATACTAGTAACTACGGAACTATCGTGACCCATGATGGCAATATCATCGACATAACTCCAAATTCTCAATTCTTCCTCCGGGGGAAGAGAGTATGAGGCTTGAAAATTCTTTAGGGTATTATTCATGGCACCAGTGGCCAGTGATGGAACGTTGCAATATCCTTGTGGACAGACCGTCCACCTGTACATTATGCCATCAATACACATATTTAGTATTCCTTCTGGGTCAGTTATCGGGATGGAAAAGAACATGTTTTTTAGATCCAATGTGACTCCGACCCACTTACTTTGTTGGAACTGTGCCATCTCAAACATACATTGTGGCAGAGTAGAAGGATTAGGTTGTTGAAGTACTTGACATCTTTTATTAACCTCTCTATAGTCTACGACTAGCCGGGCTTCGTTAGGCTTTCCAGGTTTTGCAACTCCCCATCCTGATGACAGGTAGGTGCTGGCAGTTACGGTCTTAATACAGCCTCATCGCTCAAGTCGCTGCAGAAGGTCAATAAGGGACTGTTTTAGAGGACCCTTAGTTGGGATTGGTCGATATCGCCAGGTGGAGGTGTTATGAAGCATTGGTCGATGCCAATCCTGTTCTGGGATAATAATGGGTAATGCCTGTAGCACTTGTTCTTTAAGGTCAAGTGCTCTTATCCCCGGGATCCCTAAAATGTTGATGCCCCCTAGAACCGCCTCCAGGGGGTATCGGTGGTCCTGGACCCAAAACTTGACCTTCGTTGTGATGGCGATAGCGTTAAGCCCTTGTACCTTAATTGTTTTGGTGGTCTTTTGGTGAGGTATCATTGAGGTAATCACATTGGTTTGAGCTCCAGTATCGAGAAGGAAGAATATCTGTTGTTGGTCATTCAGATCGGTAGAGTTGTAAACAGTGAGTTCAGTGTATGGATGAGGATCAGTGGGGTCAGGTTTGAGCTGGAGAAGGCCGCCGGCAGAGCCGACGGCCATTACTCGTTTTTTGGTGGGTCCTCGAATTTGAATCCTAATGCTTTGGCCAGATGAGACTGGGCCCTTTCTCCCAAAATTCGCAACTGAGTCTTTGTGAGTCCGTAGTGGGCGAGGAGAAAACCAAACATGTTCCTTTCCTTTGTCGTTCTTTCCTTCGGGGTTCTTGGAGGTGACCACCATGGCTCTCGCCAGGGGGTATACTCTTGACGTCTAGGTCTCAGTGTTTCAGCTGGGTATGCTGAAGGTCAGTCCCTTATATCATCAGAAGTTTCTTCACCTTGCTTCATGAGCACCTGCAGTCATGGGAGATGGCCTAAGAGATTTCCCACTGGCTGACCTGCCATTGGGTTCAAAAAGAGTCGGAGTGTAATGGCATTTGCTCCTCCGTATACTTCCACGAAGGCATCAATAGCTTCCAGGGGCGTTGGAATTGCCCCGGGGTCTGATAGGTGGCGATGAGCCCATCTCTCTTTGCGTTGGATGGCTGTTAGTCCCATTGGATTTGTTCTTGGGGTCCATGCGAGATATGACACCCCAACTATAACCAGGAGGAGTTGCTCTGCAGTAGCCTTCTGAAGACGGCCTTCATGCCAGGTGTGAAATTTGTGGGTTACCTGTCCCACTACGAGCGCTGGGAGCGGGATGGGCCAGTGGGCACTGTCTGTGACCACATTCAGGTCGGTAGCTCGCCCTCTGCTCCATGCCGCTTGTCGGGTCAGGGCACTCGCTTCCTCTTTGTCTAAAATATCAGATCCGAATTCCACTATTAATCGTCCTAACCACATGGCCAAGGTTTCTTCTGGTTTTATTTTAGATTCTCTACAAAGTTCCTGAATTTCTGGTCGGGTGCGTGCACGAGAGATAACAGTGGTACACGTAGTAGCTTCTTCATCCGCAACATGCTTCATCACAGCTATCGGGTGAGCTGCGGCAGAGGAAGAGTTAAATTCTTCATCTGGGAGCGTTGGGTACATCCCTCCTCTCATTGTCCCTTCCCTGTGGCAAGGAGGCGGGGCCGTTGGGAACGACGTCACCTCAGGGGGCGGAGTCGCTAGGCGGATCCCCGCCGGGTCTTCTGAAACTCCGCCCCTCCTTTCCGGGTTCCCCGGATGGCTCGCGCTTCTTTCAGCGCCATTTTCTGCTAGCGGCATCATGCGGCTGGTGCTTTTAATAAGCGTCACTCCGGAGCTCTTTGCTGTCCGCTCCAGCGACTCCTTACCTGCCGTATGCATCTGTGCCTCTAAATTTGCGTATTCCATTAGTAGACCCGCTACTGTACGGAACAGCACATTCATCATTTTTCCCTTCTTCCATTTAGTTAGACCCCATCTCGGCACATGACGGCCCTTAGTTTCCAGATCCTCCCAGAGCTGAACGAGGAGCTCATGGCCCCGTGACTCAGGCACCAAATCCGGACAGTTGAACCAGTCCATGGGGGTGGGTTCCCCTCCTTCCCTTAAGTATCGAATGCATTGAATGAACTCCTGAGTGGGGGTCAGCTTTTCTGCCTTCTGCGCTTTCACCCCGGCTAAGGAGATGGTTGATGTTTCCTCCGGGGGTCGATAATAGACCCGGTCGCTCCCCATTATGCATCCAAACTCCCCAAGGGATAGCTTAGTTCTCCATTCCTTCACTACGGCTTCTTCTCTCTTTACAGAGAAGTAACCATCAATATTTCTTTCCTCCCCTTCTACCGCCTGGTGGTAAGCGATATGCGCCCATAGATCGTTGGCATTCTCTAAGTGGCGGGTCCCGGTGCGCCAGGGGCAGCACCCGATTAGGTTCATCTCTATCACCGTGCCCTTAGATCCCATCCTCGTCGCCATGTCTCGGACGGCCAGAGCCGACTCAAGGTGATTTAATAATTATTCGTTCATTGGGCGGGCTGGTGAATAGAGAGGCTGACAAAGCTTAATGGTTGCAAAACTTTACTTACGCTGCTTGTAGCTGTGGCACTGACAGTCCGGTCATCTGAACAACTATGTTAGTTGTTCCAGCTGGCAGGGCTCAGGCTAGCTCATCCATTCACAAATCAAGCCAGCGGGGAAAGGGTACGTCTGGGATTGCGCTCGGCGACGGGGAGAAGAATCGATAGGTGATCAGTCTATCGATCAGCTCAGCCGCAAGTCAGATCTCTTTTAGAAGCACTCTGCAGCGTGCTCAAAGTTCTCCGACTTGGGCGGAAGTCGCGCAAAATTTTAAATGGCTAGCAAGCCAATTACTAGCCACCAAGTAGGAATAATTTAGAACTGGCCAATAGCGGGACACAAATTTGCATTCGAATGGCGGGAACTCTCTTGCATCGGGGTTTTTCTGCTGCAACAGAAAACCTTTGCTTTGCAAGAGGCTCTCATGTGGCGGGAAAATTCCATCGTGCCGAGGCACCAAAAGCACTGGGTTGTGACAATTACCTCCTGACAGATCCTCTTATACATTTTTAAGACATGGGGGGGGGGGTATTCCTAGGATTGGTAGCCTAAAAATATGAAATATTATTTCATTGTTTTGTAACATATTAGGTTAAGCAATGCAGGTAGCTCAATAAAAGCCCTAAATTGATAATCAGAACCTCCATGGTGATGGCTCTGCTTGCTATAGTACCTGTGGTCTCTATCAGGATTTCTGTTCCTCTGTTCTTGATCTTGGAGGGACGCTTAGGGTACATAGAGACATTACATTTAGATTGATCTAACTAGAGTTAGGTTTCTCTAAATACTCATCAGTGCAGAAGTTTGTGGAGGTTTAAATTGGGCCAAAAATGACAAGCCCAATCTAAGTTAGTTTTACATAAGTGGACTAACTTAATGTGGGAATGGGTTAACCTGATCTGGAAAACATCTGCATGTGTTTGGAGTAGGAAAGCCCAACCGCTTGCCCCAACCTTAAACCATATTCTTCCTACCCCTGACCCGGCTATTTTTAGCCACCCAGACCCCCAATCCACAGACAACCTGCCCTTGTGGACCTGCCAACCCCACAATCCTGTCAACCCCTTCCCACCCACCCACTAACTTCCCCCTTCCTCCAACCCGATCTTGCTGGTCCTTCCTCCCCCTGAGTTTCTTACCTGAGTTTTTTATACCAGGTATTGATGAATGTCTGTATGTGCCACTTCCAGTCTATTATCGCATGGCTTAAAGTAAGCTGCATGCTTGTAGGCTGGGTGTGCTGAATGTTTTTAGGCACCCTTGGATGGCAAATCTTGAAGGGCAACCAACAGATGAGAGTGGCAAAATTTTTTTGTATCTTGTTTTATGGGGAATTTTTCACCAGTTTCTGCCTACAACATATCTGGGCGTAGTATAGCAAATGATCGTAATTGCCCTGATGGTGAGTCCCACAGCAGGAGGTGGTTCTGCAGACAGTGTGGCCCTGTCCCATGAAGAGATTTGTAGAGGAGTATCAGACCTTAACATGTATCTGGTAGTAAGTGGATAGCAAGTTGTGAAACCCCAGCATATTACATTATCTTTGGTTATCACATTCAGGAAATGAATTGCTATTGTATGCACAAACTGTTGTCCACAAAAAGTTATAGTAGTCCAGGCCGTAGGACACAAAGGTACAGGTTTTCTTATCAGATCACCATCAGATTGCCTCTTTTAATCTGTAAAAGATTCTATGGATACAGTCATCAGCGTGGCCCAAAGCTACACTTAATCTTGGTTCAAAAGGCAGTGTTCAGAGAGCTGGGTTGCTAGCTCATACATCAACTTAACATTTGGGCTAGTCTTAGTTGGTCTAATGAGCATAGGTATGAACTCTCATCCTTGATCACCTATGCCCCAATCTGGAATATTTATAAAGTTGGGTTGTATATATATATTAAGAACCCTAGTAGTCAGCCCCACAACATGTGCTTGACCAGTGGAAGTATGTCTGATTTGCAGTGCTTGCATGCTGCTTGATTAGTTAAAAAGGGACATCAGGGTTTTATTTATATCTAGTTGTGGCAGTGGTCTGCAGCCTGCTTAACACAATGCATCCTGTGTGTGGGCTCTCTTGCCTAAGAACTGTGTGTGGGCTGTCTTGCCCATGACTCCTGGATCACACTCAGCTGTGTAACAAAATCCACCAGATTAAAATATTCTATGCTCTAGGTTTTTTCAAAACCTACATGTTGGCTCTTTCACCATTAGTTTTATTTTGGTCCCATTGGTTGGCTGGGGGAGATAGGAGGAGAGAGATTCTGCTGTCATCCTAACCTCAGCCAAGTTCTTTGGGGTTGCTAGCACAATAGATGAGAGGGAATTGTGACTTGCTCCTGCTAAGGATCACAATGGAGGAAAAGCTTCATTTGTACTCTGTCATCCATCCTTGAGCAGCTGAAGAGATCTAGTCACAATTAGGCCCTTATTCTAAAACAGTGGTTTTCAACCTTTTTTCATTTGTGGACCCCTAAAAATTTTGAATGGAGGTGGGGACTTCTTTGAATTGTAAGTGTGCATATTCACATACTTTTGATTGATCATAGTCAACTTTCACAAATGTAGATGTAGACATAGTCTGAGGATCCCCAGGGGTCCATGGACCACAGGTAGAAAAGCACTGCTCTAAAAGGCTCAGACTGTGATCCCCAGAGTCAAACTTGCTCCACATGAAGTCCCATTGAAATCAAATAAAGTACTACTCAGTGTCAAAAGCAAAGTCAGAATCTAGCTCTAACTAAACTAAGGTGTGACCTGGATCCTTTGTGAGCATGGGAATATTTATTTTCATTTGCACTACAGTTATTTATAAAGCTTGATCTTTTCTGGTTTGGTGAGCCATTCTTAACAATTAAAACATGAATTACTTTACCAACATAAAAAGGACCTTAAAGTGATACTTATTCTATTTCTCATTTCCCTGTCTGTTTGCAAATGTATTGTTGCCTTTGACTGTATTAAAGTATCTTTGTGGCACGATCACTTTAATTCCCTATCATTTTCAGGCCTAAAAGTAGGGAGGCAATTTGCTTCTCAAGTGACATCTCTACTGATTTCAGTGACCATCTGGTCAATTTTAAATCCAGAGAAATAAGGGCTACAGGAGACAGCCTAATTTGTCCTCCCGTCCCCCTGCCCACGTCCAAACCTAGTAATTTTTATCCAAAAAGTGTTCCTTTTTGAGCAGAAAGTAGCAAATTCTTCTACTGCATCTCACTTGTGCTGTTAGAACTTGGGTAAATCTAAGTAAGTTGTTGTCCAGAAAAAAGAAAAAAAGATGCACTATTGTCCAGTTTTTGTCTCGGAGTTTGGTATTTCTGGTAGGGTGCATAGCACTATACAACTATAGAGAGAGGTAGTTAGCTACATTAGTCTGAAGTCAGACCAAAGGGAGGGGTAGATATACACCTCATAGACTAACTAAATAAGATGTCTAAAGAACACAAGCTTTTGTGCATCTGATAAGGTAAACTCAAGTTCACAAAAGCCTGTGCTCTTTCTATATATCTTATTTAGTTAGTTCCTTAAGGCAGGGGTTGGCAACCCCTGGCACGAGTGCCAAGCATGGCACATGAGGCCATTTTGCTTGGCACGCCGCAGCCAGCCCTGGCTCCAGGTAGCTGCTGCCAGTGTTGGAACCTGGGCTGCTCTCAGCAGGGCTTGCAGCATTCCAGCTGCCTGCTGGGAGAAACCCAGGATCCCAGCTGGCAGTAGCTCCCCAGAACCAGAGCCCGCGGAAGGTGGAAGGCTCCAAACAGCTGTGCAGGCACACAGCACCTTGGGACAGACAGTGGGGCAGCGCAGTCCGCCCTGAGGTGCCCGTGCAGTCTGCCAGCACGGAGCTGATGCCGGAGCTGTGTAGCACGGTGCAGCTGCTTGCACTCTGCCCGCTGCCTGCTGCAGCTGCCCAGAGCCTGGGCTAGCTACAAACAGCTGCTCTGGGCTCATCACCTCCGTGCCAGGAGTGGGGGAGAGACCAGGGCTGCACTGCCTCAGGCCCCTCCCCCACCACCCACTCCAAGGCAAGCCTGCATGTGCCGGTGCGGAGCTGATGCTGGAGCCTGGCACCACTGTTTGGAACCTTCCGGCTGCAGCCAGTCCTGGCTCTGGGGAGCTGCTGCCAGCCAGGATCCCGGGCTGCTCCCAGCAGGCAGCTGGGACACTACAATCCCTGCTGGGAGTAGCCCGGGCTCCAGCAGCTACCCAGAGCTGGGGTAGGGCTGGGGGGCAGGGGCTTTGGGTGGGGGGCAAGGGGCACAAGCAGGGCATCCTGCCATGTACCCCTTCCCCTCGTTTTGTTTTTCTGCCATGCCGGCACTCCGGCACCTTCCAAAGTAGGCATTGTGGTGTTTTTTGGCACTCCAGCCAAAAAACATTGCCTACCCCTGCCTTATGGTGTATATCTACCCTAACTTCTACTATGCTAATACCTCAGGATGTGATCCAACTTGGGTATCAAAGGCTTCAATGGGAGTTTGAGCAGCCATGTGTAACTGGGACTCTACTGGTGACTACTGACTTCAGTAGATTATGCCTGCTTCCACCAGGACTAAATCTGACCCCAAGAGTCTCTTGAATACCTCCAGCCAAAATCAAAAGCCAAAGAAAGAACTGTCCAAACCTGTTTAACTACACTGAGTTGAGAGACATTTCTCTTACTTGTCTACACTTCACTTCTGTTTTTATCATCCATTTTTAAAATCGTGCATGGGCTTAGTAAGCTCTGGGTCATCTTTAATTTAGATATTTTTATGTGAATTTTGTGCTGCTGAGAGGTGCTATATCCCAACCCTGGAGACAAAAATCCACAGTTTTGTCACAGAACCGGTTGCATAATTGCAAGGTAACCATGTTGGCTGGTCAAATGCTTTAGCAGTCATGTGAAAGGAACACTTGTAGTGCTGTAAACAATTCCCTTGCAAACAACAACCTTTGTTAGAGCAAAACATGGCAGTTTTATAATATGAAATTGTGCCCCAGAGGACCTGGACTGGGATAGGTTCATTTCAGATAGGTCACCTCTGGTGTTAAATTTTAGTCAAGTGCCATCTTGTGGTAGAATGAACCAGCAAGCTATTGATGAAATTTTCCCCAAGCCTATGACCAGTCCTCTGAAACATACACACATAGGAACCTTTGAAAAAGAATGATGCATTTTTAGTCTTGCACTAATTTTGTTTTCCTCAAGCCTCCAGAGTCTCAACTGTGCATATGTCTCTATTAATTTGAAGAAGGAATGTATTCATTACTAGTATGACATTTTCAAACATTAAGTGCAGGTAGTTACTAAAGAATTAACTTGTGTTATGACTTCTGGGTTCCAGTAATGTGCAGGAGCAGAAAAGTTGTAAATTGCCTAGATTGGGAAATGACTATTTTTTTTAATAAGCTGAGAGGCCTCTTTCTGTACATCATTAATACTGTCTAAATAAGCTTATGTCTTTGCAAAAACTTTCCTCATTTTCTAAATCTCCAGCATAGCCACTGTAATGTAGAATGCAATAAAGGCTATTGGCAAGTGTTATATTTCTGTCCTTTCTACATTATACTTTATCTCTAAAAGGATGCAGTGGAGACAGCTCACAGCCCTACTCCTTTTCTATATTTTGCTGTGTAGTTTTCCCTTAGGTGCAATTTTCATTGAGCTCTGTAACAGAGTGCAACCCTTAGTGACCTCTAGGGGTGCCTGTGGGCACTCCTGAGTCTCTTTATGTTTGTCCTTCCAGCTGGTAACTATATATGCCAGCTTTCACTAAATCCTTCATAGTACAAACAGATGTGTTGAATGTGGCTATTGGTGTAGTGTTGGTCCAAAAGGAGGGAGGAGATGAACGTCCAATAGCATATACAAGTAGAAAATTACACCTACATGAGAAGAATTATGTCACAAGAGACTCCCCTTCACTCGCCTGCCACTTCTTGATGTTTCTTTGGGTTCTGAAGAGGAGGCTGCCCCAGGGTTTCCCAGAGTAGGGTCTATGCTAATGAACACCTTGCCGTGATAAACTTCAGCCTTAAGGGCTCCTTGCACACTCCTACCTTCCCTTTATGTGCCCCATGCCTTGCAGGTGTTGCCTGTATAATGTCCCTTTGTGAGGGCTTCAACCTCCTGAGCTTCTGCCCCCTTTTCTCTGGATAGGCCTACCAGCTAAGGTCCATGATCTAAGACTTGACTTGGAGGCCCTAGTCCTACAAACCACTCTGGGGTCCTGGCCCTTTATACCATGGCACTCCCCGATCTCTTTAATGCTGCACCCCTGTGGTGCTAAATTATTGAAGCCTCAGCCTTCTTTGGCTTTGCCCCTTATTCTATAGCTAGGTCTCCCAGCTTGGGCCCACTTAATTGTCAAACACTCTTTTTCTATTGTGGCATAATTCTTCTCATGTAGGTGTAATTTTCTACTTATATATGCTATTGGACATTTGTGTCCTCCCTCCTTTTGGACCAACACTGCACCAATAGCCACATTCGACGCGTCTGTTTGTACTATGAAGGGTTTATTGAAAGCTGGCATATATAGTATTGGGTGTAAACATAGCATACCCTTCACCTTTTGGAATGCCCTCTCTGCCTCTGGCATCCACCTTATCAGCTCCATCCAGTGTCCGCCCTGCCTCTGGCTCCAGCCCTTATCAGCTCCATCAAGGCTACTACTGGGTTTGCAAACTGAGTCATGAACTTCCTATAATAATTTTCTAGTCCCAAGAAAGCCCTCACCTGCTTCTTTGTGCAGGGAGATTGGTACCTTTGTAATGCTTCCATTTTATTCCACTTGCAGCTTGCCACTCCCTACTTGAAACCCAAGGTACCTTGTTTCTTCCTTGCCAATCATGCATTTTTTCAGATTGACTGTTAGCCTGACATTCCTTAAGTCTTGCAATACAGCTTGTGGTACTGTTAGATGTCTGTTCCAGTCCTTGATGTACACAATGATATTGTCTATATAGGCTGCAGCATAACCCTTGTGAGGGACCAAGTTTCTATCCATTAGCTGTTGAAATGTAGCCACAGCTCCATGTAACCCAAACTTAACTTGATAAAACTGAAAGCAGCAACCAACCCACAAATATTATCAATCTCTCCACACACACACTTACCAAAACTGAATAATCTGTCCTTTCTAAAGGCCTAAATTTCTGTCCAGAAAAATACCCTAATAAACTACTTCAATGTGGAGAACTAGAAGAATTCTCCTGATGCCTCCGCCTCAAGGCATATTTCCATGACCAAACTGAACCCACTAACAACAACAACTCATCCTCTGACAACATTCAGGAAAAGAGCAATGCCAAAAATCCCCCCCCAAATTATATTAGACACCTCGCAGTCAACAAAACCCTAACCTTGACTGCTACATTGACTGCTTCAGGGAAAGAATGAACAATGAAATAATCAGCAACACACACCACCATAACAACCTCTCTCTACCAGAGAAGAAGGCCATAGAATCTCTAAGATCTAACCACCAAATAGTAATAAAACCAGAAGACAAAGGAGGAGCCATAGTCATCCTAAACCGTGAAGACTACATAAAGGAAGCCAACAGACAGCTCTTTGACACCACCTACTACAAAGAACTACGAGAAGATCCTACTCCCCTTTTTACCAAGAAACTCAACAATACCATCAAATCATTTCCATCAAGACTACAAGAAAAACTACAGACCTTGATCACCCCACTACATAACCTAGGGACTTTTTGCATGTTCCCTAAAATCCACAAACAAGGGAACCCTGGAAGACCTATCATATCCAACCATGGGATCCTAACTGAGGAAATATCAGGTTTCGTTGAATCAATCCTAAAACCGCTCATCACCCACAGAGCAAGTTTTGTACAAGACACTACAGACTTTCTACAGAAACTTAAAAACATAGACCACCTTCTCAGCAACACCCTCCTAGCCACCATGGATGTTACCAGCTTATATACCAACATCCCACACCAGGATGGCGTCCAAGCCTGCCTTACATATCTACAGGAACAAGATTACAACTCAGAATACAGACCCAAATATATTACTGACCTTGTACACTTCATCCTCACACACAACAATTTCACTTTTAATAACCAACACTTCCTTCAGATGATGGGAACAGCTATGGGCACCAAAATGGCCCCACAGTATGGCAAACTTTTTATGAGCCACCTGGAAGAAGAATGCCATCAAACCCTTGGTATACTTAAGATATATCTATGACATCTTCATCATTTGGACTGAAAACGTACAATCTCGATTGAGTTCCATCAGAAATTAAAAATCACCATCCCTCCATCCAGCTTTCTCTAGAATACTCCAACACCAACATCTCCTTTTTAGACACAATGATCAGTATCCAGAATGATAAATTACAGACCACGTTATACAAGAAACCGACAGACAAACATACATATCTGCACAGAACCAGCAATCACCCTAAACACACCAAAAAAGCTGTGATATACAGCCAAGCCCTCAGATACCACTGCATTTGCACTGAAGACAACACCCAGGATTGCCACCTCACCAATCTTAAAAAGGCTTTCACCCAACAAGGACACTCCTCCAGAGAGATAGATCACACCTACATCTACTACAGACCTTAACCAGAAACAAGAGCTGGACCAGGATTTCACCAGGGAACTGGCTGAGGCTGTGCGCTTTCAGTGCATGGTTGTCATGGGAGACTTCAACTACCCAAACAACTCATGGGAAGAGCACTCGGCCAAATCTGATCGGTTGCAAAGCTTCCTCACATGCGTGGACAAACTCTACCTGACTGAAGAAGTCTATGGGGTGATGAGAGGTAAAGCGTTGTTGGACCTGGTACTGGCCAAAGGGGGTGACAGAGCCAGTGACCTAAGAATTGATGGAAAGCTGGGTGATAGTCAGTCAGCAATACTGAAGTCCTTGATTTCAGGAAAGATGATTTTGACAAGCTCTGGAGGCTCGTTGCCAAGGCCCTGTGGGACCACAACTTGACTGGAAGAGGAGTCGAAGAGGAATGGTTGCTCCTCAAGGGAGTGATCTTGATAGCACAAGGGATGGCCATCCCATCTCGGAGGAAGGGTAGCAAAAGGGTGCAGCAACCCCCTTGGCTCAGCAGAGAACTCGAGGATCTCCTATGCCTCAAAAGAGAGACTTATAAAGGATGGAATGCTGGAAGTACCACCGAGGAGGAGTACTCAGCACTGGTCCATACCTGCAGGGAGAAGATCAGGAAAAGTAGAGCTGCAACTGAGCTCCATCTGGCTTCACATATCAAGGAAAACAAAAAGTCCCTTTTCAGATATGTAGGGAGTCAGAAAAAAAGCAAGGGTAACATTGGACCCTTGCTGAACCAAATGGGATGGCTGATAACCAACACCCAGGAAAAGGCCAATTTGCTTAATGGGTACTTTGTATCGGTCTTTCATCAGTCCAATGGGACCGCCCTGCCTAGCAAGATGTGTGATGGCAGGGTGAGGGCATATGACCTTCAAGTCAGCTGGTCCTGACAGATTACACCTTAGGGTACTCAAGGAGCTGGCAGGTGTCATAGCCCAACCATTGGCAAAAATATTCGGAAATTCATGGTGCTCAGGTGAAGTACCTGAAGACTGGAAGAAGGCCAATGTGGTACCCATCTTCAAGAAAGGGCAGCAAGTAGATCCTGGAAATTACAGGCCAATCAGCTTGACCTCAATCCCTGGTAAGAGTGTTGAGAAAATTACCAAGGAGACCCTTCTGGATAAACTAGCTGAGGGCAACATCCTGAGGGATAGCCAGCACGGGTTTGTCATGGGTAGGTCTTGCCTGACCAATCTCATTTCCTTCTATGACCACATGACTTAACACCTGGACAAGGGAGAAGAAATTGATGTCATATACCTGGACTTTAATAAAGCCTTTGATCTGGTGTCCCATGACCACCTCGTGAAAAAATTTGCCAACTGTGGCCTTGGCTACACCACAGTCGGATGGCTGGGAATGGCTCTGAGGTTGGACCCGGAGAGTAGTGGTCAATGGCAGTGAGTCATTATGGCACTCCATGACAAGTGGCATCCCCCCAGGCTCTGTCCTTGGACCGGTTCTCTTCAACATGCTTATCAATGATGTGGAAATTGGTGTCAGAAGTGCTCTGGCTAAGTTTGCCGATGACACTAAACTTTGAGGCATAGTGTCCACACCTGAAGACAGGCTAGTGATCCACGCTGACTTGGATAAGCTTAGTAAGTCAGTGGACACAAACCTGATGACGTTCAATACCAAAAAATGTAAGGTACGCCACCTCAGGGAAAAAACCCCTGCAGCATGCGTGCTTGCTAGTACCACTGCTAAAAGAGACATGGGGGACATGACTGACCACAAGATGAACATGAGCCACCAATGTGATGTCACAGCTGGTAAAGCAAACAAAACCATGGCTTGCATCTATAGATGCTTCTCAAGTAAATCTCAGGATGTCATCCTCCCACTGTACTCAGCCTTGATGAGGCCACAGCTGGAGTACTGCATCCAATTCTGGGATCCGCAATTCAAGAAGGATGTCAAGAAGCTTGAGAGAGTCCAGAGGAGAGCCACGCACATGATCAGAGGGCAAGAGAATAGGCCTTATGAAGAGAGGCTGAGAGCCATGGGACTCTTCAGTCTGGAAAAGTGCAGGCTCAGGGGGAACCTGGTGGCTGCCTATAAGTACACAAGGGGTGTTCATCAGGATCTGGGAGAACATCTGTTTACCAGAGCGCCCCAAGGAAAAACAAGGACCAACAGTCATAAACTCCTACAAGACCATTTTAGGCTGGATATGAGAAAAAAATTCTTTACTGTCTGAGCCCCTAGGACCTGGAATAGCCTCCCTCCAGATGAGGTGCAGGCACCTACTCTGGACTCATTCAAGAAATGCTTGGATGCTTATGTTGCTGGAGTCCTTTGACCCTAGCTGACTTCCTGCCCCTGGGGCAGGGGGCTGGACTTGATGATCTTTGAGGTCCTTTCCAGCCCTAACATCTATGAAATCTATGCATGTTGTGGAGCCCCACGTTGAGGCTCCCTATGCTCCAGCCAGTCTCTCCCCAGCTGGCTGGGGTGCAGTGGGCCTCAATACAGGGGAGCAGGCAGCTCTGGGCTGGCTGCACCCCTGTCTCTGCATGCATCAGTACAGGGACTCTGCTGTGGAGCCTCAGTATAGGGGCTCTGTGCTGAGGCACAGTGTGTCTTGAGACAGGGGAGCAGGTAGCTCCCAGGGCTGCCTGCTCCATCTTGAGGCATACTGTGCCCCAGACAGCTGCTCTGAGGCTGGCTGGGGTGCAGTGTGCCCCATTGCAGGGGCTCCATGTGTCACTTTTTTTTTCAGGGTTTTTTTTTTGCTACTGGGAAATCCCTGTAGCAAAATTTGCTGTGCAGTTTAATGCACACAGTTTACGGTGCACAATTTAACATGTAACATGTACTGTTTGTTGCACTGCAAAGAGGTCTGTGGAGCCACAAATGTGCTGGCATGTCTGGATCTGGCCTTTGAATTGTCTTGCAGAAGAATGATGAGTACCTTCTTTTTTCATAGTTTCATACATGCTGGGGTTGGAAGAGACCTATTAGATCATTGAGTCTGACCTCCGGCCCTGGGAAGGAATGAGTGCTGGGGTCAGGTGACCCTAGTCAGGTGTCTGTCCAATCTCCTTTTAAACACCTCCAAGGAAGGGGACAGCACCACCTCCCTTAGAAGCTTATTCCATATTTTGACAACCCTCACTGTAAAGAATTTTTTCCTGATGTCCAATCTGAATTTGCTCTCTTCCAGTTTGTGGCCATTATTTCTAGTTACCCTGACAGGCACCCTGGTAAACATTGTATCCCCTATTTCTTGCTGCTTTCCCCCCCCCCCCCCCCCATGAGTTTGTAGGCAGCCAAGAGATCACTTCTCAGCTTCTTCTTTTTGTTACTAGGCAAAAGATAAGAGGTCAAAATCAATTGCAAAGGTTTATGCAAATTAATTGCAAAGAAATTATGTTTGGATTAAAATATTTCAGATTCTGTTTACCCCATTCCTTAAAGGGATGAGCCTGAGGCACTGTGAGAGGGAAGAACATGTATCTCTTTATTAAAACTATGTGTCTCAGTTTACTCAAGAGAAGCACCTTAAATGGAGCAACCTCAAAATCACTAATACCATATTTAGTCACATACCCCATGCACTCTCCCGACAAAAAACAGCCCTCCAACATTGCAGTATGTCTCTTAAGTAGAAAGGCTGATTTTTCATCACTGGAATAGAAGAATGGAGGAATAGATACAGAGAAACACTGCTGCAAGATGTCTGTCATACTCTTCCTTCTAGGAGCTTCAGAGGGATGTGGTGGAGTTCACCTTTCAGGGTCAGAGCTACAGTGTTAACACAACTGGAGCTGTTGCAGTCAAGATCCCCTGCATTCAGCTATTCTGGAAGATTTTTTTTCTTCATCCTGACTTCCTCAATGGATGTGTATCTTATTTGGTATGCAAGAACATACGGTAGCTTTGGAATTTCTTTGCCAGGGTACCCTTTAAAAAAAAATTAAACCACCCAAAAGCACAGACTAGGTAATCAGAGTTTCATCTTTAACTTGAAGCCAAGATGTCTCAGATGTTCACTGTCAGAATATCAGGAGATATTTTCCATATATATCATATTTTTTAATATCAGAAAGGAGAAAACTAAATGGAATCCAAAAAACCCCAGAAACTTCAGCCTCTGTTCAAATAACTCTCTAATCTGATTGATCCATAATTCCAGAAAACAACCAGTTAAAATGGCCTAGTTCTTGTACTAGTTTAGTAATACTTTATTGCGTAAGTCCTCATGTTTATTTTAAACAGGACTGCTTTTGGAATAAGAAACTATTTATGGATGGCAGCCATAGTCTTAAGTAAATTAGAAAAAGCTATACTTTTCTTCTTTCTCTCCCCTGTCTGGTTAACTAAAATGTGTAAAGCTTAAATTGAGCTATGACAAAAATAACTTATAAAATTATTTATTTTTCCCTCCAGGGAGTTTCACCCATTGAGTTTAATTAAAGCTTTAAGATGAGAGAGAACTTGCCAGCTTTGGAGTTGTTTTCATTGCAGTCTTTTTGTATTTAATTAAAATTAATACCTTAGAATTTTAGTAGCAAAAGTACAATAACAACTGAGGTCCACTGTGCCTCATTCCTGACATTGTGGGGTCAAAATATACTTCCCTCTTTCTAGTCAGCCTCTGATTCTGTCAACAAGGGTACCAATTACAGTTAATTGTCATGGTGTAGTTCATGATCAGGGTGCCAGTTGATTCAGAGAACTTTTGTTCCCTACTGACCCAACAATTAATATTGCTCACAACTCTAATTTTAACCTTCCAAAGATTTTAAGACCAAAAGGGACAGTCATGATCATGAAGTTTAACCTCCTGCATAGTACAGTCCATCAATTTTTACTAAGTGAATCCTAAATAAAACCTGTAACATCTGACTAAGCCAGTGTAGCACGTCCATGGCCACAGGGGCAGCTGTGATTTCCACTGGAGGCCGTGCAGCCCCTGCTCAGCTTAGACTTGGCTGCAGCTCTTCCCATGAATCTCATTCGTTATGCTTGATCTTAATGAAGGTTTTATAAAAGGGAGATAGAAGAAGAATAGCCTTCTTTCTCCCTCCAGTCTGTGGTCTTGTGCTCTACCTCTCTCTCTCTCACAAGATAACTCCTGGGACCCTTCACCTCCATGGGCTTTCCTGCAAGTCTAAAAATCTTCCTCCAAGTTCCCACTGAGTCCTCAGGGCTTCCTGGGCACAATCCTGGCTCCAAAACTCAACCTTTGGACAGCCCATACGCTTTCCTCCAGCACCCATATGCAGTTCATAGATTTCATAGACATTAGGGCTGGAAGGGACCTCAGAAGTTCATCGAGTCCAGCCCCCTGCCCCAGGAGCAGGAAGTCAGCTAGGGTCAAAGGATCCCAGCAAGATAAGTGTCCCAATTTTTTCTTAAAAGAGCACAGAGTAGGTGCTTGTACCACCTTTGGACGGAGTCTATTCCAGGCCTTGGGGGCTCAGACAGTAAAGAAGTTTTTCCTTATGTCCAGCCTAAAATGGTCTTCAAGGAGTTTGTGACCATTTGACCTTGTCATCCCTTGGGGCACTCTGGTGAACCGGCATTCCTCCAGATCCTGATGTACACACCTTATATATTTATAGTCAGCCACCAGGTCACCCCTGAGCCTACACTTTTCCAGGCTGAAGAGTCCCATGGCTCTCAGCCTCTCATCATAAGGCCTGTTCTCTTGTCCTTTGATCATGCATGTGGCTCTCCTCTGGACTCTCTCAAGCTTTTCCACATCCTTTTAAAATTATGGAGCCCAGAATTGGATGTGGTACTCCAGCTGTGGCCTCACCAAGGCTGAGTACAGTGGGAGGATGACATCCTGAGATTTATTTGAGAAGCATCTATAAATGCAAGCCAGAGTTTTGTTTGCTTTACCAGCTGTGACATCGCATTGGTGGCTTATGTTCATTTTGTGGTCAATCATGACCTCCAAGTCCCTTTCGGCTGTGGTGCTAGTGAGTGTAGCACTATAGCACTAGCCTATAAGTGTGATATGGGTTTTTCTTCCCCAGGTGGAGTACCTTACATTTATCAGTATTGAACATCATCAGGATTTTATCCACCCACTTCCTAAGCCAGTCATTGTCAGCCTGGATCACCAGCCTATCCTCAGGTGTGGACGCTCTACCTCAAAGTTTGGTGTCATTGGAAAACTTGGCCAGTCCATTTCTGACACCAAGGTCCACATTGTTAATAAAGATGTTAAAGAATATAGATCCAAGGATGGAGCCTTGGGGGACATCACTGGTTATAGAGCGCCATGTTGATTCACTTCCATCGACTACCTCTCTCTGGGTCCGACCTTGGAGCCAGTTCCCCAGCCTATCGGACTGTGATGTAGCCAAAGCCACAGTTGGCCAATTTTTTCATGACCAGATCAAAGGCTTTTTTAAAGTCCAGATATGATGTCAATCTCTTCTCCCTTGTCCAGGTGATATGTCACCTGGTCATAGAAGGAAATGAAATTGGTCAGGCAAGACCTACCTGCAACAAACCCATGATGGCTGTCCCTCAGGATGTTGCCATCAGCCAGTTCGTCAAGAATGGTCTCTTTGATAATTTTTTTCCAAAATCTTCCCAGGGATTGAGGTCAAGCTGATTGGCCTGTAGTTCCCCAGATCTACTTTCCTCCCTTTCTTGAAGATAGGCACTACATTAGCCTTCTTCCAATCCTTGAGTAGAATAGACAGACTACAAAAGTGGGCAGATGAGAATAGGATGGGGTTCAACGTAGATAAATGCAGGGTGCTGCACCTTGGGAGAAGGAATGCACAGCATACATACAGGCTGGGGAGTTCCCTTCTTGAACCTGTTCAGCCTCAGCAAGAGGAGGCTGAGGGGGGACCTGGTGGCTGCCTACAAACTCATCAAGGGAGATCAAGAGCAAATAGGTAGAGTCCTTTTCTCCCCAGCACCACCTGGGGTGACAAGGAACAATGGTAATAAGCTGATGGAGAATAGGTTTAGGTTAGAGATCAGAAGGCAATATTTTACAGTTAGGGTGGCCAAAATCTGGAACCAACTTCCCAGGGAAGTGGTCCTCGCCCCTACCTTGGGCAAATTCAAGAGGAGGTTGGATGATCACCTGTCTGGGGTCTTGTGAACCCAGCATTGATTCCTGCCTGTTGCAGGGGGTCAGGCTAGATGATCTGTTCAGGTCCCTCCTGACCCTAGCTACTATGAATCTAGGAGAAGGCTATGGAGTGGGCTGTGGTCTTCCATAGCCCCTCCCCAGCACCACCACTGCCCCTCCCCCCACAAGCCCTTTCCCTTACAACACACTTACCAGCTGGACCTGGCTGCTCTACTGTCCACCTGTGTGCTGCGCTTCAGCTGCGCACATGCACATATAATTTATCAGCCACATTAGGTCTGCATACACTCTACAACTTTTTAAGTACCCCTAGGATTACACGTACCCCTGGTTGACAACCACTGATCTAATAGTATCTCATTTGCTTGTCAGAGAACTCAGGTAGAACTTAGGTTTGGCAGGAGGTTATACATGGCCTGATTTGGGCTTTATAGACTTGAAGCTTAGTGTTTCTTGGGATGAGTTTGGGTTACAAGTTACAATGCAAAGTAGTCTCTATTTCCTGCTTCCATTCCTCCTTTAATTTTTTCTTTTATATTACCATCCTGTGCTATGATAGAACCTAAATACTTGAAGTGGCTCACTTGCGTAAAATTTGTGTTGTTTATTGTTACACAAGGTCCCTGGTTTACTTCTGTCCTATGTACCAGCAGATACTGTGTTTTATCCATGTTCACTTGTAGTCTGATTTTTTTTGCCTCATTTATTAGTTGGTACAGAGTTTCTATATCATGGAGCTTCTATTCATGCTTTCACTTATGAGAACAATGTCATCACTTATGTGAGGACTTTATATTCTCCATTCATTTGAACTCCTCCCCACATGTTATTTATGCTCTTGATTACTTTTTACAGTGCCAGGTTGAATAGGATTGAAGACAGACCATCTCCCTGTCTCAGTCTAGTTCTAATTGGGTAGCCATCCAATGTTCCTCTGTAGGTGCTAATTCTGTTCCTTGATTTGTGCATGCAAAATTAATTAGTTCAATCAGTTTGTTGGGAAATACTAATTCAGCCAATATGGCCCAAAATATTTCTCTGTGGCTGTGTAGATGAAATGAGGGGCACGTGTGCACAACATTTTAAAGTGGGCTAAATGCTTTTGCACCGCTTTAATGGTGTCGGTGTTTGCACGCCTCAGTGGTGTATTGCACATTAATTCCAGCTGCTGTAGGAAATTTGGCGGTGTAATGCTCCTTAAATGACTTGGGGCTCAGCAAACTAAAACTCCTCTGAGTTTGTTGCCCCTACAGTCACAGAGTGAAGCATCAGTCTCTGTGCAGCTCGGGGGCTCTGCAGGAAGCCCTGCAGGCAGCCTGGCAGCAGGCTTGCAAAGCAGGCTCTATCCAAAAAAAGTGGTGATCTTGATCTTTCCCCCTGCCCCATCCCTGCGGAGCCTGCCTGCCTGAGTTGCATGGGGGCAGTGCTTCCCTCTGTGGCTGCAGTATCCCTCAGGACTACCCGAGCTGGGTGCCTGTGGGTGGGTGCTGCCTGGGAGGGAGCTGCTGCCGCCATGGAGGAAAGCATCATCCCCCCTCTTGCAGCCCAGGGACCACTCTGCCTGCTGGCAGCTTGCCCCTCCCTCCCTCCGCCTCCTGCTGGAGAGGCAGGTAAGTCAGCAGGGTGTGTTGACAACACAGGGGTTTAATTGGCCCTAAATTGAAGTGGTGTTTTTTAAAACCCACCAATTTAATTTAGGGCCCCCATTTCATCTCCACATGCCTAATGTAGGCTATCACAGGCTTTGTAGAAGTCTATGAACAAAGTGTGTACACTTTGATTATATTCCCATTTTGTTTTGACTGTTTGTCTTGATGAAAGTTTTTATTTGTCATTGATTTATTCTTAAGGAATCTGCGCTCTGTCTGTATGCAAATGTACATACAAAATACATGCATGTACACACACCTTTATTTTTATGAATGGCTCAGTGGCCTGATTTTCATTGGTATATTGAACTAGATGTCCTTATTTCAAACATAACCGTTCAAAATTATGATTAGATACTTGCACCTACTTTTAGAAGTGCATGTAAGTTTCATAGAGTCCATGAAGTTTGTAGACTTCTCAGCACCTCTGAAAACAAATGGAAACATTTACTTCATTTCCTGACTGTGCTGAGTTCTGCTATTAAAATGTATTTCATATAAGTGTTTAGAGTCATTGTAAAATCATGGTCAAAATTTGTAATGTTTGACAAACCTAGTTTCTAAAAGGACTGAGGGGGTATACTTTAAAAAAAAATCTTTCATGAGATGCAATAATATATTCCCAACTCAAGAATATTCCCATTGATTTCTGTAACAGTTGACTAGGATCAGTCTGGACTAATCAATGTGTAGGTCAGGTGTTTATGGTAGTAGAAGCCAAAGATCAAGCTGGGTATCAGTCCAAGTCCTGGGTATCAAGCCAAGTGTTGAAATGAGGTCGTGGTCAGAGTAAGCCATTGATGAGGACTTGGAAACTGGAGACAAGAACAGGAACAAACAGGAACAAGTGGGAGGTTCTGAGAGAGCAACTCCTAACCATATTGTTGCTGGGGCAAGGCCCTATAGAATATGAGAAAGTTCTATAGTCCATCTGTCTGGGACTTTTGTCTCCTTTTGGTTTACCTGAGTCACATAGTCCACCATTGGGAACTCCATGGGAAGGGCTCGGTGGGGGCTGGCCAGCTGTGCAATGGCACTGTGCCTTGGGCTTCTGCTTGAGGGCTGAAGAGTTTCAGGTTCTGACCCCAGGTATCATGACAATTTCAATGGGAGGTCTTGCTGATTTAAGCAATGGAAAATGCTTTAATAAATAATGCCTTAATAAATAATGTCCATCCATCTATATGTTTAAGTTAGTGTAAACTGCATTCAATATATACACTAAGATCTTTGTTTATTTGTAAGTTGACCATCTCTGTATGCGGTATCTAGGCAGCTATGAAACCTCAGAGAACATTAAACAGAAACTGGGCTTAGTGCCCAGCAAAACCAACCATTCTCTCAAATTCCTGAGCAAGAACAAAGTACTGAAACAGTACATATGACATAATGCTAAGATACCTTTCAAGCTTCAGAAAAGTGGTAGAAGCAACCCCTGCAGTTCATTTTAAGGAGCATTTTTTTCTCAGAATTCGCTTTAGCATGCTCCAAAGTATGCTAAATAACAATATTATTGAAATAGTGTCAGATTGGTTTGGCTTTGTACAACAGGATTTCTCAGTGAGTAGTGCTCTGTTCCAGTGCTCAGACCTGTAAATCCCTCACTTTTGCACAGTGTTCTCTGCCAAGAGAATGACTGATTTTTGAAACTCTGGCCTTCACTTCTGAAACATTGCTGGAATCTTATTTGTGGCCTTGAAACTGAATTAATTCTAATGCCTCAGCTCAGTCACTATAGGAATAGCCCAGGGCAGAATTTCCCCACTGCATACAATTCAGCCCCTGTTTGGGAAGGGCCCAAACTAATATATATATATATTAGAAAAGATCATACTATGAGGTCTGTTTCATAAATAATCAGGCTATTTTTCCATGGATTCTCTGAACCTTTTGATCACAAAAAATGAAGCCTGTGGTTTTCTCTATTCATCAGTGTGTTTTCCCCTTCTGTTTACAAATGACTGACTAACTGCTGTGTGATCTGGGCAAAACGTAACAATGGAGTGAATCAGCCAAAACAGTTGTTCTGCTTTTAAAGAGCACAACATACATATTCAGAAGCACCCCAGCTTCAACAAGCCAAGTGCTTTCATTAATGAATGTCAGATCCACATGTAAAGGAACTTGGCCTTTGAATAAAGAACTGCTGGAGTTCTCTAGAAGGAATTTTTATACCTATCTTTTTGGAAGACTCTTCAAGGAGAAGACATTTTCAGGCACATTTGAATGTCTGGAAAGCCTGGCAGATTCCATGAAATTTATGAAGAAGTCTAATTAATTGTGGTTGCTTAATTGTGTTTCTGAGGCTGGAGGGTATTTGAAATTACCACTACCATACATTGGCTTTGCTAAAGGCACCAAATCACAGAACAATATCATTTAAGCAGTCTTGGTGGTAGGTGCATGTGCAAACCATCTCTGGCAGATGCTAGTTTCTTGTAATTATTTTTCAAAATTTCCTTTCCTCTTTCACTTCCCCACAAAAAATCAGAGTGATGGCCCAGAAAATGGTTTCACCTTCATTGTATTTTAATGTAGCTTCATAGCTAACTACACATGGTACATAAAATCATGCAGCATTTCAAGATTTCTGAAGGGAACAGGCCTAACTGGAAATGCCTCAAGGCCTTTTAAAATTTAAATTATTGTATTTTGGTGGAAATCAGACATTTTATACAGATTTAGCTATCTGAACTTTTAGGAGCAGATGCTTTATGGATCATTGGCATTATGTAGACTCATGGTGGTAATGTGTGGGTCATGGGATGGATAGCAAGACTCAGGATAAAAAGCCTATCAAATCTTCATAGGAGAGACATGACCAATGTACAGGTCCTTGTTATAGGTCTGATTTTTTTTCTAGTGTCTTGGACCTTGTCAGTTATTCCTGTGTGCAAAATGTGAATACAAAATGAATAACATGTTGCCAGATAAGAATGATAATGTTTCACATCTACATTACACAAATCTAAATGATACCAAGTATTAGAAAATCAGAGCCACATTAACAGAACTTCTTCAGAATCACTATTGTGTTTTGTGTCAATGTTTCATACAGGTCTATATTAATTAATTTAATATTGAAAAGAATCACTATAAATTGGAAGAAGACCATGCTCTTTTAAACAGAGGCAGGACAATCCATTGATATTTTGGGATTTATAAAACTACTTGACTTTGAAGTTCAAGCCCATATTTGTCCCTGCAAAACTGAAATTGTACCTCATAGTGCGCATCCACTCATGTAGGCACACGTGCTTGCAGTAGCTCAATTAGGAGCAGCACAAATTTGTGCTGGAGATTTTTGCCTCAGTGCATGTGCCTGAACATGCACTTTGGTGTGGGGCAAGTTGTACTACCTGGGGCAAACTGACCCCGCCCAGCTCCTCCTGGATCTTCAGCCAGGGGGAGCTAGAGCCCGAGGCCAACACCTGTGCTGGCCCCAGCACTATATAAACCTGCCCTGAAAAGTAGCTCAGGGCTACTTGCTCTCAGGAACCTCTGGGAGGAAGTTGACCATGCCTCTTCCTGTCCGCGGCAGTGGCTGCTGGTTGTTGCAAGTTTAGTCTCAGGAGCTTCCGGGGAGAAGATGGCCAGGTCCTTTCCTGCCTCTGGCTACTATTAGCTGCTGGCTTGGTCTCAGAGCTTTTGGATTAAGTTGGCCATGCACCTTCCTGCCTTGGGCTGCTGCTGTAGCTCCCCCCAAAAGGGAGGGGTACTCTGCTGCATGCTGCTGCCCCACTCAGGGAGGGGCCCATTGCACTGCACCCTAGCTTCTGCACCCCTGTTCTGGCCTGCTGCCAAGCCATGGTCAGGGGACAGCCTGGACAGGGAGCCTGCACTGCCTGTTGACCCCTCCCCTACCACCACTGCCGGAGCCTAAAGGTACCTTGCCTGCCCCAGCTGCCTTGGCAGGCTGCTTCCACCTTCACCTCCACTTTCAAGAGAAACACACTGAGTGGCTGAACCGGACAGCTCCTACCATCGCTGCTGCTGCCCACTCTCAGGAGAGAGGGAGACTCCCACACCTGTACTGGATTATTTCCTAATTGACTGAGTGTTCCTGCCCTTCCACAGCTACCTCCCTGCACCTGATCCTGCTTTGTCTTTCTGCCTACTGCTCTGCTGCTCAGTGCCTGGCTGGAGGCCTGAGGGGCTTCTGGACAGACCTTCCACAAACAAAGCCCCTCCACCCCTCCAGCTATCTTTTACATCTGCCTCAGAAGCCTTCCCTGTGTATTTTTGCCCTTGTGTGGTAAGTCCTGTGGTCCACTCCCCTTGACTTGGTGTTTGTTGTGTGGCTGAGTAAGCCAGTTCGAGTTTCTCCAGCCCTTGTGTGTGTGTTCCCCCCCACATTCTCAAAGTATAGGCCTCCCATCTCTTTCCCTGTGGGGCTGTAGCAAGTGAGCTTCAGCCCCCCTTCTCCCTATCCCCCTTTTCCCCCCACAACCCCAGCCTGCCCCTACTAGATTCATCAGCCCCACGGGATAGTTTGAGATGCTGCGAAGAGCACATGTGTGCTTGTCTGGATGTGTTTATAATATTTTGTGAAATGAAAAGACTGTCAAGTTTAGTGAATTAAAATTTAGGAAGACAAGCCGACAGAATATTTGCTGGACGTAAGTGGATGAGCCAGTCTTCCTCCACTAACCATGTTTCTTAATGATAAACTCTTATGTGCTGTGAAGATGCCAGTTCTAGAAAAGAGGTATCCATTTAAGTTGCTATGATTGTTCCTCTTTCAGCTAGTTCTGTATCATTTTTATCTGAATCTTTGTACTATAGAAGGAATAAAGTGCACTCATTGTAATGGAGATATAAAAGATGCCAAGGAGTAGAAAACACTTAATGATTAAATGGTACTAATGTTTCCTAGACCCTGACTCTCTCATGTACACACAATCCATGTAACTCAGTCTTAAAGATACACTTATTTACTCATTTTTGGCTTATTGTCAACAAGACTGAGCTTTCTAGCACTTTTTATCACCAGCTACATTCATCAAATATTCCTTCAATTCATAGCAAGGCTTTTTCTAAACAGGAACATGAATTCACTCTCTCATTCACGTTGTATTAGAAGAAGCCCTATGGAGTTCTGTGACAAATTACAAGCAGAGCTTGTTGTTATTATTATACTACAATAGCACCTAACAGACTAATTAGGCACTATATGATCATGAGGGTTCCAGGTTTTCTGTTTGCCATCGTAAAACATGGATTTTCTCATTTTTAAGCATTAAAAACCTGGATTTGCTCCTTTGAAGTGTGGGAAATGGTGGGTTTCCTGTTGCAGGTTGGTAGAGATCCAGCATGCAAGGGGCTGGGGAGAGTGGGAGGAAGGCAGTCAGGCAGGGGGCTCCATAGGCATCGGCCCATGCCCACATGCATGTGGCCACCAGGCAGCCTGGAGAGCAGTAGGTAAGTCAGGGGGTGGGGGGAAGTGAAGGCTTCAGTAGTGAGAGACGGAAGGAGTTGCACAGGGCTGGGGCTAGGGTTGCTGCCCAGCCCAGGTGGTGCATGGGGCTTGAGGCCATGTGCAGCAGTAGTGCCTGGGTGGGCAGCAGGATGGAGCCACAGGCAACTTCTCTGGGGGGTGGGACTGTCTCACTGCCACTGCATGCACTCCCTGGGAGGGCCTGGGGGGTACAGATCTGTGAATGGGGCAAGAGCAGGAGCAGGGTGCCTGCTGCAGGCTCAGGCTACCCAGCTTGTTTCCCTGTTCCCAGACCCTCCACAACCCTGGGGGTGGGACCTGGCATGGCAGGACAGAGTGGGGCTGGGTGGGGAAGCTTGATGTTGCTGCTGCTGTAAAGTGCCCCCACCCTGCCTGGCAGTAGCATTGAAGGCACCTCACCATGGTAGTGTGGGGCTCACCGTGGTGACATTGAGATTCCCTGCCTGGCCCTCCTCTGCTCTGACACACTGGGTCCTGCCTGCTGCTCCTGTGGAAGCCCTGGGGACGGGGCAGCAGGGTGGGGAATCCACACCTGCAGCAGACGGCTTGCCCTTCTCCTTCCCCATGTACAGATCTGTGGGACATGTTCCCCTCATGGCCCTCTAGGAGTGCATGCAGTGGCAGGGAACCAGGACCCCTGCCTGAGCCTGCAATGGACAGCCTGTATCCATATCCCCAGACAGGCTCTGCTTTGGCTGTGCTGCCTGTGGGGCAGGGAGAGCTGGGCTCCAGGCTCTATGCCACCACAGCACCCACTGCCTCCCGTGGGCATCAGCTGGGGCTTGGGCACTGCTGTGGGGGGCAGGGGTCTGCAGACCAGGGTACCTGGCCCCATAGTCCTGGCATCTGGGGTTCTGCTCTGGGGGGCCAGGGGCTGTGGGTAGTGGGTGAGGGGCACTAGTAGGAGTGGGGGGGGGGGAGTTGTGGGTGTGAAGTGACATATTTGGGGTTTTTAAGCAGAGAATTTGCACTTTTATCAGAGAATTCGCAATTTTTAAACTGAGAAAACCAGGGTCCCTGATGATCACAATAACAGTCCCTGTTCCAAAGAGATTACAGTCTTAATGTAAAGCCAGGCATAACAAGTGGATATCATAGGCAAATGGAAAGTGCTGGGGGGACAGGGAAGAAGAAACTTGAAAGGATCACGTGTATTATATTACAGCATTTACTTGAATGTAAGATGAGGTTTTATCCCCTCCAATAGGCATGGGGAGGAAAAGTCCCTCATCTTACACTATCACATAGGTGACATGTAGGGGCATGGTTTCCCCCCCTCCAAGACTAGCTGCTGGCTTCTGTGGGCGGTCACCACCCCCCATCCCTTGCTGTCAGTGTGGTTGCAGGTGGTCCCCACTCGCTGCGATGGTGCCTCCCCCAGTCACGGGAGGCACCAGTCATTCATGCATTGACATGTAAGGAAACCTCGTTAAATACGCTGCCTGTCATTAAACTGCTGCCAAAAGCAGCATGTGCTCAGTAATGGAAACCAACTATGAAGCTGATTAAATGTAGCCAACAATGAGCATGACTATAAAGTATATGGCCCATTATTAAGCAAACATGCCAATGGTAACTTTTTTTTCCTTTTTGTTTTCTTGTTTGTTTGTTTTTTTTTTCTTGTTTTATTAGAAACACACATCACCCTACACTTACAAAACTACACATATTGAGCATCCTTTTTTACAGAGACGCATAGCACAGAGACAATTACATTTCAAAAACATACAGCTACATATTTTAAACCCTTACATGATGTACATCAACTTCCCACAAAAAACAAACCCTTACAGAAATCTGTTTCTTCACACACAACACCATGAAAAAACTTACCTCAGTAACCACCTAAATCTCTCTGCCCCTCTCATCAGTCCTCCCTCAGTTCTGTTGGCTTAGTGAAACAAGTTTGTTCAGTCCTTTTTCTTCCACTTCTCTTTCTCTTCTTCTCCAATCTTTTCCTTGTCCTGATGTATGTAATATTTCAGTTCATGCAGCCCCAGCCTCAGGCACTCTTTCAGTGAAAGCCAACCCCTTAAACACTCAGTGGTTTCTTACTTTCCATAAACTAGTTTTAACACATGCTAATAAAGTCCTTAGTAAGGTTTCTTTCAGTCCCTTTGGTATGAGTCCATATAGTACCATCTCCCAAGCTAGTGACGGGTTTATTTTGATGACACTCAGAAAGTGGCAGACCCTTTCCCACACCCACTTTGCAGATGTACACTCCCCAAACACCTCCGACTATTTTTCCTTCTCTGCACCTCTCCCTTGGGCACCATGATGAGCTTGTCAAGCCCCATCTGTGTTACACTTCTCTCACCAGCAAGATATTTCTTACAACCATCCACACTCAGTCAGCAGGTTCATCTTTTAGTTGTTTTCCCACCACTGCTCCCCCCACCTTCTTCAGTTGTCCTTCTGTGAAGTATCCTATTGGTGCCACTCTGTCTCTCTCTATTGCTTTAATCAATTTCTTATAATCCTTCAGGACCTCCAGCCCTACCTTTTCTATTTTATATCTCTGCATGAATTTTTCCATTCTGATTTTATGAACTGGCAATTGCCACACCTATGGGCTCTTCAAAGAGGATACTCTCCATTTCCTCAAAATTGCAGCTGCCTGAAATTAGGTGATACATGGTTCTTTCCCCTCTCCCTCTGTCACCCCCTCACATATGGCGCTTACATGTTTGGCATAGATGAACAATCCTAAATCCAGCAGTCCTCATCCCCTTATCTCTCTTACTTTGTACAATTCAACTCTAGACAATCTTTCTCTTTTGGCATTCCAGAAGAATGCACATATTTCCCTCTGTACTTTTGCTATCTGTTACCATATTAGTGGGAGTACAATTCTGTATGTAGAACGATTGGCAGTAGCACAGCCTTAATTGCTGCCACGTCTTCAGCAAATGGCAGTGTCCTTATGGACCCTAACCGGAGTATTTGCCATCACCTTTTTCAATGCTGTAATACCTTTCCCTTCAGAGTCCATCGCGATCCCTAGCACTCTCATTTCTCTCTCTCTCTCGCTCTCATTTGAAGGTCCAACTTTTCCAATTCCCTCCATTTCCCCACTCCCATTATCATGCTTTTTGATCTTCTTTGTTTAGCCCCCATCACTTCTCCATACTCTGATGTATGCTTTAGCACCCTTTCCATTCAAAGTTTCTCTCGAACTACTACTTTTATATCATCCATGTATAGTATGCATTTTACCTCACACCTTTTCAGTATCTTTACTCTGTTTATGGCCTTGTCTTTTTCTTATTTATTTATTTATTTATTTATTTATTTATTTTTTGTGCTAATGGTTCCATGCCACACAAATAGTAGTGGTGACCGGGGGCACCCTTTTCTCACCTCTGTATGGATTTTGAAGGCCCTGCTTAGGTGCCCATTAATTTGGACTTGACTCTGCTTCTCTATACAATAACCTTATCCAACATATACATTTATCTGGGAAACCCATTTTTCCTAGCACTTCAAATATGTAATCATGATCTACTCTGTCATATGCATTTTCTAAATCTGGGTTTACTATAACTGTGTTTGTTTTCTTCCCTTGGATGTAGGACAGCATATTTCTGATCATTTCAGAGATCCTTCTACTTGGTACTTCACATACTTGGTCTTCAGGTATTCTCTTTTGGAGATTTTTATTCAAAGCCAGCATCTTGTCCATTAACTTATAGACCATATAAAGAAGCATAACTGGTCTCCAGTTTTTCAGGAGTTCCTTCTCTCCTTTCTTTAAGAGTAAGATCACAATGTCTCTTGTAAAATCTTTTCCTGCCTCTCCTGCTTTCATTATTTCCTTCCACTATGTCCTTTCCTACCCATGCCCAAAACTTATTGTAATATTCCATAGGCAGTCCATCTATTTCTAATAATTTCCCTCTTTTAAAACATTTTTAAACACTCTTCCACTTCCTTTAAATGCATCTTTTATCTTCTTTGCTTCCTCTTCCTCTACTTCCTTTTCAGTCTCTTCCAAGAAATTCTTCATCTTCCTGTCTGTTTCCTTCTTCTGGTATAGCTTTTCATAGTACATTCTTGTTGCCTCCAATGCCACCTTCTGCTTTTCTACCTGAGCATCACCATCTTCCTCCATGGCTTTAACCTTTCCTTTTGCCACCTTCACTCTGGCTCAAAAGTATTGGGACCACTCTTCATTTTCTCCCAGCCAGGGTGCTTGTGCTAAGAACATTTTCTCTCTCATCTTTCTTTTAAACCAGGTTTCTAACTCTTGCCTTGTTTCTTCTAGCTCTTCCCAGATCTGTCTTCCTTCTTTTAGTTTCCTTTAGCAGATCCTTCATTTTTCTTTGCAGCTCTCTTGGCTCTTTCATTCTTTTCATCAGGCATTTGGCCTTCCTTCTTGAAATATTTTCCCATCCTATTTGCCATAATCCACCACTTTCTGATGCTCCCGAAATATTTCTTCAGTGTTCGCCACCTCTCATACTGTCTCATGTATGCTTGACATATTTCTTCATCTTGTAACAGCTGAGCATTTAACTTCCACAGTCCTTTCCCTTTCATGAGGCTTTTACCAAGACTTATTCCCACCTTCAGCATCTGGTGATCACTAAAAGCCACATATATAGTTTCTTTCTTTCTTATCCCTATTTCTTTTGACACAAAGACAAAGTCAATTCTTGATTCCCCCCCCCCCCCCCCCCCCCCACTGGGGTGTGTTCTAGTGAAAACTTTCACCCTGCCCGCACATCTTAGTGACCTATTTTATTATATTTGTTAACAGTTTGGATGAGCTCTCTAAAGCTATGTTTTCTCCTTCCACTGTTCTGACACCCACTTTGATTATACAATTGAAATATTATGCATGGTCTCCCTCTGACCATAAACTGCTAGCTTTCTAAGCAGGGCAGTTCGTTTCCTCCCTCTCTGGTGATGCATATATATTGAAAATTTCTCATTCTGTTCCACTGACTGGTAGTAGGATTCATTGCAATCTGACATTGTCTTTTTCTACCTGCTTTGCTCACAGCTCTGGGTTCTGTAATAATATTGCTACCCCTGTCATTATACTCTCTTGCCTTTTTTTGTACCCTGCCTACAATTTTGGTCACAGGGGAAAATATTGGGTAAACAGCCTTTATTCTATTAAGTGGGGCCCTTACACCTTTCTGCAACTATAAAATCACAAGGGAATATCTAGCCTAATATTCCATGTATTGTCGGGGAGTACAAGCACCTACCATTCTCAGGGTTGTGTGCAGAAGTTCAGGCAGTCTGTCAGAGAGGTGCTTTAATTTAAGGCACTTTACACAAAGCCTGTTGGGAGGGTGGGGGCTCAGAGTCTGCCTGCACTGGGCCAGGCCCGCAGATGGAGGAACTCCAGCAGTCTCCCAGGAGGTTGCTGGACCATTTCTCTCCCCAACCCAGCCCCTCTCTCTCCTCGCAGCAGCTGGCAACTGTCAGTAGTGCCTCTGTCTGATGCACCAGATGAGGGTTAAATTTTTCACACCATCAGCCATCTAAAAAGTGCTCTGAAGCTGTGAATGTTTTTTGTGTTCTGGCTACAGAGTGCTTTCAAGGGCTTTAACATGCAAAAATGTAACTTCTGTACATACCCTCAGTGATATAATCAGAACACTCAGCAACATGCAAGATTTGAGTCCTAAGTAATCACATGAAGAATACTGCTGTCTGTTATTGAATGACTTTATGCATTACTCTGCTAAGTAAAAGCATCATGAGGTAATTGTGGAAGGTCTAAGTGACTTGTTTATTTATTGAGTGGAGGCCTTCTGTATTGTCCTTGACCTGTAAATCAATAAAGGTTTTTTTTTTCTTCTGGTATTAGCAACTCCTTCACCTGCCTGACAAACACACTCCCCTTCTGTAAGGTGTAGGCAAAAGAAGTGACTGACTATATAGAAAAATAAAAATCGATCCTCCCCTGAAGATTTAAAGTTTGTCAATTATATTAATGGCCTTTCAAAATGGAGGCAGGAGGATGGTATGGATTTAAAGAGCACATACCCTGTTTCTGTGTGATTTTTATATTTTTGCTAGTATAGTGATTAAAGAATTCAAACTCTTAACTTTTCTGCATTCAGAAGAGGGTGGTCATGCCACACTCTCTCCTGTCCTATCTTTGCTTTTTCACTTTTACTTTTCAGTAAGAAGTCAAAGGGGATTTATGATATTCATGCCTGATTTTGTCTTTTTCACAGAAAATATGACAAGAAAAAAAAATACCCCCTCACCTTTATACATGCAGTCTTATTTTTCACCATGCAAGTTGGCAGGAGACTGTAAAATTAATTACAGTGGATTCTGAATCAGGCTTATAACAATTGGATTGCTTTTCTGATGTTTTAGTGTATCTTATTCATCATATAGAATAAGCACAATTCTACTGCAATTAGGGAACTACTCACTTTATGCTGATTTAGATCCTGCTACATTGCATGTAAATGTTCCCTTACACGCTTTGAGGCAGGAATAATTCTGTCTTTTGTGTCTGTAGAGTGCTTGGCACATTGCCCTCAGGTCATCTCATCTTCTGTGCATTCGGAGGCCTTTGTTTGGTTTCTTGAAAGTAAAGTTAAGAACAGCATTTTTAATACATGATTAGCAACCAGACTTCCATATATTATAGCTTTACTTGCCTCTGGTAAGAAGCAGAGTGGACGTAGAGTGAAAATTTAGATATCCATTATGGCAACTCTTACATTGTGGAATATAAGATGTGGTATTGTGTCTTAGTCAGCAGCAGCTGCTTCAGAGATGTGGGATAATCATTCTCAAAGACAAAAGTGAGATTGCCTCTGGAAGGACTTGACACTTCTCCCAGCTAATCTCTCTATAGCAGTCACATTCTTCCTTGAAATGGGGGGTTTAATTTTTGGTTTCTCTGCACATGGAGCTGGAAACAGCTTGACACTGGGTGTGTCTACATGTTAATGCTGTATAATTACAGGTACAAAATGTACCAGTGATGCTGATTATGGCACATGCTTTTTTGGTGACACTAATGTGCAGTAGACTAATTCTACTGCACATTAGAATGGATTTTGCCCACTGTGATAATATTGAGTAGACTTAGTCTACTGTGCTCAAAGCACCTTATGTAGACATGCCTGTTAGCTCGAAAACAGCTCCAACAGAGCATCCTTGGGAGAGACGTTGAATCAGCACATACCTTGGGCATATTATTCTGTCCTGGATAATCCTTTTAGTTTTGGGACACCTTATGTCTAAGTTTAATTCTAATTTTCACTGAAATAAAATGTTTCTATCCATTTTCCTTGGGGAGAAGGCCTTTTAAATAGTAAGCGGTGCTAAGGTGGTATGGTCATCATTTTTTCTTTAGTTTGTATTAATGGGTTAACCACAGCATCCCAGAGACTGCCTTAGTGACCAAAGGAATCCATGGTCTCTAGGCTTCTTTAGTGAATCCGAACTGATTTTGATCTGAGAATCCTATAGTGGGCTGCTGTCAGTTGTCTCTCAGCTACCAGCTATTTTTCTCTAAGGTCCAGATGCAGCATTCTTCCATGAGGAGGAAGAGTCAGGTACACAAACAGACTCAGCTGGGAATTGCTGGTACATGTGGGGTGGTAAATAAGGCATTTAGCTCCTACCATCACACCCTCAGCAATTTCAGCTAAGCTATGGTGCATAATATAATCGGATGTGCCAGTGACTCAGTCAAAGGCACTAGCACTGAGGAAACATGTGCTTTTGATCGCCTAAATTTCTGTTGTAGGTAAAATAGCAATGGGTGCCTCCCTGCTAAGTAACAGTAATTTTATTTGATTGTTCTGATAGTAAGAGTGAGGTTAGAAGTTTCAATTGCTCCTTGGTAAGAATTCTTAAGTAGTATAGGGTCATGCATCCATTCATGCTTGTTAACTAGTGCTGTGCCCTCAAGTCCTCTTAAAGTCACATCATTTGAAGTGAGGATTTTCTTTCAGATAGGCAAAATCCAGCTGGTTAGCAATTCTAATTTTTTCATGGGAGATCAATGACCAATTCACAGCTCTCCAGTATCCCAGGGGGCACAGCTCACAGGTGGACTCTGATGCCTGATCCTCCTGAACTCTGATGCCTGTCCCCCATACCTTGGACAGTGGAACAGCAGCTGGTGAGTGGGCTGGAGAGCTGCTAGGCTGCAGGGATAGGGAAGGGTGCTGAGCACTGGGCCTATGTGAATAGGGAAGTATTTGATTCGGATTCGGAGGATGGTGATTTGATTTGGATCGCTGTCCTGAATCAATTTATCCAAATCAGCTTTGGAAGACTTGGCACTGACTTGGAGAGATTTGGTGAATTGGATCAGCTGGGGAAAGGCAGGCACAGCTGGGTGGCTGCAGGTTCTCCCACAGCTCCTCCAGCTGTGCCTGCCTCTCTCTAGGTGGGAGGAGCTGCAGGAGAAGCACCCATGGTTGCCCTGCCCAGCCCCATCAATTTTTGTTTGTTTGTTTGGTTGGTTGGTTTTTTTTTTTTTTTTTAAAAGTCCCGCGCTCACCAGCTGCAGCAGAGGTGATTGTGGCCTCTGTGTGCTTGTGGCAGACCCCTCCCCATGCAGTGGGGAGCAGTGGGACTTGCTCCCCCCACCTGGTACCCACACAGCAGCTGCCCCATGGCATGGGTGCAGTGCAGCTTTACAGGGTGCCATGTGCTGCCTGGGAGGTGGGATTGAGTGGTGCCAGGCTCCGGCTGATGCATGAAATTGCCTCAACTCCCAGACAGCGTGCAGTGCCCTGATGTGCTGCGCTGCACCTGTGCCATGGGAAAGCTGCTGTGCAGGTGCCAAGTTGGGGCGGGGGGAGCCATCACTACTGCCCCACAGGGCATGGGGGGATATGTCATGAGTGCCCAGAAGCCCCAGTTGCCATTTCTGAGCCAGTGAATGTGGGGCTTTTTTTTTTTTTTTAAAGTGCTGGGAGGCTGGGCCAGGTGGGGCAGGGCAACCACGGGGGCTTCTCCAGAAGCTTCTCCACCTGTGCCTGCCTCTGCCCCAGTGGAGGAAGTTGTGGGGGCTATGCCCTACTGCCATTTGCCCAACTAGCATGGGAATGGGGGAACACGATGCAGGCATGGCTCACTCCGGGCGCAACCACATCAGCACTGGGAGCAGAGGCTCTGCCCTGCTGCCGCCTGCCAGCTGGGGTGCAGGGGCATGGAATGTGGGCACAACAGCTCTGGGAGTGGGAGCTATGCTGTACTGCCACTTGCCCCCTTCTGCTTGGAGCGAGCTGTGCCCACATCCTACTCTCCCCACCCCAGTTGGGCAAGTGGCAGCAGGGCAGAGGCTTTGCTCCCAGTGCTGCTGTGCCCACATCCCCTGCCACCCAAGCTGGACAGCTTGCCCCAGCCCCAATCCCTCCCTCCCACAACCCCAACAGACTTACCAGCTGGAGGCAGCTGTGTCAGCTGCCTGTTTAGTCTATGGCTGAATCTCTGAAGTGGCTGAATCTTTTCTGAAGCTTTTCTAAATCAGTTCGGATGCTTTGAATCAACTTGGAGCTTTGAACTTGAATCAAATTCGGAGACCAATTAAAAGATTTGGTCCCTGAATTGGGCTGAATCTCTTCTGAATCGATTCAGCTACCAAAGCTTTGCACAGTACACATGCAATGTGCCCACAATGCACACCGCACCACACCTTACCTTGCAGCACATACCACATGCACACGAAGAACACACATGCCACAATGCATCTCACACACACCCCTACACAACACGTACACCATACACAGCATAACATGCATATATTAGTGGAAGCAGGTGTGTGTTCCCAGCATGCACCTCTGCCTGCTTCTCAGTGGTGACAAGGGGGGTTCCCTGCCTGCTCCTGGGCTCTGTGCAGCACTGCCCCACAGTGTCCCAGCTGTGCTGCTTGGTAGTGGCCAAAGAGAACTCTGGGGATGGGGGCAAGGGAGAGTGCGTGCTTGTGCTCTGCTATGCTGGGGCGGGAGGGGAGATGTGTGTTGTTGCCAAGCTGGGCAGGCCTTGGGCAGACTTGTCAGAACCTAGCCATGCCCTTGCTCACCAGCCCTCTGGAGACAGTGCAGAACTGTGCATGTTACAGATGGTATTAACCCCAAATGTGCCACTGCACCTAGCACTTGCTAACTTTAACAGTGATATAACATTCCTTAAAGTTAGCAGGAGCTAACTGTAAGGTACAAAGTGTAAGGTAACTTCAGGTAAATACAAGCCAGGACTAAAACATATGGCTAATGGGAGCCATGTTTTGAATTTACCATCTACTGCCTCTTGTAAGAAAATATTTAGGGGCATACATGCATAAGGGAGGCATTGTAGGATACATTTTGTTCCACAGAACAAAGGCCCTGCAGATCTTGTAAAACTGATTAGTTGTTTTTAATCATCCTGATAATGGGCATCTTTCTGAAAAACTTCATTGGAAGGATTCCCTGGTAGCTATTATACAATCCTAGATGGACTCATTCTTGTGGACCTGTGTCCATTCTGCCATTGGATGCAGATTATTATCTAAGTTTACCCCAAATATGGGTGGGGAATTCAAGGGGCATTCTGAAACGGTGGGAAGTTCTGTGATAGCTTATGAACCCATAGCTTCAAATGGTATAGTCTCCCCTGCAGGGAGTGAACCAGGAAAGCCAAGGCTGCAACTCAACTCCAACTAGCTACAAGTATTAAGGACAATAAAAAGTCCTTTTTTAGATATGTGGGGAGCCAGAGGAAAAGCAAGGGCAACATTGGACCCCTGCTAAACCAGATGGGACAACTGACAACCGATGCCCAGGAAAAAGTCAACCTATTAAATGGGTACTTTGTGTCAGTCTTTCATCAGTCCCATGGGATGCCCCTGCCCATTATGGGACAGGGAGGCCCGAGTGAGGGAGATTCTCTGCCCTCCATAAATGCTGACCTTGTGAAGGGACACCTTGAGGGACTGGATACCTTCATGGCAGCTGGCCCTGAAAATCTATACCCCAGGGTACTCAAGGAACTGGCTAGCATCATAGCTCAGCCCCTAGCATGGATCTTTGAGAACTCCCGGTGCTCTGATGAAGTGCCCAAAGATTGGAAGAAGGCCAATGTGGTGCCTATCTTCAAGAAAGGAAGGAAAGTGGATCCAGCAAACTACAGGCCCATCAGCCTGACCTCTATCCCAGGGAAGGCTTTAGAAAAGACTATTAAAGAGGCCATTCTTAATGGACTGGCCAATGGCAACATCCTCAGGGATAGCCAGCATGGGTTTGTTGTGGGTAGGTCTTGCTTGACCAATCTTATTTTCTTTTACGACCAAGTGACCTATCACCTGGACAAGGGAGAGGAGATTGATGTCATATATCTTGACTTCAAAAAAGCCTTCCATCTAGTACGCCATGATCACCTCTTGGCAAAGCTGGCCAACTGTCGCCTCAGGTCCACCACGATCCGCTGGCTGGGGAATTGGCTCTGTGGTCAGACCCAGAGGGTGCTGGTTGACGGAAGTCAATCGTCATGGTGCCCTGTGACCACTGGGGTCCCCCAAGGCTCTGTCCTTGGACCTATATTGTTCAACCTCTTCATTGGAATCAGAAGCAGACTGGCCAAGTTTGCTGATGATGCCAAACTCTGGGGTAAAGCATCCACACCTGAGGACAGGAGGGTGATCCAGGCTGACCATGACAGGCTCAAGAAATGGGCAGATGAGAACCTGATGGTGTTCAACGCTGAAAAATGCAAGGTTCTCCACCTTGGGAGGAAAAAACTGCAGCATCCTTATAGACTTGGTAGTGTTCCTCTGGCTAGCACTATGGATGAAAGGGACTTGGGTGGTCATGACTGACCACAAGAAGAAGATGAGCCATCAATGTGATGCTGCGGCTAGTAAAGCGAGCAAAACCCTGGCTTGTATCCATAGATGCTTCTTGAGCAAATCCCAGGACGTCATTCTTCCCTTGTACTCAGCCTTGGTGAGGCTGCAGCTGGAGTACTGCATCCAGTTTTGGGCTCCACAATTCAAAAAGGATGTGGAGAAGCTTGAGAGAGTCCAGAGAAGAGCCATGCATATGATCGGAGGTCAGGAAAACAGATGTCTGGCAGGTTGCAGTTTGCCAGAATTCCACTGTATATATTGAGTTTGTGAGGTTGTGTACCTACTACCTAGGATGCTGATGAAGTGCAGTTCATAGGCCCAGCTCTAAATAGTAGTTTGTACATTCAAACAAGCACCTAACCTCATCACCAAAACTGAAGCCAACTTCCTACAGCTCAAAACACAAAACCTGCTAACTATCTTTAGTACCCCCACAAACTGCACACCAGAATCTATCAAAGACAACAAAACCCAACTACCTGTGGGGGCAAATTCTTCACCAAAAAACACTCTGCTTCCAGTCTTTCAGGCATGATCCTGAGAAGGAACAAATTATAATGCAAACCACTTTTCAGAGCTGGGCCTATGAACTGCACTTCATCAGCCTCATAGATAGATACAGAAACTCCTCCTTCCCCATAGCCCCAATTCCATACCTCCAAGTTCATCCTGGAAGGGGAATGAGCTCGTCAGGGACATATTCTTCCCCTGCTGGCTGGTGATGCAGTTAGTGCCCTCTTCAGCTGAGAGTGGGGCATTACTTGGTTTTTAAAAAACTCAAAAAATGAAATTGTTGCAGTCGGAGTGAGGAGGGTGGCACTCAGTCCATCTGCAGGTGGAGCTTGGGGAGCCCCAGCAGCAGAAGGTTCAGCTTTAGGAGCACCAGCTGCTCCACCAAAGCAGGTACATACTGTAGTAGTAAATTAGCTTGCATCTATGTTCACCAGTGGATAGGGTTAGGTTCATTTTTTAGTTATTGGCCCATAATACTTCTAGCAGCTAATAAAGATTGTGCTTTAGTTCAAGTGACAGAGAGGTCTACTTTCAGAGCAAAAGGATCTGAAGCCTCTGTTACTTCTCTGAAGTCCCAAATAAGAACAATGTGCAGTAGTGACATCTGTGATGCCCCAGATGGCTGAGTTGTTAAAAATATATTTCACTTTCTAGCTCATCTACCCTACTTGGTTCCCACCAGGATTAAAAGAGAAATAGCTAAAATATTATGCAAGAGTTTTTGAATTCCTATTCAGCAAGGAGTGAAGTAGAAACTACCAGAAGCTCGTTTCCCTAAAATTTCAAGCCTGTTTTTGTTTTTATTTTTATTTAGTTAGTTTGATTTGTGTTTCAGATAAGTTTATCTTAAACAAACAACCATACAGATATTTTCAGCTCCCCAAGGGTAAGTCTCTCCTGAACCATGATCTAATCTGAAGGCATGATACAATTGTGTTTTTATTTTAATAGTGTTTCATTTTAATAGCAGAAGTACTTGTACAGTAACCTTCTTTTGCAGCAGATAATCAATACGTTTTCATTATAGAGAGCTCATTAATCCTTTTTATACAGAAGCTACACTGATATGGGTATTGGAGTGTTTAAATGATGAAAATCAAACTTTTGTTGCATCCTTTTAGATCTTTGCAAATCCAATTTTCTAGCCACAAGAGTGACTGGTCTTACAAGACTAAATTCTAATACTGTTAACTGTTTTTACTATAAAAATAATATCTGCTTTTGGTTTTTACCTGGTTCAGAATTTATTTTTCTGCCAAAGCATAAAGTTCAATCTATAAGCATTTTATTGGGTGGATAGTTTGTGTCTGGGTAGGAGCATGTTAGTAATAGTATTGCACATCCTCATTACAGAAGATTAACGTTGTAGTCTCCAAAACAACTCTCACAGCATTTTTATGTGTAAATGGAATGGTCATGAAAGCATAAAATGATAGCCACTTAGGGAAAGCAGAGCACTCTTCATGTCTGTAATCATGTCTGTACCTGTATAGCAGACTTACTTTCTCTTCCATCCCATTGTTTTCCTTGTTCTTTATCCCCGAACTAGACAACCTGCCCTTGATCTTTTTTAACAATGAATGTCATTGCATTGAGCATTGTTAGAAAAATGTGCATATGACTATAGAGACTTTTGTTTGCATACACCGGAATTGCCATATGGGATGAAACCTAAGGTCCCCATCTAGTTTAGTATCATACCTCAGACAGGCAGAAGTAGTATATGCTGTTCTATCACATTAGGTTTCATCCCAGTTCTTTAAAAAGTTGTGTAAGACCAAAAGCACAACATTTCATATCCCTTTTTATGCTTCAAAGGCACTTAGTCTTCTACTTTAATATTCAAGTCATGTACATGTAATGCTGAAATAATTAATAATGGATATTTGCTATGTTGCTTCTCCTCTGTTCCTTCAATCTCTCACTGCTCTTATTTATTCACCTTTTATTGTCAAAACTTTAGACCATAAATTCATTGTAGTATGGAATACTAAAATAAATTTGAGGAGCTCAGGTATTAAATTAATTTTGTTCCAGTGAAGGAAAAATTATAAGTTTTTTCTTAGAAAATGGTAGAGCAATATTGGAGATTTGGATTTACCTTCTTATTTGGAGAAATCTTCCATAGTTTTATACAGGCAATTTCTGTGAGCATACAGCACACAGAAAGTATCGGCACACTACTTAACATTAAAATGGACTGTAGTAGAGAAGTAGACTAAACAAATAATGCAATTGCAGTTAGTGGAAATAGCCATATAATTAAATTAAGCACTCAGACAAGGTTTGACTCAATTGAGGCCTTAATAACCTAATTCACAAAACTAAGAGCTGATTCTCAACACCTGTTGAAGGGAGAAGGCTGCCTTTGACTTCAGTGAAGAGAGGCTCAAACCTTAACTTTTAACTATTACATTTTAACTATTAACTTTTTCAGGTGCTTTGTGGCATTTCCTTTTGTAGCCTTTTAAAAGATTTATAACAAAGATTTCAGTTTTGAGTAGGCTCAGCAACTGCAACAGCCAAGTTGTAGTGATTAGAAAAATCTTTAGAGGTCTGTCAGATGATAAGCAACTTGAATACAAACTTTTGGTATGAACTCCGAGATGAATGATAAAACTACAAATGGAAAAATAACAAGGTAAGCACAATATAATGAACAGTCCTCGTTCCATGGATTCTACTTGCTCATTCCTAGTTAACAGAGCCCTGAGTTTGCAGACAGAACCAGGAGTAGTGTCAATCTGTTTTCTTTTTCCACACCTTGGGTACTTTATACTTTTCATACTAAACATTTTATATAGGCAAGTTGTAAGTAGGCTTTATAGACTGCTGGCTTCTGCAGGTGACTTTTGCTCCTGGTGGAGGTACTCAACCAGTCCTGCCAAACAAAACAGTCTTTAAGCAATAAACAAATAAATTCAAAACTTTCTACCATAGGGGATTAGGAGGGATCCCTTTGGTTCCAGCCCCAGCACTGCAGTGTGACCCTTCCATGTAGCAAGCTATTCTGTACTCCCATCACTTCATTTCATAGGTTGCATAGACATTAGGGCTGAAAGGGACCTCAGAAGATCATCGGGTCCAGCCCCCACCTGAAGGGTAGGAAGTCAGCTGGGGTCATAGGATCCCAGCAAGATAAGCATCCAAATTTCTCTTGAAAGCGTTCAATGTAGGTGCTTGAACCACCTCCGATGGCAGGCTATTCCAGGCCTTGGGGGCTCAGACAATAAAGAAATTCTTCCTTATGTCCAGCCTGAAACAGTCTTGCACTAGTTTATAACCATTCAACCTTGTCATCCCTTGCGGCACTCTGGTGAACAAACTTTCCCCCAGATACTGATGGTCATCCCTGATAAACTTATAGGTGGCCATCAAATCACCCCTGAGCCTGTGCTTTTCCAAGTTAAAGAGCCTCACAGATCTCAGCCTGTCAACATAAGGTCTGTTTTCCTAACCTCTGATCATGTGTGTGGCTCTTCTATGGACTCTCTCAAGCTTCTCCACATCCTTTTTGAATTGTGGAGCCCAAAACTGGATGCAGTACTCCAGCTGCAGCCTCACCAAGGCTGAGTACAAGGGGAGAATGATGTCCTGGGATTTGCTTGAGAAGCATCTATGGATGTAAGCCAGCGTTTTGGTCACTTTACTAGCTGCAGCATCGCATTGCAGGCTCATGTTCATCTTGTGGTCAATGATGACCCCCATTCTCCCTTGCTTATTGTTCTGGGAGCTTCTTAAAACCCTTAGTAAGATGCTTGTCTATCCAAATGTCCAACAGCTGGAGTCTCTCCGCAGGGCTGACTGTTTCCTCTTAAAAGGACAGACCATCCTATTACACATGGCCTCTATCAACATTAGAGTTTCTATATCCCATTTTCCAAAAGTCTGTAAAACTATATAGGTTATAAATCTTATTAATTTAATGTTTGTGTCTATTTTGTCACCTTTCAGCTCTGTGTTCTTGGGGAACCCTGGCACAGTATGCAGCCTGTCTGACTCACAAAGGACTCACCCCTCTCCCCCACACACCCACCTCCGCCTGAACAAGAACTGATTAGAGGAAGACCATGATGATGCAGTGGGAGGTGCAGCTAAAGCCCTCCAGACCCATGTCTGGACGAATCCAGCTCAGAATTTATCAGACCAATTCTAGGAATGACTTTTATTGGTACCCAAAACACTAATCTGCCTGTCTGTATTGTGAGCTCCCTCAGAGTAATGCCACCATAGCCAGGAGTGATCAGTTCCTATTATCCAGCGTATGAGCTATTGTTTACCCATAAACAAACCTAGTGTTCTCCCTTGAGCTGTTGTTAGTTCTTTACAAAAACCCCTAGCTAAGCTCAAGTTTCTGTCCTGGCGCTTGGATCCAAAAGCTGCACAAGTTCCACTCCTTTTCTGCCTGAAATCCATAGAGCTGGAGGGCAGGGGGCTGTCAGTCAGGAGTGAGGGGCACCAGCAGAGCTGGGGGGGTAGGTCTGCGGGTTGGGAGTGAGGGGCACTGACAGGCCTGGAGGGCCAGGGGCTGTGGGTCAGGAGTGAGAGGCACCAGCAGAGTTGAGGAGAAGGGGGCTGCAGATCAGGTGTGAAGGGCACCAGCAGGGCTGGGAGGGGGCCAGGGGGTTGTGGATCAGGAGTGAGGGGCACAGGGGGGTGACTGTGGGTTGGGTGTGCAAGGCACAGGTAGTGCCTGGGAGCTGTGGGTTGGGAGTGAGGGACAACAGCAGGGCTGAGGTCAGTGGGTCAGGAATGAGGTGCAGCTGTAGGGCTGGGTTGGGGGACTGTGGCTTGTCAGTGAGGGACAACAGAATGGGCGCGGGCAGGGCACCAGCATGTCACTTGCCCCCCCTCCACCATCATATTCCCTCCTCCCCAGCAGGTGTTCTCTTTTTTGGACCTGGAAATATGGTATCCCTAGAGGGGGGAATGTATCCCCCTTGCCTCACAGCCCACCCCCCCAGCTGCCAACAATACCCTAACTAGGGTAGCAGGGGGGGCTGCAAGGTGAGTGGGGCTCCATTTCCCCTCCCCTCCCCCTCAGCTCTGGCCATTCAGCAGCCAGAAGCTTCCTCCTCTTCCCCCTCCCTCCTTCCCCTGATAACATCCTGGGGGGTGGGGAGCAGGGCCAGGGAGAGGAGTGGTTTGGCACCCTCCTTTGCGGCTGCTGGAATGCCTTTGTCTGCTGGCCAGTGCCATTGTAGGATCACTCCACCTACCTCTCCAACCCAACAGGAGATTGGGGGAGGGGTGTCTGTAACTCATGGCATTTTATGTAAAGCACCATGAGTTAGGGTAGGGCCCTAATTTCTGCCTGAGTCCTAAGAAAATATATTAAAAGATCAACACTTACAGCTTTTAATAAAGTGTAAAATTAAAGGTGGTATGATAATATAAAGAAAGCTGCAGAAGAAGATTTGGAATTTGTGTTCCCTCCCTGTCTCATAAAAAGGCTAGAAGGAACCTCATCTAGTTATCTAGTTTATTCTCCTGTACTGAGACAGGAAGAAGTTACAGATTACAGACCATCCCTAGAAGATATTTATGTAACTAGTACTTAAATATCTCCAGTGAAGGAGCTTGCCAAACCTCCCTTGGTAGCCCATTTGGGACTTTTTTGTACTCATGGATTTTCTATTCAAAATTAAGCCTAAACCCCATTTCCCTGCAAATTAAATGAATGACTACTTTTCAAGCCCTCTGTAAGAATTCGGAACAATTGATCACAATCTTCTTTTTAACAACCTTTTACATATTAGAAGATTATTATGTGCCCTCCCTGCTTGTCTTCACTTTTCTAAATTATTCTAGGTTTTTTCAATCCTTTTGGTGCTCTCCTCTGGATTATCTCTAATGGTTCACATCTTTCTTGAAGTATGTTTCCCAACAGTGGATGCAGGACTCCATGTGAGGCTTTATTGGCACTGAAGAGAGAAGGAAAACCTCTTAACTCTCACATGGTAGGATGTGCCATTCCAGAATAAGTTTTGCCTTTTTTGGTTTTTTTTTTTTTTTTTGCTACATCATGACACTTGACTCATGAAGTCTGTGGTCCACTACAACCCTCAGATCCTTTTCTGCAGTACCACTGCTCAGTCAGATGTGAGGATGACTATATTTGTTACTTGGGAAGCACTGGATTTGCAGCTGAATAAAGGCTTTAATCTGTGGCCCAGCAAAAGCTGCTAACCACAAGGCAGAATGATATATTAAAAGTATATTGCAAGACTCCTAGGCAAGCAGATTTTGCTTATGAATGTGTATGCTAAGCCACCTATTTACTTATGCTAAGTAACCATTTTAACTGTGTCAACCATTTTCAAGTGAGTCTGTGTGAGTTTGTGTGCTGTGAATGAGGAGAAGCTTTAGGAACGTGGACGATGGTATAACCTGGGACAGAAAAACAGATTGGAATTTAAAAAACAACAGGATCTGAGATGAACATATGCAAAAATGGTGAAGAAGTTTCCAGGTTTTAGTCAAAGTCCACCCATTGACCAAAGAAGTAAGTTTATGGCCTTGGACATGCGCTCAGAGCAAAAGGCATGTACACGAGTAAAATGCACAGGCAATTCCATGTTAATGAAGTAAACAGTAAAGAGAGGCGGAGCTTGAAATGGGAGGAGAAATGGGTGGAACAGAAGGAGGGGCAGGGGTTGAACAAATGTTAATGAGCATAAACCAAAGTGTATAAATGTGGAATTATTCGTGGCTGCTCCCCATGTTCACAAGCTGTGTGTCTGAGGGAGCTAGTCTGAAGCAGTCTCCATTTTGAATAAAGTTGTTGTGAGCAATGTGTGCAAGTTATGTTTGCTCCCTGCTTTCTCTGGCTAATGAGTAACAGGATCCATGAGTGATTGGATCATCGTCTCCCTAGTTGTTGGGTGCTGCATGGAGTTGGGGTCTAACATCAGATATATTACCCATTTTATTTTTGCGTTTGTTCCTTTCTAAGCGTAGTACTTTCTATTTTTTTTCCACTGAATATTGCTTTTTATTTTAGTTCTACTCCAATTTATTGAAATAACTTTGAATTCTGATCCCATCTTTCATCTTCTAAAGTACTTGCAAGCTCTTAGTCATCTGCAGGTTTTAGGAAGAATATTCTACTCTATTATTCAAATCATTATGAAAACATGTAAACATACTGGACTTCATTACTAAGAAACATATCTCAAATATGCATTGCTTAGGAATTGCATCCAATTTCTGCAAAAAAAAAATTGTGGCCAATACATGTCAACCAGTTGGACAGTCTCTTTTCAGATACCTTGATTGCTTGACAGATATCTACATTGTTAGTCTCTGATTACCACCAGGTTTTGCCCTTTCAATGTTTCTGTTAATTGTTCAAAGGAAAAAACATGCCACCTCATCTTTCTGATTAGGTAGCCTGTAGATGGTCTCTGTGGTATTGCCCCTGTTCTTTTCCTATTTTATCTTCACTCAGAATTACTCAGCAAAGCTGTCTCTCATACACCCCTGACATGAATTTTTTCCCTGCAACTTTTTTCCCTGCTTGCCCTTCTTCAAAAAGGTACACCATTGAAATAATTTTTCCAGTCCTAGAGCTGAACCCACCAATGGTGTGTGAAACTTACTAAGTCTTAGGGGTGTTTGTGTATTAAGAATTCCAGTTCCTTTTGTTTATTCCACAGAATTCTAGTATATAAACACCTAAAATGTTCAAAAGCTTTTTTAAAATTATTTTTCATCTCGTTTCTTCTATGACCTGGCCATGTGTAATTTTTCCCCCAGGTATTGGACCTTTACCAAGGTTGCTTCTGGTTGAAAGTTCTTACTAGCTTGACAAGTCAGTGTCCTAATCTTCTTCTCTTTCATCAGATGGACTTATTCTCTTAACATCAGTCCTCCAACATGGAACACCCTCCTCTGCTTGAGGAAACCAGAGCTTCCTTCAGGCACTATCTGCATGAATGCACAGGAGGATTATGTATATTTTGAGGATAGCTGTAGACAACCTGTGCTTTTTACTGGTTCATTTTGTATGAAATCTGTCTGTCTCTCTGTCAGGGAATGCATTACAAGTTTTTGGCAATAAAGTTACAAAGCAATAAAAAGAATCTTAAGCTTAGTCCTGGACTTTGTTCCATAAAGGTTGATCCCTGTGCTTATGTAAAATGAGTTGTAACATGAGCTAGCTGACATATTTCCAGGCTGCTGGAGCTCACTGTCATACAACCAAGGGGTACAGAGGCATCTGTGTCATTAGTGTTCCACAAGGAAGGCCTTGCATGTTCTCTAGGACAGTGATTTTTCAACTAGGGTGCCACAATACCTTGGGGAGCTTTGAGATCTTTCAAGGGTGTCAAACAATGTTAAAACAGTTAGGTATGCAGACATGTTTCACAAGATAAGCCCAGAGATTTCAAATTGGTTTTGACACTATGGATTCTTGTCTGACCCATTGTGGTCTTTTTGAGTTCTTTGCAACAGAAGAATTGTTCTATAGATGTATGTTACCTCAAAGTACATGCATCAAGAGGCAGTGCTTTGAACAGGTTACCAGTAAACTAGGATAATGCTGAGTCCAGAGGGGCATACTTTTTGGGTAGTTTTTCTTGTAGCATTTTGTTGGTTTTTGATGGAGACAAGAAGTACAGCAGGACAGGGAAGTTAAATCTAAAACAATAACTGAACTTTTTTTTAGAGACGTCAAGTAAAGTCAGCTTCAACATTTCAAGTTTTGCACTGAAGTTGAGATGGATATTTTTTTAGCTGAATAGATTCATTGGTCCCTAATTGATCCTTTTCTGAAAATAAATCAGCAAGGCCATTGGGATTCTTGATACAATCCTGCAGCTAGACATTAAACCAGATACTTAGCTGTTCTCTGAAGCCAATCCAACTATAGTAGTTTTCAGCCACTGAGGCTGAAACACCTATTGTTTAAAAAGTGGAAACTACTACTTTTTATAGCCTGCTGGCATGAAGGAGGAATGGTCATTATATGGAAATGAGTTAACAGTTACAAATATGAGACAAGTTTTTAAGTAGGCATTTTTAAAGGCTATAAAAGCCCACAGTTTGCATGGGCATTCTTGAGAGCCGTCAACTGCATTACAAACATTTTTGAAGGTATCTTGAACATTATGGCCATAGATGACCTAAAAGTATTTCTCATTTTCTTGAGGGTGTTGAAAGGAAATTTGATCATTGTGAGGGGTTGCTTGCATATGATGGAAAAACAAAACTGTCATAACTAGACTGAAATGTATGCAGGTGAAGTCATGGTGGTCAGTTGTCTAGAGCCATTCTAACAGTGCTGGGCCAGATAGCTGAAGGTAGCCAGGAGAATTGGCTACAGGGGCTGCTTTGCTGTTGCTCTGAAAGGAAGCAGTATGTACATCTGACTAGTGTTGCCCATTGTTAGCACTAGCTGGAAAAAGTACAATGTGCCCATTTTCCTTTGGAAGATGACATTTTGTTAAAATCATCTTGAATTTCTATCCTTAGGAAAGAAAAGAGGGAAACAATGCTGGGATATCCTACTTTGACCTTTTCAGGAAAAAGGGGACTTATTTTTTTTTCTATCTCTTTTGCATTTGATTTTGAAAACAATTTGATTTTGAAAATATTTTGCCTAAGTTGAAGTGAGATTTGAGAATTTTCTTTCAGAATTTCAGGTTGAAGTTTATCTGCCAATTACAATAAAATCAAGTATTTGGTTTCAGGTTTCAGTTTTCAGCTTTCAGTTGAAAATTCTGTTTTAGAGATTTTGCTTGCTGTTTTTCTATAGGAAAACCTTTTTCAATCCAGCTCTAGACAAGACCTTGCAATATTAGTGAAAATGTAACACCATAATAGTTTATCAGTATAAATGAAGTGCACAAATGCCATAAACAAAATAAAGCAAATGAACAAAAAGCAGTTACAATTGAAAAGTGAGCCTGGCTTAATAGCAGTGGCTTAGTTTCTTTTCTATTCCCCTTCCACCCAAGAGCTAAATTATCTGATACTTGAGTAAAGAAGAGTTAAGGGGAGACGAGTCATAGTGCACTGACTGAAGGGCTTTTGGCTTAGAGAGCAACTTTGTATTGTCTACTGCCAATCTTTCTGCAGAGAGATGTTTTTATGATAATATGAAAACAATGCAAGGCCCCTGATTTAGGTGATAGGAAGGACAGCTAGAACAAGTTGTACAAAAACATGCTTTATTCTATGCCCGTTCTTGCTCATTTTGAAGGTTAGTTAATGTTGTTGTTTCACTGTTAGTGTGTGAGGTCCTTCACCTTGTCTATTGGAAGATAAATCCACTAAAAATGAACTGCCAAGGATATTTTAAAAACTAAGTTGGGCCCCTTTTGTTTCCTGTTGGATAAAATATTTTAGACTCCTTTTATACTATTTTTTAAAATGTTTGTTTTCACTAACCTAACATTTGAGTAGAGCTTTGTTGCATTTTACAAAGGTAGGTTACATATAAATAGGGTGAGCTTGCTGTGGATGGAATTGATTCTGGTTGTTCAGGTTTTTTGGAAGACTTATTGCCTTCATTAAAATGTTTGGGAATACAGAAAGTGCTGCACTTTGTGGACCTGATCATTAGTCTTAAAAGAGATGCTGTGGTCGTGTTCCTTACTATCTATACCCCATTGTCTTGTTTGACAAATTTTCATCATCCAATCAGGGAACAGAAAAATAACTCATGAACAACTAGTAGTTAAAGTATGATTTATAAACAAACCGGTAGCTGAAGTTTCTTCACACACACTTTCTGAAGCGCTTCTGTATAACGAGTAGAGCTGTTAAAATTGAGATGTAAACTTTATCTGTTTGAATTATTTGTTGTGGATTAACTGTACACTTGTGGATGGTCTTGTCTTGGGGGCCTTAAGCTGTAATGTTAATACATTTTGAAACAAAATACTTCTTAAAGTTCTTTCAGGAATGGCACAGACATCGTTTGGGGACTTTTTTTTTATTACTTGCTATTCTATTTTATCTGTTTTTATCATTTTTCTTGTTTTTATTGTAAGTTGTTCTGAGTCTTTTTCTGGAGAGGGTGGTAGATAAATCAAATAAATAAAATAAAATACAAATAGGAACAGGTCATTTTATATAACTGGTTCTACTTCTGGAAAACCATGTAGGGCTGTGTGGAACGGCTATGTCTAGTTTTGATTTTGGATTTGGCTATTTTGGAGGACAGTGATTCGTTTTGGTATTTTGGATCGCTGCTCTGTTTCGATTCAGCCGAATCTGTTTCAGAGCTTTGACGCTGTTTCAGTGATTTAGTCATAGGCTATAATGGAGAATCCCTAAAATGTCTATAACTTTGTAATTTCACACCCAATTCAGATGAAAGCTGTAGGCATGGTAGCCTCTTCTGAGGCCAAGAAGTCTGCCAGGTTTCAAGGAGATAGGTGCAGAGGTTTCTGTGAAACTGTATCTCAAACTTCCCAATGTACATCATCAGGACTAAAACCAGAATACCTGAGCAGTTGGCGAGTGGACAGGGAGTAGGGGAGGCGGAGCCCTGAGGAATACCATGGTGCACCTGTGAGTACCCCGTCTTCAGTTCTACGTGGGAAGAGAACACCACTGAACCCCCTCCTTCTTTTCATTTACCAACAAGTCATGGCAGGAAAGTTGGGTGGCCCCAACCTTGGGGGAAAAGTGGTACTTGATAAAAATAAGGTGTGATCCAAAGTCTTCAATTGATTTGAATAATGTCACACCTTTGTGAAGGAATATACAAAAGTTCCTAAGCAGTGTTTGTTAATCCTTCCAACATTTAAAAAAGCTTCCTGCTTAGACCCTTTCTGCCTAATCCCCAGTGCTTGTTGGCACTGGATTTATGACCCAGATACCATGTTTCAAGCAGACCCAAACCCTCAGACTGATTATGACCTCTCCATTCGATAATAGGTGAATTTTATTGATACAAAGTGATAGTAGATATAAATAATGCAAACAGTTCTATGTCTACCAGTTCCAGGGTTCATAGAGTCAAGGTAGGTCTGGCCAGTATGTGAGTTTCACTCTGAAGTTCTCTCTTGAATGTCAGATGTCAGCAACCTGGAATGACCCCCTCCCCCCCCCCCCACCCCCGCAGAAGGGTGCATGAGACAGGCTGGTGGTATGCCCTGTGTTCATGGTGGCCTCAGGTTCCCCTCTCAGGGACCCTTTGCTGCTCTAAAATCCCTCCTCTTGTATTCTTTCCCCTTCTGATGACTCTTTGTCTCTGGGCATCACTAATTGGTATCCCTGAGTTTGTCATACTGTCCACATTTTGCCCTGTCAGCATATTACTTTGTTTCACAAACCCATTGGTAGATGCATCCTAATTTGGTTCTTTCGGTGTTATCCTAATTTGGTCCATCTACCAAAACCAGAAATCCCAAGGGCTCTGCACTTGGGCACTATGACCTGGTGCCACCTTATCTTATATTATGGAACAGTGTGGTAAATGTCTTCAGTTTCCCAGCCTGTCTCTCTACTTGCTGCTTGCCTGTGTCAGACACAGTGGGCCTTGAAGAACTTTGTCATTAACAGGTTTTTAGAAATCAATTAACTCTTGCCACTGCCTTGGACCATTGTTCTAATACATCGCTACTTTACCTAGCAGCCAATTCCCAAAAACAAAGCTCTAAATCAGGGGTGGGTAAAATATGGGTCACAAGGCCATTCTATCAGGCCCCAGGGGCCCCTAAAAAATTTAGACAATTAATCTTTATCTGCCCTTAGTTCCTGTAAAAAATGACAGGAACCAAGGGCAGTAGGACCCAGGGGAAGCCTGGCAGGCTCCCACACAGCAGGGCCTGCCCAGCCCTGCCCCCCACAGTTGGAAGCCCCAGCAGGGGCTTCTGGCCTGGGACCACATGGCTGCCCTGTGCTGGAACCTCAGGTAAGGGGGTGGGGGGAGGGCGAGGGAGGACCCCGGGCAGGGAAGGAGCCCAGGGAAAAGCTGAGCATGGGGGTGGAAAAGCAGCCCCTCACCTGCCCTGTGGCCGGTGCCCTGCACTGCAGCCGCTTGCAGCCTGCCTGGGGCTGCCTCTGCCTGCTCAGGACAGCCCCGCACCAGCTGCGAGCAGCTGCAGAAGGGAGCATGAGCCATGGGGCAGGAAAGGGGGCCACTTTTACCTGCACTCAGCACCAGCTTCTTCCCTGCCGGTGAGCAGGGGGTTGGGGCTGTTTGCTGCCCCCCACCTGTACCGCGGGGCTGGGGGGCACTGGGAGCCAGCAAGTGCAGGAGCCAGTGGGAGCATGGGGCCTGCACTGGTGTTCTGGAGCTAGTGCCGGTGGGGCCCAGAGCAGTGGCAGGAGCGTGGGGTCCCAGCCAGCAGGGGTTCTATGGAGCTGGGCCGGCTCCCCCCTCCCCTTGCTGGTGCAGCCCAACCCAGCTCCACAGACCCCTGCCAGCCTGTGCCTCGCTTTGGGTCCCACCAGTGTTGGCCCAGGGACATTGGTCCCAAGATGGTGACCAGGGGGTGGGGCACCTGGCAAGGGGCAGGACACTTGTCAAGGGGCGGGGCTACCCATGTGGCCCTCAACAGCCTGTCAAAACTGGGAAGTGGCCCTCTGCCTGAAATAATTGCCCGCCCTGCTTCTAAATACCATTTTCTAGCCAACAGCACTCAGATTTTGTAGCAATTGAATATTAAAATTAGTATTTAACTCCATTTATCTGGCTTCAGCTTCCAGCTTTTTTCTTCTAAGTTAGCACTAAGGTACACATTTTTAATAGAGAGAGTAATTGACCATAAATAACCACTTCAAATGATGGACCATCGACTACATCCTTTAAGCCTTTGCATTGCCATTATATTCTTTTCTAAAAATGTATTCTCCAAGTCAAGCACAACATGTGGGCGTGGTGCACAAGTTATAAAATAAAATTCTTTGGCCTGTGTTTTTCAAATCGGACTGAGGGATGATAAGCCCTTCTTATCATCTTTTTCAAATGACTTGTTTCTGTTGCAATCAGCTGATATTTTTTCATGACCTTTAATGAAAGTACATTTCTAGTCCTGTCATAAGCCACGCTGGTCACAATGAAAAAAGTCACCTTTGGGGTAGCAAGTTACGCAAATGTATAGGTTCAAAGAATTCATGCTAATTTAGGAAGGGAGCAAAGTATAAAATAGAAGTAACAAGACCTTTTAGATTGAATGAAAACCCCCAGAGGCAAAGGAGTAGGCAATTTAGCTAAAATTACTCTATTAGCTTAACTATAAGAAATTCCATTTATATTTATCTGAATGCTATGCTTCAATGAGGATATTGCAAGGCTATTCTTAAAGGGGTGCTGCTAAAACTAAATTTGTAGTACAAATGATTGGAAAGCAATATCTATGGATGAAATATGCCAAAAATATTGCCAAGGACTAATTTGGATCTTTCTTTTGATCTACTCATTCATTCTTTTGGCATTTGATATTAAAAATGAGAAGCTTATTAAACTGATAGAAAAATGTTTTTTGGTAAAATCTGGTTAGAGATGAACTCATCTTTTTGAAGTACAGGCAGTCCTCAGACTTACGACACAATTGGTTCCTGAAAACCGCATCTTAATTCGAAGCGTTGTAACTTGGAACCAATTTTCTCAAAAGAAACAATGTTATAAATGGGGGATTGGTTCCTGAACCAAGGTCCAATACCATATTTTTACCAAAAATACCCCATAATTTTGTACTTGATCAATTATAGATGAGCAATATAGCTACATTAATATATTTATATCATAAATAGCAATCATATTGATTTGGAAGGACTTCTTTGAGGTGATTTTGCTGGACTTTTTGAAGGGTTCTTGCCTGGAGTTTTCTCAGGAGTCTTGGCTGCAAATTTTTCTGGAGCCTTGTCTGCTTTCTTAAAGATGGTATCCAAGGAAGTTTGGACAGATATTCTCCAGGGAGATGAGCTACACAGAGAACTTTTAAGTCGAGGACTGCCTGTAGTTCTTATTGTATCGACTCTGTTCCCAACAATTTTGCCATTAGCTCTTGAAATAAAGCATAGGGTCAATATTGTCAGCCATATTATGGATTCTCCATCATCTCTATGGATGGTCAGGGTCAGCTCCCTCAGAATTTATCATTGGTGACAGGCAAAATTCAAGAATTTCAACTTTTGGTTAGGTGACCACATCAAAGCTGAAGTTTTGAGTAGTGTCAGTGGTTCATATAAGATTTAGATGGAGGTAGCAAAACTACACTGAAAATCTCTCAAGAGCAAGGTTTCCTCCTTTCCTTTATCATAGTTCATATATCATCCCTCAACTTCATATATTTCCTTATGTTTCTGGTTGGCAAGAAGGAGAATAGGGTATTTTGGGTTCTCTTCTTCCTTGTGCTATTTAGAAACAAATAAATAGGCATAAACAGAAGGGCTGATTTATGAGATTTCAAAAGTTTTCAGAACCTGAATTAGCAACATACAAACTGCCTTATTAAAGGTACTTAACTCTGATCTATCCCATTAAGGTGGTGGGGCTTTACATATTACCATTTGCCTTCTGCTTGCTTGCATCACTCTGAAATTCCCAAGAAATAAAGTCGCATTTTTTGCCCTTATTGTGGGCTGTTATATTTCCTTTAAAGGTGTTTGTAATTCAGAAGTTAGCACTATGTGTTTGTATATAGCTCTCAAAACATTTTTGGGACACATTTTTATTGAAAAGTGCTGTATAAATCAACTGAACTGTGTTGTTTAAAAAGTTCTGGATGGCTATTTTTTTTTTCTTGTGAATATGATTGCTGTTTACAAACATGGGGCCAATAAGAAGAATTTGAACCACATGCCCTTGGAATGAAAAGCATGTTGAAGTCAAGAGGTAGATGTCCCTTCACTAGCTGATCTAGTTGTCCTATTATTACCTCTTTTTCTCAGCAATTAGCCAGAGTTTGGAGTCTTGCCAAAGGAGGACAACTTGATGCTACACCTTAGGTATTTTTATACAGTCCTCCCTATTTAAAAGAAATATACCCATCAACTTTGTTCCTTCTGGGTTCAGAGAACCAATAGGACACAGATCCCTTGATTAGAAATCTAAGTCTGCTTCCCAGGTAGTCCTGTACCCCAAGGAGCAATGTCTGCCCACTTCTGAGATCATGCTATTTTAATGCTCTAGCATTCCCAGGCCTCTTAGGTTGGGGGGTGGGGAGAGGGTGTTGTTTCTACCTCTGCACTTAGTTCCATCATTCAGTGTTCCAGCTTCTACATTGGAAATCCATCCCAGGGTAACTTTCATTTATTATTTATTTATTTATTTTATTTTCATTGAGTCAGTCCTTGCTCATGTTCACTGTATTGGGTGATGGCTTTCATGTTTCCTTATCTCTTTTTTTTCCATAAAGAAGCTTAACTGCTTTGCCCAGTTAAATTGAAAGATGGCTTGCATGACCATTAGCTTTAGTGAGCGGTGGAGTTGCCCGTGGATCAGACGTGCTTGCTGGCAGACACCAACACCACTCAATACAATAATATTAGATATCACTGGAACGGTGAGTCTCATGAACTTTGAAAGTCTAGACCAGAGCTGTCCAACTGGTGGCTTGCATGCTGCATGTGTCCCACAAGGAGTTAATCTGTGGCCCCCAGGCTGCCAATCCCCCTGTTGCTCCAGCAGGGAATTCTATCAGAAAACAAAATATAATTCCTTTGCCCCTTTCATAATTACTAAGGAGAATAATGGCCTTGGTGTCTTGGATTCCTGGGGTGCGTGTGTTGATAGAATATGGTAATCCTGATTATTAGCTTCATTTCTTTTCAAAATGGCTTGAGAAGACTGAGGAGTGTTCATGCTACAGTGACTTTGATTGGGTATTAATTTGTCTGTATCTGTGGAAAGGAGAAAGACAACTAAAGATTTGAAAGGCCAGTTATATTTTTACATGCTCTGCCTTTAATTAAAAAAAAAAAAAGTCTCAACATGACAAGAATAATTAGAACCATTTTAATCATTTGAGTAGCCTGAAAAAATCATGCAGCATTTTGGACTCTCTCTTTGTTTTGACAGAACTGTGGCTTTTTTCATCTTATTCTTTGGCTTTTCAATAGCGGCTAAAAATAGGGAAGAATTAAACTACTGTAACTCTGTAAGCAATATTCCTTAAATATCACAGTTCTCTTCCCCCCCCCGTTAGAATTCTGTACACACATTTGTTCACTACAGCTATCTATGAGGTTCAGTATCTAAGTAATCTGATTTGAAACAGAAAGTGAAATCCTCATACGCAGCCAGGATTCCGTGTTTGTTTACTAGAAAAATTAATAGCAACTGGAACACAGGATGTGATGGGGCAGAAAACAGCAATGCTATTTAAAATCTCACTTAGGCTTCCAGAGTTTCAGCATGTTTACCTCAAACTCACTTTGTATTATAACCCTATTACTAAGAAGCCGGAAGTGTCTGATAGCACTATTTCCAACATAAATTAGTACTAATTCTGCAGCTGTGCAGCTCATTAAACTGTATCATTTAGGGATATTTTGAAAACATGAAGGTCCATTAAAGAGACTGGCGGTGTATAGTTGTCAGACAGACGTACAATTATTGTCATAATATTGCTATCAAGTCCATGGGTAAAATTACATGATGAACTGTGAAGCTCAGTGTTTTGTTAGTCTTTTGAGATCTCCTGACACTATTTCCCTTTGTACAGAAACCAGTTACGGAACAGTGTCCCACCTCTTTGTCATGCATGAAAATTGAAAAACTATTCCAGCAATCAGCTGGGATTTGCTTCTGGTTGCAAAATCTTTTTTTTCCCCCTCAATGCTAATTTTCTCAAGGCACTGAACTTTTACTAGGTTCTTACTCCTGATTCAGCTCCTTAACCCTTTCCTTGCTCATATGTAGCAAATGTTATCAAATTGGCCTACTTTTATGTCTGACATCTTTTTGGGAGAGATGTACCTCATAGACTAAGTAAATCATAATTACATACCCTTTCATGAGCCCAAGCTCATTTCAGTTTATGCATTTCTGATTTAGTTAGTCTATAAGATGCATCTCCACGCTGCCTTCTGCTTGGCTTCAGACTAACATGGCTAAATACCTCTCTCCTATTTTTTTTGGACCCATTTCTCTCTATTAACGTATTCTCTGTTCTGCCCTTTTATTTGTTTGATTCCCAAACATGTCTAAGAAGATTACCTCTTCTCAATCCCTCTCCTGATGGCTGTTGCACATTTACTCAACTGTGCCCATCCTACACCTTCAGTGGTTCACAGTCCAAGCCCACTCTGAATGTCAAGGTTAGATATTAGGAAAAATTTCCTCAGTAGAAGGGTAGTAAAACACTGGAACAAATTATCCAGAGAGGTTGTGGAATCTCCATCCTTGGAGGTTTTTAAGACCTGGCTAGACGGTCTTTGCTGAGACGACATAGTTGGAGATGGCCCTGCTTTGAGCAGGGGGCTGGGTAGATGACTCCCTGAGGTCCCTTCCAAACCTAATTTTCTATGAGTCTATGACAATATTGCAAGTTACCTTCCCTTTTCATGTTCATGTCCTTACCCATTCTTCTCTGTCACTTGCATTGGGAGTCCCTATATGTTTTTCCTGATGTGCCAGTGCCCCAACTCTATACTCCTGGAGGGATCTTGGTGTGTAGCACCTGAGCTGCTACTCATTCCTTGATCTGGTAATTTTACAGGGATGTAGTATAGACGCTCCAACACTATCAATCCCATTGTTTCTTAGGATGATTTCTCAAGTGGGAATTCCTGGAACTGGGAAGCAGCATTTGAAGCTGACCATGCACCTCAACCAGCCATGCTGCAAGGCTAAGGACACTCACCAATGTGCCTGCTTTGTGACCCTCCTGCATGGAGTTTAATGAGGCAATTACCAATGCTGAGCAGCCAAACCTACAGCCTCTCATCACCTGATTCTTCTATGGGAAATGCTGATATATTGAGGGAAGTCCTCTTGAGCAGGGTTCCCATGATTTGATTGCAGGCAACCTGCTTCACCTTGAGGTGAACCTAGAGTAGCTTGTAGTATAAACTGTTTCACTGGGCATCTTGAGAGAATTCTGTAAGTACCAGTTCCACACGGAATTTATAGTTGCTTCCTGAGAGGACTGGAAACAGTGGAACTAGAGTATCAGTTCTCTAGGTGCTGCCTCAGTGTTGGCTATTATTTTAAATAAAGTCTTAGTGTTGGGAAGTTAAGCAAAGAGGTCAGTATTAGGGAGAATTTTGTATTCTCTGGGGTATGATCAGTTATGGTTAAGAGTAGAACCAGCACCAGGGATTTACTGAGATTCTTCCAGTCCTCCTCCTTATTCCATGCATCCCAAGATGGCCACTAAATTTGGTGGGGAAGGAGGAATTGAAAGAACAAATCAAACATCAGATGTTTTATCTATTACTCTAATCATTGTAACCATTCCTTCAGGGTCAACACCTCTAAGGAAGTCATTCTATAAAACTTTGTTTTATTCATGAATACACTACTTTGAGATGCTGCTTATTACTGATAACTTTGCTCCTAAAATCCAACTTCCATTACTTACAGCTTTATGAAAGTTTTTTGCAGAGTTGGAAAAAAAGTTATATAATTTAACTATGACTACAAATTGCATGAGTTTAGTGAGCCACAGTTTAGTATTAAGGTCCCTACTGAAATCAGCTTCCTCCCCGTTCCTTCATTTCTAGGAAAGATATTCTGAGGGCTGCTATGTTTTTGAGAGAGTCTCTTAAAAATTTACAGTTCCTTAACCTGTAAGTGAATTAAGTCCTTATGGCTAGAGTGCTCAGTATTCTTCCTTTCTTCCTTGGGACTGGCTCAGATGATGCCCAGCAGTTTTTTGGCCTCCTGGTGCAGGCGCACCTCTTGCTGGTGTTTCAGCACGCTGCACTCCGGTGGGTGGTGTCTGCCTTTGAGGCATGCTGCACCCTTGAGGGAGCACTGTGCCACATGGAGGACCACCATCTTCATTAAGTGCTCCGATGTCATGACTGGTCTGGGTGACTGGGCGGGCTCGGTGTCGGACTGCGAATCCCAGCTCATGCCGTGTCCTGGGCCCTCACTAGGCCACTTTTTGCATTTTTCTTTGCGTGGGAAGTTGAAGGTGTTGTCATGTCTATGACTGGATAGAGCAGGGTAGGAATCATTTGTTTATAGAGGGCTATGGCCTGTACAACCGTGTGGCCAACTGCATAACGGCATGTTAGGCACGACATACAATACAGTGAAGGTGTCTGTCAGTGTGATGTTATGAATGTAATGACATGGTGCTCTTGGTTTTATGGTAATTTCATAGTTACATAGTTGGTAGGGTCAGAAGGCATCTGAGCAGATCATCAAGTCTGACACCTTGCCATGGCAGGAAAGAGTACTGGGGTCAAACAACCCCAGTGAGGTGTTCATCCAGCCTTCTCTTAAAGACCCCCCAGGGTAGGAGCCAGCACCACTTCACTTGGAAGTTGGTTCCAGATCCTAGCCGCCCTGACTGTGAAGTAGTGCCTCCTGATATCTAGCCTAAATCTACCCTCTGCCAGCTTGTAACCATTATTTCTTGTCACTCCTGGTAGTGCTCGGGGGAACAGGGACTCCCACAATGCCTACTGGTCCCCCCCCGACCAGTTTGTAAATGGTCACTAGATCCCCCCTCAGCCTTCTCTTGTGGAGGCTGAACAGGTTCAGGTCCCTTAACCTCTCTTCGTAGGGCCTGCCCTGCTGACTCCTGATCATGTGGGTGACCCTCCTCTGGACCTTTTCCATGTTGTCCACATCCCTCCTGAAGTGCGGCACACAGAACTGGATGCACTACTCCAACTGCGGCCTGACCAGTGTTGCATAGAGGGGAAGGATCACCTCCTTGTACCTGCTTGAGATGCATCTGTGGATGCATGACAAGGTACAGTTGAAAGGATCCTCAACCCTTCCTGATCGCGTCCCCACACGGTTGGCCCATGTTCATTTTGGCATCAATAATGACTCCAAGATCCTTTTGTGCCTCTGTGCTGACAAGAAGGGAGTTCCCCAGCCTGTAGGTATGCTGCTGGTTCTTCCTCCCTAGGTGCAGTACCTTGCACTTGTTAGTGTTGAAACCCATCCTGTTCTCATCCGCCCACCCCTGTAACCTGTCTAAGTCCAATTGCAGCCTATTCCTCCCTTCTAGTGTGCCCACTTCTCCCCACATCTTAGCATCGTCTGCGAATTTGAACAGGGTGCTTTTTACACCCTCGTCCAAGTCGCTGATGAAGATGTTGAACAGTGCAGGCCCAAGGACCGAGCCCTGCAGAACCCCACTGCCCACATCCCTCCAGATCGAAAATGACCCATCCACCACCACCCTCTGGGTGTGGCCCTCCAGCCAACTAGTGACCCATTTGACTGTGTAGGTGTTGACAGCACAGTCCCCATGTCTTTTAATGAGAATGGGGTGAGAGACAGTGTTGAAGGCCTTCCTAAAGTCCAGAAAGACTATGTCTACTGCTACCCTTGCGTCTAAGGATTTTGTGACCTGGTTATAGAAGGCCACCAGGTTGGTCCGACAGGACCTGCCTCTAATGAACCCATTTTGGTTTCCCATAAGCATAATCTCCCCAGCTGGCCCCTCGTGGACATGCACCAGGATAACTCTCTCAAAAAGCTTACCCAGGACCGAGTTAAGACTGACTGGTTTATAGTTTCCTGGGTTCTCCTTCCTCCCTTTTTTGAAAATGAAAATGGGAATCATATTGGCCCTTTTCCAGCCCTCTGGCACCATGCCAGAGCACCATGGGTGCTCAAAGCCATGCCAGGGGTCCCCCTATGACTTCTGCTAATTCCCTCAGCATTCTGGGGTGTGGAGATCATCAGGACCTGCTGATTTAAATATGTCCAGTCCCTCCAGAAGTTCCCTGACTAGGTCTTCACTGACCCTAGGCCTGGGTGTGCCTCCCGTGGGACCTATGGGGGTTCCGGTGTGGGGGGTGACCTGGTCCCTGCTCAGAAAAATGTAGGAAAAGAAATTGTTAAATAGGTTAGCTTTGCTGTCTGGTGCGATGACCTGACCAGATTTCCTAGCGTGTCTTGCAGAGGCCCCATGTTACCTACGTTAAAGACAAATTTGTTTGTCTTTGCTTTGTATATTGGACCTGGACCCTGGAGAGGCCAACTTTTTGTACCCCAAACTGCTAAATAAAGTAGTTAAAAAGTCAAAGTGTTTCTTTTCTTTCTTTCTTTCTTCCAAGATGGCTGCCGACAGCTGAAGCCCTTCTAAGCTCCTCCAGCTCAGGTGCTTTCAGCTTGTTGCCTCGCACACCCTGCCCCCCTTTTCCTGTCCCCCCCCAAAAAAAACCCTTGCCTCTCCCCACCCTGTCCCTGGGGACCCCCTCCTTGCCCCCTCCCCCCACTTTCTGAGCCTTTTTCCCCTGGGCTCTGGCAGCCTCGTTTGTCTCTGCCCCACCCGCACCTGAGTTCTCCCTTTGATTTCTGCTGCCTCCCTCCCCCAGGGCCCCTTCCCTTGGTCCCTGCCATCTGCCCCTGCCTTGGGGCTTGCCCTAAGCCCCTGCGGGGTTGCTCTGCCCCCCCTCAGGCCGATTTTGGGGCGTTTTCAGCCCCCTCCCAGTGCCAGTCCCCTGAGTCAGCCTGAGGCTTTATTTTTTTGCTGCGCTTCGCAGTTTAACCCTGTCCTGGCAAGGAATGGCGGCTCCTACGCCTGGCAGCTGGCATGAGGATGTCTCTTGGGACCTCCCACTGTCTCATGGCCTGAGGGTTCATGCCCCTCTCCATGTGGGGCTTGAGGCTTGCGTGGAGGCTCTGGCCGCCCTCCTGGGATGGCGTACAATCCGCTACGCGGGGCGCGTGAACACGGTCCCGATGATCTATTTGAGCAAGCCCGCCTTGGTTGACAGGGTGTGTGCGGAGGGCCTGGACATTGCGGGCATCCACTACCCTGTCACGCCCCTAGAGACTCAGGCAGTGAGGGTGGTGATTTCCAACGTCCCACCGCACGTTTCCGATCAGGAGCTGGCCAGGGGAATCGAGGCCTATGGGGTTCCTGCGAGTCCTTTTCGCCGCCTGCCGATGGGAAACAAGAACCCTCAGGGCAAGCACGTCCTGTCCTTTCGGAGGCAGGTCTTCATGCTCCTCAAGGAGGGCCCCCAGTCGCTGCCTTGCTCCCTGAGCCTCACGCTCGAGGGGCGGCGGTTTATTATCTATCTATCTGTGGGAGAGACCACGTGCTTCAAGTGCGGGGGATCCTCCACCTGGCTGCGCAGTGCCCTCGGGGCAAGGTGGCCGGAACATCGCCGCCTGCGGCAGCGCCGAAAGACGGCGCGTCGACCTCTGGGGCACGCGGCAGGCCCAGGGAGGCTGGGAGCTCTTCCTCCCGACCTCCTTCCCCCCCCATTCCATCTCAGGGGACCAGGGTCTCCAGTGGGAAGCCATCGTCCAGCCGAGGGGCTGGTGCTACTACCATGGCCCCACCGCCCCCTCCCCTGTCTGTGGCGCCCCCTGCCCTCGGTGCGGCAGCCCCACCGGGTGGAGGGGCGGACGCTTCCCCTTGCCCCCTGCCTGCCCTGGCCGAAGTGGCTGGGGTGGCCGGGGACTGCGGCGCTGGAGCCTCATCGGATGATGGGGCTCGGGCGTCCTCCCAACCACCCGACAAAGAGAGGGAGATGAGGGGGGCCTCTCAGGACACCCCATCCCTGACAGACCCCTCCTCGGCCAGTGCCGAGGGCCCCCCCACTACAGAGCTGGACCCCACTCCGGCTGCCACACCACCCGCTCTGTCGGATGTAGCCACCGATGAGGCAGACTTAGCGGGTGGGGGGGAGGGACGGGAGTCCCCCTCCCGTCGCCTGTCCCCCAGCCTCCAGAGTCGGGCGGCAGCAGGGATAGTGGCGAATGTCTCTCTTCCGGTGGCCTAGCCCCGGGGGTGGCCGGAGAGCCCGCTGCCCCTTTGGTCACGCCCCAGCCTACCGGAGCAGATGGGGACGTTAGCGAGATGGAGATCCAGCTCTCGGAGTCTCGCAAGAGACGTCGTGAGCGGGATGGCCCCTCCCCCCCCAAGAAGACAGGGAATGTCCTCGCGGAGCCGGTCCTTGACTCGGACGACGAGAGGCGGCTGATGTGCCTGGACATCGAGGGGGTCGACGCTGCAGTTGCGGGCGAGCTCCCGCCGGGGGTGCGGCCTCGCCGCTCTTCCGTAGGCAACATCCACCCCAAGCTGGCGGAGCCCCCCTGGGTCCCTCCTGACTATGGGGGACTCCTGTCCTTGCTGAAGCTAACCAAGGGGCAGAAAAATGTAGCGGGGCGCATCACCCAGTGGTGTGCGGACCCCAAAGTGTTTGTCAAGGCTGCCAGGGCGGCAGTCAAGCTCATGCAGCAAGATCGGGGCACACGTCAGATGGCCTACCATCTGGACAAGCTTGCCCAGAGGGTGAGAGTGGAGTGGGGCCTGGGCGGGTCCCTCGACTAGAGTAGGGCACAGTAGGCCTTCCCTGACCTGTCTGTATTGCCTTGCTCTGCTCTTGGGTGCTCGCTCTTCCACCCGCACTCTGCTTTGCTCCTCCTCTCCCACACCCACCCCCATGGCAGCCACAACCATTGGCACCTTCAACGTCAACGGCTGTCGAGACGCGGTGAAGCGCGAGGCCGTCCTGGAGCTCCTGCGACAGAAGAGGCTGGCCATCGCCTTCCTACAAGAGACCCACTCTGACAGGTTCAACCAGGCGGCCTGGCGGGCTGCCTGGCGAGGACAGGTGTTCCTGAGCCACGGCACCAACCTCCGCGCGGGGGTCGCGACACTCTTATCGCCGCAGCTGTAGCTTGACACGGCGGTGCCGCGGGAGGTCGTCCCCGGCCGCCTGCTGACCGTCCGCGTCACCCTCGCGCAACACCGTCTGCTGCTCGTCAACATCTACGCGCCCTCCGATGGCCAGGAGAGGGTCGCTTTCTTTGAGAGCTTGGCTGCCCTCCTGCGCGACGCTAGCGAGGATGATGACCTGCTCCTCCTCGGGGGCGATTTCAATTGCACCACTGCCCCGCGCCTCGACCGCACAGGGCCTGAGCCCCACCTGCCCTCCGCTCGCAAGCTGCAAGCTGCCCTGGAGGGGGCAGACCTCGTGGACGTCTGGCGAGCCCTGCATCCCGATGCGCGCCAGTACACCTGGGCCAAGATGAGTGTCGGCGGTCTCACCATGGCTTGCCCCGACCGCCTTTATATCACCAGGCACCACCTGCCACTCCTGCGCAGCAGCCGCATCGCTCCCTCGGGTCTATCAGATCATGGCCTGGCCTTCAGCGAACTGAGCCTGCCGGGGAGAGCCTGTGCACGGGCACCGTATTGGTGTTTGAACATTAGTCTGCTCCAGGACTCTTATTTCCGGGACTGCTTTGCCCACTTTTGGCGGAGGTGGGAGGCTGCGAGACCGAGCCACTCCTCCTGGAAGCTGTGGTGGGACGTGGGCAAGGTCCAGACCCGAGCCTTCTGCCAGCAGTACACCCAGCTGGCCACGAACGAGACGCGCCGCCGTATCCGGGAGTTGGAGGAGGACGTGGCGGAGCTCGAGGCTGCTCTGCTGGCCGCTGGCAGCGACGCAGCACTGAGCGAGAGCCTCCGGCTCCGCAGGAAATGCCTGCGCGACTTGGCCGAGAGCGCGGCCCGCGGCGCGAGGATCTGCGCCCGCTGCCAGGAGCTGGTGGTCATTACAGAGCCGGGCGAAGTCCGCGAACGTGCCGTCGCCTTCTATCGCGACCTGTTCGCGGCCGAGCCGTCGTGCCCCGAGGCCACGCGGGAACTCCACGAGGGCCTACCGCGTCTCGATGCCCTGGAGGCCGGCGAGCTGGAGTGGGACTTGTCCCTGGAAGAGCTGGCGGCCGCCACGGCCGGCCTCGCCTCCGGCAAAGCCCCGGGCCTTGACGGGCTGCCTGCTGAGTTCTACAAGACCTTCTGGCCTCTCCTCGGCCCCAGCCTCCTGCGCGTTTTCCAGGAGAGCCTCGCCGACAAGGTCTTGCCGATCAGCTGCCGCCGAGCGGTGCTGACCCTGCTGCCCAAGAAGGGAGACCTGGGCTACATGAAGAACTGGCGGCCGGTCTCCCTGCTGTGCGCGGACTACAAGATTCTGGCCAAAGCGCTGGCCACCCGCCTCCGCGCGGTCATGGCCTCTCTCACCGGGCCCGAGCAGAGCTACTGCGTGCCGGGCAGGACCATACAAGACAACCTGTTCCTGCTGCGGGACCTGCTCACGGCTAGCGAGCTCTTTGGCCTCAACGTCGGCCTCCTCTCTCTTGACCAGGAGAAGGCCTTTGACCGCGTGGGCCACGCCTACCTCTTCCGCACGCTGGAGGCCTTTGGCTTTGGGCCCCTCTTCACCGGGGCCCTCCGGGTCTTGTACCGGGACATTTCCAGCCTGCTCAAGGTGAACGGGGTGCTTTGCGCTCCGTTCCCCGCGCGCAGGGGCATTCGCCAGGGCTGTCCGCTGTCGGGCATGCTCTACGCCCTGGCCATCGAGCCGCTGTTACACGCACTGCACCGCCGCCTGAGTGGGGTGGCCCTGCCATCGGCCACGGGCCCGTCCGCTGGCCCTCGTCTCCGACTGTCGGCCTATGCGGACGACGTCACCGTCTTCCTCGCCACCCAGGAAGACGTGCGGGCTCTGGCAGATTGCCAGCGGGCCTACGAGCGCGCCTCCTCCGCCCGCATCAACTGGGGCAAGAGTGACACTCTGCTGCTTGGCGCATGGACTGGCAGGCCTCCGCCGGACTTGCCGGGGGGCCTCGCCTGGCGCCACGAGGGCCTCAAGGTCTTGAGCGTGTTCCTGGGGCCGACGACCTTCATGGCGCGCAACTGGGACGGCCTCGAGGAGGGAGTGGAGGCCCGCCTGCAGCGGTGGCGCTGGCGCCTGCCCAGCCTTTCCTACCGGGGGCGCGTCCTCGTCATCAATAACCTGGCGGCGGCCACCCTGTGGCACCGCTGCGTGGTGCTGGACCCTCCGCCGGAGCTACTGGAGAGATTGCAGCGGCTCCTGGTCGATTTCCTGTGGGACAGACGCCACTGGCTCCCACGAGCTGCCCTCTACCTGCCCACCGGCGAGGGGGGCCAGGGCCTGATCGACTTGGCCAGCAGGGTGGCCGCCTATCGGCTGCAGGCTCTCCAGCGGCTCCTGTACACCGAAGGCCACCTCCCGTGGCGACAGCTGGCATGCCGATTCCTGCGGCGAGTGGGGGGCCTAGGCTTTGACCGGGAGCTGTTTCAACTGGACCTCACCTTCCTGAACGGGGCGGTCCTTCCCCCGTTCTACCGCAGCGTGGTGCGGGCCTGGCGGGCGGCCTTCCATCTCTGTCCCCAGGCCAGGCACCTGCGGTTCCCGCAGCTCCTTCGAGAGCCCTTGGTCCACAACCCGGCCCTGCACCGTGTTGTGCCGAGCCTGGCCTCCGCCAGCCTCACGGCAGCTCTCGTCGAGGCGCGCTCCACCCGCTTGGAGCACCTCCTGGACCCCGCTCGGTCGGACTGGCTGTCACCCGAGGCCCTGGCTGCCCGGCTGGCGATGCGCTCCGTCCGCACCACGGGGCGGCTTCTGCGGGCCGTTAGGGCCACCCTCCCGACGGAGGCAGCGACCACCCTGGAAGCCCATCTCCAGACTCGCCGGCCCCACCCCACCGCAGACGCCGTAGAAGACGCCTTCCCACCGCTACCCGTCATCCCAGCGGTACCCGGCGAGCTGGCCGAGCGGCCCAAGACGCTGCTCAGGCTCCCGGTACCCCCCAGCAGCAATACGGGCTGCCCTTTTGGCACCCTGCCCCGCAAGGGCCTCTACATGTGGGTGGTGCGCACCCGGCACGCCCAGGTGCTCGCCGGCCGCCCTGACACCGCGTGGCGGCGGCGCCTGGCGCGGCCCGGGACCCCGGCGTGGTGCACACTGTATAAGGCGCCCATCGCCAAGAAGACTGGCGACCTGCAGTGGCGGCTCGTGCACGGCATCCTGGCCACCGGCACCTTTGTGCGTCACTTGGACCCAGCGGCCTCGGCGGCCTGCCCCTTCTGCCTGGGGGTGCTGGACGAGGACATTTTCCACGCATTCCTCGACTGCCCCCGGCAGCAGCCTCTCTTTGCCGCCCTGGGCGCACTGCTTCGGGTACTGGGCCGAGACTTCTCCGAAGACGCCTATGTCCACTCCTTTCCATACCGGGTGGCCGAGCGGGCCACGGTCAGCCTGGCCAACTTCCTGCTGGGCTAGGCCAAGATGGCCACCCTGAAGAGCCGGCGAAATCAGCTCAGCGGCACCGGGATGGTCGACGCCCTGCAGCTCTTCCGCCTGCTGGTGCGGGCCCGCCTCTCGCTCGAGTTTGAGCACGCTGTCCTCCGGCGGATGGTGCCCGCCTTTGAGGAGCGCTGGGCCCTTGAGGGGGTGCTGTGCCGGGTCGAGGCGGGACGCCTGATCCTCGTTCTGTGATGCCACCGGCTGCTCAAGCCGCAGAGACGCGTCAAGCGGGCCGAGGCCCTGGACTTTTGCTCGTGCGGGTCGACCCCGGAGGCCTCCATGGGTGTCCCTGCTGGCAGAACTGTAAATACTGTAAATAGTCCTTATGTTCGTTGTGTTGGTTGTTTTTTTTTGTCTAGAGTGTACGGGCAGGCCTTGCAGGCCACGAGCCCAGGCCTTGTCCATGAGGCCCAGAGCTTCGGGCGTCCTTGTACATGCTCTTTACTCGCTCCGAGTTATCACCCTCCGGGGAATAAAGGTCTCTTAAAAGTCAAAAGTCTTTCTTTCTTTCTTTCTTTCTTAGATGGCCACCGACAGGTGAAGTTCTTCTGAGCTCTTCCAGCTCAGGTCCCTTTTTTCACATTCTCCACCACTCTGCGCCCCCCCCCCCCCAAACCTTGCCTCTCCCCAGGCTGTACTTGGGGACCCCCTCTCTGCCCCTTTTCCCCACTTCCTGAGCGTTTTTCGCCTGGGCTTTGACAGCCTCATTTGCCTCTGCCCCTCCCCCACCCCTGCCTGAGTTCTCCCTTTGATTCCTGCTGCCTCCCCCCCCAGAGACCTTTGCCTTGGTTTCTGCCATCTCCCCCTGCCTTAGGGCTTGCCCTGAGTCCCTGCAGGGTTGCTCTGCCCCCCCTCAGGCCAATTTTGGGGCGTTTTCAGCCCCCTCCCAGTCCCAGTCCCTGGCATCAGCCTGAGGCTTCCCCCCCCCCTCCTGTGGGAGAGTTAACCCTCTCCTGCCCAGGATGGCTGCCAGCAGCCAGGGCACTTGGCACGGGGATATCTCTGTGGACCTTCCCCTCAGCCATGGGCTGTGGGTGCACGCCTCTCTCCACATCAGGATGCAGGCCTGCACCGGATCTCTGGCAGACCTGCTGGAATGCCGGAGCATTTGGTACACCTCCCGGGTAAACTCAATGTCTATCATACTTGAGCTCTCTCAGCCTAGTGAAGGAGGTGTGTCGCCAGGTTGGAAATCTGAGGTGTCCACTACTTGGTTACACCCCTGGGGACCCTGGCAGTGCTGGTGATGGCCTCCAACATCCCCCCCCAACACCTGCCAGACTGAGACCTCACCAAAGTGCTCGAGGTCTATGGTGTCCTTACCAGCCCCTGGTACAGGCTGACCATGGGGAACAGGGACCCCAGGCTCAGGCATGTCCTGTCCTTTCAGAGGTAGGTGTTCATGCTCCTCACAGGTGACACCCAGACCCTGCCTCTCTCCATGACCTTTGTGGTGGATGGGAGGCCCTCTGTGGTCTACCTCTCCCAGGGTAGGAATGCATGCCATCGCTGCGGGGGCAGCTCCTACTTAGCTGCCCAGTGCTCACTGGGGCAGTCAGCCAGTGCACTGGCTGCTGAACCCACACAGGGGGATGGCATGTCCACCTCTGGTGTGGGAGCCTCATCAAAGGGTGGGGTTGGGGGATCCTCCCAGCCCCCTCCCACCCCTGCTCCATCTGGGAGGATCGACCCCTCTGGCATGAGCATGCCACCCAGGAGGGGGCCTGGGATGTCCTCCCAGGTTTCTCCTACCCCTGTCAGGGCTGATGCCCCACCTGGTGGAGGGGCTGGGGAATCCTCCTGGCCCCCTCCTGCCCCAGTTCCCTCTGGGACAGCTGGTACCCCAAGCGCTGGTGCCCCAATGGGTGAGGTGACCGTGGCCCCCTCTCAGCCTCCCTCCCCCCTTCCCCCACTTGATGGTGCTTTCACCGGTCTCACTGGGAGGTCCCCTCCCAGAGTACAGCTCTGCTGGTTCTCGGTCGGCAACATCCAGCTCCTGCTGGAGAACCCACTCTGGGTGGCCCCCAGCTATGGAGGCCTCCTCAACCTCTTAGAGCAGACCAAGGGTCAGAGGAATGTGGCAGAGAGTATCCAGCAATGCTGTCCGGACTCCCTGAGGTTTGTCTGTGCCGCTAGTGACACAGCAAGGCTCATGCGCCAGGACCCAGGCACGCATCAACATGCCTTCGGATTGAGAAGCTGGTGACTTGGGTGAGGGAGGTGTGGGGCCGAGGTGGGCCCACAGAATAGGGTAGGGCAAGAAGTGGCCTTCCCCTGTCTCTGAATTTTCCAGGCTCTGTCACCTCCTCTTCTACCTGTACCCTGCCTATTCTTCCTCTCTATTCTCCTGCTCATGGCAGTTACCACAATTGCCTCGCTAAACACCAACGGCTGCAGGGACCCGGTAAAGCAGATGGGCGTCCTGGAGGGTTTGCGGCAGAAGCGGCTGGCAATCGCCTTCCTCCAGGAGACTCACAGTGATGTGCATGTACAAGCTGACTGGCATGCTGCCTGGAGAGGCCACTTGTTTCTAAGCCACAGCACCAACCTCAGCACAGGAGTGGCGACCCTCCTCTCACCACAGCTGCAGTATTACTTGGCGGTGGCACAAGAAGTCATCCCCAGTCAACTGCTGACCATCCACATCACCATGGCACACCAGAGCTTGCTCCTTGTCAACATCTACGTGCCCACCAAGGGGAGACAGAGGGTAGCCTGGGTGACCTCCTGCGTGACACCAGTGAGAACGATGACCTGCTCCTCATGGGTGGGGATTTCAACTGCACCATCAATGTGCTGATAGACCGGACAGAGCCGGAGCCACATCTGCCTTCGGCCCACAAGCTGTAGACTGTGCTGGAGCTGGTGGATCTTGTTGATGCCTGGTGGGTCCTCCATGCTGATGCGTGCCAATATACCTGGGCAAAAATGAGTGCCAGTAGCATCGCCATGGCCCACCTCGACCACTTCTACATCGCCCAGCACCATCTGCCATTACTGCACAGCAGCCGCATCATCCCATTGGGCCTCTTGGACCATGCCCTGTTCTGCTGCGAACTGAGCCTGCCTGGCAGAGCAAGCATATGGGCCCCGTACTGGTGCCTCAACATCAACCTGCTGCAGGACACCCACTTCAGGGACTGCTTCGCCCACCTCTGGAGGAGCTGGGATGCTGTGTGAACTGACTAGTCCTCCTGGTGGCTGTGGTGAGACACGGGGAAGATCCAGATCCGGGCATTCTGCCAGCAGTATTCCCAGCTGGCTCCAAGCAAGATCCACCGCTGCACCCAGGAGCTGGAGGAGGATGTGGTGGAGCTTGAGGCAGCCCTGCTCCATGTGGACAACAACGCAGCACTCCTCGAGAGCCTCCAGTCCTGCAAGAAATGCCTGTGGGAGCTAGTGGAGGGCGTGGTGTGCGGGTACGTGCGTGCTGCCAGGAGCTGGCAGAGGCCAACGCCCTGACTGGCTGCTTCTTTGGGCTGGAGAGGCGGCAGACTGTGGCAAAGACACTGGACCATCTCAATACCCCAGAAGGATGGCTGATCATGGACCCAGGTGAAGTGCGGGGGCATGCTGTCACCTTCTTTTGGGACTTGTTTGCAGTTGACCCCATTTGTCCGGAACCCGCTCAGTAGCTGCATAAGGACCTGCTGTGCCTCGGCACTTCGCAGGTCAAGGCCCTGGAGCATGAACTCTTCCTGGCAGAGCTCAAGGCGGCTTTGGGGGGGCTTGCCTTGGACAGGGCCCTGGGCCTTGATGGACTGCCCATAGAATTTTACAAAGTCTTCTGGCCTCTCCTTGGGCCCAGTCTCCTCTGTGTCTTCCACAGGAGCCTTGCCGCTGGGACACTGCCGACCAGCTGCTGCCGGGCAGTGCTCACCTTGCTGCCCAAGAAGGGGGACCTTGGCTGCCTTAAGAACTGGCGGCCCGTTTCCCTTCTGTGTGTCGACTATAAGATCCTGGCAAAGGTGCTGGCGGACCATCTCTGCATTGTCATGACCTCCGTCATCAGGCCCGAGCAGAGCTACTGTGTCCTGGGCAGGACCATCCAGGACAACCTGTTTCTGCTGCATGACCTGCTCACGGCTGCAGAGCTTTTTGGCCTGGACATTGGCTTGGTGTCCCTGGACCAGGAGAAGGCCTTCAATCGTGTCGACCACCGGTACCTGCTCGGCACCCTTGAGGCCTTTGGCTTTAAGCCTCTTTTCATCGCAGTGCTCCAAGTCCTGTAGGTGAATGGCGTGCTGTGTTCCCCGTTCCCGGTGCGTCGCGGCATATGCCAGGGCTGCCCCCTCTCGGGCATGCTGTATGCCCTGGCCATCAAACCGCTTCTGCACGCTCTGCGACATCACTTGACTGGCTTAGTCCTGCCACTGGCACTGGGCCCGACCAACCTAAAATTGTGAAAGGTAACAAAGCCAAACTGGGAATCCTACTTATTTAAATTGAAGCACTTCCAAAATGTGTCATTGTCCACCTTAAAAATAATTTTAGAGTAGATCTAAGTTAAGGTTTCATTATGATATCAAAAAATGGTAAGCAGAGGTATAATAAAGGGGCAGAGAATTCAAGGAGATACAACAGGTGTGGAAGGAATGAGAGCAGAAGAAACTGGACAGGTTCCTGGAAGGGAATTTACTAGTGCTGTGCGAAGCTTCACCGGCTGTTTTGTTTCAACGCTGTTTTGACTCATTTCAAGCTCGAAACAGCAGAATCAAAATGAAATGAAAGCTGTTCCCAGCACTGGGAAACTCAAGCCAGCTGGGAGGGCTGTGGAGGCTCTTCTGGACTCCTCTTGGGGGTGCAAGGCCCTGATCTGCCTGCCAGATCACAGGACGCTGTTCTTGTTCCCCAGGTCCTGCTTGTCAGCAGCTTGAGGTGCAGTTTCCTAGAAATCCCTGCATCTAACTCCTTGAAACTTTGCAGGCTTCATGCCCTTGGAAGGGGCTATCATCCCTGTGATTTTCATTGGAAGCAGGCAAGAAATGACAAAGTTATAGGCTGTTTTGTGGTTCCCCATTATAGCCTGTGGGTGAAATGTCAAAACAGCATCAAAACAGAGAAACCATTTCAACAAAATGGAATGGAACAGTGCTTTCAAAATGAAATTAAAGTCAAAATGAAACACTGTTCTGTCAAAATTTTGAAACAGAAGTCAAAGTGGAATGCTGTTGTTTTGCACAGCCCTAGAATTTACTGTAAAGAGCACCATGTGCCAGGCAGGGTATGCCACCCTGTGTTCCGCATCCCTCAACAAGTGCCTGCTTTTCTACCTTCTTCATTCTGATACAACAGCCTTTGAATGGCAGGATCTGGGAGTTGGACAGCTTTAAGGAGGAACTTTTGGGTAAACACTGCTTATGCACTTGATTTGCACATTACATGCGCATGAGGAGGTGGTTATGGAAACGGGGTGGGAAAAAAAGAAGTGAAATACTTTTGATCCTAATTTGGAAACTGTTTGTAGGGTTTCCTTTCTTTTTTCTGGCATTTTGTTTGCTGATTACTTTGAAGTATTGCACATCTAGATGTGTAAAAAGGCATAGAGTCCTCCTAGCAGTCAGCTTGTTTCATTGCACCATTTTTCTTTTTTATCATCATATGTATTTGTAAATTAATTGAATTCCTGAATCCTTATTGGTTTGTTCTAAGGTTTTAATGAAGCAGCAGAAAATGGTAAGCAATCCACACAAATTAATTACATGACAATCTTTGACTTTAAAATCATAGGTATGTATGCAAATTGATATTCAGCAAAGGAATCAGTCAGTTCAGTCTATAATATTGATCAGCTGCAATAAACTGCAGTAGCAGTTTCCTCATCCAGGAAGTTATAAAACTGCTAGAGCAGATAGGTTAAAAAAAGTCTTAACATATCTTATGGTAATGCTAAAACCAGAAAACAGCTTCTATACTTGCAATCCTTTACTTGTTAAAATCACAACTCTTGGCCAGATGTGAGCACAGAGACCCTCCTTTGAACCTGGGCTAATATGCTGATGGTGTTTTCTGGCTGTATGAATTGAAAGGCCATAACTGAAAACACCCAGCAGACTTAAAGGCTTAACCTGTGTAAGGATCTACTATAATATTAGGCTTGTTCTGTCTGTCCAGAGCACTCTGGTCATCTCAGCAGCAAGTCGCAATGCTTACTGAAACAACCAATCAGAGTGCTTTGGACAGACAAAATAAGTGTGTTATTATTATAGATCCTGAGGCATTTCAAACAGACATGCAGGCAACTCAGAGCTCAAATGAAGCACCAGGGGCCCCCACTGAAGAGTGGTCAGGCTCTGCTGAAGGAAAAAAAAAAGCAGAGAGAGGCCAAATCCCTTTTTTTTTTCCTGGAGTCTGCCCACCTCTCCTGTGGCAAGGGGGTGAGCTAGTGTTGGGCCCTTAGCTGCAGATGGCCCTGGTGCTTACCTCTGTGGTAACAGTGCCCTCCCTGGGACTGCCTGGGCAGGATGCCAGTGGGTGGGTGCTGCCTGGGGGGGGGGGTGCCACTGCTGTGGAGGGAAGCAATGGGGTACCCTACAGCTCAGGGGCTGTGCAATGCCACCAATACAGTATTTGGTCAAAGTATAACTAAAAATCCAGTATTTCAAGAAATACTACTTTACAATAAAATTGTAATCGCAAATGTTTTGCGGGTTTCAGCTAGTTTTAAAAAGTTCCACTGGGAACCAGTCTGACATGATTTGTAAATCCAGTCCTTAGGGGAAGGATACTTCCTTTGTTTTTTGGGGTTTTTTTTTTAGGCAAAAGCATCAAACACATAATTTCCCTATTCAAGGCAGCACTTCTATTTCTTCTCTACAATCCATAAAAGTTGAAGCTTTGAAGACTCAAGAAAATTCGGAAGATTTCCCCCCAGTGTCCCCTTCAAATGTACAAGGGGAATGACCACGTTGTCCTCACCATCCTAGTTCCGATGGCTATTTGTTTGAGGATCTACTTAAGGAGCAGCTTAATTTTGGAAGGCTGATTTGCCCTGACCTTCCTCAGGAGCTGTGCTCTCCTCCCTCTGCAGTTCCTGTTTTCTTCAGCAGCTTTTCTGTTCCTCTTGACTCAAGGCCCATCTATTTTTATATTTTCTTTTTTTCTCCTGTCCAGTATACTAGAACCTACATTATTAATATCCAGGTAGTTTGCCACCTGCTTAGTTTGTAGTGGGTTGCCGAATCAAGAATGAACTGCTCAGCTGAATGCTGGGCCTTTCACTACAAAGAGTTTAAATTCTTAACTCAGCTGGAGCTCAGAGCTCATCAGCAGTCCTATGCACTTGATCTGAGAAGTGGTACCCTTTAAAATTTATTTTTTATTTATTTTAGCTCCAGCAATCAGCAAAAACACCTAAGTGATCCATTCAGCTGTATGCTGTGACTATTTCAGCCTCAGCTTGTGCAAAACCTGATTTCAGTAGGGCTAAGGGGAGGAGAGGAGAGGGCTGGACAGGGGAAAGAACCTAACCCTATGAAGTATCTGGGGTACTACTATATATATATTAGTTGATATTTTAAAAGCAGTGTTAAGGCTATTTTAAAGAAATTAATAGAAAAAAGAATACATCTAATTCCTTGGCACTGGTTTGAAAAATCTCAATAATTTTTTTTCTTTCCTTTAAGCTTGAAAGGATTGCATCTATGTTTGCTTTGTAAAGCATTTTGAGAGGCTCTGATTGAATAGGAAATAAAACTTTAGATTCACTGAAAGAAGACCTCATTTATATTTATGTTCTAACACACAATATGTTATGTTATTTTAGGTTTTAAATGGATTTTAAATATTTCTACCCACTTTCCCTTTTGAGCTAGCTGTGCAGTAGAAAGTAGGTGTTTTTATTATTATTACTGGGAGAATTGTTTTTTCTTTTTTCAGTACTTCTACAGATAGATATTTTTATTGGTATTTTTTTCTCTAGTTCTGCATGTGTGTGCTGGCTATTGTTAATTTTCTGTGTGCAATTAGCTTTGGGAGCTGGACTCAATGATTTTCTGAGGTCCCTTTGAGCCTTACAATCTATGAAAGTTTTAAGCTTAAGTATTATATGCATTGAAGTCTTGTGGCCAGAAGCAAGCATTTTCAGTTCAAACTCTAACGTTTGCTGAACTACTTATTCTCAAGAGCTTGTGTGTATACTGCTGCAAAACTGCAGCTAGGACTTATAGTACTAAATTGATTTCAGAATGCATAGAGAGATTTTGGAGTGTTAATATAAATACTATTTTTCTTTATCTAACAGCAAGGAAGGATTTTACAGTTTGTTTTAAAGTTGTCTAACCTTTCCAAGTTACTTGGCATTCATACATGTCCTCAATACACTAGCTATATAATAGAACAGACTCTGTCATCTTTATCAAGCAAGTTTTACATTGAGTACTATGGGTATTTTATCTGAGAAATTGTAGGGTCAGGGCTACCTACTAATTAGAGGCTATGCCTGCTACCTGTTCTCACATGACTGTTTCTATTCAGTGTTAGAAAAAAACTACAGATGAAGTCTTTAGCTTTCTGACCTTCACTGTTTCACAGATTAGTCAATCTAATCAGATGCTATTTTCAAAGAATCAATCTTCCAACCCCCCTAGCAATACAATGTATGTTGAAAGAAGCCAAATATGCTGTATGAGTGTCTCGTTAACAGACTGTCCTTATGCCTGAAGAAGGGTGTTTGTGCCCAAAAGCTTGCAAAGAACATTTTTGACAATTATTTAGTTGGTCTAATAAAAGATATCACATCTACCCAAATAACCTTGTCTGCCTTTTGTTGTTACAACATTTCAGGAGCACTGAATACTAATACTGGCCAGCTAAATAGCACACTTATGTTAGGGCAAATTAAAGGTCTGGTTTCACACTTCTTCCTTCTCCTTATTACCTTGCTTGCATTAAGCCTATACAGCCAGCTATTTGGAGGGAAAGAGGAGGGGATGATAATTCAAGCTAAATGTATAACTGTTGCCACCACTACTCCTCTTTAGCTGAAATAAATTTGAATTGAAGCATGGTAGCTTCAGAGTATTGAATGATGGCTGTTATCTTGGTTTGGAAGATTAAGGTTAGATAAAAATATATCCCACCAGTTTTCAAAGTTATGAATTGTGACACATTTGTCATTTATGCCAGGCTTATAGCATCAGTCAAATCTTGCAGCCAGCTACTATAGTAATTATCTTGTCTGATTCTATCCTATCTAATTATCTTAAAATACATTTTCAGGGCATAAAAGACAAAATATTTTTAACTGCAACTGCATGGAAACAAATTGATTCAGTAATAAATCAGCTTTAAAATACTGCCTTTTCTGTTTATGGCACATTCAATTATACTGATTTTTTTTTTTTTTTCCCTCCCAAAGATACAAGACAAACTGACTACTGTTACAAACACACCTGTCTCTGCCATTACGATGTCTTTTACTTCCACGCTCTATTTTTTTTAAGGTGCTGTGTATTGTCTTATTCACAACTTAAGATCAGCACTGAGACCATCTGCACTGCATCTGTTCAATACCCAATACAATGGGGTTCTCTTTCCTGTTGATATCCTTGGGCTTCTGGGCTATACTGTCACAGACATTAGTAAGATGTAAATGAGATTTGAGTTAAAGAAATGAAAATAAGTTTTCATCTGCACAAGAGCTGATAGCATCTTTTAAAATACCGGAATCCAATCTCAGGAGCATGCAAAACATGTCTGGTTTTTTTTGCAAGCTTATGATTCCTCCCACTGGTTATGCTACACTGGACGAGGTAACATTGAGTGTCAAAAGGGAAACACCTGTGTGCAAAGAAGAAAATCAATACTATGGGCTGTATTTGCTATACTATTAATTGGTCTTAAAGTCAGTATTTATTAAGTTGATTTGTGAGGGTGAGCTAGCAACATGAGATATGAGGCAGTAGTGTTAAGGAGCACTGTAAAGCTGTAGGCCATACAAGATCAAAGTGGTCACACTAGCAGGTAAATATGAAATGTCTGAAGGGAAGTAGAATTGGCAAAACCAGAGCATCTAACTGGGGGAGTAGCTGAAGATGACATGTAGAGTCTGCTGTCTGTAGCACTTTAAAGGCAGAGGAAAGGAGCTGGCATTTGGCATGGAGGCACTGTGGAGGCTTGAGCATGGGTCCATGTGCCCAGACCAGTAAAAGAAAATGCTGAGCTTTGGCAATATACTTGTGGGATGTGAGGCATGCTGCAATAGGCTAGAAAAATGGAATTTGTTGTAGTCTGTGTAAGGATTACCAAGGTGTGGACAAGGGGATTGGTGATAACAATGGGAGGAAAAAGGATACATTTGTAAGTATTGTAAAACAAAGAGGATTTAGCAAATTCCTGAGGTAAGTGAGGAATAGTGGATACAAGTGGATTGCCTGCCAGGGACACCAGAGGAATAAATTGGTGGATCTTTCTACCATAAGAAGGAAGGGATGGGGATAGGAAGGCAGCAGAGAACTGTTTTGAATATGTTGATTTTGATATGGGGAGGCAAAGGAGACCTTTGAAGGTACAAGATAGTGAGCATGGTAAAAAAGTAGATTGAGGGTAGTAGCTGCTGTTATGTGAGGATATTGGAAGCTGATGGAACATTCAAAGGGTCGCACTTCATATGGCAGTGCAAGAATTTCTAAGTACTGATTGGAGCACAGAACAGATTGCTACAGGGCAGAACAAACTTTGATTTTATTGACGGTGCAACAGCAAAAAAGTCTGTTAGGCTCCGGAGTGGCGAGAGACATGTGGGTGAAAGCCTGCTGCGCCCCCGCTCCCCCGAAGCCCCTCAGAGACCCCCCCCCCAGACTGGTGGGAGGGGGTTGAACCTTAGAGAGTGGGAGGAGGTGGCTGAGTGGAGCCGGGCTGGGTCTCGCCCTGCCCAGGCCCCTACTTTTCCCAGCCCCCCAGGGAGCCACGTGAACAGGCTGCGCGAACAGGCATGCTTGTCTGCCAGCGCATGAGTTAGCGTGGAGTTTGCACAGGAGGGTGCAAGGGAGTGGCCGAGGCCCTGCCTGTGAGCCCCCTAGGGTAGGCAGACTCAGGCCCAGCCCGCCTACCAGTGGCATGCTCTGGCACCTCAGAGACGACCACCCAGAAGGAGCCCGTGGTTCCAGGCTCTACATAGACGGAACCCCTGGCTCTCAGCTGCAGAGGCTGCCTGTCCCTTTTTCAGGCTCTGGGGCCTGGGAGCATAGCTACCTCCCCTTGTGGGTTCTGCTCCCTTTTGGGTTCTCTGGCGCACCAGCTGGAGGAGCTCCAGGCAACAGTCCAGGGACTGTGAGCAGGAGATAGACTCCTACTGCCAGGCCCTTCTCCCCTGGGAGCCGGAGGGAAGACCACGGTCTCCCTCCAGGACAAGGGAGGACTCGAGGACCTCCCATTCTGTCCAGTCAGGGGGATGAACCAAGGTGGTCAAGGGCCCTAAGGCCTGCCGCACCAAGACCCCTGCCCCGCCAGAGCTTAGCAACAGGTATGAACTTCTTGCAGCCCCAGCAGAGCGTGCTGAGTTGCCAGCTCCTGCAGGCAACACAGGATCAACTGCAGCTACCGCCTCCGTTCTCCCCAAGATAGAACGTAAAGTGTTTGTTGTGGGAGACTCCATCCTGAGGGGGACTGAGGGGGTAATCTGCTGCCCCAACCCCTTAGCCCAGGAAGTCTGCTGCTTCCTGGTGGCTCGCATCCGAGACATTGCAGAGAAGATCCCTAAGCTCCTCCAGCCCACAAACCACTATCCCATGATCCTTATTCATGTGGGGACCAATGACATGGCTCAGAGCACTTGCAGCCAGATCATGAGGTACTACAGGGATTTGGGAGTGGGGCTAAAGGGTCTGGGGGCACAGGTGGTGCTTTCTTCGATCCTCCCAGTCTCAGGGTATGGGCCGAGGAGAGAAGGGAGGATCCAGGTAGTTAACCAAAGACTATGGTGCTGGTGTCATCGGGAAGGCTTTGGCTTCCATGACCACAGCCCGCTCTTTCATGAGAGAGGCAGCGTGCTGCTGGGAAGAGATGGCCTACACCTCTCTCCTCTGGGGAGGAGGCTCTTCTCAGGTAGACTGGCTGACCTGCTCCACTGAGCTTTAAACTAAGCCCACTGGGGGACGGGAGGACTACCACCACTGTTGGCTCGCTGAGCAACCCTTGCAAAGCCAGCAGGCCAAGGCACTTAAGGGAGCCCACCCCTGCCCCAGCCCTGGTACAATCTGTGGGCAAGGCAAGAGCCCCCAAGGGGACACTTGCCTGCCTGTACACAAATGCCAGGAGCTTGGGGAATAAGCAGGAGGAACTCATCCTCCTGCTTAACACAAATAATTATGACGTCATAGGGATAACGGAGACCTGATGGGACTCCACCCATGACTGGACCACGGGTATAGATGGCTATACCTTGTACAGGAGAGATCAAGTATATAAAAGGGGTGGGGGTGTAGCTCTCTATGTTAAGGAAAACTATGCGTCCCTGCAAGCTGATGTTGGTGCCCAGGGAGACCCTCTGGGTTAAAATCTGTGGGGAACACGGCACAGGGGACACAATGGTGGGAGTCTACTACAGACCTCCCACCCAAAGTCAAGAGCTTGACCAGGAGTTTGCATGGGAACTGGCTGAGGCTGCATGCTCCAGGACCATAGCTGTCATGTGTGACTTCAATTACCCAGACATCTTGTGGGAAAATCACTCAGCAAAATCCAAGCAGTTGCAAATCTTCCTGTCGTGTGTGGATGACCTTTACCTGACTCAAGAAGTCTACGGGCCAACAAGAGATAAAGTGCTGCTCGACCTGGTACTGGCTACTGGGGATGACCTTATCAGCAACCTAGGGATCAGTGGGAAGCTGGGTGACAGTGACCAAGAGCTGATCACCTTCACCATCCGCTGTAAAGCTGGCAAGTCAGTCAGCAACACTGAAGTCCTTGACTTCAGGAAAACTGAATTTGACAAGCTCAGGAGGCTCATCAGTGAGGCCCTAAGGCACCACGACCCCAAGGGGGAGGGGAGGTCAGGAAAAGTGGTTGCTCCTCAAGGGAGTGATCCTCAATGCACAAGCTAATTCTATTCCATCTCAGAGGAAAGGCAGCAAGAGGGCTCAGCAGCCCCCCTAGCTCTCCCGGGATCTAGCAGACCTCCTGAGGCTAAAAAGAAAGGCCTAAAAAGGTTGGAGGATGGGATTCACCTCCAAGGAGGAATATTCTGCACTGGTCTGGTCCTGCAGGGACCAAACCAGGAAAGACAAGGCTGCAACTGACCTCCAACTAGCTTCGAGCCTAAGGACAATAAAAAGTCCTTTTTCAGATATGTGGGGAGCCAGAGGAAAAGCAAGGGCAACATTGGGCCCCTGCTGAACCAGATGGGACAACTGACAACTGATGCCCAGGAAAAAGCCAACCTATTAAATGAGTACTTTGTGTTGGTCTTTCATCAGTCCCACTATGGGACAGGGAGGTCTGGGTGAGAGAGATCCCCTAACCTCCATCAATGCTGACTTCATGAAGGAACACCTTGAGAGGATGGATACCTTCAAGTCAGCCGGCCCTGACAATCTACACCCCGGGGTACTCAAGGAGCTGGTGAGCATCATAGCCCAGCCTCTGGCACAGATCTTTGAAAACTCCTGGAGCTCTGGTGTAGTGCCTGAAGACTGGAAGAAGGCCAATGTGGTGCCTATCTTCAAGAAGGGGAGGAAAGTGGATCCAGCAAACTATAGGCCCATCAGCCTGACTTCTATCCCGGGGAAGATCTTAGAAAAGTTTATTAATGAGGCCATCCTTAATGGACTGGCCGACGGCAACATCCTGAGGGATAGCCAGCATGGGTTTGTTGCGGGTAGGTTTTGCTTGACCAATCTCATTTCCTTCTATGACCAGGTGACCTATTACCTGGACAAGGGAGAAGAGATTGATGTCATAGATTCATAGATGTTAGGGTCGGAAGGGACCTCAATCGATCATCGAGTCCGACCCCCTGCATAGGCAGGAAAGAGTGCTGGGTTTAGATGACCCCAGCTAGATGCCTATCTAACCTCCTCTTGAAGACCCCCAGGGTAGGGGAGAGAACCACCTCCCTTGGGAGCCCATTCCAGACTTTGGCCACTCTAACTGTGAAAAAGTTCTTCCTAATGTCCAGTCTAAACCTTCTCTCTGCTAGCTTATGGCCATTATTTCTTGCAACCCCCAGGGGCACCTTGGTGAGTAAAGCCTCACCAATTCCCTTCTGTGCCCCCCTGATGAACTTATAGGCAGCCACAAGGTCGCCTCTCAACCTTCTCTTGTGGAGGCTGAAGAGGTCCAGGTGCCCTAGTCTGTCCTCATAGGGCTTGGCCTGCAAGCCCTTAACCATATGAGTGGCCCTTCTCTGGACCCTCTCCAGGTTATCCACATTCCTTTTGAAGTGCGGCGCCCAAAACTGCACTCAGTATTCCAACTGCGGTCTGACCAGTGCCCGATAGAGGGAAAGTATCACCTCCTTGGTTCTGTTCGTCATGCATCTGCTGATGCACGATAAAGTGCCATTAGCTTTTCTGACAACTCATGTTCATCTTGGAGTCCACTAGAACTCCAAGATCCCTTTCTATTTCCGTGCCACCAAGCAGGTCATTTCCTTGGCAGTAGGTATGCTGGACATTTTTACTCCCTAGGTGCAGTACTTTGCATTTCTCCTAGTTGAATTGCGTTCTGTTGTTTCTGCCCATATGTCCAACCTGTCCAGGTCTGCTTGTAGTTGTTCCCTGCCCTCCGGTGTGTCCACTTCTCCCCACAGTTTTGTGTCATCCACAAACTTGGACAGAGTACACTTCACTCCCTTGTCCAAGTCGCTGATGAAGACATTGAAGAGTATCAGTCCAAGGACCGAGCCCTGCAGCACCCCATTGCCCACACCCTTCTGGGTCGATGCCGACCCATCCACTATGACTCTCTGGGTACGACCCTCTAGCCAATGTGCCACCCACCGGACTGTGTAGTCATCCAAGTCACAGCCTCTTAACTTGTTCACCAGTATGGGGTGGGATACCGTATCAAAGGCCTTCCTGAAGTCTAAGTAAATGACATCAACACCTACTCCTGCGTCCAGGTGTTTTGTAACCTGGTCATAAAAAGAGCCTAGATTAGTCAGGCATGATCTACCTGCTACGAACCCGTGCTGGTTTCCCCTCAGCATAATTTTTCCTCAAATGTCATATATCTTGACTTCAAAAAAGCCTTCGATCTGGTATCCCATGATCACCTCTTAGCAAAACTGGCCAATTCTGTCCTTGGGTCCACCACGATCCACTGGCTGGGAAATTGGCTCCATGGTTGGACCCAGAGGGTAGTAATTGATGGAAGTCAATCATCATGGTGCCCTGTGACCAGAGGGGTCCTCCAAGGCTCTGTCCTTGGACCCATATTGTTCAACATCTTCATTAATGATGTGGACATTGGAGTCAGAAGTGGGCTGGGCAAGTTCGCTGATGACAACAAACTTTGGGGCAAAGCATCCACACCAGAAGACAGGAGCGTGATCCAGGCTGACCTGGACAGGCTCAGCAAATGGGCGGATGAGAACCTGATGGTGTTTAACACTGAAAAATGCAAGGCTCTCCACCTTGGGAGGAAAAGCCTGGAGCATCCTTATGGGCTCAGTAGTGCTACACTGGCTAGCACTACAGAAGAAAGAGACTTGGGGGTCATCATTGACCTCAAGATGAACATGAGCCTGCAATGTGATGCTGTGGCTAGTAAAGCGACCAAAATGCTGGCCTACATCCATAAGTGCTTCTCAAGCAAATCCTGGGAAGTCCTTCTCCCCTTGTACTCAGCCTTGGTGAGGCTGCAACTGAAGTACTGTGTCTGGTTTTGGGCTCCACAATTCAAAAAGGATGTGGAGAAGCTTGAGAGAGTCCATGCATGATCAGAGGTCAGGAAAACAGACCTTATGACAACAGGCTGAGAGCCATGGGGCTCTTTAGCCTGGAAAAGCTCCGGCTCAAGGGTGATCTGATGGCCAGCTAAATGTTTATCGGAGGTGCTCACCAGTATCTGGGGGAACGTTTGTTCACCAGAGCGCCCCAAGGGATGACGAGGTCGAACGTTTACAAACTATTGCAAGACCGATTCAGGCTGGACATAAGGAAGAATTTCTTTACTGTCTGAGCCCCCAAGGTCTGGAACAGCCTGCCAATGGAGGTGGTTCAAGCACCTACATTGAACACCTTCAAGAGTAAATTGGTTGCTTATCTTGCTGGGATCTTATGACCCCAGCTGACTTCCTGCCCTTTGGGCAGGGGGCTGGGCTCGATGATCTTCCGAGGTCCCTTCCAACCTTAATGTCTATGCAGTGAAGAGCACGTGTAGATTTTTTTCAGAGTAGACTAATTGCTGTGAAGTACAGTGTCACTGTCTACATGTGCTATTAGCGATCAGTAAACTAATTAATGTCACTGTGAGAGAGTACTGTGATTAAACACAGATGTAGGCACTGACTGTGGGCTTAAATTGCACCTGGCCAGCTACACCAGCCAGGGAATAGACTCTTGTCTGTTGCTTAGACACATGGCACTGCACTTTCAGCACCTTCATGCTCAAGGCAGCCACTCTGATGCTTCCTCCAAGAGCCTGGGGCTGATCCCCTGTGCCCTCTGCTAGCCCAGGCCTGCTCTACTCCAGCTCAAATTGCTAGTGTCCTGGGTGCATGTGTAGATGCTGTACCTGGTGGTACTTTACTCTGGCTCAAGCTGCTCTGGAGATTATTGCTTAATTGCATATGTAGATGCACCCAGTTAGATGTAAAAAATTAAACAACTCTTCTATTGTTTATGTGAAAAAGAGAGAGAAGGCAGAAAAGACAGCCTGTTTTCATGGGGGCAGATTGCTGCTGTATATTGTGTCCTGTCTGTGAACTGGAGAAACTAGGATTTTCTTCTTGTTACATCACATGGTTGTCAGTTAAGGTTACTGGCCTAAATTAATATTCACAGCTTTGACACAGCACTTTTAAAGTACTAGTACACAGTTGTATTTAAACAGATAGGATGCGTACCATGAGAGATAATGGGTAGAGGAAGGAGACCAAAGACTAAACTTGGAATTCATGGAGAAAGTGGGAGACTAGCAGAAGAAGAGTTGTCCTTGCAAACCTGAATTGCTTGGGGAAAGAACTGTTCTGCTTAAAGAGATGGGAAAAGTATACAACGTTCAAGCTTAGTATGGACGCATGATGGAAATTATCCTTTAGTTGCTCTTTGATATAGAGCCTGCAGAGATGTGTAGTTTGTGTGGTAAATAATTGTATGACTGGGATTAGAGTTTACAGGTCAGGACTCAGCTCCATCCTTGTACATGTAGGGTACATCCAGATGAGCAGACACATGCAGGGGTGTGCATTTATCAAGGGAAAAATAGCTGCAGCACATATTTGTTTCACTGCTGTTTGTCCCCAGACATGCCCCTGCATGTGCGCTCCTGGTGTGTGGCAAATGAACCTGGGTAGAGTAGGGGAGCCTGGGACTAACACCTGTACCTGGGGTCCTGGAGGCCTCCCAGGGTAGCAGCAATACTAAGCCAGCCACTTGGAGACCGACAGGCAGGCAGAGCATTGCTCTGGCCAGCCAGGCTCTGGTTTCTGGTGGTGCACACTGCTGACACATATGCCACACCGCTTTTTTTAGTGGCAGCTTTTTTGGGGGCAGGGGAGGGGAGGGGAAAGTGGGGGGATGACACTGGGATCTCCTAGTATAAAAAAAAAAACAAAAAAAAAACAACAAAACCCCCAACCTGTCATACTTCAAATGAGCAGTGTGGCACATGGGTACACATGCCCGCCGTGTGATTTGCAGCACCTCAAATGGCTTTAAGATGATGCAAACTGCACGTGCATGCTCATGGGGACTTGCCCGTATTGTTTATATAGTAACTCTGCAATACCAGGGTTTGTTGTAGTCCTTTCTTTGTCCTCCCTTCTCCCTCTCTTCAGCCCATTCCTTGATGTCTCATTTGATCTTATCCTGTCTCTCTCTCTCACCTGGCTTTGGTTTCTTTGCCTTTGGTATTTCCCATAATCTCTATTACATTAAACAACTTCCTTTCCATTCCTCCCAACTCTAATATCAGGGACCCTTTTCACATTTTTTCACATGACTCATTTGTCCTTTCTTTATGCCTTGGTTTCATATGAACTATTCTGATTCCACTGGGTCTTACAAGGGCCCATGAAAAACCTCTTGCAGGAAGCTTCTCTACCAAAAGAACTGCAGCTGCCTTCTCTTGTGTCAGGATCTGTAAGCTAACAGGCTCAGGTTAGTAGAGACATGAATTAAGGACAGCAGTGAAGAACACTCTTGGGCTTAGCTGTTTTGAAATGAAACATGGAATACTGGGTAGGATGAGGTAATCTAGCCTCTTCTCCTCTTAAACATATTCTTTTGGAAAAAAACCAGAAACAACTTCTGACTTAAGGGAAGAGCATCATTTTGATTTTGTTGGTTCTCAGGTGAGCAGTTAGTCACAAATAACTATCCATTTACATTTATTTTTCAAATTCTGTAAATGCACGTTCCCCATTGAGGACTCTATATATAAAATCTGGTATTTTGAAATTCTGCCAATTGTTAATTATCCTAGTGACTGAAAGTGTATGTGCAACTCACATTTCATTCAGTCATCTGGATGGCATTTAAATGCAATCAGTAATGAGGGCTTTCTTCCTGTGGCTATATAAAAAAGTGGCTTTTGAATTATTAGGAAGTCACTTGACCCCATCACTCTTTCCTGCCCAGAGCAGGGGGTCAGACTCAATGATCTAATAGGTTCCTTCCGACCCTAGAAATCTATGAATCTATAAAAATCTGTAAGTGTAAAATAGCATTATTTACCCCATAATAATTAAAAAAAAAAAAAAAAAAAAAAGGCGGCTGAAAGTCTTTCAATCAAACCTTCCAAAGAAAACCCTTTTACCTTGGAAAGCTGAAATGTTCCTTACCAATATGGTTATGTTTGAAGAAGTTGAGTGTTTGATAACAGGGGGTTAGTATGGGAAATATTTTGGCAGCCTAAATGTAGAATTTGGTACCAGCACAACTGCAGCACCATAACAGTATTTTGTTCTATTAACATTCCTCTCCAGAGAATAAGATTTTATAAAGCCTTACCACAAAACTTAGTTGTTGAAATCTAGCCAGTGCCTGCTCTTAAATGCTACAAACAAACCAAATAAGCAGATCAAGGCTTTTCAGGCCAAATGAGCCCAATCTTTGTGCTACTACAGAGTAAAACACTCACATTGCTGGCACTGCTAATGACAACAGAAAGAAAGCATTAATTTATTTGAGTAGCATTAGTATACAGGACTCCTGTAGTGCTCACCAGCTACTTGCTCTGCACAGCTGCCTTCTCAGCTGGGTGTTCTAAATCAGCACTGTGAGAATGGACAGAGATGGCCCTAATGCATTTGTTCATGACTGCAATTTCCCTCAAAATGATAGAAAGGTGTACTGCTCAATTAGGACTGCAGCCTTTTGTTTTCCAACTGACTAGCTCGTGTTTTCCTCACCCCCATACACTGTATAAATTCAGTCAACTGAAAATGTCTTGGTGCTTGTAATAATGTTGTTAGGGAGCCAATCTTTAAATAGATCTACAAAAAATAATAAAAGGACAGAGTGAGCAAGCATGAGCCAGATGTGTTTTATGTTTACTCATGTGCATATGCACACATAGTTATCCATGCTCTTTCTACACAGCGTACCTAAATCTTTTAGTCTGGCTAATTACTGCCATCTGGTAAGTAAGTTGGGAGCAAAAATGACCCTGAACCTCATGTTACAGCCAACTAGCCAGAGCTCACTGAAAACTGCCAGAACATGCAGTAAGTAGCACTCTCAACATGTTTCTTCCTCTGTGTCCTCTGAACCCAGGGATGCAAAAGTGTGGCATGTAGAGTAAGATGTGAGCTCATTTTTACTTGATGTAGACAAGGTTCTTTGGGTGAATCTGATCTCTTTTATTAGACCAACGTAAATAGTTGGAAAATAATTTAAAGCAAGCTTTCGGGTTTAAAAACCCTTCGTCAGGCTGAGGAAGTCTCTGCATTTGGTGTGTGCTCTTCCTGGATGGAATGAAAAGTAAAGAAGCCAGAGGCTGGGCTGGTATGCATACAAGACAGGCAGTCAGTGAAAATGTAGATTGAGGAGTCAAAGTGTGAGAGACGGGCTGGGGTGGAGAAGGGGGATAAATGTAGCAGTTAAATAGTGGAGAGGTACCTGGGGAGCCAGATGTCAGGCAGGTTGTAATGTGTCATAAAACCAAGGTCTATATTTAGTTCATGAATTTTTGTATCCAGGAGGTTGATGAAGTGAAGTTCATAGGCTCGTCTCTGAGAAGTGTTTTGCAAGTTTCCTTTGAGGACTAGAACTGAGAGATTGGAGAGAGAGTGGTTTTCTTGTGGGAAATGTGCCCCCACTGGTAATTGGGTATGCTTGTCTTCGATAGATTTCCAGTGTGCGTTCATTCTGGTGCACAGTTATTGTTTGGTCTTTTCCTACGTATTTTCCATCAGAGCATTTGGTGCATTGGATGAGGTATAGTACATTTCTGGAGGTGCAGCTGTAAGATCCGGGAATAGCTCTGTTGTAGGGGTGGTGCAGATGTGTTGGCAGGTTTTTCTTTTCTTGTCATGGCATGGTCTGGATCCATTCAGTGTGTTCTGGGCCTGAGGAAGTTTGCTTCCGGTGATGAGGTTAGCGAGGTTCAGTGCTTGTTTGAAGGTAGGATCAGTGGTTCTGGGAAGGTCTCTTTCTAGTATGGGTTGCAATTGCTTGAGGAATTTCCATATGGGTTCAAGGGAGGGATGATATGTCATAACCAGCGGTGTGCGATTCATGGGGGTTTTTCTTCTGTATTGCAGCAATTCTTGATGTGGTATCTGAGTGGCACTTTCAAATGTATGATCTATCTCTCTGGAGGAGTGTCCTTGTTGGGCAAAAAGCCTTTTTAAGATTGGTGAGGTGGCAATCCCGGGTGTTCTCCTAGTGCAAATTTGGTGGTATCTGAGGGCTTGGTTGTATATCACAGCTTTTTTGGTATGTTTAGGGTGATCGCTTGTTCTGTGCAGACATGTATGTTGGTCTGTGGGTTTCTTGTATAATGAGGTCTGTATTTTACCATTATGGATACTGATCATCGTGTCTAAAATGGAGATGTTGGAGATGCATCTAAAAGGAGATGTCGGTGCTGGAGTATTCAAGAGATAGTCGGATGGAGGGATGGTGATTGTTGAATTTCTGATGGAATTCAATCAGAGATTGCAGGTTTTCAGTCCAAATGATGTAGATGTCATATCTTAAGTATAGCAAGGGTTTGATGGTGCAGTCTTTGAGGAATTCTTCTTCCAGGTGGCTCATAAAAAGGTTGGCATACTGTGGGGCCATTTTAGTGCCCATAGCTGTTCCCATCATCTGGAGGAAGTGTTGATTATTAAAAGTGAAATTGTTGTGTGTGAGGATGAAGTGTATAAGGTCAGTAATATCTTTGTGTCTTTACTCTGAGTTGTCATCTTGCTCTTGTAGATACGTAAGGCAGGCTTTGATGCCATCCTAGCGTGGGATATTTGTATATAAGCTGGTAATGTCCATGGTGGCTAGGAGTGTGTTGCTGGGAAGGTGGTCTATGTTTTTAAGTTTCTGTAGAAAGTCTGTAGTGTCTTGGCCAAAACTTGTTCTTTGGGTGTCAAGTGGTTTTAGGCTCATTTCAAAGAAACCTGGTATTTCCTCAGTTAGGGTCCCATGGTTGGATATGATGGGTCTGCCAAGGTTCCCTTGTTTGTGGATTTTAGGAAGCGTGTAAAAAGTCCCTGGGTTGGGTAGTAGGGGGATCAAGGTCTGTAGTTTTTCTTGTAGTCCTGATGGAAATGATTTGATGGTATTATTGAGTTTCATGGTGAAAAGGGGAGTAGGATCTTCTTGTAGTTCTTTGAAGTAGGTGGTGTCAGACAGTTGTCTGTTGGCTTACTTTATGCATTTTTACTTGAGGATTTCCTGCTATCAGTGTTTTGCTGAGATGGCATGAGACAGATGACCTGCACTTCCATTATATAGTGTAAAAGGGGCATAACTGAAGTAATGCTATTAGTCTTTCATTGCATTCAATAATGCAATGTGTCATCTTATGTTAGAATTAGCCAGCTCCCACATTTTTTTTGCTTGGGCAAAACTTCCATTATTTTCAGACCGTTTTAGTGGAAGTTTTTCCTTAGCAAGGAGTGCAGGAGCCAGGCAATTTAATGTCATTGGGAAAGTTCTGAGTAGTTTTGTGCTGCTGACAATGAAGAGGATATTAAATACAAATAAGCACATTTGAATGAGGTGTGTGTATGGGGTAGTGATTTGGGGTCCTGAATCTTAGGATCCCTGCTTCAGTTGAGCACTCAGTATGACCCTGGCCTAGACAGGATATGTTTACATTGGTCCCATGCTGCTCTTGAGGCTGCAGCTGAAAACTAAGCACCATGCATCCATGCCTACTCCATATGCTCAAAATCTGAAAACATCCTGGTAAGGATGCTCCAGAGGTTCTCCCTGTTTCCACTCTAGATATTTGATTTGGAGTAGGAACACTTAGATGAGCATTCTCAAGGGTAGTGTCTTGGCGCATCTTAGTGACACCCTTAGTGTCTCTTGGGTGGTCTCTCACATTTACATGAGATATTTACTGCAGAGTTGCCTAGCTAGCTCCTCAATAAAATCTCAGAGTCTACAGCTGTGCCCCTATTAGGGCATGGTAAACTAATAAATGCTACTGTAGGATAGTACTTCTCAGCACAAGTACTATCCTATGGCAGCATTATTTAGTGTGCTGCAGTGCATGTGTAGATGCTGATGGGGCTGGCTAGGGGACGAAGGTGTTTCACTGGGGGGGATACCTGCTGGCTAGCCTGGCATTGGAACATCCTTGTGCCCCAGCCAGCCCCAGCCAGCTTCCAGCTCTGGCTGGAAGACTGACCCCCAGGATCACTTGCCAGCCAGGGCTGCTCTGTCTTCGCTCAATGTGCTATGGTTCTGGGCGCATGTGCAAATGACACACGCAAAAGCAATAGACTCTGGCACAAATTGCACCAGATTTTATTTGTTCACATTAATTGCACATGTAGATGTGCCCACTGTGCCTCAGTGTTCCCCATCCATTGCTGCAGAATTACGCCAAAGGCTGTGCCATCAGCTGTGTGACCTGGGATGGAGAGGATATGGTAGAGAGAATGCTCCATATGGGACAGAAGAGAGAAAATGGGGGGACTACTGAGCTTTCATCATACTTGCAGAAAGTTGTGCTTGCTCCTATGGAGTTAGGAGAAACATCTGTCAAATTTTAAGTTGTTGGCTCATCTGTCTGGTTTCTCTGGGGGTCTATGGTATGGGAACAATATAAGAAAATGTAACTACCTGCTCTACTAAGGGATCGCACAGAGCCAGAGCATCTTTTGCTGGCCACCAACAGGTATACAGTTGTAGAAAAGAGAATGTGCTGGAAGGAAAGAGAAGTCTCACTGGTCTTTGAAAAAAGATGGCAAGGTATGGGCCTGAGACCATAAGTAGGTGGAAATACAAGCTAGTGAGAAGAAAAAATTGGTTCATTGGATATTTTGAGTGGATGAGAGGAATAGGCAGAGTTTCAGCACACTTCTCAAGTTTCTGCTGGTGAGCCACTTTGAGTCTAAACTTAATGTCCAAGCCAAATATTGTTTAGCCCTATTCAGTGGGGCTATACCAGAGATGTATTTGGACTGAATTAATAAAGTGACACAAACTGATTCAAAATCTGGTGCATGTCATTCAAAGCTGTGACAAGCAGTTCTGGCAAATCTGGCCACAGTTTTCCTAGGTTTTCTGTTTGCTTATAGCCATCTTACATGGCTCTTTTCTCTGCCTCCTAGTTTCTAGCTGGTCTTTAATTATTTGGTCAAATGTAGAGTAGGATATACTAGTTCAGTGTAATAAACTATCCCCATGATTAACTACATCCTTTCTGTATTGACATCAAGAATACTGATATTTGTAAATAGAAAAAAACACTCAACAAATTGCCCAGAACAAGCTGACTCCAGAATTCTCACCAGGCATCCTGGTATAGACACTGAAGAAATTCAGAGCAATAATTTTTCAAAAAATATTAACATATAGTCAGTTTCTATCTTTCAGTCTCCTTCCTTTCTTAGCTTGGACTACATGTCCATATGGAGAGATAAAGATTCCTTCTTTATTTACTCCCACCATAGTAATTTCTTTTTTAAATTGATGGATGGGGAAGAGGGGTTTTTAACCTGTTTCAGACCACAGTGTGCTGGACACAAGAGTAGCTAGTACACTAGCCTCATTTCAACAGGCCCTCCTTGGGTAAAAAAGCATTTAACAAATGCATTGCTGAATCAGGATCCCATAAGCTAGCTGAAGGATTAGTGCTCTTGAGGAATTCTGAGTTGCAGCAAGAAGATATATAGATATTTTCCCCTAGGATGGCATTGGCTTTGGAATTTCAAAGGTGACATAATGGGCGCATCCACATGAGTGTGCACATGCCTCTTGTAGCATCTCAGACCCCTTTGAGACACTACAAGATGCACATGTGGGAACAAAAAAAAGTTCCCTGTGCTGTAGATTTGCAGCACGGGGGCTAAGTTAGACCTCTGGATATCCAGGGGTCTAAGAAATGCGCCACAAAACAGCGGGGCAAGGCACAGTCCCAGACTGTGCCCTGAGGCAACTGGACACTTGGGTCCTCCACAGAGATGCTCTGGTAACCAGCCAGAGCATCTCCACGGCTGGCCCTTGCCCCAGTGCTAAAGCATGCGGCATGCCTGTGTGCTGCAGGGACCTGGACCTGGGCTCCATGTGGGATAAGTAGGGGGTGGTGGGTGCTGGAGGAGGGGGAAGGGCTCTATAGGGGTTGCCCACACAGCCCACGCTGGCTCCCCCAACACTCCCGATCCCTGCCCAGCCCGTCCCCATCCCCTGCTTGCTCTCCCAGCCCTCCTGATCATTTCCCCACCCAGTCCCAGCCCCTGACCACTGCCCAGCCCAGCCCCAGCATCCAGTACTCAAAAAAACAACAACAACAACAACAAAAACCAAAACAAAAACAACAACAAAAAAGCCAAAAACAACCCCCCCAAACCCCACACTCACCAGCTGTAGCAGTGGCCATCAAGGCCACTGGGGCTTCATGGCAGAGCTCCTCCACATGGAGTGGGGCAGTGGGGAGTCACCCCTGGCATGTGTGTTGCTGCTTTCAGGTTGCATGGGTTCTGTGCAGCTCGGTAGGGCACTGAGCGGTACTCTGGGAGCTTGGGGTGGCTCCATCTGTCATCTGGAGCCTGGCGCTGCTCAGCCCCAGTGGCCCCGAGCTTCCAGACAGTGTGCAGCATAGGTTTCAGGCAGCTTGAATTGCTCCCTACTGCCCCCTGCTGCTCCACACCATGGGGGGGGGGGACTTTGCTATGAGGTCCTAGTGGCCCTGATGGTCGCTGCTACAGTCGGTGAGTGAGAGTGTGTTTTTTTGAGTGCTGGGACACTGGGGCCAGGGGCGGCAGCATTTGGGGGTTGGGACCAGGTGGGGAAATGATCAGGAGTGCTGGGGGAGCAGGTGGGGGATGGGGCAGCATTCAAGGGGACTGGGGGAGTAAGTGGGGGTGGGGCAGGGCAGCATTTGGGGAGTCTGGGGGATCCAGCAGGGGATGGGGATGGGCAGGGGGCATGTGGGCCCTGGTATCCCCTGTTGGGGGGCTGTAGCCCTATGGGAGGCAGTCAGTGAGCTGTGCGGGGGGCCTGTGCCCTGCAGGGGTCAGGGGACCCACCCCTCCTGAGCAGCCCCTCCTATATGCCCACCCCCTGCCCACAGTCCTCCCACAATCCACCCAAAAAACCCATACACCCAAGCCACCCCCACAAACCCCTCATCCATATACCTGGCCCTGTGGGTCAGGAATGAGGGAACTGGGGCAGGTGCCAGATGTGGGTTGAGAGTGAGGGGGCAAGGGCAGGGGCAGGGCACTGGCATATCAGTGCTGTTCAGCACTGTACATCCTGATGAGCATAGGGGGTAGGGGCAACTCTGATTTTTCTATAGCAAAAGCCAAACGTCAATGCCAAAATATAAATATTTACAATTTATTTTATTATTATGATGGAGGCACTGGTAGGCTTCTAAATTGCTTTAAAATTATAAATATATAAATAAAACATTGCCCAACTGATTTGATCTCTCTCTCTCGATATATAGCTATTATCTATAGATCTATCTATCTATCTACTTTTCTATTTGTGGAAGAACATGGATTTGGGGGTATTTTAAAGAGTGACTTTAGGATTTTTTTTTTATCAGGTATTTTGCAGTTTTTAAATCGAGAACACCAGAATTCCTGTTAGGGAGGCAAGTGGCAGGATGCAGGCAGAGGAACATGCTTAGAGTTGGCACCCAGGATCCAGGTGGAGGTGGCTGACTTCCTGGCCACTTGGGGATAGGAGAACATGCTTTGACAGTTCAAAGCAGGCCACCACATGGGAACATCTTCCAGGTGATAGCTGCCCAGATGGCTGGGTGGTGGCACACATGGCAGTAAAGCTGTGACCTGCTGCCACCTGCGACAGCATACGGTCCCAAGGCTGCATGCCTGCCAGACCCAGATGGGGACAGCATGGCCATTAGAGGCATCTGAACCTCTGGGCCAGCTGCCAGTGAGCTGTGGCTGCACAGTTGGACTTTGTGCAGCAGTACTGCCATGTGTGCCACCGCCCAGCCATCTGGGTAGTTATCACCTGAAAGATGTTCCCATGTGGTGGCCTGCTTTGAACTGTGGGTAAAGGGTGCAGGGAACACTCAGGGCTCCTTCAGCAGTCCAGCTGGCACAAAGGGTAGTGTCCCCAGGTACCACTTGGCTGAGCCCCAGAAGCTCCTGGGAGTGAGTAGCCCTGAGCTACTTGCCAGGGCAGCTTTTTATACTGCTGGGTCCAGCACAGGTGCTGGCCCCAGGCTCTAGCTCCCCCTGGCTGCAGATCCGGGAGGATCCAGGCAGGGTTATTTTGCCCCAAGCGGCACAATTTGCCCCACACCAAAGGACATGTCCGCTGAGGCAAAAAGTTCCGGCTCAAATTTGTACTGCTTCTATTTGAGCAGCTGTAAGCACATGTGCCTGCATGTGTGGACATGCTTAATGTCTTTATACGAAGATCTACTACACACATAACCTCCTGGTGATACCCAGATTTTTGTACAGACACAATGGGATAGTAACTAGCCTTCTTGAGAACAGATTCACTTATAAACATTGTCCATATTTAAAATGGTTCTTTCCTGTGAGATCCAAACCAAGCGTGTCTAAAAGGATTTCTGCAGGCAGTAAATCAATTCATGCCCTTAGATTTCTGAATGTCATTTACCATGTGTCATGTTCTAGGATTGGAGAGGAACACACAACGATTATGATGACTTCAAAAAAGTCCACTTGATACGCCAGCTCCTGAAGCAAACTTTGGGCTAAATATGCATATATCTAGAATGCTGAACAACAGGCAGAGGCCTCCAAGTCCTGTTTGGACTAAATTTGGCACTGTACGAGAGTGTTTGCCTCATCTCTACTTCTTTCCAAGTAGAACTGCCTCTCTTATTTTTTCAGTGATTTTCTTTAAAAAAAAAAAAAGTTTTGATTTTGCCTTAACACATTCACACTCCTTTCAGTGGCAGAACTGAGAATTTAAGGGCTCCTTGTTTTTTTGTCATCCTCAATTTAAGATGTACCTCTGAAAGATCTGTTTCATTTCTGAGGAAGAAGAAGAATATTAGGCTGTCACATCAGCATTGATTTCAAGAGAAAGAAAAAAAAAATGATCTAGCCATGATATGTGTTTTGTCTACCACAGTCGCAGTAAGGAAATGCAGCAGACACATTTCACTGGCAGCTTCTGCTTTGCCCATTCTCTGCTCTAGTTTCCACATGTATCTCCAGTCCTGAGAGTGATGAGTTTTGAAACCCCAGCAGAAATGTTTGTACAATGTTTATCTAATAGGTTAAAGCCTTTAAAAACCTGTTTTGGGAAGGACCCCAAGCGGTTCATAACTCACATACAACTGGAAGGCATGGTGTCTCTGTTCAAAGAGATAGGCTTCCCCCCCCCCCCCCCGCACTAACCCCTGTTAGCTGTTTCTTCATGGTTCAATGCTGGTCATAGTTTTCCAACTTTAACATCACTGCCTTGGCCCCAGGCATGGACAGGTGTTGCCTCTCAGTCTAGCCTGCAGAGGAAATGAGGTTTAGGACTCAAGCCATAATCTATCCTAGGCAAACACACCAAACCCTGCTGTTGCTGTGTAGTAGTTATGGGCCAGAGCCTGCACTGAAGTCTTTATCCCTCTCTGATTGTTCCTGGCTTCAGTGCTCAGCCTCATTGGTAGCAAAAATGGGTACCCAGTGTTGCCCAAACGGCTAGTTTGTTTTCGTGCCCCTGGAGGCTTTTTTGATTGACCTCAAGAAGAGAGTCACACACACTCAGGCTGGGTCCATTTCAAATTTATTGTTTGCGCAAACAAGATTGACTAGGGGGCTAGTAGCCCAAAGCAGAGTCGACCCCCAGTCTTTGTCCGAGGGTCTTTTTATAGCTTACCTAAACAAAGAACCGTAGCGTGTTATGCAGTTATTGGCTGTCTTACAACTTCTACAAGCTTCTACTGTTTTGTCTAAGTTTCCGCAAGACGTCAAAGTTTCCATGGTTACATCTAAGTTTCAACAGGAAGCTTGGGTATTCATGCTATGCTTAACTTATTATGGGTTATGTTATAGCACCTGTGTGTTTTTAACAGGGGGGTCTGCGGTAAACTTAATATCCTCTAGCAACCCCTTATCTTATGTCTTCAATCTATGTGCAGAAGCTAATGCAGAAGCCATTTGCAAGCCATGTTGACTACAGAAGCATTTTGCAAAAAGGCATTATGTCTAAATTCAATCATTATGTCTAATCTCTAATCGTATTTGTACTACAACTCCCCCCTCAAGATGCTTTCTTCTATCTCTACAGATTTTGATAATCCTCAGCGAGGGCTAGCGCCTGATAACATATAAGCATTTCACAATTGACGACTGACTGAGCAATTCGTCTCATAAGGGTTATGATGCAGGGTATAATACAGGGAAGCAGATAAATCACCGATAGTAGTAGAGTAAAAGCCATTATGCCCCCCTTTAACCATCCAAGCCATCCCTGAAGCCAGTCTGTAGGAAACCAATCAAAACTCCACCCTCTCCAAGTTTGGACCGGAACGTGTGCTACCTTTTCCATGTCATCTGCTAAGGCTTTTATCAATTCCCCATTATTATCAATTTCGACACAACAGTTGGACAAATTCAACTTCTTGCACACTCCTCCTTCACTGGCCAGTAGATAGTTAAGAGCTAACCTGTTTTGTAGTACCGTAGTACGTAGCTGAGTGAGCTGATCGCCGATCAGGCGTAGGGCTGCGGCTGTTTTGTTGGTAACTATCTCTACTATGGCTTGGAGTTTTACAATGCGGTTTGTCAAGTACGTGGGCTCTCTACCAACTACGTTCAGTTCCCAAGCTGCGGGACCATAGTACTGAATAATCCTTTCTGCTGGCCATTCCTCATCACCCCATTTTTGGCTCCCGCCTTTGGCTATACTCTCAAAGGAATTATCAGCTCTTCGTTTAGCACGGTGAGTATTGGGAGGTATTGTCTTAATACCAGCGGCTGTAGGCTGTGTTATCCAAACACTGGGAATCAGAGCTCCTAAATAACAAGTCCCAGTCCAATTGGAGGGAAGTTGTCTATATGCCCACTGCCCGCAAATCCACCACAGCCCACATGCTTTATTTGTGATACTAGAGTGGGAGAACACTAAATCTAAAGTTAATGAGCCTTCTCGGGTATCGCTTTGCGGGTATATGGTGTAGTTCCGCCAACGAAATAGATTCTTACCCAAAACGGAACGATAGGAGAGGAGTCTCCATAGGATGCCACAGTGTTCAGACGTATCGTTTGAGACACTACTTCATGCCCAGGCACCCTCCTGAGGGGCCGCTTCTTTAGAAATCCAAGTTTCTTGGCATCTTGATTTCCCTACTCCAAGCCCCCCTCCTCATTGAGAAATACATATAGAGCCCCTAACTTTTACCACTCTAAGCCTTTCTGAACCGGTGTAACGAAAGGAGAAATTGAAGTGACCGTTAAAGCCCCAATCTGATAGTATACCTGTCTTATTGAGGGGGATGGGTACAAAGGGGACTCCTTCCTCACTAGAAGCAGGAGTAAGTGCACACAAAATGCAACTATGATTAGTCAAAGCTCAGGCCGAGTTTCTGAGAAGGGTTACCCAGGAATTTCCCACCCATGGGTTTATAAGTGGGCCCCCAGGTCTTGGAATGGCAGTACTTACAGTGGTGGGTATAATCTCAATAGGTTGGAGGCTTGAGGGTTGATATTTGAGGATTGCCTCCCAGAGTTCCTGCTCCATCTTGACACACCTAACCATGTGGCCTATGCTGACTATGAATTCTAGCATAATTTCTTGACGAGGACAGCAGTGAGAAATGGGAAATAAGTAGGCTTTAGATATTGAAGACTTAGCCTGTTTGTAGGCGGTCTTAGAGAAGGGTACAGATCCACTTTCCTTACACTTACAGCAGACAGACATTTCTAGGGTTGTTGAGTTTGATGCATCATAACTGGTCACGCGTAGACAGGTACCTAAAAGAAGCAAGAGTGTTAAAATTAGGGTTTGCAATTTTGCAAACGTAGCTTCAGATCTCCTACTGGTTCGCTTGTCCACTTGTCGGCTTTTTGTTCCCGGGTGTTATCGGCTTCCGGAGTGACCACACCCTGGGAGTTGGTGTTCTCCTGACGAAAATGCTTTACCCTTGAACAGTGAGTTCACTTGTTGTTGTTTGCTCGATGAACAGCCGTGTGTGTTGTCAACAACACCTGGTATGGTCCTTCCCACCTTTCTGCGAGGGGATTCTTCTTCCACTTCTGTACCAGGACTTGGTCACCCGGTTTAAAGTTGTGGATTGGTGTATCAAGCGGGAGGCTCTGGAAGGGTGCAGCAAACCTATGTAGGGAAGACAAAACAGACTGCAAGGCAATAACATGTTTCCAAATCTCAGATTTGCCTAATTCTACAGTAACTGGCTCTGTCCACCCTGCGGGCAAGACCCTGGGAGGCATGCCAAACATTAGTTCAAAGGGTGACAATTTAATTCCTCTTCGTGGTGTACTGCGAATATGAGTTAAAGGCAGTGGGAGCGCCTGCGGCCATTTCAAATGAGCCTCAATACAAAGTTTTGTTAACATAGCCTTCAATGTTCTATTCATGTGCTCCACTTGGCCTGAACTCTGGGGTCTCCATGGAGTATGGAGGTTCCACTTGATATCTAAAGCTTTGGACACTTCCTGTACTATTTTCCCCACAAAATGACTATCTTGATCGGACTCAATAGATTCAGGCAACAGAAATCTGGGTATTATCTCGTGAAGTAACACTCGTGTCACTGTGGATGTGGTAGCTGTTCTTGTGGGGTAAGCTTCCACCCATCCAGTCAATTGATCCACAAGTACCAGCAGGTATTGGTACCGACCGGATTTGGGCAGTTCAGCGAAGTCAATCTGCCAAGCCTGTTCAGGATACTGGGCCCACGGTTTCCCTCCCATTAGGACTGGTGGTTTTGCGGACTTTGGATTCACCTTTTGGCAGGTCGGGCATTGAGAGGCCACTCTCTAGGCTTCCAAATAAAGTCCTGGAGCCACCATTTGACGAGTCAACAAGTCTCCCATTGCAGTGCCTCCCATGTGAGTGGAAGAATGCAACCGCTGGAGGACTTCTCTCAATAAGCCTCGAGGCATTAACACTTTTCCCCCAGGTACGATCCACCATCCCTGTGAATTTTTACTGGCCTTGAGTTCGGCGGCTAGCTCGTTTGACCCCGGGCCGTACTCCACCTTACAATCCTCTAAGAAAAAGGACACTTCATGGACCGAGCCCTGAAACACTGCCTCTCCTCCCATTCGTGCCGCTTCTTTGGCTGCCATGTCAGCCCTCGCATTTCCTTTTTTCTGGTGCTTGTCTGCAGCCTTGCCATGGGCCTTCACATGTACCATGGCCACCTCTTTTGGTAATCGGAGGGCTTCCAACAGCTTCACAATCTGTGACCCATTGGCAATCCGTTGTCCAGAGGCCGTGATGAATCCACGCTCCTTCCACAACAACCCATGGGCATGAACAGTGGCAAACGCATATCGTGAGTCTGTAAAAATGTTCACCCTTTTGTTTTTTCCTAATTCTAATGCACGGGTCAGGGCAGTAAGTTCCACTGCCTGCGCTGACCAGGTTGCGGGGAGTTTCTCTTTCCACACAGTTTCAGTCAGCGTTACCACAGTGTGTCGCTCCCCATGTATCATACTACTTGAGCCATCTATGAAGAACTCTTCCTCTGGGTCCTTGAGTGGGTTATCTGCCAAATCAGGATGGATTAATATTGTTTGAGTCAACACCTCCAGGCAGTCATGGCACGGGGGTCCTGGTTCTGGTATCAGGGTGGCTGGATTCAGAGCCGTGGTATGCTTGAAGGTAAGGCCTGGATTAGACAGAAGAAAGATTTCATATCTGGATTGTCTGGAGGGATTCAAAAATTTCTCTCCCTCTCCTCCGAGAATCTGGGGAACTCCATGTGGCGTATGTATTTCCATATTAGCTTCCATAACAATCTTTTGGGCCTCCTCCACAAGGGTAGCTGTGGCGGCGACAGCCCTCAAACATGCAGGCCACCCCTTCGCCACCGGGTCTAGGACCTTGGAATAGTTTCCCACGGGTTTCCAAGCTGAGCCTACTGGTTGAGTTAAAACCCCGGAAGCCACCCCTTTATTCTCATGTACATATAGTCTATAGGGCTTGCGCCCATTTGGAATCATCAACACAGGGGGTTGCGAGAGGGCAGCTTTCAATAACTCAAATGCATGCTGGTTTTCCTTAGTTCATTTCCAATTAGCAAGGCCCTCCTTTGTGAGGGATTCGTATAGGGGTTTGGCTTTTCCCCCATAATCAGGAATCCATAGTCTATAAAATCCGGTTAGGCCCAGAAAGACTCACAGCTCTTTGGGGTGTTTAGGGGTAGGCATATCCTGTATTACTTGGATACGATCCCTACTTAGGGCCCGAACCCCCTTCTCAATCTCATATCCCAAAAAGGTAACCTTTGGTTGGCAAATCTGGGCCTTTTCCCGTGACACCTTATATCCTTTCTTTCCCAGGGTGTTCAGCAAGGATTCTGTCACTCTTTTTCCTGTCTGTATATCGGGACTTGCTATCAATAGATCATCGACATACTGCAATAGTGCCACCTCCGGGTGTCTCTCTTTCCAGCGCTCCAAGTCTTTTTGTAATGCTGTTCCAAAGATATGGGGGGATGAGACAAATCCCTGGGGCAGTACTGTCCATAATAATTGAGTCTTATGATGTGTCTGGATCTTCCCATTCAAAGGCAAACAATTTTTGGCTATCTTCATGCAGCGGGATAGAGAAGAAAGCATCTTTTAAGTCTAGTACCGAAAACACCTTGGCATCTGCTGGAACTTGGGTCAGAATGGTATGAGGATTTGGAACCATAGGGTGATCCACTAGAACCTTTTTGTTTATAGCTCTCAAATCTTGCACTAACCTGAAGGAGGTGCCATCTGCTTTGGGCACACCCAGAATCGGGGTGTTAAAGGGGGATGATCCCTCTATTAACCACCCATACTGCTTGAATTTTTCAATCAGCGGCTTCAAGCCCACGCGAGTGGCTCTCTTCAGAGGATATTGCCTCACACGTACAGGACCCTCTCCCTCCTTCAGGGGAATCTTGACTGGATTTACGTATTTTGCCCGGGCAGGGGTCCCATCCGCCCATACACACGAATCAACATTTTCCAAAAGTTCAACCCCTTTGGTTTTTGGTCCCGTCTTGGCCGTTTGAAGGGCCATTTGGTAATTTGAGCCCTGTTTTACTGGCAGCCGTACTACAATTTGATCCTCACAGAAGAAAATTTCAGCTTGCAATTTTGTTAACAAATCTCGCCCCAGGAGAGCTACTGGGAAGGCAGGGGACACTACGAAGGCATGCTCCAGCATATTATCCCCAATTTTTGTGAGGAGGGGCTTACACACAGGTAATCTGGTTCGTCTTCCCTCTATCCCTTCTACAGTTACATGCTTCCCGCTTTCTTCAGCTAGAGGGGGTTTCATGGGAATCATAGAAAAGGTGGCTCCGGTATCCACCAAAGCCTCGTATTTTCTGCCACCAACCCTTATTTGTACCATGGGATCCTTCTGGGCATTTGCCCGCAGGGTGGTGGCCTTGGACCCCGGTCCCCTTCAATTAGAATCTTCCCCTGAGGATTCCGCTGTCATCTGGCGGTTTCCCGATTGGGTTTCCTTCCTCTTATCCTTCAGTTTAGGGCAGTCCCTTTTCCAATGTCCCTGTTTTCGGCAATACAGGCATTCATCCGGCTTTACTTGGCCTTTTCCTCTCTTCTCCCCCCCCTCAGGTTTCTTCTTCCATCCCCCGCCTGTGTTGGTATTCTTGCTCAAGGCAGCTGCCAGCATTGCCATCTGCCTTTGCCCGCACTTTTCTTCCTTCCTCTCTGCTACCTGATCCTGGTTTCCATAAACTTTATACGCAATTTCCACGAGTTCCGAAAGAGGCTTTCCCGGCCCCCCTTCAACTTTTTGCAACTTCTTTCTTATGTCTGGGGCTGCTTGCCCAATAAACAGCATGTTTACCATGCGCTGATTTTCTTGGGCCTCAGGGTCCAAACTACTGAATTTCTTAAAGGCATCATACGACCGCTCCAGAAAACCCGAGGGAGATTCATGCTTTCCCTGACGGACTTCGTATAATTTAGAGAGGTTAGTTACTCATGGTACTGCTTTGCCCAGAGCTTCCACTATAATTCCTAAGTACCTACTGTTTTGCTCTCTTCCCTCCGGCGAATTGTTGTCCCAATCGGGACTCCCAATAGGACATATATTCCATATATCTCCTCTCTGCCCTAGTTGTTCCTCAGCTATCTGATCTGCTGCTCCCAGTACCAATCGCCTTTCCTCAGAGGTCAGAAGGGTATGTAACATCATCTGAACATCAGCCCAGGTGGGGCGATGAGTCTGCCCTACTGACCGGAACAAGCTCTGCATTTTCTCGGGGTCCTCTCTAAAAGAAGGATTTTGATTTTTCCAATTAAATAAGTCCAATGTGTGGAAAGACACATAGACAAAGGTGGGTTCCTCTCCTTGAACTGCCACTTGTTTCATTGGACACTGGTATCGGGGATGCTGATTGTGGGAGCTACGAATGGGTCGGGTTGGTGGTGGTGCCTTTGTCCACCCATCCAAGTATTCGCGACACCATTTCGGGGGCCAGCAGTCCTGTGGCCAAGGATAATCCGGATCGGGATCCGGTTCAGGACCCTGGGAGTTGTTTTTCCCTTTGTACTCATAAGCCGGGGGGGCCGTTGCCAGGAGGCCCTTTGAACTTCCTTCCTTCTCCCCTGTGGTGTCAGAGTTGATTTGGGATGACGCTGAGGAACTCCCTGGGCCTCCCCCTCCCGAAGTACTAGGACTCGCTAGGGATGATGCTGGAGATCCCTCTGGGCTGCTGGGGCTAGCTCGGGATGAACTTTCTGAGCTGCCCCTTCTCGAAACGTTGGTACTGGCCGAAGACTGTGCTCTATTCCTATGCCTTAGTCCCTGAGTCAGATCTCCCTCACTACCAGAATCGAGAAGGACTTGGGGCTTTCTCCCAGTGTTTTTTGCCAGTAACATTTTACACATTTTTCCTTTACACTTTTGGACCCAGGGAGGGATGGAATTCATTACAGTTGTAGTCCAAGAGTTTATATATGGGTATTGATCCCAATGACCATCCCTCGTTACCACCTTCAACACCGCCTTAGTCAATCTTATATCAAAAGAGCCTTCCTCTGGCCACCCTACCTTAAAGGTTGGCCATTCTAACTGACAAAACTTAATCAAGTTATCCTTTGACATTGTTACCCCGTATTCTCCCTTAAACTTGTTAAAATTCCTTAGCATGCATCCTAATGTGGTTGTAGAGTTTTCTTCTCAGGAGCTACCCGAACCCATTGTGTCAACCAGTATACAAACTCAATCAGAGTCCTGTCCGCTGAGTTAAGAGGTTCCAGTTGAGCCCCCTTGCGATCGCCGCTATCTCACCAGGCAGAATCGGGGCAGCTAGGCTTAACCGTAGTTTCAGACTTGGTCAGCAGCTCATGTTTCTAAGGGGAGTTTCCGGGCCTAATGTCCACTGGGTCACGAGGTTCCAGTTGAGCCCCCTTGCGATTGACGCTACCTCATCAGGCAGAATCGGGATGGCTAGACTTAACCTTAGTCTCAGACCTGGTCAGCGGCTCATGTCTCTAAGAAAAATTCCCGGATCTAACGTCCCCTTCTAAGCGCCAAATGCCAAAACCATTCTGGACTTTCCCAACAATCCCCAAATTCCCTGAAGGATTATTCAAGTGACACAAATAAACCAAATACTCACTCTGCCAAACCCCTGGTGCCGTCTCTTCGGACCCACTCAGCCTGGGTGACTCATTCAAGGAGAGGCTTTAACCTTCCAGGTGTTCTGACTCACGTACCCAGGGACCGTGACAGACTCCAAGAATGGTCTGGTGCGCACTTCACAGACCCCTTCGCCGATCTCGTCGTCCGACCCCAGAGTGGTCCGAAAGCATCTCCTGCCTGGCTCGCCAAATTGTTGCCCAAACGGCTAGTTCGTTTTCATGCCCCCGGAAGCTTTTTTGATCGACCTCAAGGAGAGAGTCACACACTCAGGCTGGGTCCATTTCAAATTTATTGTTTGAGCAAACAAGATCGACTAGGGGGCTAGTAGCCCAAAGCAGAGTCGACCCCCGGTCTTTGTCCGAGGGTCTTTTTATAGCTTACCTAAACAAAGAACCATAGCGTGTTATGCAGTTATTGGCTGTCTTACAACTTCCACAAGCTCTACTGTTTTGTCTAAGTTTCCGCAAGACGTCAAAGTTTCCATGGTTACATCTAAGTTTCCACAGGAAGCTTGGGTTTTCATGCTATGCTTATTATGGGTTATGTTATAGCACCTGTGTGTTTTTAACAGGGGGGTCTGCGGTAAACTTAATATCCTCTAGCAACCCCTTATCTTATGTCTTCAATCTATGTGCAGAAGCTAATGCAGAAGCCATTTGCAAGCCATGTTGACTACAGAAGCATTTTGCAAAAAGGCATTATGTCTAAATTCAATCATTATGTCTAACCTCTAATCGTATTTGTACCACACCAGTACTGGCGTATACCAGAAGTCATCTCCCTATTAGGGACCTAGGCACAGTGGGCCTCTCTAGTCTTTTGGGCCATGCCAGTGCCAGTGTTCAGTTTATGCTGGCTGCCAAAGTAGCACAATACTGAAATTGGGAGCCACAAAAGAGGAAGGAAGACAGAAACACAGACAGTCAGGACCCCCTGGCAGCTTCAAGTCTTCTCCATTGGTTGCACCCCCAAACATGTACCAGTGAATTCTATACCACACTCTCCTTTTCATAAATCTAGATCTTCTCCTGGTTGCAGCACTACCCAACAATTGGTCAAATGTCAGCCTCAGCCCTAACCTAGGCCCTCCCATCATGTTCCTGATGGGGGACCGATGGGAGTCTGGGGGACAAGGATGACCAATAGGAGCCACAGGAGCCTGACTGGAAGGCTACAAAAGCCCTGCACTTCCTGCAGGCCCTTGCTCTACTAATAGCATCACTTGGTGCAGCTACTTGGTGCCATTGTAGTTTAAGCTTATTATTGGCTTGGATTGTTTGCTTGCTCTGACCATGACCCTTTCTTAACTCTTGGCTTGACATTCCAGAACTTGAACTGATGCACTGATTTAATCTTGGCTTGCACTCTGCTAAACCTCTGACTTAGAGAGAATCACTAAGACTGACCACTTATGCCCTGGTCAGGCTTTACACAGGCCTTTGCCAATGACTGGTGCAGAGCCAAACCAGGGCTTGGTGTGCTTGCCTGGGATGGGGGTAGTTGAAGGTCCAAACTTCTCTTCTTCTGTAGTTAAGAGTGGGTGGCAGTACCTGCCCTTGGCTGGGCCTAGGGCTGTGTTGTCATTTTTCTTTCTTTAGGCAACAGGGACACTAGAGAATCTTGTTTGTAGCAAGATTTAGGTTGGTTAGTCCAATATCAACTCCCTTTGAGATGGGAAGTCAAACCCTGCAACTGTATTCCCTAGAGAGGTGCCTTTAGTTAGGAAGCTGTTTGGAGGCCGGGGGAGAAAATAGCAGCTCTCCAGCTTGGTGGGGAAATTGGGCACAGAACTTTTTGAACAGCTGAACAGCCATCTTCATTCCATGTGAGACAAAGTATGAAAGCATTGGACTTAGGTTGTCCTGCTCCCAAAGACGTAGTCTAAGCACTGACCTAGAGGGTACTGTGAGGTTTGAGGTTGACAGTGAGGGTCCTTAATTTTATTTCAAGAAGGTCTGTAAAAGAAAAGGAAGTCACCCAACAAGAAACCCAAGGACCAGTGGGCTATCACCCATGGGCTATTTGCCTCTTACTCTTGCTTTTCCTCCTGATGGGCTAGAGGCAGTCTGGAAAGTTTGGTCTGGGCCAACTCTCACTCTGCTTGACTAAAAGAACTTGTCTAACCCTAAATGATACTCTAGGTTCTGAAGCAGTTCCCCCAGCTTTGAGTATTCCCTCTGTTGTGTTTTTGGATTAGACATGGGAATCCTTCTCTGCCCTGAGCCTCTGCTAGAAGACAGACACTATGCTTGACAGCTGCTTTTTTTTTGTGCAAGTCCCCGCTACAGAAAATCTCTGTTCAAGCCTACTGGGCCAGGTGAGGCTAGGCCAGCTCCAGTGCTGACACTGGGATGAGCGCTAAAGCTGGGAGCTGCAGGAGAGAATAAATGACTTAAACACAGATTTTGACCTATGGTCAGAACACAATCAAACCAGGGCTTAGTGTGTTTGCCTGTGGCAGGGGATGGCCGAAGGCCCAAACTTCTCCTCCTCTGCAGCTGGGAGCAGAGGTAACATCTGCCCCTGGCCAGGACTGGGGTCACTAGAGACACTTGGGTTGATGTAAGGCCTAGGCCAGGAAGGTAGGTCTTGCAGCTTTGAGACCAGAAAAGGGTGCCTTTAGTTTGGCAGACTAGAAAGCTGGTCTGAGGTATGCTTGCATTTGGGGAGAAGAGGGCCCTTTAGCCTGGCCAGAAGGTGGCTACTAGTGCTTCCAAGAAGTGGAAAGACTGCCTATGTGACTAGGAAGAGGACATGAATTCAATCCACACTTCCTCAACCTCACATGGAGCAGAGGTAGCTACTCCACTTCTGCAATAGAGAGGTGAGACTGCTTACCATACAATCATAGAGAAGTAGGGCTAGAAGGGACTTTCATAGGTTATACAGTCCAACCCCTTCCTGAGGCAGGCTGATCCCTATGTAAACCTCCCTAATACAAATCCATTTTCTAAACTCTTAGCAAAACTACACAGTCAACCCTGGCACAACAAAAGACCCTATCCTGCCACAGATAAAGCAGGGGGATTACAGCTTAGTTTTCATTATGAGAAGTACCAGAAGCTGGTAGTTGAGATAGGAAGTCAGGTTCATCACCTTGTACTTCAGGCTCACATCCAGATGAGCACACACATGCAGTATACAGCACTGTAGACACTGCACATGCAGGCATTCTCTGTGCTGCTAATTTGCTGTATGGGTTTTTTTTTGACACTAGGAGATTGCAGTGTCAAAAAAACCCTCCACTAAAAGAAGTGGGGTGGTGGACATGGTGGCAGTGTGCATTGCCCAAAGCCATGCTCCAGCTGTTGGCTAGGCTCCCTGCTGCAAGATCTCCATGGCTGCAGCCCCCAGAGATCCCCAGGACCCCAGAAAAGGCTGCTGGGGTAGCACAGGCATGGGCCCCAGCCTTCCCTACCTCAGGGCAACCTGCCACATGTCACAGCATGTGTGCATGGGTGTTCCCTGGGGAAAATTAGCAGTGCCATATATTGTGCCACTGCTGTTTGTCCCCAGGGAAACGCACATTCCCACTCATGAGGATGCGCTGCAGGGAGGTTTCTTTATTTTAAGCCAGTGAGAGCAAGAATGAATGTGGAAAAGAACAGCTCAGCAGCTCAGTCAGGAAGGTGAGCTGAGGAAGGAGACAGCTGAGCTCAGTTTTTCTCCACTCCCAATACTGGCTAACAGCGACTCAGTGTGTGCTTGGTTTTCAATACCACACTTGCATCCACAAAGGAGTTGCTTGCCCTTTCAGGTGGAGCCCACTCAGTAGCATCTCAGTGGCCGCGTTTACATGAGATGCTGAGTGCTCAGCTGTTGCTGCGAAGTTGTGCTAAGGAACAGCTTTTTTGTGATGCTGACTGCAAGTAGCTTGCAACTGCTGCACAGTACCATTGTGTCATGCTTGCTTCCATGCAACGCTACTGCGCAGTAGTCATGAGCTACTGAGGAGTCTGTGTCTCATGTAGATGTGGCCAGTGTTGCCTCTATTTAGTTACTATTTTTTGTACAGTTTAAATAGTTTTAGAAAACTAAGCTTCATTGTCTAAAATTTAGACTACACAGGAGAGAGAGAATAGCCTAAATCATGTTCTTGGGCCATCAAACAAAAATGCTATTCAGATTTTGTTTTACATGACACCTTCATAGTTAGGGTAAATGTGAAATATGCAGAGGATTCTGATTGCTCAAGCCCGAACTTCTCTAACATCTATTCAAGGAATTCTGTATGTGCTCTTCAGCAAACCTGCCTCTAATTCCTCTGCTGTGATGCTAGGGCTAAACACTTACCATGAGGAGCAGGGAAAATAGAAAAGAGGTTTGTTGTGATTGTGGAGAGAGTATGGGGAAAAATTAAAGGCTTTTATTTACGAGGAGAGGAAAAAGCTTGTTCTTTCCTGTAAGGAAAGGTCATGAAAGAGGAGGAAAATGTAAGTACATTGGGGAATTACAACTGTATCACACCAGATCTCAGTGTCAGAATGAAGCAACTCATAAGCCACATCATGTGTTAGTTAAGCAGGAGCAGTAAACACCATGCTAGAGTTCCAGCCTGCCCCTGCTGTGCAGAGGCACCTCACACGAGCAACCGCACATTTGTCAGTATTTGTCTAAACCAGCCCTGGTTTCTTCCCTGCTTTGTTTGCAGTTGCAGTGGAAATGAAACATTACCAATATTTTTGGTCTCCTGTGCTTATGTTACCCACATACTATTTGCTTTTCAAAATGTATTGATGAAAGAAAAGGATATTGATATATAAGTGTACATTATAGATTCAGTTTGGCATATACACCCATGTACATGCATGTATTTATATTAATGTATACTATTTTCAAGCTGTCTGGCAGACTAATTCAACCACCTGTTCTACCTTCTTTCTGCTGCGCAAATTAGATTTTCTCAAGGGAGCCGATGCAGCTGATTGGGTATGCCTTGTTACTAAGGCAACCGTTTTCCTCTCTGCTGTATGATTTAGGCAGTGCTTTATAACTCAGATTCACCAGGCAAGGAATACTAGGAAAAAAAATTGGTTCAGGCCCTGGGGATATCAGTACTTAATAGACGCTCTTAGCAGACTTATTTATTCTGACAAGAATACGTTATCTAAATATGAAAAAAAAAGTGTTGAAGCAAGCAAAATCAAATATAACAGCTATACATGATGATGCTGATAAAGACCAAATTACGTCTAGGAATAATTTCTACTGCAAATAGAGTATGAATTTTTGGGGAAGATATTAAATCTATTCCACATAATCCATGGGAAACTATCATTATTGGATTTACCAGCAGTTGTTTCTTTCAAGGTCATCTCTGACCAGGGACAAAAGAAATCTTTTTGCAAGGGGAAAGCCACAAAATTAGGGCAGAATCCTCTTGTTAGATCTGCTGAGAGGATGTGATATGGCATAGAAATGGTGTCTGAGGTTAGTCTATAAATGGTAATTATTGCTTCTTCCTTTTAGAATGTGATTACTCTACCTTGCAAATGTAGTGTGCACATTCTGTGCGAAGCAAGGTATGATTTATCTACAAAAAGCATCTGTTAGCATTAGTCCTTTAACAAAGAAAAAAGAAAGCTATCGAAAATGAAGACAAATTCTATATATGATGATACTAAAGGATGACTAGTTCTTATGAAAAAGCGAATGCAAAAACAGGAGCTACTATGGGCTTATTGGCAGTAGGAACAATTTTTCTGAAAGCAGTCAGAGGGAAGCATGTGAGTAAATAATCAAGTCTACGTTTGCACAATTATCATTACATGAACATTTAGCTGCAGGTTTTATTTTACATACTTGTCTTCCATTTCATGGGCATGGATAAATATCTTTATACTTTGTGGGGTCAAATTTAGTGACAATCAACACCTCATTATATACATGCTTACCATGGCAAGCAGGAATAAGCTTGTGGACAGTGTTGTTTGCAAGTGCAATGCTCACTTACACAAGTTACAATTAAGTTGAGACACTATTAAAAATTACTCCCCATATACTCACATTGCAACAGCTCACATAAACACAGTTGTACTGAATAATAGCCCATCCTCTGTATTCCCTCCAGTTTGCAGGGGGGATGGGGGTGGAGGGTGCTTTGTGTAAACAATATCATAGAAATTGGAACCTTCCCCCCACCCCCCTTTTATTCTGGCCCAGAAATGTTTAACACTTTGAGGCTGTTTAGACAGGGATGATCAGATGGCTTCATGAAGTTCCTTCCAGAACTATGATTCTATGACAGTCACCTTCAGAGTTCCCAGCTGTCAGTAAATTTATGGACAGTCAGTGAAAAATCATGCTAGAAACACCTGTTTGTAACATCCATAAAAAAAAAAATTGAGCTTTCTTTAAAAACACTAAGCTACCAGAGCTTGATTGAAGTTTTGTGGTTGGAAAGAAGCTGGAGGCAAGCTGATGGACAGGCAAAGCACAGCAGTCCCACCTAGTGGTTGAATGGGAGTGCTACACCTTGCAGGGAGTCTTCTCTGAGGATTTGTAGACCCCTTCCCCCAACCATGTGCTTTTTCTGCTGCTATTGCTACTGCTGTTGCTGAGTCCTGCCAGCTCTCTGTATTCTTGCTGGGTCACAGGTAGGCTTCTTCAGGGATCTATGCTGGGCTCAGGGGGTGGGTCAGGCAGAGGTAAGACTAGGTGTGGGCTGGGGAGAACAGCATGGTTTGGGGTATGGTTGGGGGCATCAGGGTGTAAGGGTGAGGAAGGGAACCCTGTGGTAGGGGAAGCATGGTATAAAACCATTGTGTCAGTCAAGCAGGACTTCCAATCTGATTTTTTTTTCTTTTTCTGAATCCTTTTTACTAACAGGCAATTTTTTTTTACTATGATTGATGTTAAACTCCTAGTCCTCCTAACTAGGGCCTGCTTCAGGGAAGAGGAGTTATGTACAGAAGAGTTTTGTAAACATTTATCAGTAAAGGCATATGTCAGCAAAAATTGTGGTTGTCAGTAAAAAGTTTACAGATAGTCAGTAAACAAATTTTATTGGGCTGGCAACCCTGGATTCTTCAATTAATAATATCCTAGCTATAAAGGAAAACTGGGAAGTTTTGGAAGGCTGGTACTGCTGTAGTTTGAAGCAGCTTGCTCTAAACTTGGGGCTACAGGGTTAAATGTTTGCTGTGTGTTGCTGTTCTTTTCCCTCTCTTTCTCATCTCAATGCAGAGCTCTGAGGCAGTGTTGGCTTAAAAGAAAGAAACCAGCTCCCATTTGGAACCTGGTGCTTCCTTTTCCTTACAGTTGAACAGTGACTGGGGGAAGATACCTCCATGGTAACAAATCTGGGGGTGAGTAACGGCCTAATGGCAACAATAACAAGATGGGAGCCAGCAAGCTTCTGGTTCTCATGAAATGTCAGCAGCTGTGGAATTTGGCTTCTTTTCCCCTTTAGTTGGCCAGGTAGGTTTTTGTGAGTACTTCTTCCCAGCCAAAGCCTCAAGGGCCAAGAAAGATCGCTGCGTAAGTTCTAGGTATAGAGTGAAAGTTTGACTGTCCAGTGAACTCTCATTGAAAGGCTATCTACTGCAACCTGTAAGCATGGCTTGACAATTTGTGACAGGCATGATCAGAGTACCTCATTTCCTATGTGGGAATTCTCACATAGAATCAAGTCCAATTTTTCATAGGTAGTACCTAATATGCAGTGCTTTGAAGTAGTCACCTGCTTCTTCTTCCACACGTCTAGTTAGGTACTAATGTCCATAGAAGCAATATATTACTTCCTATTGCATTTCTCCAAATCTTGCTATTTGGTAACATCTCTGGTCTGCAGGCAGCAATATAAATGTTATTGATCATAAATTGATCCACATCTTATTAAAATGCGACCTGGCTTTTTGGATCTCTCACTGCATGTTATAAAAACAGATACTTGTCATTTGATCATTTTAGACCAGGAGTTGGTAACCTATGGGACCATGGGCTAGATCTGGGCCAGGAAGAGATTGGCTCCGGACTGCAGAAGATCAGGGGATTGGCAGCATACTGTGGTTGCGGCACCCAGGGGGCATCTCTGAATTGTACCGCCTGCCATATTCTATTTCCTCCACAGCACCTCCTGACTGCCCATCCCTTTTGCTGTGTTCTCACAATGCCACCAAATTTAACCCTTTCCATCACTGTTAGCCACTTGAATTGGTGGTGAGGGTAAGTGCAGGCAGCTTAGGTGCTCAGTGGGGGCTGAGATTTGTGGTCCATGGCAAGAGATCAGGTTTCAAGTGGCATCACATATGGCAAAAGGGCTGCTGACCTCTGGAGTAGACTCACTCTTCTCTGAGGCAGGGCACTAATCCAGCATGCTTTAATATTGCTAGGTAAAGACAGCTTCTCCTTTGGTGTAAATGAAATTATTTTCTTCCCCTTCTAGAAGATAGCCATGCATCCATCTCTCTAATAACTGCTATTGCATACTTGATCCTACTAGTGTTTTTGGGAAGATTTTTTTTTTTTGCCAATGTGTACTATACCATATGCGTATCTGAGATTTTTTTGTTCCTCCGTACTTGTACTACTTGAAACAGCTTGTATGATAGCGTCATCAGGCTTTACCAAAGACCTATCCAGTCCCTCCTTCGAATCAACAAATTATTTTTTGACCACAAGTGTATCATGTAAGCTATTGACACTACAGCACTTTGCCCTTATCATACAAGTAGCACAGATAAATTGCACATGATTAAAGTTACAGTTACTTTGAAAGGACCACTCCAATATACCATGAAATTTGAGGGTGTTGGTTTGAGGACTGTGATCAGATAGTAGTTGCTTTACCACAGAAGCAGTGTAAGATTAGATATACAATTGTCTTTATTATTGCTGCAGAGCAATATGGTATTTTATTTGCTAGTGAATACAATCTAGAGGAAGGTGCATCTTAAAAATTTAGTGAGATACAGGCAGAACAAACTTTGGTGGTAGTAGTGGTCTGCAAAGTTTCTGAAATACGCCTGACAGTAAACACTTCTATAAATGTTAGTTGCTATACTTTCAACAGAATGGGAAAGAAATTGCAAAATCACCTGCAATAGTGTCAGTAGTTTTAAATTAAGGTAAGGCATAAGCATTGCAATATAGTAGTTGCAAGAAGACACTTCATGTTTTGTTGATATGTAGGTATATAATATGTATATATTTTTTAGGGTTCTGAGGACACATTGCTCCTGACAGTCCAGCATTTCACAGTGTCTCTTGGGATATGCAATCTATTACTCATAGTGAATTATCCCTGTGGCAAATTTCTTAATGGTATATTCAACTTATTTTATCAGATACCATAGATTGCTTCATGCTCATTCTGTCCAATAATCCAGCCTCCCAGAGGCAGTTCCACTATTCAAAACATCTGAATAGCTTACAAAACAAAAGGAGCTGTTTGAACGTTATTTTGCAACCTGCCAGGGAAGTGGTTTGTCCTCTGTCCTGTAGCAAAATTTCAGCAGACATCCTAGTGCACATAATGAGCCCCATACCATTTACAGAGCGCCAGTGATGAGCTCTGTACCACTTCTTGCTCTCTTCTGACCAAGAAGGGTAAGAAATGAGGATTGTGATGTAGTAGGGGTTTCTAATAAAAATTAATTGGCTTTATAGTTCTCGGATAGTAATTTATCTACTAAGATGGAGGAATCCCCAGCTCTCCAGTGAACTATATAGCATTTGCTTCCAGCCCTGAAGGTTTGTGAGATTTGAGATATTAGCTATCTTTTCTCTGAGCTCTTTGCATTTGCACTTCTGACACCAGGAAGCCTGGCTTTTCAGAGAGAAGATTTAATTTTATTGGCAATAATATAAAATTGTAAAACCTATCCAAAGTATTTTTCTGTGGAATACAGTGTAAAGTATAATAGGTACTGTCGCACACTTTTCACTAGTGAAGGTGCTATACAGATATTCAGTGGTGTTAGCACTTGCTCTTTATTTGTTTAATACGATGGCATGTGCCAAATTTGCTTATGATGAGCATGAATTTTCCTAAAGCTGAAGTCTCACAAAGAAAATATTTACAGGAATACACTAAAGCCCTCACTGGACAAATGCTATTTCCAACTCAAACGTCAGCTTTATAATTCTGTCAATTGTGGTAATAGGGCAATCCAAGGCAAGAAGTATTTTTAATTGCAAAATGTAAATATTTGAATTAAATTATAACCACCGTTTTTGCTCAGGCTTTCCAGAAACATTCTTGTCATGGGGTGGGGTCCCTAGAGATGGCCGTGATGCCCCTAGGGCCCCATAACCATGCCATCTACACCCTGCAGGTGCCTTCTAGTTTTCTTGTCATGTCTTGGTGGTTTAGATAGAAAATAGGGAGGCTGCCCTCAAATTGCTACACAGTCATGGTCCTGGTGGACCCCACTAAACCATGTGTGTTCTTAGACCCCTTGCTGGGTCCTGCTCTAAGTAAGTGCCTCACAGGACACCCAAAGCCTTATGGGCTAGATGTGTGGCTCCAAAACCACCCCTTTACCATGCCCCATGCCTTGCAGGTAGTATTCAAACATTGTCCCTTTGAAGCCTTAATCCATCTCGGTCTCTTGTCATCACTGAGCCCTTGGCGACTGTCTATGCACCCTCACTGGCATAGGCCTTTCTGCACCCCTGTCTGTGTGCCCACACTAGTGCTGGTTTCTACACCATAGTGCACCCCAATGAAGTCTCTTCCTCCCCAGTAGCCTTAGCCTGGTCCACCGGTATAAACAAATAACAACATGAATACAAACCTCCTGGGCTATAACATAACAACAACAATAACATTGTTGAGACCTCCAGTCTCAGCCCTGGGGCTTATATGTGCCCAGGGCCCTGCCTCCTTCTGGTCGGCTGACTGGGTGCAGGTCCAGGCTAATTCCCTCATTAGCCTGATGCCACCATAACCTGCACCTGTGGAGGTTCTGCCTGGCTCCCAGGTCCCTCCCTCTAGGCAGTTTTGCCCTTAAAGGAGCAGGCATACCTTGGTGCCTGTGACAATTCTCTTGAGTTCAGAAAAATTTATCCCAAGCTATGAAAAGCTAAAACAAGAAAGTTAAAAGACAGAAATTAATGGGGGGGGGGGTAGAATTAAAATGTAACTGGTAATTTATAGTGGTTCATGCTGCCTATGCAAATATTTTCCCCCCTTTTTTTAGTGCATATAATTTGTAGCATTCATTCACATACAATTCTTGTATCGTTTAAAAAAGGGATGTTTTAAAACTAGAGAAATGTAGAAAACCATGAAAAATGGATCTGAATGCTGGAGGAAATGCCATATTTACTTGCAAACCACATACACCTCTTCCCCAGAAACCTCTCCAAAATTGGGGCTCATGATAAGTGGGGAAGGTAATTTTCTTCCTGGAATAGAAGCAACCCACTTGGATTACTGCTCCATCAGGCAGTAGCAGTGGCATTTCTGTTCAGGTAGCTGAGTCGGTTGATTTGTTGTTCTTCACTCCACAGACCATATCTCTTATTTAATGGGCTTGATGTTGCACTAATCAAGTTAACTTTTATTTTGGCAATTTTACTCTCTGCTAGTTGCTCCTTGTCTCTCTCCTCCTATTTCACAGCCTTGTCCACTGTTTTTAGTTCTTTTCAAATTCTTAGATTCACTCATGGAGACATAGGCGATGTGTAGGAGGGGCAAAGGGGGGTACCTCCCCCCCCCCGCTGAGGGTACTGGTGCCCCCCTGACAGTGAGCAGTCCAACTGATAGGGGGGCATGGAGAGCGCTTATGCCCCACCTAAAATTGGCTCCGCTGGCAACACATCAGTGGTAGAAGTGTAGGTGGTAGAAGTGCCGGACCTTCCACTGCTGCCGTGTTGCATGCAGAAGTGCTAGCACTTGCGACACTGCATTGTCGCATGTGGGAGTGCCAGCACTTTTGCTGCCACCATTTCACATGTGGGAGTGCCAGCACTTCCACTGCCGCCATGCTGCTGGCATGCTTGGCAACCAGCCACTGGGGGACCCCACCTCCCGGTTGTGCCTTACTGGTGCCTCCCCAGACTCAGGAGGCACCAGTCACTCATGCATGGAGATTAGTCTTTACCATCAGCTGAAGCAGTTTGAGTTTCTGGTTGAGCAGGAGTGGGAGACTGAGTGATCTGAAGATTAGGCTCTGACCCTGTTCTCTGGAGCCATAACTGGAAAAATCTTTTTTCCCACTTCATTCTGCCTTCTCAAAAACAAGGTGCGTGTCTTATTTGAGGGCATGTGAAAGAAAAATGGTGCCATTATCATTCAATAGTTAGACTCCTCCCCCTCAGTCCTATTGGAAACCTATTTGAAAATCTCAATCCTTTGCTGATTAGAGACCTTCTACTTTCCAGCCTAAATTCATGGCCAGTTTGTCCCATTTGATCTTGTTCCAACATTGTCCTTATAAACCTTCTCATTCCATGGAATTTACCCCACATTTATTGGTACACAGTTCAGTTCTTATTTCAGCCTCCATTTTGTCTGGCTGACAGACAATCTAATTAATTTTTAAAAATGTTTATGGGATGAATATCAAGGAGAGAGGAGAGTTATTTATGTTAAAGAAAAAATGCATAACATTGCATTTATAGCAATTAATTGCAAACAAATTTTGAATGCTTCAAATTCATATTTTGAAATCAGAGTTTTAACCATTGCAAAAGATGATGTTTTAGAATGGTCTTTAGAAAGAATAGAAAAGTGAGGTTCAGGAACCTGATCACCTGCCCCTACTCTCCCTAAGATGAAATGCAGAGGGGTCATCATGGGATACTTCCTCCTGAGGGGGACTGAGGGGGCAATCTGCTGCCCTGACCCCCTAGTCAGGGAGTGCTTCTACTTCCCAGGGGCCCACATCAAGGACATAGCAGAGAGGATACCAAAGATTATTTGGCCCTCCAACCACTACCCATATGCTCCTTATCCATGTGGGCACGAATGACATGGCTCTGAGCAATCCCAGATGGGTCATGAGAGACTAGAAGGCTCTGGGAGTGGGGCTTAGGGGGCTGGGGGCACAGGTGGTCTTTTCCTTGCTCCTCCCAGTTGTGGGTCATGGGCTGAGAAGGGACAGATGGGTTGGGGTAGTCAACCAAAGGCTGTGGCGTTGGTGTCATTGTGAAGGCTTCGGCTTCCACAATCACAGTCTACTCTTTGGTGAGAGAGGCAGTGGTCTGGTGGGGAGAGATGGCCTCCACCTCACTCCACTGGGGAGGAGGCTCTTCTCAGCCAGACTGGCTGACCTGCTCAAACTGGGCTTTAAACTGAGCCTACCAGGGGTTGGGTGGACTATCACCACTGCTAGTCCACTGGGCAACCATTGAAAATCCAGCAGGCTAAGTCACTTAAGGGAACCCACCCCTACCCTAGCTCCGAAACGATCTGTAGGGAAGGCAGGGGCCCCCAATTGGACACTTGCCTGCCTGTACACCAATGCCAGGAGCTTGGGGAATAAACAGGAGGAACTGGTCCTCCTGCAAAACAAGAATAAATATGACCTCATAGTGATAATGGAGACCTGGTAAGACTCCACCTATGATTGGGCCACAGGTATAGATGGCTATACCCTGTACAGGCATGATCATGCAGATAAAAGGGGTGGGGTTGTAGCCCTCTATGTCAAGGACAGGTACATGTCCCTCCAAATTGACATTGGCACCCAGGAGGGATGACTGGAGTCTCTCTGGGTCAAAATACATGGGGAACGTGTCTCAGGGGATATCATGGTAGGAGTCTACTACAGACCTCCTAACCAGAAGCAAGAGCTGGACTAGGAATTCCCCAGGGAAGTGGCTGAGGCTGCATGCTGTCAGTGCGTGGTTATCAACTACCCAGACATCTCTTGGGAAGAGCAGTTGACCAAATCTGATCAGTTGTAGAGCTTCCTTATATGCGTGGATGAGCTGTACCTGACTTAAGAAGTCTATGGGGTGATGAGAGGCAAAGCATTGTTGGACCTGGTACTGGCCAAAGGGGAAGACATAGTCAGTGACCTAAGCATTGATGGAAAGCTGGGTGACAGTGACCATGAGCTGATCACCTTTACTATCCATCACAAAGCAGGCAAGTCAGTCAGCAATATTGAAATCCTCAACTTCAGGAAAGCTGACTTTGACAAGCTCAGAAGGCTCATTGGCGAGACTCTAAGGGACCATGACTCAATTGGAAGAGGAGTCCAAGAGGAATGGTTGCTCCTCAAGGGAGCGATCCTGACAGCACAAGGGTTGGCCATCCCATCTCAGAGGAAGGGTAGCAAGAGGGCACAGCAACCCCCTTGGCTCAGCAGGGAACTCGAGGACTTCCTACGCCTCAAAAGAGAGACTTATAAAGGATGGAAGGTTGGAATTACTACCAACGAGGAGTACTCAGCACTGGTCCATACCTGCAGGGAGTGGATCAGGAAAGCCAAGGCTGCAACTGAGTTCCATCTGGCTTCACATATCAAGGTTAACAAAAAGTCCTTTTTCAGATATGTAGGGAGTCAGAAAAAAAGCAAGGGTAACATTGGACCCTGCTAAACCAAATGGGACAGCTGATAACTGACACCCAGGAAAAGGCCAACCTGCTTAATGAGTTCTTTGCGTCAGTTTTTATCAGTCCAGTGGGACTGCCCTGCTTAGCAAGATGCAGGGCGGCCAGGGTGAGGGCGTATTTATACCCAGCATCGGTGTTGATCTAGTAAAGGAATACCTTGAGAGGCTGGATACCTTCAAGTCAGCTTGTCCTGACAGATTACATCTTAGGGGACTCAAGGAGATGGCAAGTATCATAGCCCCACCATTGGCAAAAATATTAAAAAATTCATGGCAGTCAGGTGAAGTACCTGAAGACTGGAAGAAGGCCAATGTGGTACCCATCTTCAAGAAAGAGTGGCAAGTAGATCCTGGGAATTACAGGCCAATCAGCTTGACCTCAATCCCTGTTAAGAGTCTCAAGAAAATTATCAAGGAGACCCTTCTGAGGGATAGCCAGCACAGGTTTATCGCGGGTAGGTCTTGCCTGACCGATCTCATCTCCTTCTATGACTGGGTGACCTATCACCCAGACAAGGGAGAAGAGAGTGATGTCATATACCTGGACTTTAAAAAAGCCATTGATCTAGTGTTCCATGACCTCCTCATGGAAAAATTGGCCAACTGTGGCCTCGGCTACACCACAGTCAGATGGCTGGGAAATTGGCTCCGAGGTCAGACCCAGAGAGTAGTGGTCGATGGCCGTGAGTCATTATGTCACTCCATAACCAGTGACGTCCCCCAAAGCTCTGTCTTTGGACCGGTTCTCTTCAACATCTTTATCAACAATAGATTCATAGATTCATAGATGTTAGGGTCGGAAGGGACCTCAATAGATCATCGAGTCCGACCCCCTGCATAAGCAGGAAAGAGTGCTGGGTCTAGATGATCCCAGCTAGATACTCATCTAACCTCCTCTTGAAGACCCCCAAGGTAGGGGAGAGCACCACCTCCCTTGGGAGCCCGTTCCAGACCTTGGCCACTCTAACTGTGAAGAAGTTCTTCCTAATGTCCAATCTCATGTCATCTTGGAGTCCACTAGGACTCCAAGATTCCTTTCCACTTCCGTGCCACCCAGCAGGTCATTTCCTAGGCTGTAGATGTGCTGGACATTTTTCTTCCCTAGGTGCAGCACTTTGCATTTCTCCTTGTTGAACTGCATTCTGTTGTTTTCTGCCCACTTGTCCAACCTGTCCAAGTCTGCTTGCAGCTGTTCTCTGCCCTCCGGCGTGTCCACTTCTCATCATAGCTTTGTGTCATCTGCAAACTTGGACAGAGTACATTTCACTCCCTCGTCCAAGTCGCTGATGAAGACATTAAAGAGTATCGGTCCAAGGACCGAGCCCTGCGGGACCCCACTGCCCACACCCTTCCAGGTCGAAACCGACCCATCCACCATGACTCTCTGGGTGAGACCCTCTAGCCAATTCGCCACCCACCAGACTGTGTAGTCATCCAAGTCACAGCCTCTTAACTTGTTCACCAGTATGGGGTGGGATACCGTATCGAAGGCCTTCCTGAAGTCTAAGTATACGACATCCACCCCTCCTCCTGTGTCCAGGCGTTTCGTAACCAGGTCATAAAAAGAGACTAGATTAGTCAGGCACGATCTGCCTGCTATGAACCCGTGCTGGTTTCCCCTCAGCATAATTTGTCCTGCCGGGCTCTCGCAAATGTGAGCCTTGATAATTTTTTCAAAGATTTTGCCAAGGATGGAGGTGAGACTGACTGGCCTATAGTTGCCCGGGTCCTCCTTCCTCCCCTTCTTGAAAATGGGGACCACATTGGCCCTTTTCCAGTCCTCCGGGACTTTGCCTGTGCACCACGAGCGTTCAAATATTCCCGCCAGTGGCTCTGCAATGATGTCGGCCAGTGCCTTCAGCACCCTCGGATGGAGCTCATCCGGGCCTGCCGACTTAAAGGCATCCAGTTCCTCCAAGTGACTCCGCACCATCTCAGGGTCTACGCATGGTAGTCTGGCGCCTTGCTGCTGCCTCTCTACAACTCCAGTGAAAGACTTGTCGTGCCCCTCGCTTAGGAACACTGAGGCAAAGAACTCGTTGAGGAGTTCAGCTTTGTCCCCCCTGTCTGTCACCAATTGTTTCTGCCCATTTAGTAGGGGTCCTATTCCTCCCTCGGCCTTCCTTTTACTCCCTATATATCTAAAAAACAATTTCTTGTTGTCCTTTACTTGGGATGCCATCCTCAGCTCCATGGTAGCTTTGGCCCGTCTAACTGCATCCCTACAAGCACGAGCAGAGGAGGTATATTCGTCTTTGGTGATCTCTCCCTGTTTCCACTTTTTATATGCTCCGCTTTTGGCCCTTAGGCTGCCCTGGATTTCTCTGGTCAGCCAAGGAAACCTCCTGGGCCCCTTCCCTCCTTTTCCTCGCATCGGGATCGTCTTGCTTTGTGCCCGAAGGATCATTTCCTTAAGGCACAGCCAGCCTTCTTGGGCTCCCATCACTTCAAAACTCCTACTCTGCAGTGTGTCCTTGACTAATCGCCTGAGTTCATTGAAATCAGCTTTCCTAAATACTAACAGTTTCACCCTACTAGTTACCTTAGACACTTGACGTCTTATGGTGAATTCTATTATTAGGTGATCACTGTCCCCCAGATGGCTACCGATCTGTAGGTCCCCTACCATGTCATCCCCCATTGCCAATACCAGATCCAGTATGGCATTCCCCCTAGTGGGACCGTGTACCTCCTGTGTCAGGTGGAGGTCCTGTACACAGGTTAGAAACCTGCGTGAATGGTGGGACTTTGCTGTCTGCGTCTCCCAGCAGATGTCTGGGTAGTTTAGGTCCCCCATGACTACCGCCTCTTTAGCTTTTATGGTCTCCGAGAGCTGCCTCAGGAGCCCTGAATCTATTTCTTCCCCTTGGTGTGGGGGTCTGTAGCAGACCCCTACCACCAAATCCCTTTCTCCTTGCCCCCCATGTAGCCTAACCCACAATCCTTCTACTTCCTCATCCTTTGATTCCGTCTTGATGAGGGTTGATGTATATTGCTCATTGACATAGAACGCAACCCCTCCCCCTTTTGTCCCCACCCTGTCCTTTCTGTACAATCTATAACCCTCAATATGTACCGCCCAGTCGTGGGACGAATCCCACCAGGTTTCCGTTAGCCCTACTAAGTCATAGGTGTTTTGTGCAAGCAGGAGCGCTAGTTCATCCTGCTTGTTCCCCATGCTCCTAGCATTAGTATATAGGCACTTGAGCCCTGCGACTGGTGCCTTTGCTGTCCCCCCACTCCGAATCCCAAGGGGCCCCTTATTTCTTACCTTCTCGTTGCTTACCTGTACTGTACTCCTGGCTGCCCCATGGCTTGCAGGTTCCCAATGTTCTCCTTCTTCAGGCTGGGCTGTCCTTGTGGGTGCCACATGGTTTGGTGGTCCACAGCTTCCCCTCCCCCCGATGAGCCTAGTTTAAAGCCAGCCGGAGGAGATCCGCCAACCTAGAAGAAAACACACGCTTACCTTTGGGGGACAGGTGAAGCCCATCCCAACTGAGCATGTCCCTCGTCGTGATGTGCGGGTCGTTGTCCAGGAAGCCGAAGCCTGCCTCGACACTACTGCCGAAGCCACCAGTTGGTCTCTCGGATGCAGTTCTCATGCCATCTTCCGCGTCCATTCACTGGTATGATGGAAGAGAATACCACCTGTGCACCGAACTCCCTCAGCACGCCGCCCAGAGCACTGTAGTCCGCCATCAGGTGATCGGGGGTTCTCCTGGCCGCATCTTTGGTACCCACATGGACTAGGACCATGGGGTAGTAATTGGTGGGCTTGATCCTGGCCTGGATTAATTCCGTCACATCCCGAATCTTTGCTCCGGGCAGGCAGTAGACCTCTCGTGTTGAGGGGTCCTGGCGACAGATGGGCCCTTCCGTACCTCTCAGGATGGAGTCGCCTATGACGAGCACTCATCGCCTCCTCCTCTGGGTCCACTTGGATCTCTTGACCTGTTCGGAGCGTGGAGAATGTGGTGTTGCTTCCTGCCCAAGGTAGTGCCTCGAAGTGGAGCCTGATAGGTTTATGGAAGTGACAGGATAGTGGTGTTCTTGGTGTAATGATCAAAGTGTGTCATAGGTAGATTTAGGTGTTTGTTAGCCTTATAAAGGAACTGAAATAAATTTGATCCCTGTAATAGGGCCCTGCCCTGTTACTAGGGGTCCAGGGGAGTCTGAACAGCCCCACACACCAGAAGCACCTCTGCATACCCACCCCAGACCTGGGAGAACTCACCAGAGGCTGGGGAACCAGGGGCTGGGCTGGGCTGGGCTGGGGAGTTAGGGGGCAAATGACTCCCCAGCCCAGCCCAGCCCCTGGCTTCTTTACTTTTCATTCCATCCAGGAAGAGCACACACCAACTGCTGAAGCTTCCTTAGCCTGACGAAGGGTTTTTGAACCCAAAAGCTTGCTTAATAACTATTCTCCAACCATTTGGGTTGGTCTAATAAAAGATATCAAATTCACCCAAGGAACCTTGTCTGCCTATGTCCTTAGACCAACACGGCTACAACCCAAACCCCTGTAGCTGGAACATCCACTTTAGGATTTGTAGTAGTTACTAATAGGTGTTCATAGTTTCATAATTGCTAGGGCTGGAAGGGACCTTACAGATCATCGGGTCTAGCTGCCCTGAGCTTGGTCAGGGAAGACTGCTGGGACCAGATGACCCCAGCAAGACGCTTTTTGAAGATTGCTAGGGTGGGTGACTGTACCACCTCTGGTGGGAGCCTGTTCCAAGCCCTTGGCATTTGACTTGTAAAGAAGTTTGTCTAGCCTGAAGCAATCCTCAACCAGCTTGTGACCATTATTTTTCGTCCTCCCTGGGGGGCCTTGGTGAAGAGATTTTCCCCCATGCCCTGCTGTATGCCCTTGATATACCTGTAGGCTGCCACCAAGTCCCCTCTGAGTCTTTTCTTCTCCAGGCTGAACAGTCCCAAGTTTTTCAGCCTCTTCTCATATGACTGGGTCACTAGGCCTCTAATCATGTGCATGGCCCTCCTTTTGACTCTCTTAGCTTCTCCACATCCTTCCTGAAGTGTGGTGCCCAGACCTGGACACAGAACTCCAGCTGCGGTCTCACCAAGGCTGAGTAGAGAGGGAAGGTGACATCCTTAGCCTTGCTTGAGATGCCTCAGTAGGTATATGCCAGTGTTTGATTAACTCTGCTAGCTATGGCATCACATTGGTGGCTCGTACTCATTTTGTTGTCTGTCACAACACCCAGGTCTTATTCTGATGTGGTGCTAGGAAGAGTAGTATTGCTGAGCCTGTAAGTGTGTTGAAGCTTATTTCTCCCCAGATGGAGTTTGTATTCTTCTACCTCTAAAGCATTGTACATTATAACTGCAAGTAAAGGTGAGTGGTTTGCCTAGTGCCACAAAAGAAAGTAAACCTCTTGGGAGCGTATCTGCTGGGTCTAGCTCACAGGCTCAGGGACAAACTACCAAATATGGAGAGAGATATTTTTCCCCAAGTCAGATTATCCAGGCCCATGCTGCCCTTGTCTCTCCTGTTATTTAGCTGGGGTATGTCTGTTAGGTTTTAATGGGGTGCCTTTTGGTTAGAGTATGCAACAGGGGTCAGAGTAGATGTTAAGGTGGATCTTTTGTGGAAAACTAGTTGCATGTAAATGACAAGGACTGGACCTGATAGCTTGATACCCATTTGAGTCCTATATTCTTTGCCAGTTGTGTAATGTTTAGGCTACTTGCCAAGAATTGAAAGTGTCTCTTATTAGTGCACTGACTATTTGGTGAAGAAATCTATGAGGCATCAAATCCAGGAATACATGGATCCTAACATAAGTAGAATTTGTTCCCCTCCCCCCCCCAAAACAAAACAAAACAAAACTACTTTCCTGTAATCCCAAATAGTATGAGAATGTATTTGACCAAAAATATAATTAAAATTTCTATTGGTATCCAAATCTAACATTTTTTGTTTCCCCATTGCTCAGATTCCTAACTGAATTCCAAAAGGTCCTTTCTCTGACTGTATTGCCAGAATGGTTCAGATCTTCCTCAGAAGAAACCCTGATGTATCATAGGCAATTGTGTTGGTTTCTTTTTTTCCATCATTTAAACTCATACAACATTCTTTTTCCTCCCCATATAGTTTACATTTTTGTCCTTTCACTTTCCCCATATAGTATACATTACTGTCCTTTCATTCTGTAATGTTCAATATGAGGTTTCCCTTTGATATCCAACATCTTTTATATGACTGACCGTTCCTAGTGACTGCATCTCTTTTTATGGCCACAATGTTCCAGAACCACATTCAATAACCCATGGAGGTCATGAACTCATCAGCCAGGAGGAGGCAGCTCATCACCACAGTAGCTGAACATTCACTATAGTTTGGTTTAGACTGTTTCACTGAATTCCATATGTGGCAAGAATGTTCCTAGGCCTCAGAAATAAATCTAATGCTCATCTTTGACTTGGCTTCTCCTCAATAGCCCTCATATATTCACCCACTTAGATAGATTTATAAAGACATTTTTTGATTAAGCTATAAGAAAAATGTTCAGATGATGTCATCAAAGCCATCATTTAAATACCTAGAGATTATAACTACATGAAATGTGTGCAGATGGTGGTTAATACTGACACATACTGGGAAGAGGTAAGGTTTTATTTTTAAACCAGTAATTTACTGAATCACTCTACTGTGGCAAAAATACATCAATTGTATTAAAAGCCTAAGTTCTGTGCAAGATGGAAACAAACAATTACTGGCAGCCTGCAACCAGCAAGCCATAAAGTGATCCAGCGCATTGCTTTAAGAGGAGAGCCATTGAAAACACTTGAATTCAACTTGATTTCATTTTGTTGCCAAGCAGCCGTAGAAAAGGAGACACGAGGCCTGACAGGAAGTAACTCGCCCTGCAATTCCTGCGTGCTGGTGGAATTGTTCTTAAGAAGCCCTTGACTGAATGCATCCTTGCTCTAGAATTTTACTACTTAATATCTGTTCAGAGCTGCATAGTGCAGGAGGTGTATATATTGTAACTAAAATCAATTTATTTGTCTGGAACTACTCTTCTCCCCTATATATAAAATAACCTCTTCCCTTGAACCCAGGCTTCCTGAACACTTTCTTTTTTTTCTCTGTGCAGTGGGAAATTGCCATCTTCCTCTGCAAAAATGTGCTTGCTTACCTGTCAGCCACACTTTCCTTCAGCAGTCACTGTTGCTTAGGCAACCATTTTTTTTGTATGAGTTCAGTGTAGCTGCCTCATTTTAAAGTCTGGCTCTGGGACTGTTGCCAGACTCACGATTCCCAAATTGAAGATTGTGCTGCAGCTTACTTAACCCTTGCTGTGGCCTGTGATGCATTATGTAATATCATTAGCCTCCTGCCCCTCCCTTCCAAAAAATGGGTGAAGAACTAGGTCTGAAGCTAACAGTCTCAGAGCCTAGAGAAATCTCTCCCAGTGAAGTGGGAAAGAAAGGCTATGCATTCAAATCACAGCTTGCAATATATCAACAAGGAGAATGATTCAAGCCCACTTCAAACTCCTCTCACACTGCTGCTATGCTTTTGCATAAAAAGCAACAAACACTAAGACACACCAGATGGTAGATTATTTAAATAACTTTCTTCTTGAAATGTATGGCACTTGGGAGGAATGGAAGAAATTCATCTTTGATACATCTATTCAAAGTTAGTCTGTATCATTAACAATGATATTATGATTGGGAAGGCCAGTGTTACAATAAGAATGACATGTAAAGGGACAATTCTCCCGTTTTCCCCACTATTCTGCTTCAAGATACCCCTAGTTCCCATTATGGTTGCTGGGTCTTCCACAAAACCAGTCTGTAGATATTAGGATTATGCAAGTCTCCTATTCTATAATTGCCACCAACCTGCTTCCAGATGCAGATAACAGACCGTTTGCAATGAGCAAATAGGTATCCTGAGGTAAATTCCAGGCACATGGCACCTACATTGATATAGTTATATCACTGATTTTTTTTTTCTTTCTAGTCTGCTTTGAGTGAGTTATGACAGTAGGGCTTCATATCCTATTTAGACCAATGTGAGGACCACTTATACTGATGAAAAATTTTTGTGTGTGTCTAGGCTTAGATGCCTAAGTGTAGAAGTACATTTTGTCCTGTGGGTTGCACATCAGTACCCAACTAAGGACTACAGGTGGGTTTTTAAAACAGGAGAAAGGCAGGATTTCGGGTATATTTCCCCCTAGCCATTTCCTGGTTACTGATTTTAATGTTCACCTTACTCAACATATTGGCTCTGCTGAATCTACATTTTTAAGTGCCTAACTTCTCGTGTGCTTACTGGAAATCTTAAGGACTTAGCCCTGTACTGGAGTTGGGTTCCTAGGTCTCTTGGTGGAGGAACGAAAAAGCTTTTAATGTTACGGGTAGGAATAGGCCTTTTGAGGAATCTAGACCTAACAGAATCCTTCATTTGCTTGAAAAATTGAGTACCTTTGTTAAAAAAATTGCCAATTGCTCAAATCTTGAGCGATACCTTATGAGGGAGGATAAGGCAGATGTTGCATTTATTGATTAAGCGCTTAATGCGCGTGCGTGCGCACACACATTTATACCCCAGTTTCTGTTCTGCACTGGTATACGTTACCAGTCTTATCAGTACTTGAATCAATTTAGTGGCCAGCCAAGTTGATCACAAGTAGGAACTGGTCCATCTTGTCAGATGAACTGATGCTCTTGAATGACATGCAGAATGAGACCTTAAATTGATAAGTCTTGCCCCATCTTTTATAGCCTTGTCAATTCACCCAGTCCTCTGGGTTTTGCTATGTTATCACTGTGTTCTTCCTTGAAGGTCAGTTGTCATTGTTCTCTCACTGTTCTGGGGTGGATTATTCTTGTTTTGGTCCTTTATCTGTTTGAATTCTTCAGCCAGTTGCTGATGTCTTCCTTTTCCACAGACACACACACACCCATTCTCTCACACATACAACATACAAAGGTCAAGCACTTATGTCAAGCTACAGTGAAATAGAAAATGGAGTTTCTTAAGGCAATGCAAAACTCAAGAAAATACATATTATCAAAAGCAATAGGCAAAAAGTCTATTTGTATAACACCTTTCTTTTTGCCATCTCATTCACTAAAGGAAATCTCTGTGGTGCAGAGATTGTCTCTTACTAGGTATTCGTATGAGTACCTCATACAGTAGGCCTCTCAGGTTAGATGGGGCCTAGGGCTTCTGCAGCACAAGAACTATCATAGGCTGAACTTAACCTCATTCTTCAATGAAAAAGGAATTCCATTTACTGAGGAGTAAATAAAATATGAGCTTTACATTTTCCTTTTTTCCCATATTTAAAATTCACTTCATTTAAAATGAAGCAGCCCATAGACACCACAGTGCTAAAATGCTCATATTGAAAAAGGACCAGACTAAAATGATGCATCACAGCCTGACTTTGGAGTTAATTTCTTTAGCGGGCTCAGTTTCCCTTCAGAAACAGCATAAAGCCCTATATTCTACACTATTACCTGCTTCTGCCATAGAAGTGCCCAACATAACATCCAAATGATTCCTGTTAATTCATGTGACTGTGATCTTTCCTCTAGTCCTTGTAGCTAGATCTGACATAAATAATGGAAATGATCCCTTGTGAGGTTTGTTATTGAAGCCAGAGCCCTCTGTGCTATTCTTATGTAGTATGTACGTGAAAAAAATTCTTCCAGTCTCCATTCCTATTCCAGCTAATGCTGTAGTGGGGGAATATCTACACCGCATGCTTGGAGGTAAGCATGCAAGAGTGTAGATGCATCCTTGGCCACAAAGGGGGAAACCACAAACATGGGTGGTGTTTGGCTTTTAGAAAAAGAAAACAGGCAAAAATGTAAAAATATATATCAATGCAGCATGTAAAGACTATACATACATGTAGAATTGCATGCAACGTCTGAGATACTTGTACCTATTTGAACATCCCCAAATCCTATGATTCAGTTACTGCCAGCAACAATATCTGGCAGGGAAGTGAAAAATTTAGTGCTGTAGGAGAAAGTGAGGTAAAAGTCTGCTGAGGTAAGGACAAAGATATGGCAGACACCAACATTCTTGCCGTATCTGTGATCCCCTTAATTTTTTGGTGGGGGAGGTAGGGTTGTGTTGTGCACCTCCTGCATGCTGTGGTTGCAGGAAGTGGCAGAAAAGATTAATAGATTCATAGATGTTAGGTTTGGAAGGGACCTCAATAGATCATCGAGTCCGACCCCCTACATAGGTAGGAAAGAGTGCTGGGTTCAGATGACCCCAGCCAGATGCCCATCTAACCTCCTCTTGAAGACCCCCAGGGTAGGGGAGAGCACCACCTCCCTTGGGAGCCCATTCCAGACTTTGGCCACTCTAACTGTGAAGAAGTTCCTCCTAATGTCCAGTCTAAATCTGCTTTCTGCTGGCTTATGGCCATTATTTCTTGTGACCCCCAGGGGCGCCCTGGTGAGTAGAGCCTCACTAATTCCCTTCTGTGCCCCCATGATTTATTTATAGGCAGCCACAAGGTTGGCTCTTAACCTTCTCTTGCGGAGGCTGAAGAGGTCCAGGTGTCCCAGTATCTCCTCGTAGGGCTTGGCCTGCAAGCCCTTAACCAGACGAGTGGCCCTTCTCTGGACCCTCTCCAGGTTATCCACATCCCTCTTGAAGTGTGGTGCCCAAAACTGCATGCAGTATTCCAACTGTGATCTGACCAGTGCCCGATAGAGGGGGAATATCACCTCCTTGGTTCTATTTGGCATGCACCTGCTGATGCATGATAAAGTGCAGTTAGCTTTGCTGATGACTTCATCACACTGACGACTCATGTTCATCTTGGAGTCCACTAGGACTCCAAGATCCCTTTCTGCTTTTGTGCTACCAAACAGGTAGTTTCCTAGGCAGTAGGTGTGCTGGACATTTTTCCTCCCTAGGTGCAGCACTTTGCATTTCTCCTTCTTAAACTGCATTCTGTTGTATTCTGCCCATTTGTCCAACCTGTCCAGGTCTGCCTGTAGTTGTTCCCTGCCCTCTGGTGTGTCCACTTCTCCCCACAGTTTTGTATCATCCGCAAACTTGGACAGTGTACACTTCACTCCCTCGTCCAAGTCACTGATGAAGACATTGAAGAGTATCAGTCCAAGGACCGAGCCCTGCGGAACCCCACTGCCCATGTCCTTCCAGGTGGATACCAACCCATCCACCACCACTCTCTGGGTTTGACCCACTAGCCAATTTGTCACCCAGTGGACTGTGTAATCACCCAGGGTGCGGAAAAGGTGCTAGCAGTATTTCAAACTGCATCTGTATAACAGAAAGACATTGGTTGCTTTTACTTTGCACAGCTCATGACCAATATTGTGGCCATGGGGCATATTCACAACCTTCAGAGGTTGCGAATGAAGATGTAGGGCAGGAAAATTAGATGAGTTGAAGGAAGAGAAGGAATAAGTGGCCCTAGGACTGGTTTGTTTGTGTTCTCTAATGCCAGTTTCTCCACGGCTAACCTGACAAGTTTCCAAGGGCTTCAACCTTCCAGTGCACATTTTTGAAGTGTGCTTATGGTTCATCATTAAAATGTAACCCAGTAATTATCTCCAGAAACATTATTGTGTATCAGATTTATGACATTGACCAGTTGCAATATGTCAATCAGATAGATTGCTTTATTTACATTTTATATGCAACCCAACTGTGTCATGTGCAGCTTCTCATGGATGTATCCCAGGAGCACCTGACATGCTATTGTGATATTACTTGTACCTGGCCTTATGCTTAGATACTTCTGTCCTGCAAGCAAGGGTTCTCAGCAATGGGAATGAAACAGAACCATATGAGATGAAAACTGGAGTGAAACAAAGTTGTATCATCACTCCAACTTTGTTTTCCATCTTCATTTCCACCATTATGCACCTCGTTGACAGAAAGTTCCCACCTGGAATTGAAGTATAGGATGGATGGAAGACTCTTCAATCTCAACAGACTCAAGTCCAAAATGAAGATCATGACAACATCCATAATGGAGCTCCAGTATGCGGATGACAATGCTGTCATTGCTCAATCTGAAACAGACCACCAAACCATTCTTAATGTATACTCAGAAGTCTACGAGAGTATTGGCCTAACTCCAAATATCAGGAAAACGCAAGCCCTTTACCAACCTGCTCCAAAGGGAAAAACATCAAAGGCAGACATCGATGCAAAAATACAACACCACTTGAAATGTGCGAGTGCAGCCTTTGGACATCTGAGTAAGAGAATTTTCTTAAATTATGACATCCTTGCTGAAACAAAGCTCTTGATTTATCAAGCCATTGTCATTCCAACTCTGCTGTATGGCTCGGAAACTTGGACCACATACAGAAGACCTCTCGAGCTTGTAAAAGTACCACCAATGGTGCCTTCATAAGATCCTTTGGATTAGGTGGGAGGATAGATGCACAAACCTGGTGGCCTGACTCCCACCTTCCAAAGAGAATATTTTTCTCACAGCTGAAAGAAGAACAGCAAAGTAGCAGATGGCAAAGAAAGCACTTCAAAGACACCCTGAAGGCCAACAAAAAGAGGTGTAACATCAACATCAACACTTGGGAGACCCTTGCTCAGGATGGACCAAAATGGAGGAAGGCTCTTTGGGAGGTACCTCAACACTTTGAAACAGATTGTCAACAGGCAGAAGAGGAAAAGAGGAACAGGCAAAAAGAACATCAGAACATCCAACGCAGCAACACAGTGCCCATCCTTCCTAGAAACACCTATCCTCACTGCGACAAGGTGTGGATCTAGAATTGGGCTATGGAGTCACCTGCAGACTCACTGTTAAGATCCTTGGAAGGCCATCTTACTCGTTTGCGAGTGATCGTCCATCATCACTTGTACTTGGCCTTATCCTTAGATACTACTGTCCTGCAGATTTTATTTAATTTCTCACAGTCACCGCAGATCAGCACTTTCCTTGACAATCAATGGGTCAATCTAATTTCCCATTGGTTAGACTTTGTAGTAGGTAATCTAATATGCCATTTTGAGACCTCCTCAATGAATTTCAGCCTACCCAGCTGTAGTTCAGTCATCAAACAAAAACTAGGTTTCCTGTGTCCACTTTCTTCTAGACTCTGTGTTGGCCTTCTACAGCAATCTGCCTTACAGCATTATCCTCTTTGGTTGGCTGGGTTGTGATCATATTTATGCAGGGCTGATAACCTTCTTTTGGTAGTTGCAACACATGTTTTTGTTTTTACAGCATATGATGAAGTGAACTTTGGTTCATGAAAGCTTGTGCTCTCTCTCCTCCTCTCTCTATTCTTATATAGTTAGTCTGTATAGGTGCATATCTACCCTGCTGTTTGTTTTTACAGCAAGTCAGTAAGTAGTTGGTATGTTCCTGGTTCTAGAACACTAAGCTCAGACTCAAGAGACTTGCATTTTAGTTTTGGCTTTGCTCCTAGTTTTCTATATGACCTTGACCAAATCACTTTGTCTCAGTTTCTCCATCTGCGTGTAGCCTGGATACACCTGGGGGTATGCCCTGTCTTCCGATGATAGCGGTCAGGCAGGGTGCTGAGGAAGGGGTCAGCTTCTATAACAGCTTCCTCCCCTCTCTATAGATCTAGGCTGAAACCAAGTACTTAACTATGTACAATTTATTACAAGAGTACAGACACTTAATATAAAACAGAATATTTACAAGGCTTATCATATAATACTATATATAATATTTCTCAATTCACATAGAATACCAAATATGAACCAAATAACTTACAACCTATACAACACAATTAACACACAGGGATATTAACCTATGTAACCCAAGTAAATTAACAATAATATTTCTTTAAACCTTCTCAAACAACAATAGCAATATACACACTGAGGCATTAAAACATATAATTCATATAAATCCCCTTAAAGAATGCCCTTAACAATAGTGGCAATACCACTTTCAGGGAACAGGGCCGCACCAGCCAAGTGCCAAGCCTGACCCCAACTTATGTACCATGCCTATTAAAATCCTTGCCTTTCAAATCAGAAAGCCAGGAGTCAACCTATACCCCTGTTGATTTATACACTGTGAAGCACAATAATTTAAATTTTAGTTGAGTTAAATTTAAAGTTTAAATTTAAGTTAAATTTGCTAAGTACAAATGGGCATGAGTGCATAAGCAACCACAACATGATAGGAGTTAGCAGAGTTACAACTAAGAATTTTGATGTGCTGGGAGGAGGGAGGGTGTCCCCTAAGCACTTACCTGCTTTCACAATGGCTGCTGTATCTGCTGCGACAGCACAAGCTCCCCTGACATGGTCTGCCACTGTGGTAGGACAGGCAGCATAGGTGTGGGTGACCTGAGGGTTGCCATTCTTGCACCTCTTCTCACTCAGTGCCTTGGCTCCTGCCCTGCTGGCCCCACCCATAGTTATGTTACTACGAGTTAAAAACCCTTCTCCTTTGGGGATAGTATTTCCTAGTTCACTTGATGATCCTATACCTTTAGGCTTAAAAAAGACAGTCAAAAAGCCTGAAGCTGAATTGATTCAATCCTTACAGGTTAGTCTAAACTGCCTAGTCTGAATGGATAAGCAAGTGAAAGTTAACAGATGTTCACTTTTGATTCCAGAAATACAGCCATGTACTTGCAGTGGCCCACACCAGAAACCAAAGGGTGCTAGAGAATGCCTTCCTGCTAGAACAGACATCTTGGGCCAAGACTAGTGTAGCCTGAACTGAACTAATGTAGCTGATGTTAACTTAGGTTGTAATAATAGTGAAATATAACCATGTTGGTCTTGTTCTGTAAGCAACTTTGAAACTCTGTTTTGTATTCTTCTGCTTGACATAAGTGAATGAACTCTGCATAGACTTTATGTATGAGTGTGTGTAAAAGGGTGAATGGTGAGAGAATGGAATAGAGCCAGGAGAACTGTTTATGTAAGCAACAAGGTGCCAAATATAAGTTACCAGTCAGTAAACTAATTAATGAATGGCTGAAGAATCCCTTTTAGGCCTAGGGCACAAAGATGATAACGAGGAGAAGGAATGCACCCATCCTGCCAGATAGACAGCAGGAACACTCCAAGGCTAAGATAAGCTGAAGACAAAAAAAGGACAACCACAAAAACCGAAGCTGGGTATGGAAAAACCCCAAAGCACTGAAACAAAGGATGCCAATCCCTATAAAACAACACTTTGAAAATGCCAAGTTGGGTGAGTCTCTTTCTCGACTGCTGTTCCATTGGAGCACAGATGCTCCATCTGTTTTCTTCAAATCTGCTATCTTCAAATTGTTGCCCTGTGGGGCCAGACCAACTCTCAGGATCTCAATATTGTACTGTTAGACAAGAGGGTGTGACGCAACTACACATATACAAACACACAAATCAAGTAGGTGCATATACACACATGCGCACTACCAACTCAGGCACATACATATTCAAACTACCCTAGGCACATGCATACCTATCACCAATCCAAGCACATACACTGTACAGTCCAAAAGTTAGACAAAAATCAATTGTCCATACCCACACACTCAGTACAGATCACACACAGATCTCTAATTTGTATATCATGCACACAATGACACATACACACACATGCACACTCACCAGTTCACACACATACAACCCACCTACACATAGGTAAATTCCTAACTTGGATGGTACGGTATGTATGTGTATGCTTGGGGTACCTGGGATACTTGGGAGAAGGTTAAGGTGAGAGAGAGAGGGTTAAAGTATAGGGAGTGAAAGTTGCCAGAACTGGGATTAGAACCAGTGGACTAGAGAGAAGCTGGGTGAGGAACTGAGGCTGGCTGAGGAACTGAGTCTAGCCTTAACTGTTACTTAAGGTAGCTTGGGGCTGGAAACTGAGGCAAACAGCTGAGATATTGTGGGGTGGGGCAGATAAGTGGTGGCAAGGAGGAGACAGCCAGGAAAGAGAGAGTGGCAGAAATCTGGGAGCTTGGGGCTGGAAACAGGCTGACAGCTTAGAGATTGCAGGGGGCAGATAAGTGGTGGCAAGGAGGAAACAGTCAGGAAACGGATGACAACCCAACTCAGGGTTTCAAAATAACAGGTTTATTAAACAGACAACACACTAAACAGCCCCATGCAGTTATTGGTACATGCACACACACATGCATGCATGCACGCATGCACAAGTAGTCACAATGGTAGCAGGAGAAAGAGACTCAGTGGAAGGGTTGGAGTCCAGGTAGGGAAGAGAAGCAGAGTCCAAGTCCAAGAAGACGGGGTATGGGGTGATAGCTACCTATCCAGGCTGGAAAAGGGTCCTTGTCCAGTAGGTGTTGTCCAGAGGGGGGTCGCCGGCAGGGCCTCTGGGTGGATAGGTGGTGTGGCATGGTGCACATCCAGATGGAGACGGTGTCCCAAGGAAACAGTCTTCACTGCCCCTTTTTATGGGGCAGACTACCTCTGATCTCCTATGGGGAGGGCATGTCCAGACAAGGTCAGTCCTGTTCCAGAGGGGTCCAGGTGTTCTTACGGAGCATGTGCAGCATGGCATAATGGTGGGTTGCCTCAGCTTTTGTTTCTTGAATGCTGAGGGTGGTTCTAAGGGTTGGCTCATTGGTCCAGGTATTGGTGTTGATGGTTTGGTCATTCAGAGGGAGATATTTTTAGACCTACTGTTATTGTCTCTCAAACACCCTCATTCATCTCCATTCATTCAGGAACAAGTTAACATAGGAGGGGTAGTATGAGTCATAGGTTACACAACTGGGCATGGGATAAGATGGAGGCTTGACATTTCAAGATGGAAATTTGCCACGACTTACGCTAACTTACATATATAGGCCTAAAACAGTAAGCACACAATATAAAAGCAGTGGAAAAAACCCCACAAACATAATTATTGTCACTTATAAAACAGTGGATATCTATCAGAGGGGAGAGAAATAAAACATACTACCTAAAATAAAAATTTAAAGCTTATCCTACATCTTAACGGACTTATACTTATCTATAGGGAAGAGAGGGAGAGACAAAGTCGTAAATGGTTGGGGAAGGGGAGGGAATGCATTTTAAAAGGAAAAAAAAAAAGAAAAACTGGGGATTTTGCTACAAAATCATCATCATCTACTCAATAAGTCCAGGTTGGCCGCTGTGACAGGTCACCCTCCCCAGCGCCATCTTTCTGGTCATCTGCACCTTTCATGGGGTGCCCTTGGAGCCCTCTTGGAATGCTGGTGTCCCACTCTAATTTTTTCTGCCACGTCTTGATGGAAATTATTATGTTAGCAGGAGACTGCCTATTAAATTGGGTATGTTGGGGTCTCTCCTAGGATGGCCTGACCCTTTTTCTCTACCTAGGCCTCTCCTCCAAACCCACCAAACAGGGTTCCACTCCGAGGCTCTAGCTTTTCCTTTCAGTGCTTGGAGGCTCGTGGCCCCCTTTTCTGCTCCCTTCTGAAGCATGGCACTCCCCAGCTCAGAGGCATGGGCGCTGGCCCCACAGCTGGGGTCGCACGTTCAAAACCAAGGTGACCCCCACCAGTCCAAATAATAGAAAAAAAAAATATACTTGCACCCCAGGTGGACCAGGCCTCCCTGGCCTTCTTTAAGATCGTCCCTGACTATGCGCTTACTGGCACTTGGGCACTCCGCAGCCCTGTCTCCCTCTGTGCCTCACTGGCGCCGGGGCTGTGTCCCCCAAAAAGCTGCGTCCTCACTGGCGCCAGGGTCTATGCCCCCAAAATCTGTGCCCTCAGTGGCGTCAGGGCCTGTGCCCCCCAAAGTTGCGCCCTCACTGATGCTGGGGCTCCCACTCCGAAGTGGGTCCCCAAAAATGGGGCCTCCTCCATCCCCTAATAGCTTCACCCAAACCTCCGGTCTTATTCAGTAATCACAATAAATAAATAAATAAATAACTGCATGTACTCAATCACCGCAGAGGGTCAGCTTACATGAACTCACTTCGGGTCTCAGCTCCGCACCGCCGGCTACAGTCCTGGTTGTGGATGCAGTCATTATCTCACAGGGGCTTCCGCAGGGGCTTCCGTAGCTTCCCCCTTCCTTCCATGGACTGTTCCCCAAACTTCTTCCTGGAGCTTTCAGGGACACTGCTTCCCCTTTGGCTGGTGTCCCCTTACTGCCATTCAACCCAGTGCTTTTATAGGTCTGCCTCTTCCGGTCAGCTGACTAGCCATTCCAGTTCAGCAGTTAACCTCTTCCTCACCAGCCCTCCATGCCCAGAAGGTTCTGGCCTTATAGGGGTGCACCTTCTTCCTCATGACAGGGTTCCACAGCTTCCCTGGGCTGATATAGAGCAACTATTGCTGGTAACTATATCTGGTGTATGTGTGAATAAAATGGTTGTTTTGTGTATGTGTATGCCTGTGTGTAATGATGTGTATGATGATTTATGTGTGTTTGTATGAATGCTGTGCCCGAACCTCTATGTCTAACTCATGTGATCAGTAAATGCGGCACCTTGCCTTATCCCCCTTTATAAAGTCTCGCTCGTGATTTGAGCAATAGGAAATTGGAGTAACGCTAGCCCGTCCTCCCATGAAGGATGGGGTTTTGGGGGGAATTGCAAAGCATCCTAGGATGCTGGGGGACTATGAGTTAACTTGCATCTGGAAGGTATCTGGGACAGAATTTCAATAAACTGATTGAACTCTAAATCAGCTAGAGGGAGCTTCAGGTCCCTCAGGGTGCTAGCCCACTGCCTGGTAGAGAGCTAGGGGGCCAGTCCTGATGCGCATGGGGCCAGGATAGTTTTGTTGGCTGCAGTGGCAGCTATTTTCTGGCCCCATGCACATCAGAAGGGATCTTGATGTGCACAGGGCTGGGAGATTGCTGCAGCTGCAGAGCTCTCCTGGTCTTGTGCATATGTGCACAAGTCCTGTGCCCAGTGGGGCTTCCTTGGACAGCTGGGGGTTGGCTGGGAGCTGTCCCACTTCTAGGGCAACTCCCAGCCAACCTCTGGCTAGGTAAGGATTTCCTCAGCAGTCTATGGGCCAGTTGAGTGGTGTGGGGCCAGTCCACAGACTGAACTGGACCCACAGGCTGTCCCTGCATTCCAGTACATGTCCTGGAGGGATCATAGTGGGCTCCAGGCACTTCAGGGCCCCACTGAAGTCTTGAACCTGCTGCTGCTGCTAGGCTTCACTGCATGACTTCAGAGCCACTGCTACCATGTTACATGCTGCTGCTCTGGGACACAAACTGAAGCAGGTGCTGCTTGTAGTGCATGGGACCATCTGAAGCCTCCCACATGCTGCCTGCAGGTCTACTCTGAAACCCACGAGCAGCTTGGGGGGCTGAATGATATGGTTCTGCAGCCTGGATCTGGCCCATGGGTCCAATGTTTCATACCCCTAGCTGAGAAAATTGATGGCCCCAGTAGCCCTCTATCTGGTGGGCCTAAGTTGTTATAAAGAAGTGCATAAGGCATGCCCAGCTCATCCAAAATCAGTAGGTACCTTGAAAATGTAAGTTCAAGTTGCAGTTTTTTATTGGTTAATCTCCCATTAATGATCAATTACTACTTTTTTCACTTCTAGGACAGGCCAAAGATGAATGTACATAAAACAGTTTTATCAATTTGCACTGGCAAAGCTGGGTTTGAACATTTTCATTTGTGTGCATTTTTTTTCTCCTGCAGCACTATCTGTTTCTTGCAAGCTTTGCTATCAAAGTCTCCAGACAAATGTAAATGGAAACAGCAGCATGACACATTATCAGTTGCTAGCAGCAAACAAGAAATCAGTGACTGAGGTCAGATCTATTGCTTTTCCTTTTATGTCTTTAAGGGAAAGGCAGGAATGACCAGAAATCATGTAGAAAATTACCAGTAATTAATTTAACAATGATGTGAGGGACACTTGCCATCATGCTGTCCTGTTTTTATAGCTTTATTAGCAGACTGAATTATAATTTATTTATTAGCAAAGGGATGTTATAGCTTGCAGTTGAGATGGCAGTTTAATTCTGCCATAAGGGTGTATTTTTCTGTATCTTTTCCCAAGCTTATCCTTTGTGTATAAATATCTCAAGCTTATCCATAGCCCTGGGTGAAATTTGGGGGTGGAATTTGAAAAATGTATTCAGCCATTTTACAATTAGCGAAGGTTTAAGCTAAGACTTTTTTCCCCCTAGATGTTTCCTTTGTTCTTTTGTAACTCAGGTGATTTGGATACAAGCCTTCAACCTTGGAACAGGCATATTCAGCAATAAGGAATATATTTTGCTAAGGTAGAGTAAATAAAGTTGTGTAAACCATGCATATGTTCCTTGATAACTGAAATACATGTGGTGCCAGTATTTAGCTAATCTTGTTTAGCCCTTGATTCTTTAGACCCTCCTGGACACTGGGAAATTATTCCACTAGTTTAGGTCATCCTGAAGTTAAGGTGGATTTTATGAAACAAGACTAGGAAATGGTAGTTTCTAGGGAGTGCAAGAGTTTGGGCTCAAACTGTCAGAGAAGACATAAATACCAAGGATTTATGTCAGTGATTCTCAACCAGGATACTGACAGACACTTTATAGGGTGATGCAGGGTACTGCACACTGTTATGTAATGCAAATATCTATGCCCAGTTCATAAAATAAACCCAGAGATTTCAAATAGGAATCTACAGGGTCAAAGGCCTTCTGAGCTGTTGTATTCTTTTTTAATTCATTGCAACAGAAAAATTGCTCAATTACTTTTATGTAGTGAAAAATGAATGAAAGCTAAGGGCTGACGTTTTCTGAGGGGTGCCTAGAGCCAAAAATGTTGAGACCTACTGATTTATGCAGTCAGTGAGAAAAATTCAGATTTCAAATATTGAACATTTGTAATGAATAGCATCCCAAAAGGCTACAATTAAGCTTCATTTGAGGAAATTCAAAGGTAAATAACTTAGAACATTATATGAATTATTTTCAAATAGACTTTTCTCTTTCTATTTACTCAGTAAGGGTAATGCATAAGTTTTACATAACACTAGCATGATGGAAGCTCAACATTTGTATTTTTTTCCTTCATGAAACTCATTTCAGGGTCAACTTTAAGTCTTATAGCTTTCAAACCCATTGAAAATGAACCAACTCCAAATTTACACTTGTGGCATTGAGAACATGATGTGGTATCCAGATTTCTTGTATAGATTTGTAAAGATATTATATCAGAAGCTCTCCCCTCTCTGAATCCCCAAACCATACAAAAACAAAAAGGGGGAAAAGAAAGAGAGAAAGCAAGGAAGCAAGCAAGTCAGATTCTAATTCAGTCAAATTTAGGCCATTGACTATCCCCTATTGCTTTTCAGTTCACCTACAGAAATTGGTAAGAAGTCATGGGCCTAATCAAAGGCTCCTTGTAGTCAATGAAAACCTTTTAATTGAAATCAATGGACTTTAGATCAGGCCCTATGTTAAACTGCTGAAGACTTCATAGCAATAGCAGTGTTTTTTTCTGCCTATGAAATGATTGAAAAACACCATATTGGCAGTTGTTTGTGCCTAGGAGATGATTAAGTCAGTTCTCCCACCCCTACCCTGATTTATTCTTCTTCTTTAGCTCTTAGGGAAACCATCCTTTATTAGTGCATCATCTAATGAGGTATTTAATTATCCAGGGAATGTACATTAGTGAAGTAAAGCATACCCTGATATCTGCAATAATCAACACATTAATCACAAACAAAATTCCCAGTACTCCCTATGTTTTCATAAAAAAATGAACAAGTGAATTGAGGCCCTTTTGATCTCTGATAAATAATAATAGAATAGAAAAAACTAAAAGAAATTTTAATTTACTCAAAAAGTGTTTGCAGAAAATAATTATCCTGAATGCATTTTAAATTACTACTATTGATGTTATATTAAAATTACTAATTAAAGCTATACAACTCTTTCTCCACCCCATACAAATGTGAAGTAATTGAAGTGTAGCAGTAAATAATAGGCCTGTGCCAAGCGGTCATCATTTGATTTGGATTCAGATTCAGCCGATTTGGGGGACAGTGATTCAATTTGGTGATTTGGATCACTGTCCTGAATTGATTCAGCTGACTCAGGTTCAAGAGATTCGGCGCTGATTCGGTGTGATTTGGTGATTCAGACATAGACTATAATGGGGAATCACTAAAATACCTGTAACTGTCATTTTTTTGCAGAATTGGATGAAAACAGCATGGATGGTATCCCCTTCAGAGGGAATGAATCCTGCCAAGTTTCAAGGATATAGGTGCAGGGGATTTTGTGAAACCGCACCTCAAACTGTTGAAAGCAAAACTCATGTCACTTACGTGCGTGTGTGTGTGTAGGCAGAGCAGGATGAAAACAGTATGGATGGTAGCCTGTAACGGGGAGGAGGGGTGGGGGTTCCCAGTGCCAGTTAGATCTTGGCCTGCCCACCTGTTTCTGGGCCAACTGCCTGCCCCTCTTTCTCCTGCCATGCCTTGATGGAAAGCTGATTCAGATGTTACTCAGGTGGGAGGCTGCTCATTTAGGCCCCTGATGTCTAGGGGTGACATCCGTTTCACAGCTCTGTACCTCCCCTACACTGTGGCCCATGCCTTGCAGATGGCATCCCAGGTAGCTAAGCTCACCTGGAGGCTCACAACTCCACTGTAACCAGTAAGCCTCAGGCATCTCAAAGATCTTACAGGTCTGGGCTTTCCCTAGCCAGGACTTTGCATGTGTGCGGTGGCTGGAGGTTTTCAACCATTCTCTACCTACCTTTCACCAGGGAGGTTCGCAGTCCTGGCATTTCCTGGGGCAGTCATGCCATCGGCAGTCCCACAAGGCCTCCTTACCCTGAGTGCAGTGTTATATCATGCCCAGGACCTGAGGCCTCCTCCTTCCCTATAGCCCCAGACCGTACTTCCAAGTTTGTCCTGGTATGGGAGGTCAGCAGGGAGACGTTCTTCCCCTGCTGGCTAGTGAAAAACTGCTGCCTCCAGCTCTGAAAGTGGGGCATTAAATTGTTGTCAAAGAAAATAAAAGCAATAAGGTGCGGAGTGAGGACAGTGGTACTCATTCCATCTGCACATGGAGCTTGGTGATCCTCAGCAGCAGGAGGCTCACCTTGAGGAACACCAGCTGCTCCACCAAACTAGAATCCAGGGAGGTGCGATGGGGTGTGTGAGGAGAGAGAAGAGCCTCAGAGAAGTAAAATGGTCCCACCTGTATTGCAAAGAACTTTGCAGGGCTTTTTCTTCACCCGGCATTTCAGGAGGGGAGGGGGAGTCAGCTGGAACTCCAGGATAAAAGGAGGCATGGAGCAGGCAAAAGAAGGACACAGGAAACTGGAAGAGGCTGACTCAGGCAGCGAGATGGCAGGGAGAGCTGGAGGCGCTGAGGAAGCAAGGGAGACCGAGCTTAAGGGAAGCAACTCTGTGGAGGGAGCTTCCAGGGGAGAGAACCCTGCAGGAAATGCCGGGAGAGAAACAGAAACTGCCAGGAGGCAGTTAGAAGGTACCGTAAAGACCCTAATAGAAGGGCTGAAGAAAAAAGGTACCACAAAGTTGAGACTATAAGGGCAGAAGAAGTGCCAGTTTGTTTTTTTGTTCTTTTTCTTAGGGTGAAAGGAAAGTCACCCCAGATAGTGCATTTACAACTATTGGGACAGTAAGCCAGGAAAAAGACTGGCTAGGATTACTGGCAGGTCTGTGCCAGGTGCCAGCCAGGTGAAGTACAACCAGGCCCACCAGGGATATTGAGTGGCAAGACCTAGAGACACAAGGAGCATTTCTTTTACTGCTCAAAGGCAGATTGTGCAGACAACTGAATTACCACCTGGTGGAATGGGCAAGGGTGTAGGGGTTGGTGGAGCCCTCACTACACTAAGACCAATTGCAAGAGCCAAAGCATGAAGACCCACACACCCTGGTATTCTATTTTCTCCCTTAACAACAAGTCGTGGCAGACGAGATCACAGACGTGTGGGTGGGGCCATCAAGATGTCACGGTGGACTTCGGCTTGTCAGCTGAGGTGCTAAAGTTGTCTTGGTGTAGAAGATAGAGTCAGAAAGGAAGAAAAGGAAAAAAAAAGCCGCTCAGACAAGTGATGAGCTCCAGAGATTGACAACACCTAGACCAATAGAGACAAGCCTCTACCACAGATGGGATGGGACTTTTGGGGTGAAAGCTGACCATTGGACAGGGTGTCACAACATCACCAGCAATACTGAACACCCTATCACTTGGAACACTGGTTGGTGGACAGGAGAGGTGTTCCAAGGCAACCGTCAGCAGATCCTGCCACATATGACTGTGGGTTGCCCAATAGGCCAAGGATCACAGTGCAGCGGCTTCACATTCTCAGTGAGATAGGTAGCCACTGAGGCTTCTGTGCTACCTGTCTGATGCTGGGGTCTGGTGCCTCTGGACCAGGGGTGGGCAAAATGCAACCCGCAGGCCAGATGTGGCCTGCCAGGCCATTCTATCCAGCCCGTGGGCCCCTTAAAAAATTAGAAAAATAATATATATCTGCCCCTGGCTGCCTATAATGTGGTCCTCGATGGCTTGGCAAAACTCAGTAAGTGGCTCTCCACCTGAAATAATTGTCCGTCCCTGCTCTGGACCCTACCATTGAAGCCATGCCCTTGGCCCATATTGGCAGCACCTGTGGTAGAGGAGACTGGCTTGTGGATGGAGTGCTGGCATGGGAAAGTGGATCCCCCTCTTCCACATCCCCCTGCCTCTGCCCTTCTGCTTCCCTGTTTCTGTTCACCAGCACCTCTGTCCAGTGATCGAGGGTTGTGCTGCTGCAGATGCTACCCTTCACCCTCAGATCCAGCTGTTTTTAATGTATGGTTTTGTGCTGTGGGATGCTCAGATCTGTCTGTTTCTCCCACAGCATCTTGCCCTCCTTGATGCTCTGGAACAAGTAGCCCACCACCTTCCTGCATTTTGAAATGAACTGGTCATTAGTGGTAGTGATGGTGCTGTTACTGGCAGCCCTGTCCCCCTCCACGATGTCCCTGCCTATGAGGTGGAATTTGTGTGCCACACAGCAGGGACCACCTTGACCATATTTGTCCCACTGTCAGTGACCATGAATCCACAGGTGAGCATACCCTGTCCAATGAACCACCCCTGCACCATGCAGTTTATGGCCACCATAATCTCCCGTGCTGTGTGGGACTCATCCATCACCTCTGCTTGAAGGAGAGCCCGCCGATGTCTTGACTGGTCACACAAGTACCCCGTGAGGGAGAGGTAGGCATGATTTCCACCCTGGCTGCTCCAAATGTCCAAGGTGAAGTGCAAGGCCACCTGTGGACCTGCCTTGCACAGCTCCTCCCTCAAGTACTCCCTGCATGCCTCATACAGGGAGGGCACCACCATCCTGCTAAAGGTGGTGTGTGTGGGCACTTGGTAGGATGGGACCACAAGCACCATGACCACCTGAACGCTGGTTGCTCAACAAAGCAGAAGGGCTGGCCATACAAAGCAAGAATCTCCCCAATGCTCTGGGTGACCTCACTCACCCTTGCAAGGCACCCCGCTTTGTCTGCAACTTTCCCCGACTGGTCCAGGGTGGCCTGCCTCTGCTTCATGGGGATAGGGGCTTTGGAGTGAGAGGTGGACTTCTTTTTGGGCACACTCCCATTGATGTCAGGCTGAGGAGGAACAAGGGCAAGGAGGTGCTGCCTCCTGAGATGCAACATCACCGTGGTGGTGAAGTGTTTCATGTTCCACCATCCTTTCCAGTATCAGGTATGTGGAGTTCCACCAAGTCTCTACATCCTGTATGATTTTGTGCCTTCAGCAGTGCTGGCAGGTGACATACCTGGGATCATCTGCCAGCTCAAAATGATCCCACACTACACAACCCCTTCCCCCCACTTCTGGGTTGAGCATGGGGATCCTGCCTTATCCCTCTCCTCAACAGGCAGAGGTAGAACAACAGGAGCTAAACCACCTTCCCCCACAACCTCCTCTGAGGTGCCTTTCAGAGAAGGAGACCTGCCTTTAGAGGAACTTTGAGGGGTGTGGAGCACAAACTCAAATTCCCCCTCCTTCCCCAGAATTTTCCTGGCTATGGCACTCAGCTCCCCTGCTTCCAGATCCAGCTTCTCCTCTGGCACTGGGAGGCTCATGCTGGGAGCTGAAAGTGGTGTGGGGGAAACTGTCATGCTGATGTTGGTGGCTATTTCTGGTATTAGTGGAGGTGGTGCGAGAACAGGTCCTGCTCCCACCTCCTTGCTCTCACTGGCAGCAGAAGACTCATCACTGCCAGAAAAGAGGGTGCATCTATGTTGGGGGGAGGGGGGGACTTGAAGCTTTCCCCCTACCCCCTCTCCCTCTCCTATCAGAAGACCTGGCACCTGCCTTTCTCGCACGCTTCATGTTTGGTGTGCTGGGAAATGTGTGTGCTTGTATGTGTAATATATTTTGTATGTGTTTAGTGTGTGTGTGTGTGTGTGTGTGTAATATAGTGTGTTTAGTGTGTGTGTGTGTGTGTTTCTTGCACAGTGATAGATGACCCACTGTCAGGAAAAATACAACTTTCTTTTTAAAAAGCGTGGGGGAAAAAATAAGAACAAATAAGAGCATTTTGTGGGGAAGGAGAAGTTGAAAGGAATGGATTGGATAGGGATAAGTAGAGGGATTCTAGGTAAGGGTAATTAGTAAGGTGTATCCAATCCTTTCCAAGATGAAAGTCTAGCAAGAGACTGACTAGGAAGCCAGTACATTTGACACGCTGTTGCTTCCAGACAGCTCACCGAAGGGAGAGAAAAGCTTCACACACAGCCTTATATGCTGTTTCTACATCCCTCCCACAAACACTGTGATTGGAAGGGAACTTAAGGAAAGATCATAGTCACTGGCCAGCTACAGATGTAATATCAAAGAAGTCTTTACCCCTCTCCTCCCCCTCCCCCTTCTCAGTTTCTGTTGCCCCGCAAGATCGCCTTGTGAATCACCCACTCTTTTCTGAATTTTTTCTGAATGGATTCGGATGCTTCAAATCAATTTGAAGCTTTTAATGGATCTCCCAATTCAATTCGGACTTGATGATTCGGCTGCCAAATTGGCCTGAATCTTCTCTGAATTGAATCGGTGACTGAAACTTCACGCAACCCTAGTAAATAAGATAAAAATATTTTATTAGTAGAATCGGGCAACCAACCTGACATTCCAGTTAATAAAAATAATATGGAACTTGTTTGCACATTACTAAATGTACATCACAAAAATTAATTCCAACTCTTCTCTTGCCTCTATCCCCATCCTGCCTTCTTCAGTCATAAGGAGTGGAGTGCTATAGCAACAGTGAAATGTTAGTAACGTTTATAAGTAGTGAATGTATCAAGGCTACCTGGTAGAAAGTGGGCAAATAACTCAATCTGACTTATTTGTTTAAAAGCAGGGGGATAAACAGGGGTACAAATTAAAGTATAGATGTAGTTTTGATACCCCCACTTTCCTAAACACCAGCCAGGTTTGTTCTTCATTTAACTTTGTCTTACTTGAAAACATATCCTGTTCCTTGGCTGCACTCGATTGAGGGCCAGTACATTAATGTATTGTGCAGTTATCTCTTGATGCTTTCTTTTAAGCAGAGTATATTTTACTCTCACATTTTACTTTATTATACTTTTTAAAAGAGAAATTCTTTGGAGCTAAGTGCAGACATTTGGGAGGGGTTAGGAGGAGGTTAGATCGGGTTAAAAATGGCCTAGGTACAGACCTTTCACTTAGTCCCAGTCTCAGTGATTGGAAATCAGTCTAAACCCATAATAGTACAGAAGCTCCGTGCACATAGACCAGTCTAAAAATGGTGGAACCTGGTCTAAGATAGACTTGGATCAATGTACAATCAAACTGAGACTGGTGAATGGGACTTCAGTAGAGTAACCAGTGCAGTCCCAGGGTTAAGTGGCTAAGTGGATAAAGGTACCCTTATTTCTGCATTCCGAGGTAGGCAGGGACCTCTGCAGCTTTTAAATAGCACTTGTCCCCAAAAATATCGTAAATTTCTTTCCATTCTTGGGAACTGAGATGGAGAGCTTAAGCAGTCTCCCAGAGCCCCCTGGGAGCCCAAAAGCAGGGATACCTCCTCTCCACATCTGGCCACCCCAGCCCCCTTTGTTTGGTCAGGTCTTAAAAACCTTCAAGGATAGAGATTCCACAACCACTCTGGGTAAACTGTTCCAGTGTTTTACTATCCTCCTAGGTTAGGTACAGACATGACAAAAAGCCCAAGGTGGAATTGATCTAAGTTAAGTGGTTTTCTGTAAGTGGCATAGTATAGAGTGGCAGTGAACAGAACACACTTTCACCCTTTGCCGGGGGAGCAAATCTTATACCAGCTTTCTCCATTTTAAAATCAGTCTATTTGTGCTGAATTTCTGTTCTGTTATGGGCATGGACCAGTTTTGTTTGTTGAATTTCTCCCCTGTTATTACTATCAACAGTTTTCTGATCCCTTTTACTGGTAAAGTATAATGTCTGTACCTGGGCCTAGTGAGGACGTTTTTCCTAATATCTAGCCAGTCACTTGATGGACCTTGAGCCCATTACTCCTTGTTCTGTTATCTGCCACCACTGAGAACAGTTTAGCTCCATTTTCTTTGGAACCACAAATATACGTGTTAAATGATGTGCAATTGTGAGTGGGTTACCTCTGGTCGAGTGTAAGTATTTAGCAGCTTGGAAATTTCTTGGTTTGATCCCTTCTTACCGTTATTGCTTGTCTCTGATTTGCTGCAGTATGGTCCAACTCTCGTCTGCCACATCTTGATTTTTCATTGATGTTAGTCAGGAGGTGTTCCTTGTTCTCTACTGCAGTCTGCTACTGGCAACCCACACAGTGATTTCTTCTGGGGCTCCAACCTGCCCTACATCACATCCTAGTGCCACCCAGATACTACACCACAGATTGAAATCACAGAATTTCTACTGGAAACTATAGGCCAGTTAGTCTTACCTCGATCCTGGGTAAGCTTTTTGAGAGAATTATCCTGGTGCATGTCCATAAGGGGCCAGCAGGGGAGGTTATACTTAGGGGCAACCGACATGGGTTCATTAGAGGCAGGTCCTGTCAGACCAACCTGGTGGCTTTCTATGATGAGGTCACAAAATTGTTAGATGCAGGGGTAGCAGTGGATGTAGTCTTTCTGGACTTCAGGAAGGCCTTCGACACTGTCTCTCACCCCATTCTCATTAAAAAAACTAGGGGATTGTGGCGTCAACATCTACACAGTCAAATGGGTTGCTAACTGGCTGGAGGGCCGCACCCAGAGAGTGGTGGTAGATGGGTCATTTTTGACCTGGAGGGATGTGGGCAGTGGGGTCCCCCAGGGCTTGGTCCTGAGACCCGTGCTGTTCAACATCTTCATCAGTGACTTGGACAATGGGGTAAAAAGTGCCCTGTTCAAATTTGCTGATGTCCCTAAGATGTGGGGGTTTGTGGACATGCTATAAGGGAGGAATAGGCTGCAATTGGACCTAGACAGGTTACAGGGGTGGGCAGATGAGAACAGGATGGGTTTCAACACTGACAAGTGCAAGGTGCTGCACCTGGGGAGGAAGAACTAGCAGCATACCTACAGGCTGGGGAACTCCCTTCTTGTCAGTGCAGAGACAGAAAAGGATCTTGGAATCATTATTGATGCCAAAATGAACATGTGCTGACAGTGTGGGGATGTGGTCAGGAAGGCCAACCACACCTTGTCATGCATCCACAGATGCATCTTGAGCAGGTCCAAGGAGGTGATTGTCCCCCTCTATGTGGCACTGGTCAGGCCGCAGTTGGAGTACTGCATCCAGTTCTGGGTGCCACTCTTCAGGAGGGATGTGGACAACATTGAGAGGGTCCAGAGGAGGGCCACCTGCATGATCAGGGGGCAGCAAGGCAGGTGCTATGAGGAGAGGCTAAGGGACCTGAACCTGTTCAGCCTCCACAAAAGAAGGCTGAGGGGGGATCTAGTGGCCTGTTACAAACTAGTCAGAGAGGACCAGTAGGAATTGGGGGAGTCCCTGTTCCCCCGAGCACTACCAGGAATGACAAGAAATAATGGTCACAAGCTGGCAAAGGGTGGATTCAGACTAGACATCAGGAGGCACTACTTCACAGTCAGGGCGGCTAGGATCTGGAACCAACTTCCAAGTGAAGTGGTGCTGGCTCCTACCCTGGGGGTCTTTAAGAGGAGGTTAGATGAACACCTTGCGGGGGTCGTTTGACCCCAGTACTCTTTCCTGCTATGGCAGGGTGTCGGACTTGATGATCTGCTCAGGTCCCTTCGAACCCTACCAACTATGAAACTACGAATTTCTTGAGTGAAATAGCTTTCTTGTTTTTTATTTTTTTACATTTTATCTTTGTAAATCTAAATGACCCAGAAGAAAGCAGACCCCCTGGCTTCCACTAGCATCAGATAAGTCTTGCGTATGGTCACAATAGAGTATGACTTGTCCCAATCTTTCATGGTTCCCTGCCTGTTATTATAAATTGAATAATTCGAAATGAAAAAACCCCCAGAAACATCCCTTTCTGGGACTTTTATTCCCAGGGTTTATACCCCTCTCTCACTCTCTCAACCTGTGGCTTCCTTGACAGATCATCCTGCCCACTGTCAGGCTCCAGCCACAGCCTGTGGCTTTTAGCAATCCTGTCTCTTTAAGAATTTGGCATGGGGTTGCTGCCACTCTGGCACGCACACCCTGTGGACTCACCGAAATCCTCAGTGAACCCAATTAATGTTCAACGATAGGAAACCCCCACCCCCCCCAGCTTCAGCTGGAACCTGTTTGTGGCAGCCACTTCTCCCGTGGCATGCCTGTCTTGGGTGAAGCTCTCCCACCACTTTCACTGCACCTCTCAGCAGCATCTCCCCAGCCACAGTCTCCCAGCTCAATAGAGCCCAGCCAACCTCTCTTCCCTGCTCAGACCCAGCTCTTGGGGATTCACTCTCTTGCCCACTCTCCTGGGCTTCTGAGTGAATCTCTCTCTCCTCCTGCACCCCACATCTTTTTCCCTGAGGCTGCTCTATTATCAAAGAGCAGCTGCTCCAGAAGCATCGCTCCTGTGGCATTCTTCCTTCTTCTCTCGCTGCCTTCTCTTCCCCGGCAGGCTCATTTTTCCCTGCAAGGAGTTTTTTCATCTGTTCCTGCGCTCTTGGCTGTTACTCTCCACAGCAACATAGAACATTGTGAAATCCAGAGTTTATTGGGTTTTGTATTTAGCTGGTAAACAGACACTGAAGAATTAGTGAACTAGCTATCCCCATGCAGTGGCTGCACTCACTAGCCTGGATTTTACTTTTATTTATACTTGTTTAAATATAGAATAACATTATTATAGTCATTTGTACCTGCAAGGACAGGTTGCATGAATGGAGGATTGATTTTAGTTGATCAGACAGGCAGTTATGTAATCCTAATCGACTGAAGTCAATAGTAGTTCAGGTGTATATATTTAGACTGCATGTGATGATACACAGACAATGTTAATATGTTTAGAAGTGGTTTCGTGATGCAAGGAACATTGGATCTACTTATACTCATAAATGCAAGATCTTTTGCACAAAAATGTGTGAACAAATTTTAGGCTGTTTATAAAATAGTAACTGGCAAGTTAATTTAGTTACCTAGGAGAGTTATTTGACTCCTGCTCTTTTCCCACAAAACTTGATATTCTTCACTAATAAGCTATACCACTTATTCATAAATATTGAAATAAACGTGTCTTTTAAGAGAATAGCTTGATTCCATAAATGCCTAATTCACCAAAATTTGGCAGGGCTTCAGCAAGATCAAGCACAGGGGTTTTCAACCTTTTTTGAGCAATATACCTATGGTGGCCAGTCAAGAAGTGTGTGTGTGTCTGTGTGTGGGAGGGGGGCGTAGTGGCAGCCAGTCGTAGAGTGGGAGGGTGTGTGTGTGTACCCACTGCACATAGAGCAGCTGTGCAAGGTGGTGGATGGTGGCAGTGGCTGAATGCAAGCTTCTCCCTGCCACATCTGGATGGCTGGGCAGTGCCTGTTCAGCCTGCAAAAGGGAGCTGCTGCTGTTGCCCCATCCTGGCCCTGTTCCTGAGGTGGTGGCGCTCTGTCCCCACTCACCCACGCATACCCCCTGGGACCTTTCAAAGTACCCCCCTGATCTAGCAACCCCTGATGTAGCGCAAAATATAGTAGTACTGAAATTTCTTATGACAAGTAGACAGCTTTGTGATACATTTTGTACATCAGAAATCATGCTTCAGATATTTAATCGCAAATGATTGATTTGGAGAACAGATAACTCATTATTGAAATAGGAACTAGGTAATTCAGAATCCTCAGACGTGATAACTCCCAAGTGAGGCAGAAACCGGATGACTCAAAAACTGAAGAGGTACACCTGTTCACTGGGAACTTACAATAATGTGATTAGTTTATGGAGTACCAGAGGGCCTAGAGAAGCTTCTGATCTGTTTGCTCAGTGGAATCACTTTCTGTTTTTGATCAAGTTTGGAGAAGAGAATAAAATGGTTTCCTACAACTGGAAAAATAAAAAGACACTGCCTCCACAAACTGCTTCTTATGGAAAGTTTGCAAAATAGGGATGTTATCATTTTCTTTTAAAAGTGCATTCAGGTTGCTTCCTATTAAATTGAACATTTTCTTTACTTGATAAAGGAAAAGGTATGTCAGGCATGTTGCCCTGTGGGATCAGGCCAGCTCTCAGGATCTCAATATTGCGCTGACAGGAGGGTGTGATGCAATTGCATATATACAAATACACAAATCAAGTAGGTGCATATACACACACATTACCAACTCAGGCACATACACATTCTAACTAGCCTAGGCACATGTATACCTATCACCAATTTAAGCACATACACTATACACCCCAAAAGTTAGACAAAAATCAATTGTCCATACTCGCACACTCAGTACAGATAACTAATCAATTGTCCATACCCACACACTCAGTACAGATCACACACAGATCACTAATTCATATATCATGAACACAATGACATATATACACACACTCACCAGTTCACATGCATACAACCCACGTACACATACACACAGGTAAGTGCCTAACTTGGATGGTACGATATGTATGTGTGTGCTTGGGGTACCTGGGATACTTGGGAGAAGGTTAAGGTGGGAGAGAGAGAGTTAAAGTGTAGGGAGTGAAAGTTGCCAGAAGTCGGAATTAGAATTGGTGGACTAGGGAGAAGCTGGCTGAGGAACTGAGGCTTCGGGTTACTTAAGGTAGACTGGGGCTGGAAACTCAGGCAGACAGCTGAGATATTGGGGGGGGGGGGGAAATTGGTGGCAAGGAGGAGACAGCTAGGAAAGAGAGAGAGAAGCAGAAACCTAGGAGCTTGGAGCTGAAAATTAAGGCTGACAGCTTAGAGATTGCGGGGGCAGATAAGTGGTGGCAAGGCAGAAACAGTTGGGAAACAGACAAAAACCCAACTCGGGGTTTCAAAATAACAGGTTTATTAAACAGACAACACACTGCACAGCCCCATGAAGTTATTGGTTTCCCCCCCCCCCCTCCCCCCACACACACATGCACACACAATGGCAGCAGGAGAAAGAGACTTAGTGGAAGGGTTGGAGTCCAGGTAAGGAAGAGAGAGTCCAAGTCCTTGGTTGAAGAGGGGGTAAGGGTGATAGCTACCTATCCAGGCTGGAAAGGGGTCCTTGTCTAGTAGGTGTTGTCCAGAGGGGGGTTGCCAGCAGGGCCTATGGGTGGATAGGTGGTGTGGCATGGTGCTGGTCCAGATGAAGGGGGTATCCCAAGGTATCAGTCTTCACTGCCCCTTTTTATGGGGCAGACTACCTCTGATCTCCTATGGGGAGGGCCTGTCCAGCCAATGTCAGTCCTTTTCCAGAGGGTTCCAGGTGTTCATAGTGAGCATGTGCAGCCTTGGGACAATGTTTGTTTGCCTCATCTTTTGTTTCTTGAATGCTGAGGGTGGTTCCAATGTCTGGGTCGTTGGTCCAGGCATTGTTATTGATGGTTCGGTCATTCAGAGAGAGCTATTTTTAGACCCACTGCCATTGTCTCTCAAGCACCCTCATTGATCCCCATTCATTCAGGAACCAAGTTACATAGGAGGGGTAGATATGAGTCAGGGGACATAAGATGGAGGCTTGACATGACTTACTCTAACTTACATATGTAGGTCTAAAACAGTAATCACAAAATATAAAAGCAGAAAAAAAATCAGTACAAACATAATAATTATCACTTATAAAACAGTGGATATCTATATCAAAATAGTAGGGCACTTATTTGCAATGAGGGGGGAGAAAAATAAAACTTACTACTTAAAATAAAATGTTAAAGCTTATCCTGCCTCTTAGGTTACTTATACTTATCTATAAGGAATAGAGAGGGAGAGAAAATGTCAGAAATGGTTGGGGAAGGGGAGGGAATGCATTTTAAAATAAGAAAACCAAGAACTGGGGGCTTTGCTACAGGCTCATTTTAAGAAATGCATGTCTGTTTTATTATGAGAAATCTTTAAGAGGAGACTGGATGGTCACCTTGCTGGGGTCACTTGACCCCAGTTGTTTCCTGCTTGGTGCAGGGGGCTGGACCCGATGATGTTCCGATGTCCCTTCCAACCTTACAATCTATGAATCAATCTATAAATACAGATATCCTAATATGTAATGGTAAGTCAATCTATGATGTTTTGAGTCTTTCAGATGTTTCAGCTTGCGCTGAGAGCTATATGTAATGATCATACTCACAGTGATATGAGAGACTAAAAATGTAGTGTATCTGTCATAGAATCCCCTGGGGAGCATTTGCCTATTCCCCCCATCCTTAAATAGTCTCTTGAAGTACCTCCTGAAGCCCCACAGACTTACGTTCTAGAGAGGGCTCCTTGCATTCTGAGACTGGGTCCTTCGGCACCTGACCCCCTGGTTATTTGTGGCTCCTCTTAGAAACTACCTTATGGTTTAGCTTTTGGAGAGGGGATGATTGCACCTGAATCAAAAGCAGTGAACCAGGTAACTCTTTATAAATTAAATCAATACTGACTGGACAGAAGCAGGCAGGCATGCCTCAGTTTGAGAAAAACAGCTCAGCTGTTCTCTCAAGCCTCTCCTGCTTGACCATCTCCCTTATCTCTGGGTTTCTTCTTTTTCATGGCCTTTTATCAGCATACTGCCAGTCTCTCAAGGGCTTTCCTGGCACCAGAAACAGCAGGGAGGGACTTCAGGTATTTGTCTGGAGTCCACTTGATGCATCAACAAGCCAATTGGCATGACCCATTACCCTTAATGGTGTATTTAAGCAAATCTTCACAGCTCTGGTTCAAACATTCCCTTTTTTCCCCTCTTTACAAGCTAGTCAGTAGTGGTGTGTAAAACAGGCCCTATTCAATTCAGATTCAGATTTGGCCCAAATCGGGGACAGTGATTTGATTTGCTGTTTTGGATCACTGTCCCTGATTCAGTTCAGCCAAATCCAAATCTGAAGATTTTATGCTGATTCAGAGAATAAGTGATTCAGACATAGACACAGATTTAAATGTTTTTTCTACATACCTTGAGGTAGCAGGCATGGCTTGTGGTCTCTGTGATGCTGGAGTGGATGGACCATCCCACAGGAGCATGGGGGGGGCCCTCTACATGCTCAGCGGTGAACCCAGAAGTGGACTGGAAGTACTTCTGATTCACTTCTGGGTCTGCCAGGGAGCGTGCTGGGCCCCCCCACCCCATACTTCCCCCACCCCCTGGGGCTATTTTAAAACCCTCAACCTCCCACCCACCCCACCAAGACAAACAGTCCTCCCCCCAGGAAACCAACCCCCCAACCCACCTGCCCCTCCCCCACCTTGACTTATTTCCTCAGCACCTGGCAACAGGAGTGGTTTGTGAGATGGGGAGTTTGGAAGGCTTGGAGGGGTTGGCTGGTCCATGGGAGAGAGGGGTTGTCCATCTAGGAGTGGGGGGAGAGGTGGGGGGGGCTAAAAATAATCTGGTGCCAGGTGGGGGGCAGGTAGGAAAAGTGCAGCTGGGGACTGTTAGCAGCTTTCCCAGCCCTAGGGCTGCACTTGAACTGTACAGAAGTTCAGTTAGATCAGTCTTGCTGGACCTGATCTAAATTAGATTACCTTAGAGGTACACTTAAATCAGGTTGACCATTTTTAGACTGATCTAACTGTCCTGAACTTGTGTACAGTTTGAACTTAGGTCCACCTAACTAGGGATCATAGTATCATCCAATGCCACCACCCAGAGCCTGGGGCTGACTCCCTGAGTCCCCTGCCAGCCTGGAGTTGCTCTGCATGCAGGTGCTTCAGTGCAGGGCCTACCTGCTGGCTAGTCCCATGTTAAAGCACCCTTGTGCCCCAGCCAGCTTCTCTGCAGCACATTGAGTCAGGTGGGAGCAGGCCTGGGCTGACAGGCTGGCCCCAGGGCCCCTTGCCAACTAGGGCTGCTCTACTCAGGCTCTGTGTGCTATGCCTGAATAAACTGTGGAGCTTATTGCTACAGCATTAATTGCTCAAGGGCACACATTCAAATGGTGTGCTGAGGAGCAATAAATTCAAGAGCAATAAACTACGCAGTTTATTTAGGCGTCGTGATTGCATGTGTAGACATACCCAGTAATTTGTAAACTAGGCCTAGTATATTCAGTTTAAACATAAAATGCACCTTTTCATTTTCATGTTTCTTTCTAAATCACATTTGCCAATGCATAACTATCACAAAACAGTATTTTAGTATCAATTATCCTACAACAAGGCATCAGAGACATGAAAAATCTGTCTAGTCTAATTTGGAAAGCTATTCCCTTGACAACAGATAATCAAAGTAACCCAGGACAGGAGTTTAATTTTTGATGAATTTATTTTCATTAAAGCTGTTTTCAATAATTTCTTTTCACTTTAATCTTACAATGTTTGGTCAGAACCAAATTGAATTTTTGAAATATCCTCAGTCTATTATGATATACCATGCATGTTTAATCCCTGGCAATCTGGCTATGCTTGTAATATATCTATTCTATATCTTATTTTAAATATAATTTTCTAATCATGATAAATGATTGATTATAACAAATATATGGGGGAAAGGAAGAAACATATTTTGGCATATTGAAAGGAATGCCTCTTCTCAAAGCATATTGCCATGCTTCTATCCTATTTTAATTTTTTAAGCATCTATGTTTCTAATAAGACCTGTTCAAGTATCTTACTACTTGTTGAATTGGGGCCTTGAGGCCAGTAGAGAATGCTAACCTGCACTCACTTCAAGCTGAAAGGCTGCCATGACTCATTTGTGTGTTGTCCATAAAGGTCTTTAAAAATCTGCGGTAATTCAGTGCTGGGATAAAAACATCATTTCAACCAACAGAACATTGGCTGACTTGCATACATTTCATCAGTTATTTATGAGGCATCTATACCTTAAAAATCTTCTCTTACTGAAGAATGAATCAGACTTGGCTTAGACTGAAAAAAATAGCATTTAATCACTGCTGAAAATATTAGTGTTTTAAAGATAATGTTACAACTCAAAAGATGCACTGGATTTTTAATATTCAGTATTATTGTATGTGAACTTTTAGATATATGATGATCATGACATCATTATGCATAGATATGATTTAAAAAAACTATATAAGAAATGGTCAAAGAAAATACTAGAAACCAAATATTAAATGGCTCCTTATTTGCAGACACAAAACATTATCATGGGGAATAATATAAGCAAACCATATGTATGGTTGTATTAGCATGAATATGAGACAGTTACCTTACTCAAAACTGTGAATGAATAGTTTAAGAGTCATCTGATACAATTGCTGATTCATAGAATGTGAATTGGTATAAAATGGTGTATTCTGTATATTCAACATACACTACAGATGGTATATATGCTTTAGATAGTAATTTAACAATATTATAAATCTCTTCTTCCTTTGTTATGTCTTTAAATCTACATAGATCACTGAGGCAGTTCTTTGAAAAAAACAAAACCCCAAATGCTTTTTTAACACTTAGCAGGCTTTAATCCTTCTTAGTCTATCTTGGGAGCTTCCAGGGCACTGAGCCACCTTGCAGTAAAAACCTTTTCAGTTATGTAAGTGTGATGCAGTCTCACCCAGATGCGTTCAGGTGTGCTTTTGAGACAGAAAGGAGGTTGTAATAGCATTCTCTCTCAATCTTTTTTGTTTAAATTAAATAGTTTAATACTATTTATAATTCCACTATAAGACATTTTCTTTCCTCCTGTCAGTTTTGTGTCTCTCTTCTTCATGCAGTCTCCAGTGCTTTGACTTCCTTTTGAACATATGAACACTACAACTCTATATTCCAGTACATGTCTTACTAAAAGCACACAAAGGAGTTAAATTGTCTTCTTGATTACCACTCCTGTATTTTTTGTCTCATTCTAGGATAACTTTATGGAAATGTTGTACTTTTGGTGGGGGACAACTTGGCCATATGGCAGGTTGATTTAGAGCAGGGATGTTAAACTCAGTTGAGATGATGGACCAGATTTGGACTGCAGGGTTTTTCTCCATAGCTGCCAGCACTGCTTTGTTGGTATCAATAGCCAGAGAGTTGATGCAAGTACTGTTGAAATGCTGTCACCATGACTGCTAGAGTCACAGAGTCATCATGGTCACTACCCAGGGGTGGGTGCTGCAAATTTTAGTTGTCACTGGTGATTGAAACTACTACATTGAGTGGTGGATTCACCCCCCTGGGTGCTGGCCACGTTGTTACTGGGTCTGGCAGATGGGCTTTAGAAATGGTGGTGTTGGCAGCTGTAGTGAAAAGTGCCGTGGGTCAGAAAACCCACTTTTGTGACCCGGATCCAGCCCATGGGCTGTATGTTTGACAACCTTGATTTAGACCAAGGCATATTTTCTGAAGCTGCTAGGGTGCTGAATTATTTAATTAGTACAAGGAAAGATGGGCTAGCTGGTAGTGCAAAGGAAGTGGTAAAAGACACTTGATACATAAACTTGGTACCTGGTTCAGCAATTAATTTCATGGGGTGCATCCAGATGAGCACACATGTGACTCTTGCAGTGTCTCAAACCCTTTGAGATGCTGCAAGAGGCAAGTGCAGGTACAAAACATGTTCAGTGTGAGGGCAAAATTAGACCCCTGGATATTCAAGGGTCAAAACATGCCCCAGGCAAAAAATGTGGGGCAGGACCATGCCCTGAGGCAACCGGAGGCTTGGTCCTCCACAGGAACACTCTACTAGCCAACCAGGGCATCTCTATGGCTGGCCCTTGCCCTGGTGCTAAAGCACGCTGCCTGCCTATGCAGGGCAGGCAGCGTGCCAGCTGCAGGAAGCTGGACCTGGGCTCCATGCTGGTAAGTAGGGTTAGAGGGGGCTGCAGGAGTGGGGAAGGGACCATGGGGGGACCCTCATTGGCTCCATCCCTTGCCCACTCCCTGAGCCCCCCGGATTGCTGCCCCACCTGGACCCATCCCCTGTTGGCTACTGCAGCCCCCCCAATCAACCCACCCACAGCTACCCACACACCCCACATCCCCCCACATCCCTCCACAGCCACCCACACCTGCCCACTCACAGTGGGTAGAGGGTGCAGGGAACTCTCAGGGCTGCTTCAGCAGTCCAGCTGGCACAAGGGGTAGTATCTTCAGGCAGTGGTGATGCATAGGAGATGCATGGGGATGCACATGCACCCCCTAAGAGCACCAATGCACCTTCTGATGGCTGCACTTGCTGCTTAGTGATGGGCCGGGGGGCAGGTGAGAGCGCTGGTGCCCCCCCTGTGAGCGCTGGCCAGGGAGCAGGGCTGCCAGGTGAAGTGGCTGCACTCCCAGGTGGTGCACGAGTGCCAGCCAGGGAGCAGGGCTGCCAGCAAAAGTGAGTGAGTGAGTAAGATCAGCCATGGGGGGACTCCCCCCTGGTCACTGACTGGTCACTGGGGAGGGCACGTGCCCCCCCGACTCGAGAGGTACCAGTCGCCCATGTCCCCAGGTACCATTTGGCCGGGACCCAGAAGCTCCTGAGCTACTTGCTAGGGCAGCTTTTTGTACTGATGGGGCCAGGACAAGGCAGCTTTTTTACACTGCTGGGGCTATCACAGGTGCTGGCCCCAGGTTCTAGGTCCCCCTGGCTGCAAATCTGGGAGAAGCCAGGCAGTGTTATTTTGCCCCAAGTGGCACAACTTGCACCACACTAAAGTGCATGTCCGGGCACATCCAGCTTAAATTTGCTCTGCTTCTATTCGACCTGCTGCAAGTGCACCTGCCTGCCTGTGTGGGTGCACCCATGAATACTATCTGTAAAGCATGTACATAAAAATATATAGGATTAAGGATTTAGTTTTCATTTTTCTGACTTAGCAGGATTTGAGGCACGTGTGAATACCTATAGAAGCAGAGAAATGGCTTACTTTAGCATTTACTCAAGAGCAATATGCTTAACAGAAGAAACAGAACATTCAAATTTCAAATAATATTAACAGTAGCAAAGCATTCTCTGTCATCATCTTAATGTGTACCCGAAGCCATTCTCAGTTATTCATGGCAGCCTAACCTGATGACCTTTACACTGTCAGAGGTGATGCTAATCAGTAGAAAGTGTTAGAAATTCAGGCAGAAGGATATGCTGCAGGAAGGCGTCTTTGAAAACAGATGTTATCTTCTAATTCCCCTAGAAGGATCAAGATGAGGAATTTGATTAAATTTTATCTGATTTTAACTATTCAGCTTCATCATCATATTAGGGCATGAATATACTGGAAACTGAAATTTAGCTATTCTATGGATTTTGAAGGAAAAAATGTGTGGAATAGATCATTTAGAGGATTTAGAGTCTTCACAAGTGTGAAAGTAGGCAAATCTTGAGTGTCAAAATTTTAAAATGAATACTTTACACAAGTCTAGGTTATATTAACATAATGGAATACACTGGTTTATTTAGATTGTTTCTGCATTTAAGTAAAATTTGGTCCAATACCGTGAGCTAGCACAAGGACTATTTAAGCCCTTAAAATACACACTTTTCCCCTCCTTTTACCATTATGCTTTAAAGAAAAGACTCTAAGTCACAGAGAACTATATTGCCATGTTTTACTTTTGTGAAGTGTTACATTTACTTTCACTCATTTCTTTCCTATTCACACTTGTAATTCTCCATCCACTTTATCTTTTTGTTCAATTTAACTGAAAAAAGTGTTTCTATCAGTATCGCATGGGTTTTATGATTTTTTAGCCAGCACTACTTCATTCCCCAGTTGGTACAGTAGCACACTGATGGGGTCAGTGCACTGAAAATGCTGTTGAACATGTTTCTGCTTCAACTGATTTGTGCAAAGGGTCTTCTGTTCATGCCCCCTTTACCCATAATACACTGATATTAATAAAGCTGAAGGACTTGGAGCATGGGAGAGGGCACTGTACATTTAGAAAAACTGGATGTGACAAAGAGGACTCAAAGTTCCAAGTATTAAAATTAATCGAGGCCACAGGTGACCAAACCAAATATTAATAGACTGTGCAAAACGATTGCATACCTGGTGGTAAAATGTAATGATTTTTTAACATGAAAGTATGTGGTCACCTTATCAAAGACTGCTATTAAATCTGGAGAAGTGTTGGTTGTATCTGCTTGCTTTTTTTTCTAATTGCAGATTGACTGGATAATACTGTTGCTTTATTATTCTTCCTCTCCTGTTGCTTTGCTCTGATGTTTTTTGTAGTCATTTATTGGCCAGCTTTTACCAGCAAATTATGACAGTACCTCACCTATATAACTTAATCATAGTCCAAGGTTCTACTGTGCTAAGTACTGTATAAATGCAGCAAAGAAAATGTCCATGCCTCAAAGAACTTACAGAAAAGACAAAAGATAGAAGAGTGCAAGGAAATAAGACAACAGTGGACTGACAATGGTCAGAGCACATTGGTGACCTAATGATATCAAACCTTTTTTGTATACAGCATGAAAAGGTAGACTTTTATAACTGTTTATGGAGAGCTCCTCTTGAGCATGTTTGCACTCTTGAGCATTGCATGAGAGAGTGCAAACATGCTTGTTTGAGAACTTAAGAGATGATTTCTAGTGGCCAACAACATGCACCCTTAAGTTCATTAGTAAGAAGTTTGTCTTTCACATCAAGTTTCCAGATGTGTTCCTTGCAACTTGCATTCATAGCTCTTGTGATTGTGAAAACTATGATTAAACTTACGTTGGAATTTTCTCTTTTTTAGAGGTGTGTGGAAAAATAAAAAATGACTGAACAATAGGAGCACTCCCTTAAGCATGCTAGGTTTGGCATCTCATTCCTTTAATCTTTCTCAACTGCATTATACTTCTTTGGCCTGGAATTGTATTCAAGAGAAATATCTGCATGTTGCTTGAAATTCTTTATGATGTTTTAAGGTAGATGAATGACTTTTTGAGAAGAGTTCACTGTTATGATCATCACTTTGAGCTAAACTGTCACAGCCATTACTCATCCATGCACTACCTGGTAGGAAGCACAGTGTGCGATAGCAGGGGGGTGGACCCACTTGGTCCCTGCCCATTGCAAGAGAAGTGAGGTACGAACTGTGATTAACATCTCTTTATTCTATGGTCTTTTCTCCTAGGGCAGTGCAGTTACTTGCATAGACTGTACACTTACAGACTAGCCTTTTTTTTTTTTTAACTGAAAACCATGTAGGCTTCATATACTCTCATATTTTTTGTTTTAAAATAAGTACTTTCACAGAAAAATCTCATTGCTACTAATTTCATGAAGTTCTTAATTTACTCTTAATTTAAAATATATAGTTCAAGATTCTTCCATCACAGATAAAATTAGTAGTTGCAATGTGCCATTCTGTGGAAATACCATTCTGGAAATCTTAAAATGTTGCTGCAATGTTTTGTAAAATTTTTCCTCTGAAAATGCTTGCTTGTACTTCTTACGTGTACATCCCTTAGTTCTAGGACGTCTAGGATTTTGAAGAGATCATTATGTGTTGACAGATAAATAATTGTCCACATATAGCTGGACATTTTTATTTCTGAAGCAAGCATAAGTACAATGCCCTCTATTGCTAGTTACAAACATGCTTTAATCATGTTGACTCATCACTTACTTTAAGATGAAATCATTTCAATTGTTCCTTCTTAAACTGAATGGAGAATTTTACATATTTCCCTTGCCTGATGCTGGATTTCTCTGGATGGTGTATATTTAAATCCTGTTAATGGATAAATGCTCCTATTGTTGTCAACTCTTGCAATTTTTTTGTGCAGATTTCTATCTTTGGTATTGTTTTTGTTTGTTTGCTTTTATTGGTCCTTTACATAACCTTCCTGTGTTTATGCTAATTAAAAAAAAGTAGAAAAACAAAGAACCCCAAATACATTGTTCTTAAAAATGATGTTTTAAAGCTAATATAGTGATATTCTTATATGTTTGGAGTCCAATTAATGAGCTTTTGAATATCAGAAATTGGTGATAGTGAATTTTATTGGTAAACCTGTGGTTAAACTAACACAGATCTTTTACTGTGGATCTCCAGGCAACCAGTGTTGGAAATTTACTTTATTTCCTATCTGAAGTAAACCTTGGGAGGTTTGTTAGCATAACAGCACAGCAGCTGTAAGTACACAAACACCCAACTCAGTTTGACAGGGGGCTTGTCTACATTTTGGAACTGCTGTCACCACAGCCTTATCAGTAAACCTACAGTGCTTAAGGCCCTTAGAAGGGATAAAGCAAATGGTAACAGGTGAGATTTTTCTGATAGCTTTGCTATGTCACTTCTCTAAATGACAGAAACTGTGTTGGCAGTGCCCTTTTTTCTCAAAGTAGGGGCGGGCTGTCCAAGGTGTGATTTTTTTCACAGTCTTAGCTGACATGGTTGTACAAGCAAAATTTTGTAGTGTAGACCAAGTCTGGGATATTGACTATGCTAGTCACTAACAGGCCTGAATTTAAGTCTGAATATTGTTAGAAGAGTAGCTATGGCAGCACGAAGTAACTGCAGCTTAGGTGTTTTTACATGATGGTTATGTAGATGCACTTAAGCTTGCTTAGGTTTCTGGGAGCACTATGGAACAGTCTTACATTAGAATGCTGCCATTAATGTGGGAATAACTATATAAAGACAGCATCATTTAGAATCTTTAATGTGGGAATAACTGTATAAAGATAGCATAATGGATCCACTTCTGGTAAAAGTACACTTTCTTACAGACAACACTTCTGCTTTTTATTTCTTTTTGCTGGTTCCTAAGAAATACGTGTAAAAACTGTTACATGTAGAGCTGAGTTGGAGGCTATGTATGAAACCCTGTCTGGACATTACTTGTCATTTCACCATAATTCTTTTGATTTCTAAATGAAATATAAATCACAGATAATATACATGCACTATATATGCATTGCTGAATATATTTGCCATATGAATTAGGCCATTAATAGAGGATCATTTAAAATGCATTGGTATGCTAAATTTGCTTTACTGGTATAGCTAGGCTTTTAGGCTCACAACTATATGTTTACATTTTTGGTTTAGTGTTTTGTTTCTTCGTGCCACTCTCTCTGAATAATACTGCTGCCTTCAGAGGTGATAAATGGAAGAAGGAATTGTGACATTTTAATTCAAGTTCCACAACTGAAAATAAAGAAATGACTGAAACGGCCGAATTTAACTGTAGGAATTAGAAGTCCACAGAATTGCCAAATTTGAGGATACTTGCATGTAATATGTGTTCCCAGAGTCAGCTGTGGGTGGGCTGCTCATTTTGCTCGGCAGTGCTGAATTCCTGCACAAGACAGTTATAGAGAAACCCCACTGAGTATATGGAAAAGTTAGCCAACTCTCACTCTTCCTAGTATAAAAAGCAGTATGGTGCTGTCTTTGCCTACCAAACTGCAACATTCAGCAAAGCTTTCCCTTGTTTGATATCTTATTTTCTTGTCTTTGTTTGATATCTTATTTTCTCTCTGAAGTCCCGAGAGATTAACTTCTGATCTTTTTTTTATTAAATGGGGAGGATGGGTTTGTATCCATGTTTCCAAAATATTGCTAAGGGTTTAAATAAAAGCAAGTTAGGTATTTTAAAATTATTCTAACTGATTCTTTATTACAGGTAGAATTGTCCACAATGATCCTTTTTTCAACTGTGTATAAAGGTTGTTGTAGTACTAGTGTGAAGTTGTAGCTGTGGTGGTTTAGGAAAAATGTGAGAGGCAAAGTTGTTAGCTTTTTCTTCTATGTTATTTTTTCCCCTTGATCTTAAGCAAGAAAATTCAATTTTGTCTCAGTTTTTTCCCCATCTGGTAAATGAGGACAGATAATCTTATTGAACAAATTTGATGTGGTTAAGGTACTTAAAAATTAAACAGCACTTCTTTAGCTGTAGAGATCACCAAACCACATTCATCTTTATTTCATGAATGGAACTGGTTATAAGACTTAAATGCGTTTTTAATCTGGCCCTAAAGATACAGCTAGATATCTTGGGGAGGCAGGGAAGGGGGATCAAAAGGCACATAATGTCTACCGAGTTCAACTGGTCTGATTATGAAAATGCCTAATCACCTTTGTAACTATAGTGCTTACTAAGTGTTCAGACTAACAAAAAGTTAGTAAAGGAAGTGGTAAAGGAAGTAGATCCATTTCTTTCTTCTGTAATGGCCATAATAGACAAAAGTGGTGTTTTAGTATAAATGAGCATCTGGATAAACACTAATATTCTGATTCTTAATAAGAATCCATTTATCATCTATGGATTCTGATTAAGAATCTACCTGTGACAGGGGGCAAACTCCTAGGCCTGGTCACAGTTCCGACCTGCCTGCCTGGCTTTGGGCAAGCCGCCTACCTTACTTACCTGCCATGACTTGTTGTTAAGTAATTGTGATGTTAATTAGGTGGGAGGCTACCCTTTGAGTGCCCTGTTGTTCACAGGCGTTGGACACATGACTCCTACCTTTCCCTATCGTGTCCCATGCTTCATGGATGATATACTTGTGCTTGATCAATAGTCCAGGCCAGGCCAAACTCAGTACAGTGTTAGGCCTCTCTTATTCTGCCCTGTTCAGGACCTTACACATACAGCCCCATCTCACTGGGGCCTCTACCACTCCACTTGCTCTCATCAGGCCTCTCACCCTCATGCCCCTTACTGGGCTTTATTCACACCACCCTGGTCCCTTGAGTGACCATGTAGATCAACATCAGGCTTGTCCCTGAACTCCTTGGCTAGCCCTGACACAGCCTTTTGGGCCTCTCCTGCAACCCTCATCTACATGGTGGCCAGGCAATTTGTCAAACATTGGTTTAATTCTGCCTCTGGCCCCTCACCCGGTAACATAACACACAGTTCCCTAATTAGGCCAATGACTCACCCCCTTCTCCTTGCAGCTCCCTTTGAGCTGCCTTACTCGGCCTCAAACCCACTTGTGGCCTCAGGTACCTGAAGGCTTACCAGGACCTCATTGCCTGTTCCAGGGTCTCCATACTTGCCCCTACTCTGGGGCTCCATGTAATTGCCCCCCGCTTTGGAGCTCAGCTCCATCATTCCCTCTCTGGGGCCTCTATGCATTTGCCCCCTGTGCTGGGGCCTCAACACATTCACCCCCTTCTCTGGGGCTCCAGGTCTGTCACCCTGCCATGGACGTGGCTCTCCCCACTATTCGTATTGGGCTCAGGAGCCTCCAGTTGTGTGTGCCTGGCCCCACTACCCACTCTGGGCTCAGGTGCTCCTCACCAGGCATGCCTGGCCCTACTTTCCTCCAATGTTGTTAACCTACCAGATGGTGGGGGCTGGGGTTAAGGTGCCCCTACCTGCCTTTCACTGGGGAGGTAACTGGCCTGGCATTTCTTGGGGACTCCCTTGCCACAAGCAGTCCCACCAGGCTACGCTTCTCTGGCAGGGTGCAATTTCAGGTCATGCCCAGGACCAGGAGCTTCCTGCCATCCCCATAGCTCCTATTCTTACCTCCAGGATGTTCCTTGAGCAGCAGCACAGCTGGGTAGTGTTGCTCCCTCAGTTGCTGGCAGCAAAGCACTGCCACAGCCCTGAGAACCAGAACCTTAAAAGGACCTCATAAGGGTTGGCCTGCACCTGTCTGCTGCCTGCTCTGCTCCTCAAAGTGGCAGACACCAAAGGAGCTCTGCCACCCATCTTCCCTCTTAAAATGGTTTCCAGGGAAGGCTTTCCCCTGCTGCTCAGAAAGCAGGCTCACTCAGAGCCTGAAACAGCCCTTAAGTAGTGAGTACCCTGCTGGTGCTCCATCACACTATCATCTATGATTATTGTCAATGATTTCTGAATACTTAATAGTCTGTATGTGCTTAAATTCTGTAGGATTAGGGCTTGAATGTCACTATATCTCCTTCAGCCCACTTCTGTACTACGGTTTGCTCAACTTCTTTGAAACGTTCCCTAGTAAAAGGTTTGAATTTGCTCAGACATTAGATAGTTTGCTACAATTATCTGTGGTAAAGCTATTGGCATTGTTACTTACTGCCCTTTACTCAGGATACATGTAAAAAGACTTACTCCAGGAAAGAAGCTTAGCATACCTGAAACTATAGAAGCTCAAATGGACCAAATGCAAGGCTGATAAGAAAGTGTATGAAAAGCTCTCCTGGAGTGCTGAATGAAAATGCAGGAAGCTAGATATCCTTTGGAGATATGTACCCTTGATTGAGAGAGAAAGCAGCTACAAAATAAGCAAGCACCCAGAGATGAGCATAAGAAGTAATAGTAATGTACCACTGGGGAAAAATTGAAAGATATTTTTGGGCAGAATGCTGGCTGGAAAGAGATTTTGACCTGTTAGCAAAGATTAGTAATGTATGCTAAGAAAAGGACCTTGTGTATGTTCCTTTGTAAATAAACAAAAATGGGTCAAAAACATTCCTTTGTGGGCTCATATATATTCAAGAGTTTCTTTGAGTCTCACCTGATTATTCACAAGAGAACATGTACAACATACATATGCATATTCTGTATATACATGACAACATAACTTTTATTTGTGGTTCTCCCTTCCCTTCTCCACCCACTCACACCATGCACATTCTTTTGTTTTACATCCAAAAAAGATACTAGAAGTCTTGTAATGGGGTGGAACTAATGGTTAAAGTTAAGGAGAAGGAGTTCCTTCTATTTTTTCCTGAAGCTGTTATAAATGTTTTTAAGCTTGGGATTCAAGATGCAATTTCAAAGAGGTTCTTGATGATTACCAAGGATTCTAGCTTTCTCTGTTTAAAAATCACAAATTATTTCATCAAGCAAAATTCTCTTATTTAAAAAATACCCAAATCTGTGTTTTTCTGTGAATAAAATGAAACACACACACACACACACACATATGTATGAGTTGAACACAATGTTTTGATATATTTACAATTTTAAAGCAATTTGGAAGCTTGCCAGTACCTCAATCATTGGAATAAAATAGATTTTAAAAGCATATATATTTTTGGCATTTGATTTTGTTCTTTTTTTATCATGGAAAATCAGATCTCCCCCCTGCCCCTTCACTCACTAGGATGTGGGTCCAGCTGCAGCTGCCCTCCCCTCACTCTCTCCCCCCACTGCTTTGTGACTCTGAGCAGCTCTGATATGCTGGTGCCCCTCACTTCCAAGCCACAGACCTCTCAGCCTGCCAACATGACCCACACCCCCCCTGCTCTGCTGCAGCCAGCCCTGCTGACATAAGCTGCAGGCAGAGCCAGCCTTAGGGGTGGGCAGTGAGGGCAACTTCCCAGGGCACTGAGATGGCAGCAGGGCATCACAGCACCCCAGGGCAGGGCCTTGTGGGTAGGGCAGGCTCAGGTGGGGGCAGAGGAGGAGGCAGTGAGCTGGGGGTGCCCCTCATTCCCAACCCATAACCCCCTTCCCCTCAAAGCCTTGCCAGAGGGGCCCCCCAGGCCCTAGCCTGCTATATGTGGGGCAGGAAGGGTGGGGCTTTCCAGAGCTTGGCTCCTGCTCCAGTGATGCAGGGCTGGTCTGGACACACCAGTCCCAGCCATGGTGGAATGAGGCAGCATGGCCAGGGATGAGGCAGCCTGCAGCACAAGGCCTATTTAAGCCCTCAAAATAAACAATATTTTTTTTCTTTTACCATTATGCTTAAAAGCATGCAACCTGCACACCTCTGCATCCCTGGAGCTGCAGTGCTGTGGCCACTACCAACACCTCCTCCTCCATGCAGGTAAGAGTCTCTGCCTGCCCATCCCTACCCCTGGTGTGGCACTGTAGCACTGTGTCCTGGTGTAAGGATGCTGCCCACATTCCCCCACACTGGCCTGAGAGAACCTGTGGATCCCTTCATGCTCCTCCAGCCCCCAACCACACACCCCTTCCCTGTTTCTACCTGCTCTGCCAACTCTCCTTGCAGGCCCTGGTCCCTTGGCCCTCAGTTACCGCAATCCACAGTGGGAACTTCCCAGCAGTATCCACAAATGATGCCGGCATCTGCCCAGTGCTGCTTCTGGCATGTGGGGTAGAAGCTGTGGGGGGGGAGGGGGCAGGACAGGACATGCCTGCCTATCTGGCACAATGCAACAGCCAGAGCCACTGGCTCCCTACAGGCTGGATCCCATGACTTTGTCTCTGTGTCCATGGGCTGGATACAATAGTTGATAGGCCAGATCCAGCACGTGGGCCATATTTTGCTCACCCCTGCACTAACAGTAGATTTGGCTACTACATTCCTGCTCTATAAAGTCTAGAGGGGTAAGTCTCTAGGAAGCAAAGGTGACAAGCCAGAGCTTCAGTTATGTGGAAGCTTTTCTACATTTGGAATGGATCCGGAATTTTGGAAAGGAGGGTGTGAGAACAGTGACCTGAACTGCGGGGATGGCTGGACCCTGGCTCCCAGACCTTTCCTCTTCTCCCTGCAACATACCACAGAGGCAGCGCTCATTGCAGGAGCAGCACTGGGGGACTTTATTACCTCCAGCAGATAAGAATCTTCCCTCTCTCCTTCCTTTCCCTGCATGCTGCATGTTCCCTTCCCTTCCATTGTCCTTTCTCCTGCCTGCCACTGCTGCTTCTGTTATCACCAGCTGACTTGGGTGAGGGTTGGGACATGGGGAACTGCAGAGCTGTTCCGGTCTCATTCTAGCCAAGCTGCATGTGGAGCCAGGTTTGGCCAAAGCCTGAGCATGGAGGGTAAGTGCGGGAAGTCTAACTTGCTTCAGGGCGTTAGAAAATTTGTATACTTACAGTGGAGTGACACAAATATAGCACTTAGTGCCAATTAAGCTGTAGTGATAGTAATTTTTTTAATGTAGCCCAGAGGGTAAATGTCTTGTAAAATAGCAAGCATATCCCTTATGGTGCTCGCATAAAACCTCTGTGGAGCCAATATCTTATAGCTACATAATGTCCCAGAGTAGGCCAAGACAAGTTGTTTTCACAGCTCAGCTGAAGTAGTCTAGCATCTATCTGAAAATTATTTATAACTGAACTATAAACAAAAGGCTTCCTTACCCACCTACGGCAGGCACAAACAATTCTGTATTCAAGTATTTCATCTGAGCAACTCAGGTATCCTACTGGGTACAGCTCATCAGCTTACCTATTCTGCTCTGTTACCCTGATATAAAAAGGAATCGATTCAATAAAGTGGTATAGACCAAAGAAAACAGCTCTAAATGAATCCATAATCAGTCCAGGGCTCTATTCAGAAGTACTGGGCTGCCAGGGAAAAATATATATCTAACAAATGAACTGATTAGATTGGCAGGAGAGAGGAGAAGGGAGTCTGTGGAAAGCATCAGTAAGGAAGTATCACTTGACAAAAGCAGATGAGTGCAGAGGGGCAAAAAATAAACATGGAGTTTTAATGAGAATATCAAATAGTTCAGACTTGTTATATTGTAAACTACAGGAAGTGAAAGAAGAACTCTAAGGAAGATATGCAATCAAACAGGCAATGGACGATGCTTTGGACAATGCATGACTGTGACAGACCCTCACTCTGTCACCTAGGGAAGGCTGCACCTGAGCCTACTCACCCACCATGATTTTGCTGTTCCTTGTACCTCTGGGAGTGTCATTCAGTGGGTCCTAAATGGACTCAGGAATGCCCTCCTTGGTGCATGTTCTATGGGGCTCCATCTCCCCTACACCCTTCCCCTTTCCAGTTGGGTGTTACAGTAGATCCAGGCTGCACCTTGACATAGACACAGGCTGTTTTGTTTACAATGGCTTGATGGAGCGTAGGTGACACGGGGATCTCCCCACAGTTTTTCCACTCTCCAAGAAAAAATGCCAACACAAAAACATCTTAATGTATCTTAGTCTGAGCAGTGGCCTGGGCACTATTGTCCCTGTGCTGAGCTGCTCAAACTTGAGCACAGGGGATTGATGGTCTGTTCCTCAGACTCTTCATTTCCTTTGGGCTACTCGGCCACTTTTCCCTGGGTCCTTCCCAGTTGGCTAGTTGACCAAGTGTACCAGGACCTCAGGGTGTTCCCTGCTGGGTGCATTCAGAGCCAGATATCACATTTGTCCCCTGTCAGCACACTTCGGGTGCATGGTCATACTTTGGGGGTATGTGGAATTTGTGGGCCATTCCTCCAGGGCTTACCCTTGTTGGGTGCCTACAGGTTCCACTGGGCTACTCTGTCCAATCCCCATCTGACATTTGATGCTCTGGGCAGTCCTTGTGCTGCAACAGTGGGTGAGTTTATCAAGTGCCAGGCCATACATGAGTGGCATCAAGAGGATGTCACCCCCAGGCCTCTCAGTCTGAGTTGCTCACTCCTGGCTTGTGAAACCAACTCCAGCTGGTTGCTAGATCTGCACTTGGCTGTCTCCTGGCCAAGGCATGCATGCTTTCCTGTTCTGGCTGCCTTCTGGCTGAGGCATGCCTGAGCTGCTTCTCTGGGTTCACTGGCCAGCAGGGGTAGCACTGGGTTGCTTCTAGGGGTAGGGAGTGTGTCTGGCTCCATCTCTGGCATCTGGACACATCCCATCTTCCTACCAGCCTCTAGGCCAGTTTTAAAGATGTGGCATCTGGGTCCTGCACCAATTGGGAGCAGGTCCTCTGGCTATGGAGCACCAGCTGTGCCGTTCACAGCCTGGCCACCTGAGCTGCACAGCTGAGATAAGCCACATGCGCATCTGTTACAATGATAAACACCCAAAACAAATATTATCCTTTCACTAAACTGAAAACCTGATGGATTTCTTTCTTTAACGCAACCGTTACAACTTCTGGTACATGCACTTCTCTTGCTTATTGTTTAAAGCTTTTTTAATTTTTTAAATAAGGACACTAGATTTGTGTTGCACAAATCTGTCCTTTTTGGTACCCTGTCTAATTCTAATATTGGCTTTTGCTTACAGCAAAGTAGGTAGGAGGTCATTGCATACATGAGAAAAACAATCCAAAGTTGCAAAGAACTGGCAAACCCCATGTTTTTGAGTTTACATTTCTAATTTGGGATTGATTATTTTAATCAGAAAATTATTCTAATTACTGCAGGAAAACAAGGGCAGTGTTTAGAGAGATCTATGGAAGTCTGAGGTCAGGTGACAGAAGGGTAAAGAAAAACATGTCCAGTAAAAACAGCATGGTAAAAAGGAGGAATAGGAAATGGAAAGGATTAAGAAGAGAATAAAACTTCATACCTCAGAATCCTCCTTTTCAGGCTGCTTGCTTACCCTTGGGGCCTGCCAGTATTCATGGCATGTGTCCTCATCCCCTTGAATTCCATTTTCTTGTAAAACTGCCTTATGTCTGCTGTGCTATATTCCTTCCTGAGCCAAAACTGCTGCCTTGTGTATCTTAACTATGGAATAATTGCATAGTTAAGGTTGCAACAGGTTTCAATGATGTGACCAGTTCTGGCTCCTGTTGTTCAATTCACAAAAGAGAAGTATTGCCTTCAAAAAATTATTACATTATTTTTGGGGATGAAATAGAATACTTTTCTGTTGAATTTGAACTGAATTAGAAGAGGGATTTCATATAGTCTTCTGTCACTCCTGGGCTAGAAGCAGGAAAAACCTGTGTTATCAGATTCTCCAGGCAAGATTGAGTGAGCAATAGGAAACTTTAGCTTGGTGTACCATTAATTTAAAAGGGGATTAACTCCAGTGTGTTTTTGTTGTTAGCTTCACTGGCCAGTTTTGCAAACCACAACAAGTACACTGCCCTTGCCACTCACTGGGTACATCTACATGAGATGCTAAATGAGCAGTAGACTATTTCTACTGCATGTTAGCACATCTTGGCAAAAGCCATGCTAATGCACTAATGTGCAGTAGAATTAGTCTACTGTGCAGTAGCAACATTAAAAGACCATGTAGTAGTGCTGGTTACTGTAAATTGAGTTAGTACTGGTTATTACAGGTACTAAATTTGATGTGTATTAACCCCAACGCACTAATGTATGTGTAGACATGCCCAGTTTCTGGCAAGGAAGGAGATATTGTTAGCAGATTTCACAGTAGAAGGCCCTGTCTTCCAAATAAGCCAACGTAGGGATTCATTTTAGGAAGATAATGGAGAGGAATAACACCAACTTTAATGAAAGTTAATGAAGGTTTAACTTCAATCTGGTTTGATGAGAGACATGGGAAGTTTAATAGGGCTGTGCAAAATGGCAGTGTTTTGCTTCAAGTTCAGATTCACCATTTTGAAGGAGCAGCAGTTCATTTTGCTGTTTTGAAGCACTGTTCCATTTCATTTTGCTGAAACTGTTTCACTGTTTCAACGCATTTCAGCCTTTCACCCAAAGGCTATCATGGGGAATCACAAAAATGCCTATAACTTCATCATTTCTTGCCTGATTCAGATGAAAACAGCAAGGATAGTAGCTCCTTTTGAGGCCATGAAGCCTGTCATTTTTTCAAGGAGATAAGTGCAGGGGTTTCTGGGAAACAACACCTCAAAGTCTTGAAAGCAAAACTCATGTCACTGGTGAGTGTGAAGGCAGAGTGGGATGAAAACAGCAGGGAAACAGCCCATTCTGAGGCCACAAAGTCTCACAAGTTTCAAGGAGATAGGTGCAGGGGTTTCTGGGAAAACCTCAAACTGTTCAGAGAAAAACTCAGGACGTGTGATTGTAAAGGCACAGGGGGAAGAAAACAGCAGGCATGGCATCCCCTGCTGAGGCCATGAAGCCTGCCAGCTTTCAAGGAGATAGGTGCAGGGGTTTCTGGGAAACTGTACTTTGTCACGGAGTAGGGTCCCTAGAGATGGCTCTGATACCCCTTGGGCCCTGTGACCATGTCAGCTCTGCGCTGCTGGTACTTTCTCTTTTTGTCTGCTGCAATATCTTGCTGGAAGAGATAATAGATAGGGGGGCTGCCCTCAAGCTTCAGCTCAGTCATGGTCCTAATGAACCCCACTAAACCCTGTAGGTTCTTGGACCCCTTGTTGGGACCCGCTCTAAGTAGGTGCCTCAAGGGGACACCATGAGCCTTGAGTTAGATGCATGGCTCCAACCATCCCTTACATGCCTCGCAGATAGTATATCGATATTGTCCTTGTAATGAGGTCTCAGTCTCACTCTACCTTCTATTTGTTGGGCTTTCTATGCCCCTGGCGCTATGCCCTCACTGGTGCTGGGGCCTTTACATGACATAGTAATGTGCCCCAATGAGGCCGCCTCCTCCCCTACAGCCTCAGTCTGATCCACCATTTTAAATAATAGGTTGGTAAGCAGCACAGTAGCACTAGCATCTCAGACAGGTAAACTGTCACAGAGCCTTTTTCTCCTTTCCTGCAGGAGCTTCTTCTCCAGCAGCTGCCAGAGAACTCTCCCTGCCAGCCCTAGCCCTATCCCTGGGGCTTAGGTGTGCCCAGGGCTCTGCCTCCTTCCAGTCAGCTGACTGGGGACAGGTGCTAGGGGTGTAGGTTGTAGCCGTTTTGGCCTAAGGACATGGCAGACAAGGTTCTGGGTCAATCTGATATCTTTTAGTAGACCACCTGAATAGTTGGAGTAATAAATCTTAGCAAGCTTTTGGGTTGAAAATACTAGATCAGGCTGAGGAAGTACCTACAGTTGGTGTGTGTGCTCTTCCTGCATGGAAGGAATAGTAAAGAAACCAGAGGCTGGCATGCAATGCAGGCAAGAGAGCCAGTCAGTGAAAATGGAAATGGAGATGTCAGGGCATGAGAGACAGGCTAGGGTAGGGGGGAAGGGAGATGTAGCAGGTAAAAGTTGAGATGTACCTGGGGAGTCAGATGTCTGGCAGATTGTAGTGTGTCATAATTCCAATATTTTAGGGCTGTGCAAAATTTCGATGGATGTTTCATTTTGAAGATGTTTCAATGCTTTTCGAGCTCACAACACCGAACCCAAAACAAAACACAAGGCTGAAAGACAGCTTCAAAATGAAATGAGGGCACTCAAAATGTTTAGGAAACTTTGAAGAGTTTTGAGTTTTGAAGCCAGGCTTGCAGAGAAATACGAACTAAGGAGAGGGAAGAGGAAGAGGGGGGGGAAGGCCTGCTCTGATATTGACATGTATAGCTGGCCAGTGACTGTGATCCTTCCCTAAGATCTCTTCCAATCCCACTGCTCTGAGGGAGGGATGGAGAAAGAGCATAAAAGCATTGTTTGAAATAAGCTTTGTCAGCTGTGCCTTTGTCAGCATACTGAGCTGTCCCCTCCAGCAGCATCAGGAGCATTAGGAAGGCTGTCACTTCCTACTTGCTTGTCTGTCTAGGAGGTGGAATCCAATCCTTTCCAAAAGTTTCAGGCTTTGTGAGTTTCTACTTCAGAAGCTTGAAAAAGAATGTGAGTTTCATAACTGTTGCTGGAAACATGCAGATGAAAACAGTAACTAAGTATGATGCTGGGATGCCTACAAATCTTTCAAGTGTAGCGTAAGTCTAAATCATTTCTTTTATAAGTAAAAGTTGAAATTGATGCTGTTCCTAATAATGATCTCATTATTCAGAGTGAACAACAGAATACTGAGGGTATACATAAATCAACAAGTTATACAGAGTTAAAAAGAGCACGTTATCCTGTGTCAACTGGTCTGCTAACATGATAGTATCATATAGCAGCTGCTCTGCTATATCACAGCATTGTGTATAGCTGATCCTATTTCACAGCAAGTGGAAGCCAAACCAGAGCAGGTTAACTCAGTTTCATTCAACTGCTCCATTTAAGGGTCCACTTACTGTGGATTGGGAGTGGACACATGAAACAGTGTACAGCTGATATGAAGCAAATCTTGCACTTCTAATTTGTTCATCTTTCCATATCCTAAGTACAAAATTGATAAGGAAAATGTTGTTGCTGACTGTTGCTTTGTGTGCATGTCTACACGAGATACTAAATGCTCAGTTAGCACATCACAGCAAAAGCTGTGCTATTGCGCTAATCTGCAGGTGAATTAGTCTACTGCACATTAGTGTTACTTAAAAGGCATGTGCTGCTGCTACTGCACAGTAGCGCCAGTTACTGTGCATTTAGTTTAATACCTATAATAACAGGTACTAACTTAATGCTCCATAACCATGGCACATTAATGCACGTGTAGACATGCCCTGTTAGTCTAGGTTTACATGTTAGAGATCTGATGGTACAGTAGCCTCAGACTATTGAAATATCTTAGTCCAGAATCACTTCCTTTAAAAGCACTTAAAAAAAATGGAGACTTTTAAATCTACAGAAAAAGTAATTGGATATCTTTCCATTTTTGCAGTGTGAACCTCTGTTTTTTCATCCAGTGTTTGGAACACTAGCCTAGGATTTTAGCAGAGCTCTGCCACGATCTTGCCCAAGTAGCATTAGCTCGGATCACAAAGGCATTTAGGCATAAATAATTTTGAGTTTATTTCACTGGGGTGTTGCGTACCTAAATACTGCCCTATGTCTGTCCATTAAGCACTGTGTAAAAGACTGCGGCCTTAAATTTGGGGCCTTGGCCAGGCTGACATGGCCACTGGTCCAGGTCTGGCACCCCATGGATGACCACTCAGACAGGGAAAGGCTCAGCTCAAGCCTAGACCCTACTCTTGGACCTCCTGGTTTCTTGACCTCACTTGTGACTGGATTCTGCTTGCCCCATCTGGCCCTGGTTGGCACCTCAATCCCTGACTTGTCTCAGACTTGGTCTCCTATGTCCTGGCATGACAAAGGGGTTAAACTATGCATTTACCTAAACGGGTGGGTTGTAGAGATAAAGAGAACAGTGATTGAGGGTTTTGGATAGTAAGAGCTATATATATATATAACTATTTAGCATGTGTGCCCCTTGTATTCCAAATATCCTGACATCTATATCCTGAGCAGTGCTAAGAAGAATAACTCATACTACATAATAAGCAGTGATTCTTGCACTGATTCTAAGAATACATAGAATACTTTACATAACATCATGCTTTCTTTCAGTTCATTTAAATATAAATTCCAAAGTGCAGAATTTTACAATTTAATACCTGGATTTTAGACTGCCACCACCCGCTGGCACTGTTGTCTCTTTCTACCTGAGGATTAGTGATAAAGGTAGGAGTTGGGATTTTATATCTTACATTTCATGAACACCTGCTTTATGTTAAGTCTTTAAACTGTGTGCTCAGTCCACCCACAACACTCAGGAACATGCTTGTAAAACCTTGCTTTTAAGTAGTTCTTTCCCAACTGGACTTCATGATTACTTTTAGAATCTATTATCTTCTAATTTATAATGACAACACTTGCAGTTGTGAAATACCTGAAGGCAGCTCTTATTCCAGTGCTGAGTCTTTGTAGCTGGTTCAATCCATTTTAGCCTTATTGGATTGGACATTTGTATCATACTCAGGGGCTGGTGCCAATTTGAGAGTCCTAAAGCAGCATAAATAATGATGAGTAAAAAGAAGACTTTTTACTGAAGTATTCTGCAAGTTTAGGAAGCAGGTGGTTTACCACAGGTCAGATACTGCCCTTCAGTCTCCAAGGCTAGGGACAGACATTACATGTAAACCAGTTTAAATGATCAGAACTCGGTTTAAACCTGTAACAGAACAGATGTTCAGTGCATATAAACCAGTTTGAAAATGTCTGAAACTGGTTTGAGATAAACCTGGTTGATGTAGTATCAGGCTTAACTAATTTGGGTCAAACCGGTATATGCGATGTCTGTCCCAGACCCCTTGCTGGCTTAAGTTAAACCAGAGACCCCAGCATCTTGGCATACTCTCTGCTCAACAGCAGGGCTGCTCCTAGGCTGCAGCTCCGGCAGAGATTGAAGGCTGCTCCTCCTCCCCTCCTCACCACTCCCCGCTAAGCAGGAATTGCCTCTTCCCCTCTGCCTTGCTGAGGAGATGTCTGTGTATTTGCTAGCAGACCACATGATGGCTATGGCTTGTACTGTGGCAGCCGGGACCAAGGCAGAATCAACAGGTAATTGGTAAGGTCCCTCTGTTGTTTTCTTAATGGGGTGATAAACACTGAGGTAGGAATGATAAACATTGTTATCAATTCCCTCCTGGGCTAATCAGAGCATCCTTCCAGGGCATGGCCATGCCCCTCCTCAGCTCAGTGCTATGGAAGGGAAGGGAAGACTTCTAGCCTGAGCTCCTGCAAGCATGTGCCTGCATGTCTGAGATGTCTATGCAGTTACAAACTTTAGCCTAACCAGGTTAGACTAAGCTGCAAAGATTGAATCAATTCAGGGTCAGGCTTTTTGAATGTCTGTCCCTAGCTGAAAGGGCTCCCCTATCTGACAGGGAAGCAGCTATATCCTGGAAGGTCAGACAGGGCACACAATTAGCTCGCTTGGGTTCGTAATACTATTTCATTTTTATTGGGGGATGGTTAGTGTCTCTTCCTCCTCCTATGCCCACCCTCATTTTTTTCCTTCAATATGACTTTTCAAACAGCATATTACAATACAAAATATGAAACCAGCCATAGTTGAAGGATTTTTTTTTCAGATGAACTATTTCTTTCTCAGCAAACTGATGGAGGGGACAGAACAGTGGGCTAAACAATTATGAACTTTAACTTCTTTCCAACCTCCACTGGATATATTTCTTGGTTTTCCAAGTGGGTAATTCACACCCTATGGTGAGAATTAGACCCAATTTTCCTGAAACCTGTGCAGTGATGAGAGAATACTGTCCTAATCCAGTTAGGATCAATTTAAGTATTTTGACATTTTAAAAAAAATAAGTTTTCTTTCTTCAACTGAACTTTAAAAACCTTTCTAGAGGGAAAATAAAGCATTGTTACAAAATGTTCAGAATTTACTGAAATTGCCCTGAAGCAGTTAATTTTTTTATTCCTGTTTTTTGGCTCAGGACTCACAATTGTTCTGATGTGGGAAAGGAAAACACTTTGAAATATCATATTTTTGCTAGATAGGATAGCCATTTCGTATCTCCAACTTTCTCTTTCCCTAATGTGCACAGGATTCACACTGGCATCACTGTGATGTTATGCAGAATGCCCTCCAGTTCAACCTAAGGTGTAAAGTGGAATTTCCAAGCAGTATCAAGGAGTTAGATTTATAACTCCTAAGTCCCATTTTCTTTATGTAGTCACTCTACAACCCAGTCCAAGTCTTTTTATATAGCTAATCCTAATCTCTACATTCATGATTACTTTAGAAAAATCCAAAAACTTTAGATTTATTCTCATCATCTAACTCTGGGATTACATCATCCTTCCCAACCCGTGTATACTTGAGCAGGAAATATTCTCTTATCATCACTGAAACTAAGGAAAAGTTCAGCTGCTCGCCTTAAAATGCAAAGAAGACTCCTAAAAATAATTTAAAATTAATAAAATTCCAGGATCATGTCAAGCAGCCTACAGATAAGGTTAATATTCCTTTCTCTCCCCAAATTTTTAATGCTAATCAGTATGTTCTGTTCACAAATTTGAGAACCACATTACAGACAGTGGCAGATAAACAGGTATGAAGGTGTTTATGGAATTTCTGTGTTATGGATGGGTTACTTCTGGTAGCAATATTCACAGATGGAATTAGAATACTATTCTTGCAACTGTTTGGACATCTGAAAGTGCAGATTCTCAGCTCCTCCCTTGGCTTCTTCTCATTCACAAGGTTTTCCAAGAACTCTTCATTTGAAGTAGTTGAGAGTCCTGTCTTCTGACTGCTTAGTTCCACAATATTCTGTGTATGGTCTTCTTGCCTAGTGTCTCAACTCAGCTTAGTCCTCCCTCTTCCCTCTCCCTGGCTGCATCTACACGAGACGCTACATCTACACAAGACACTGACTATGCAGTTGTTACTGTGCAGTAGTGCTGACGCATGCCTTTTTTGTGATCCCGGTTACGCAGTAGCCTAATATTACTGCACAGTAACATCACGTCATAGTTTTTGCCATGCTACACTATTGCACAATAGTATTGGGCTACTGCGCAATCATTGCCCTTTGTAGACACAGCCTCTCACCATAATAGCAGTAGGGTCTGTTCTTTGCTCTTGCTCTTCCTTCAGTGTATATGTTTTCTCAGTCCTAGCCATAGGCAAGCCATTGTGGGCCTACAGTTAGTGGCTTGAGCATATCACAAATCTTCACTGAGCCAGCTGCCCCAGGCTGCACATGTCTGAAGCATACAGGTTTGGTATAACTTGAGAGTTCATTCTTCCTAGGGGTCATTTTCCTGTTTCCTCATAATTCCCATGTTTAGGTTACCAAACACGCATTTTGCTTCTCTAAACTGTTCCTTTTTGCATGTCCTGAAATGGGAGTGGGGCTACATATGAAACTCTGAATAAGTAGCATTTTTTTTACCAGAACCAAGCTGGAAATATCTTTTTTTTTTTAAAGTTTTTTCTTACAAATTTCATTTCTGAACCTAATGCTCAAGGAATGCTATAAAAAGTGTTGATATATCCCAACAGGTACCAAATACTGCTCCCATAGTTTGTGTCAAACAGTGTGTTAATTTTCAGATGAAGAGTGTGGAGTGTTGAACAGATTGTTAGGTGTTTTTTCTTTGTCACTTGCTAGAAAAATGTGTAGAAAAATTTTATATAAAAATATTTGCATTTATTAACCTTAAAGTACTCCTTGAAACAGCTGTTGTACAGATCTACCTCAGCATCAAGAACAGTACCTTTTGCTAATATAATAATCTATGTGGATTGACCCTTGATTTAGTTGTATCAGGTATGTGGATTGACTCTTCCATTATTTTATAGAGAAGATTGACAACCTATAGCCCATGGGACTGATCTGGTCTGTGGAACCATTGGTCTAGCTTTTAGATGTGGGGTTTCAGCTGTGAGTGCTCTCCCCATGCCACCATGGGGACAAGTATCAGCTGCAGGTGCTCTCTCTGTACTGCTGTGGAGAAAAGCAGTGGTGGCAACAGCTGGTTCCTTGCACCCAATTGCCCATCTCTGAACCAAGGTGGGTCATTCTGGCCTGCAGCATTAGGTGCCTTTTCCCCAACCTAGGATCACATTGAAAACAGGCAGGATTCTTGGGGAGGTGTCTGCATTTACTGATGATAGAGGGTGGACAGTTCCCCATATTCCAGCAATATTGCAACAAATAGCAGCGCGTGAGAAATTTCAATTTTTATCCTACCCAAACCACAATGCATGATGAAAATATTTATGTACAAGAGAACAAATAATGTCTTGAATGAACCCAAATATTTTAGAGTAAAATGGGCAAGTATTTGAGAAGCCATATGATCTTGGCTGATTGCACATTGTATAACTTTTAAATATTATTTCCAGTGGTATGCAAATTGAGGGTATATATAGCCAACATATTTCTGGATTAGGCTGTCCGTCTCAGTAGAGCCATTATGATAAAGATGCAAACTACAGGGTATGAGAAGACTTCCTTTGCATCCTTTGTACACAATCATGCTTGCAGCATCATTCCTATGCTTGCTGGCTATTTAAAAATTGCAATTAATTGTTTCCATTAATCACAAAGTGGTATTAATATTGTGAGAAAAACATGGATCTGGGGTAATGTTACAATGTATTTTCAAAGGATTACTACTAAAGGAATACTAAAAAGTCCGCCCAGGTTTCATTATTCTGAATATTCAGGAAGATGGTTGGCAAGAAAAGTCCTAATGAAAATCAAACCTTGAAGTATTCAGAATTGTGATGTATTGGCATATTAAAAATGGGGGTGGGGTGGGGGAATGGGTGACTGCAGTGTTGTATTTGGGATTGTTCTTAACTTCCTAGCTTTACCACAAACTCTTTCTACATAGAGCTCTGAGAAAATGGAAGTTCTGGTCTACAGAAAAAACTCAGGTTATAGGTATGTATGTAATTATAGACTTGGAGTGGGCTTTAGGAGTTCTATGTGGAAATATCTACAGCCGTCAAATAAAGCATTAGACTCCATTAGGGTAAGGAGTCTAACTTTTCTGTCACTGAAGTGGGTTTTCTGCTACCGGACTGAGCAGTCTTCCTTTGTCACACAACTATTGAACTTGGAATGCACAACTGCACATGAAGAACAAGATGGAACCTTTTAAGAGTGACCTGACATAAAAGCAAATGTGAAGGACTTCTGTAACTATAATTGATTCTACATTTGGTGCCCTACTTGTCCATTCCTAGTTATACTACTCCTATGTCAATCCTTGCGGTTTCAGATATCCCTATCTCTATCTCTATTTGAAACCCCAAAGCATGACATTGTAGTAGCATAACTGGGAATGGACAAGTAGGGCACCAAATTTAGAGGGGGCAGCAGAAGGGTGGCCCCAGGGAACTTGCATTGTAGTAACAGCAGTGGCCTGTGTACCAGGAGCCTGCTCCAGAGCAGTGGCCTGTGTGTGGATAGGTAAGAATTTAGCATTCAGGGATATGCTTCCTGTTCTCGAGTGCTTGGTTCCTCCCAATTTCCTCCCTGCTAAAATTCTTACTTACATCTCTTCAAAATAGGCCAGATTTTGAAGTTCTAACTAAAGAGAAATTGCAGTACCATGTAGCATGTTTTGCCTTAAGAATTATGAAACATGACCCATAATATATTACTTGCAACACACATACATCCATTACTTATCTTACTCTATGTGTAAAGACAATAACTTTATAACTGTTCTGACCCAAAACCTCACTTTGGAGCAGTCTTATCAAGAAGAAACTTCCATATAAGGTTTCCCAAAGTTCCTTTCACTAATCCTATGCCATAAATTAGTTGCTAAAATGATGACACTGGTTGTCATGAACAACAAACCAAAATAAGGAAAAACAAGCAAACAAACAGACAAATCAACCAGTTGGTATAGTAGTATACAGAACACATACATTTCATGAACAAGCATATTTATCACAAACAAGTTAAAATTGGCAATATATAAAAATATAGATCTCAATATGGATATATATATATATATATATATATAAACTCTCTGGTAAACGCTCTAGTAACTGGCACCTTACAAGCCAGCATGCTCTGTTAACCAGCATGCCAGCTTGTAAGGAAAAGTGAAACTGAAAGTGCCCACCGTGGCACTTCCATTTCCTCTGCGCCCCCATGGCCTGGAGCAAAGCAGCCTGCTCTGCTAAGCCCCCATGGCCCGGGGCCGTAACAGGCTGTGCGGGGCTGTGCAGGGCCTGCCTCCCTGTCCTGTGGGGCCCACAGGGCCCGCAGGAGGGGTGGCAATGTGGCAGGAGGGGCGGCAATGCCGTGGGAGGGGCAGACGGACACCTCATATGTGGCAGAAGTGGCAGCTGGGGCCTCTCATTTAACTGACATATTTTGTTATTTGGCATCCCCCCATTCCCAGTGTATGCCAGATACAGAGATTTTACTGTATATCTATATAGCGATATATGGATATAGATATATCTAGATAGGCATGTTTTCAGATGTTGATACCTTTTTCTCCTCTTGAAATTTGGGATTGGACACATGCACTGTGAAAAGTCTATGGGCCAACGAGAGGCAAAGCCAACCTATTAAATAGGTACTTTGCGTCGGTCTTTCATCAGCCCCATGGGACGCCCATGCCCGCTACTGGGCCGGGAAGTCCGGGTGAGGGTGATCCCCTGCCCTCCATTAATGCTGACTTCGTGAAGGAACATCTTGAGAAGCTGGATACCTTCAAGTCAGCCGGCCCTGACAATCTTCACCCCAGGGTACTCAAGGAGCTGGCTAGCATCATAGCCCAGCCTCTAGCGTGGATCTTTGAAAACTCTTGGCGCTCTGGTGTAGTGCCCGAAGACTGGAAGAAGGCCAATGTGGTGCCTATCTTCAAGAAAGGGAGGAAAGTGGATCCGGCTAACTATAGGCCCATCAGCCTGACTTCTATCCCGGGGAAGATCTTAGAAAAGTTTATTAAAGAGGCCATCCTTAATGGACTGGCCGACGCCAACATCTTAAGGGATAGCCAGCATGGTTTTGTTGTGGGTAGGTCTTGCTTGACCAATATCATTTCCTTCTATGACCAGGTGACCTATCACCTGGACAAGGGAGATGAGATTGATGTCATATATCTTGACTTCAAAAAAGCCTTCGATCTGGTGTCCCATGATCGTCTCTTGGAGAAACTGGCCAATTGTTGCCTTGGGTCCTCCACGATCCACTGGCTGGAAAATTGGCTCCGGGGTCGGACCCAGAGGGTAGTAATTGATGGAAGTCACTCATAGTGGTGTCCTGTGACCAGTGGGGTCCCCCAGGGCTCTGTCCTTGGACCCATACTGTTCAACATCTTCATTAATGATGTGGACACTGGAGTCAGAAGCGGACTGGCCAAGTTCGCCGATGACACCAAACTTTGGGGCAAAGCATCCACACCAGAAGACAGGCGGATGATCCAGGCTGACCTGGACAGGCTCAGCAAGTGGGAGGATGAGAATCTGATGGTGTTCAACGCCGATAAATGCAAGGTTCTCCACCTTGGGGAAAAAAAACCCGCAGCATCCTTATAGGCTCAGCAGTGCTATGTTGGCTAGCACTATGCAAGAAAGAGACTTGGGGGTCATCAATGACCACAAGATGAACATGAGCCTGCAATGCGATGCTGCGGCTAGTAAAGCGACCAAAACGCTGGCTTGCATCCATAGATGCTTCTCAAGCAAATCCCGGGACGTCATTCTCCCCCTGTACTCGGCCTTAGTGAGGCCGCAGCTGGAGTACTGCGTCCAGTTTTGGGCTCCACAATTCAAAAAGGATGTGGAGAAGCTTGAGAGAGTCCAGAGAAGAGCCACGTGCATGATCAGAGGTCAGGGAAGCAGACCCTACGATGACAGGCTGAGAGCCCTGGGGCTCTTTAGCCTGGAAAAGCGCAGGCTCAGGGGTGATCTGATGGCCACCTACAAGTTTATCAGGGGTGACCACCAGTATCTGGGGGAACATTTGTTCACCAAAGCGCCCCAAGGGATGACGAGGTCGAATGGTCACAAACTACTACAAGATCGTTTCAGGCTGGACATAAGGAAGAATTTCTTTACTGTCCGAGCCCCCAAGGTCTGGAACAGCCTACCACCGGAGGTTGTTCAAGCGCCTTCATTGAACACCTTCAAGATGAAACTGGATGCTTATCTTGCTGGGATCCTATGACCCCAGCTGACTTCCTGCCCTTTGGGCGGGGGGCTGGACTTGATGATCTTCCGAGGTCCCTTCCAGCCCTAATGTCTATGAAATCTATGAAATCTATGAAAAATGGGAGTTGGAAGTATGTAGAGCATTCATGGGTCTGAGGGAGAAGGAAACTGTTTAATGGGTGGGGAAAAACCTATTAAGGGAATGTGTGCAGAGAAAATGCAAACTGAGAAGAGATTTTATTTTAAAAAACGTAAAGCACTTCTAATGTAGAAGGCAACAGAGTGTACCTTAATATTTTTTCCCATTGTAAAATACTACTATACCAACTGGTATAGTCTGTGTAAATAGTGCCTATTGCTTTTTTGGTTCTTGTGACAATCTGAAATGGCTTGAAAATAGGGAGGGGTTGCAACCCAGGTGATGTTCCTACACAGGTGCACTCTAAAACTAGCATTTAAGAGCCGCTTTCAAGTCCCACCTGATATGAAATCTTTGGTACCAGCCAGATAACTACCAAACCTAAAGAGAGTGCTTCATTTATACACAGAAAACTCTGGCTGAAAGTAAAAGCAATTTCATTGCACTTTATCGAGTGGGCAGCCACTCTTGTAAATGAGAACTGATGAAAGCTTTGATAGGTTGAAGAGAGATGAAATAATACTTTCATAAGTTGTGTTGACACAGGCTCAGGTCTTCCATAGACAAAAGCATGAAATACATTTCTGAATTATGTATATCTCTCCCCGCCTCCTCCCAATGTAGATAAATCATCATTTTTTCTGTTAATATGTCACAGCCCTGAAATTCTAGTAAGGCCCTTATTTAGGCCTCTTTTGCAGCAGTAAAGCTTTCTGTTTTAGGGTTATTCCTGAGATGTGTTCGTGCCTTCCAGGATAGCAGTGCTCAGTATTTCATGTCTTTTTTCTTTGAAAGGAATGTGTTCATGAAATTGGCCTGTTCATGAAGAGAGAAAGAAAGACTGCTTGTAGATGCAAGTTAATGAGTATTGTTGAAACAAGCATTCTAGAAGATCAGTTCTAATTTCACTGCTGCCAATGGGTGTCACAGTAGACTAGTGTAAACTCTGACAATGATAGTTAACAAAAAGAGAGAGAGAGAAGAGGTAACAAACCCTGGGAAAGGCATACTTTTAATTAACTTTTACTAAGCAAGACAAATGCAAGTGTGAATATATTTTCAAAAGTATTGCTTCAACATCATAAAACACTGCACACAGGACATCAAAATGTTATGACTTTGAAACAAATAAAACTTTGGACATCTGTAGACAAGTCCAATCTGCCAGCAATCTAACGTGTGCAAATCTGGGGTCATATGAAGGCAAGATAAATAAGCACACTTGAATCTATTAAAGTAGGCTTGCCTGTGCATTGAAGATGCTTATAGGAGTTACATTTTTTGAATGATGAGGCTCCTGAAAACACTCTACAGCTGCAACATAGCAAATGTTCATGGCTGCAGAGCACTTTTAAAATGGGCAACTGGATGAAACATTAAGCCTTGTTAAATCAACTATTAGCTGAAGGTGCTCTAGGGCAGAGCACCTTAGGGAACTTGTGTACAGGTTCCCTGCAAGGGTTAATTTTGGGTGATTCCATCTGCATCCCATGCACCTTTGCAGGACTGGGCTGATGCTTTATAAACCATATATCTATAGCTTTATAATATAGACCTCGATACAGAAAGGGAGTGTACATTTTATGTATGCTGGGTTGTAGTTGTATTGATCTACGGGCATAGGCAGGCAAGGTTCTTTGGGTAGATGTGATATCTTTTATTAGACCAACTGAGTAGTTGGAAAAAAGTTCTTGGCAAGTTTTCGGGCATAGCCACCTTTCTTCAGGCATAGGAAGTCTCTGCTGTTCTGAGACTCTAAGGAATGAGAAAAGCTAAAAGTGTGACAGGATGTCAGTGAGAATGTAAATAGGTTTTATGGTTTACAGGTTGTTTGGGGGCTAGTGAGACTTGGGAACTACTGATTGTGGCCAGAGGGCCCTGGGATGGTGGATGTGTGGAACCTATGGAGGGACAGCTCTGTGGAGTAGTTGCATGTTCATATGGCCCTGAGATCTGCTTTGGAGGTGTAAACCGCCCTCTATAGACTACTTTGGAGGCGAGACTATCCAAGAGGGAGAGAGAGTGACTAGTGAATCATAGGGTCTGATTACTGTATGGAAGGGCAGTTCTGTGATGTAAACATGGAGAGTGAGGCATCTGAAGTGGGCCTCCAACATTTATTATTAAGGGATTACTTCTTAATAATCATTATCATCAAAGGTATGGCAGGTGAAACAACATTTAGGTCACCAGGATGCCAGATGGGCAAGCGGGCAAGGGCTGGCCATAGGGGGAGGGGGTGATTTAACACCCCAGAACATCAAGACCTGCTACAGCAAACACATGCAAGTCCCACAGAGATCCTTGGGGCCCTCAAGCACATGCTTAAAATCGAGCATGGATGCCAATGCTTTTCTGTATTGGGGCTTTTTTTAATGACTGAGCTAGAAAAGTAAGACTACTTCATTTAGGCAGAAGTAGATACTTCCGTTACACAAGATATACAGTTCCACTGAGATCGACCTTGGTAATGAATTTCATTTTCAGTCCTTTGGAAGGAAGACCATGATTCAGCAAGGCAGGTAAGTAGATGAGTGGATGGAAAGAGCTCTTAGCTGCTGAGCCATTTCAAAGGCATTTGGATACAACATTGCTGATTTCAGTGAGACCTTGCAGCAGTAAAGGATTCAAAACAGACAATTTATCATTAAGCAATAACAAGCATTTTATCATTATTTGATAAAAAATACCTCTTTGGCTTTGCCAGGTGGTTGAATGACTGGCTCCCTCAAGGCTCCTTTAGTTAGGGAATTTTAACAGAGGACAAATGGCTAGAGTTGGTCACAAACTTTATGATGAAACTGAGCCAGATCTTTGAGCCCAAAGCTACCCTGTCTACACTTCTGAGGGATCTGTCTTGGAGCTGAGGGTTTCCAAAGGCTGCAGGCTTACTGAATCAAAAATCCCACTTTGCAGCTGCTTCAGTGTTTCCATGAATGAAATTGATATTAAGCCTACGTATGTGGTAGACATCTCATTTGAGTAACCATAACAGTTTTGCCATGAGTCATTAGGAAGTGGTTTGGGTTTTGTTTTTTCTCCCTCAAATTGTTTTAAGTGTTAGCTGTTCATATTTATGCATTTGTTTCCCATCTCATTGAAAACATCAGAGACCACTCCAGAAGACCTCTTCATGGCATGCTGATCTGAACTGATAGAAACAGAGGCAGTGATTCTGCTGGTCAGAACAGTGGTATTTCAGACTTGTTCCCAGATTCATTTAGGTTGAATGAATACTGTAAATGTGGCAGAGGAGTTGTTTTAGACTGCTGTTTCCACAGGGTGAGTAGGAAAGTTCACAGAAAAACAACTTTATTGTTGAAGAAAAATGCAATGCACAGATGGAATACCATTCCTTCTGCTGGCAATAATGAATTTTGGTTCCAGTTAATACTTTACCAGCTGGCATCCTGACCTTCATGACCATAACAGCACTTGCTTCTGTTCATTTAACAGCCAGATTGTTGGTTATTTTGCTAATGGAAAATAATAGGATTTTTAATTCATTTGATTCCTTCCAAAATCCCTTCCAGTAACTTTGTTTATCCTTCAATTTAGGAGCAGGTTGCTGAATTACATCTGGCATGATCTGTAGTGGGGCTAATGCACCTAAAGACAGTCATAGAGATAGATAGATACCCTAGGAAGGAATGATGGCATTAATCTTCTGTCACTTATTAATTGGGGAGGGGGTGGGGAATAGTCCTTGGCAGTAGTTTTGAACCAGCTGTAAAGAAGCTGGTAGGAAACATACAAAAGATTACATAGCAAATGAGTGAGGTCCTAGAAACTCCAGTCCTCTGAGCTTTCTCATCTATTTCCTGAGTTGTAGACAAATGTGGAGTCCCTATTTGTTAATAAGTCATGTTGACACTTGGAAGCAGCAGCTCCCTGTAACACAGCACAGTGGCATGGTGTATGATAGTGTGCAGAACAAATGGTACTGACAGCATCTCCTGCTTTGAATATAGAAATATGCCACCCCATTCTCCCTGCTTCTGGGAGTTTTGTTTGCATGAAGGTTTTAACCTTTCCTCACCCTTCAACTCCTACATAAAGAGGAAGAGAAGGGAACATCTTTGGAAAAAATGGCATTAGCACTTGAGGTAGCCCAAAGATACAAAATTTATACCAGTTTTTGTGGTCCTGAGTATTGATAGACAAATCTAATATTTGGCGATAAATTTGTTTTTTACTACACATCAAGGAAGAGTTGTTATAATAAGGGAGGAACCAATCCAGCCATTATTCTAATTCCTTCTCTTTTAATGTATGATATCATTAAAAACCTGAAAACTTAAAAAACTTTGTTTGCAGGGGCCATATGTCATGTGAATCTGCATGTTGTTTGGTGGCTATCCCATATTAAATACTCCCAGTTAGGGGAGGAGGGAATAGTTATAAAATAAGTTTAGAAGAATAGGTTTTTAGCAAACACATGTACTGCATATGTACATGTGAATCAAGAGTTTTGTGGAAAATCATGCACTGAAAATCATGCATCCTGGCTGAGAACACAAATGGATTACTGAGTACATATGGATACTTGTGTGCTCACTGCTCTTTCAGTGCCTGCCAGGGTCAGATTAAGACAACCAGTGGCCTTTACCTCACCATAATTGAAATTTATCATGGTTCTATATCTAAGCAAGACAGTGTACGGTGTATATCTGTGAGGCTTGGGCCTTCTTCAAAGGCAAAAAATGTATACATTTAAAATGAGCATTCATATTTTGATATAATTCTGTGACTACAAAAACCTGGGATTTAAGATTTATAGATTCATAGATAGATTCATAGATTGTAAGGGACTGGAACGGACCTCACAAGATCATGGAGTCCAGCCTTCCTGCAAGAGACAGGAAAGACAACTGGGGTCAGGTGACCCTAGTGAGGTGACTGTCCAATCTTCTCTTCAAGATTTCCAGGGTAGGTGATTGCACTACCTGTGAAGGAAATTTATTCAGCAGTCTGGACACCCTAATTGTGAAGAAGTTTTTCCTAGTGTTGAGCATGAAACAGTCTTCCAGGAACTTGTGGCCATTACTCCTGGTTTTCCCTAAGGGTGCTCCGGTAAAGAGTTGTTTACCCCGCTCTTGATGTATTCCCCTGATAAAGCAGTAAGCTGTAACCAAGTCCCCTCTCAGCATTCTCTTTTTTAGTCTGAAGAGACCCAAGTCCCTCAGCTTTTCCTCATATGGCTTGCCTTTCAATTCTCTGATCATTCGGGTAGCTCTTCTCTGGACTCTCTTAAGCTTTTCCATGTCCTTGTTGAAGTGGATGCAGAACTGCAGGATGCAGAACTGGATGCAGTCCTCCAGCTGCGGTCTCACCAATACTGAGTAAAGTGGGAGAATCACTTCCTTGGTTATGTTTGAAATGCATTGATTGATACATGCTGGAGTATTGTTTGCCCTGCTGTCTACAGCATCGCACTGACGGCTCATGTTCATACTAAGTTTTGTTATCATCCCTAGGTCCTTTCCAGTCATGGTGCTAGTCAGTTTGGTGCTACCAAGCCTGTAAGTAAGTTAGGAATTGTTCATCCCCAGATGGAGCACTTTATACTTCTCAAAGTTGAACTTCACCTGATTCTGATCTGCCCAACTTGCTAGCCTGTCTAGGTCCACCTGTATCTGCAGCTTATTTTCAAGTGTGACTATGCTTCCCCATAACTTGGTGTCATCTGTGAACTTGGCCAGTAAGTTCTTTACCCCCATATCCAAATCATTGATAAAGATGTTGAAAAGCACTGGACCAAGCATGGGCCCCTAAGGGAATCCATTGTCCACTTCTTGCCAGGATGACACAAATCCATTCATTAGAACTCTCTGTGTCCGACCTCACAGCCAGCTTCCTACCCACCTAACTGTTGAGCACTTAAGCCCACAATTCTCCAATTTTCCTGTGAGAACATCATGGGATACCAGATCAAAGTCTTTTGGAAGTCTAGGTATACAATGTCAACCCCCATCTCTCTTATCCAGGTGGCGAGTTACCTGGTCATAGAAGGAGATGAGATTAATAAGGCAAGACCTGCCCATGATGAAGCCATGTTGGCTGTTGTTCAGAATCCTACCTTCTGGAAGCCTATTACACATAGACTGCTTGATGATTTTTTCCAGAATTTTCCCTGAGAGAGAAGTGAGGCTAATTGGCCTGTAGTTGCGTGAGTCCTCTTTCCTCCCCTTCTTGAAGAAGGGGACAAAATTGGCCCTCTTCCAGTCTTCAAGGACCCCCTCTGAGCTGCACGGGTTTTGGAAGAGTTTTGCCAGAAGTCCTGCGATATCTATGGCCAGCTCCTTCAGCACTCTCAGATGAAGTTCATCTGGTCCTGCTGATTTATAGATGTCTATTTTTTTCTAATTGATCATGCACCAGCTCAATGTCAGCAGTAGGAAGATGGTCATTTCCACCATGCCCATACTGAACCTTATCTAGTATGATTTTCCCCTTAGTTTGGTGAAATACCAAAGCAAAGTATTCATTCAGGAGTTCAGTTTTCTCCTGAGTGTCAGTAACCAGCTGTCCTTAGTTGTTAAGCAGTGGCCCTGTGCTTCCATTTGTTTTCCACCTGTTCCCTACATACCTAAAGAAGGACTTCTTATTGTCCTTGATTTCTGTTGCTACTTTAAATTCAGTCCCCACCTTAGCCTTTCTAATCTGCTCCCTACAAGTGTGGGCCCTTGTGTTTAGACCTCTTTGGGGACTGGTCCAAGCTTCCATTGTTTGTATGACTCTTCCTTCTTTTTCAAGAGGACCATGATATCCCTATTAAGCCAAGAGGGCTTACCAGCCCTTCTGCTACCTTTCCTCTGCATGGGAATAGACTTCTTTTGTGCTTCAAGGATTGTGTCCTTGAGGAACAACCACTCTTCACGCACTACTTTCACCTTCTGTCCCTGGTCCTGCAGTGCATCCCCCACTATTGCCCTGAGCCTTTTGAAATTAACTGTTTTGGAGTCCAAAACTTCAACCCTGCTACCTGATTTTCTTGCCTTGCAATGGACAGTGAACGTGATGGTTTTGTGGTCGCTGTCACCCAGGCTACCCTCTATATTCAAGTCTCTCACCAGATTGTCTCCTTTGGCCAAGACCAAGTCTAAGAGAGCATTACCTCTGGTTGGCCCATGCACTTCTTGAGATAGGTAGAACTCTTCAATACAGGTCAGGAAGCAACACAACTGATCCAAGGTGCTCTTAGCCTTAATCTGTTCCTTAGCCAAAATGTGTATGCCTTAATCTATTCCTGGTATCTGCTGTCTTTCTTTGTGGCTGTTTAGACATCCTTTAATCTATGATTCTGTGAATCATCAGAAAGTAGTAACATTCAACACAAGCTTGTATAATTAGGTAAGTCCATGTACAGACTCAGAACAGAAGCACAGACAGATACAAACTGGTGGGGTCACAGTTCTTTTTATATCTGTAATAAGTAAATATGTTTCAAGATTTTTTTTTTATTTCCATTTGAGAAAAATAAAGTTTATAACTCTTAGTAGTGTTTTACATATATACTGAATATAAACCTTTTAAATTGTTTTAAAGACTCAGTACCTGAGTTAGATGTCCACCTTGGGAAGCACTTTTAACACATTTTTCAATTAAAGTTCACAAGCAGGAGGAGAGGTCATGTTTTCTGGTTTCAAGGACATCAAGAAATAGCCTTCTCCTTCCACACAGATACTTCATACACTTTACTTTTTACATGTTCCATTAAAATGTGTTTTGTATTGTAGTAGCTGAATTAGAAGAGACTGGACCAAGAGAGGCATTCCGTTTTATTTGCTGATCTCTGCAGGACTTAGTAGAATGTTTCTTTGAAAATGTGGCATGATGGAAATAGGTGAGCTGGGGTCTCTTAAGCAATTGTGTTTATATAAACATTGTAACATGGCTTCTAGTTGCTGTGGTTTATATCTTCTATCTCTTGTTTTATGACAGAAAGATGCCTAAGCTACTATGCTCTGATAGAAACAGAGAATACATGAAATCCACTTTTAAGTATAATAAATCTAATCAAAATCACTATTTAGAATTTTACAGTGCTTAATATAGCCAAACAAGCCATAACTAAAAATGCAGGACTATAATGCCTGAAAGTTAGATGTCTGTGGAATCACAACATATAATGGGCATCTCTGGCTCAAACCTGCAAAGTACTGAGGACCCTCACCTACACCTGGGGCCCAGATCTTTGTGGATTTAATGCCTTGATGCATTAAGGACTTGAGACCAGACTTCTCCACAGTCTTTAGGTGCCCAAACATGCAGATAGTGTGCCTAATAGGGTTTGAAAATGCACCTTGGCCTCCCATTCTGACAAGGTGTTCAATTCCCTGGCCTGGATCTAGGAAAGCACTTAAGCATGGACTTTAACTTTAAATATGTAAATACTGCTAATGATTACTAGAACTAATGATCTTCAGGTTAAGTATGCATGTAAGTGCGTTGCTGGCCTAAGGCCAGAAAGTGCAGCACCTTGCAGGAATAATCTCCAAGACTTCCAGCATAGGGGTCAGCCTGTGGGGGGAAAAAAGAAAGGAAGGATGAGACAAAACTGACTGGACGTGAGGAGGTTAGGTTTAAATTCAAAGTGATTCAAAGTTAGAGATTGAAATGTGCAGGATATTGAAGAGGGATTCAGCTGCTTTAACCATCCTTGCTCTTGGTACAGCTCCAGCCTCAGTTACTGCATTTCTTATGGTTCTGTAGTAAATGAGGTAGGGATTCTAAAGAGAATCACCTCCTTTATCTTGCAACCCAGGTTCATCCCTCGAAAAGCTGTTTTATGTAGTGAGCCAGGGGGTTAATTGGACAACTTTAATTCTAACCCTTTAATTTCTGAGGGCCTGAATTAGCAACGTTAATATGCTTTCTATACAGGATTTTATGTAATACCTATGTTGAGGGCATTAGCTGACAAGGTATGTGGCAACATTGTTGAAACTAACGTTAGAAAAAACATCTTAGATTTCAAATCTATCCTATCCAGTAAAGGTCAGCCAAAGATATTCAGCTTGTATTATCCCATTTTAAGTGGTCCAGTCCTCTTCTGCATATGCTAGGGGATTATAACAGAGTGGTCTGTTTCCTTAATAGAAGAAAGTTAGTTAAACTGAAGGGCTGCACCCATGGGAAGGCTAGTGAGGGTTTGGCACTGGGAATCAAAACTCCCAGTAGGCAGAACCACAGGGGGAGAGTGAAGGAGAAGCACCAGAGGCTAGAGAACCTTTGTGCTAGGAGGAGGAGAAACCAGAGAAAGGAAGCCTGAAGCCACCATGGACCCATCAGTGGGTCCAGGGGAATAAGGTTCCTTTGCTTACTTTGGTGATGGACTATATATAACTGGTGCTGGCTGAGAAGTGCTCCAGGCAGCAAAGGCCAGCAGGGTGAAACACCATGTGGCACTAAGGTTTGTTGATAGATGCTCAGGGGTGGGATAAAGCCTGTTTGAAAGGCCCTGAGGTGACAACCTGCTACACATGGTGGAGAACGCAGGCACTGCAGCTTGCAGCCAGAAGCATAAACTCCATGGCAGTGTTAAAATGGATGGAGGGGCTGCAGCATCAACAAGCTTTACAATAGTAGCAGCAGTTCCAGCAAAGGATGGAATAGAAACAGCAGTGCTTTATGCTGCTGCTGCTGGAGCAGATGAAACCCAGCTTGAAGGGGCAGGGTGGAGGTAGGGGAAGGACACCTACAAAAATGGGGCCATATGATGATCCTAAGGCTTGTCCAGAGACTCTTGAGTGGGTGACTGGGGTGTACCAGTGGCCTTTTGATCTCTGGGCCACTTTACTATGGAGGCCAAGGCTGTCTAGGCAGTTGACCATTTTGGACTATGCAGGGCTTACAGTAGAGGCCTACAGGTAACAATTCTGAGCAGAAACATTTGACCCCAACTCATCTTTGGGCAAAGTTCCAATGCCTCAAGGACTTGTGCAATCAGTTGTTGACACCTTTAATGTCATGGTGTAGATCCATCCCTTCTGCAAAAAAATCTAAAAAACCATATATTCTTTCCATCAAGACATGGCAGGAGAGAATTGGGATCACCACTAAAATAAAATCGGTAATAAAAAGTCTTACCGTCAATTGTAATCCCATCTTGAAAATGAGAGAAAAGTTATACCTTGTTCAAACTACAATTAGGCATACTACCTCACAATGTCCAAGAACCTAGTTTGAGATATTAGGCTATATACTAGGGCTGCGCAAAGCTTTGGACCCCAATTCAGATTTGGAAAAGATTCGGAAAATTTGGAGGCCAAGTCTGCACGTACGAATCGAATTGCTAGCTGCTTTTGGCTTTCTGAATCAATTCAGAGCTTTCAAATCAATTTGGAAAAGATTCAGTGATTCGGAGATTCAGAGGGGTGTCTGTATGAGGAAACAGAAACTTAGAAGAGGGAGGGGGAGCAGAAAGGGGAGGGGGAGCAGAGGGGAAAGACTGACATGTCTAGTTGGCCAGTAAGCATGATTTCTCTCTGACTGCCTTTCCAATTCAAATGTCTTGGGGGAGGGACATAGAAATGGCATAAAAGCCTCTGTGTGCAGAGCTGGTCCTGCCTTTTGTGAGCTGGTCCTGTCTGAGCAACAGTGTGAGAAAAGTACTGTGCTACCTGGCTTGCTTCATAGCAGTTGCAACTTGCCTGCTCCTTTTTCTTGTTAGAAAGGATTGGATAGGATTTAGTTTAGCTTAGCTTAGTTTAGCTTAGCTTATCTTAGAATCTCTTTACTTAATACTATCCAATTCGTTTCTTTCAATTTATATTTGTTCTCTTTTTTGTTGTTGTTGCAAGCTTTGAAAAAAGAAATTTTAGTGTGACCCATCACTGTGCAGGGAGGCACACAGATTGCACACACATACTTATAATATACATACATAGAAGAAGGAAAAACAGATATTCATAGGATAAGAAGAGAGTCAGATTATATATAGTAGTTGTTAGTTATTAATATTATTATAGTAAGTTTACATAGAGATTGAAGACAACACAGAAGTCAGATTCAGATTGAGACTAATACAGAACTCAGGGTCTTAGAAGGAGCTACATCATTTTACGTACACATTGCAACACAGAAGAAGAACAAGAAGTACAGTAGTAGTCACACATTCACATTAATAGAATATCACAGAAGAATAAACCATATATAGGTATTAATAATCAAAGCAGAGTCCAGTGCGCGCACACAACACAGGCGGAATAAAACACACAACTGAGTCACACTCCACATTTAAAATTTATAAAAAATAAACACATCCCAGCAGAGAAAAAGACAGACAGCACACATTTTTTACATAGGCCTTCATACTTATTAGTGAATTAAACAATCAAACCAGAGTCCAGTGCACACGTGCAACGCAAAAGAAGAAAACACACAACACAAAAGGAGTGACACACACCCACCTTTTGCAGCACAGGAAATATTAATATGAAGCATGCTGGAAAGGCAGGTGCCAGGTCTTCTGGCAGAGGAGGTAAAGGGTGTAGGGGGAGAGCTAGAGCTGCAAGTCCCACCTCCCAACATAGACACATTCTTTTCCCAAGCAGCCATGATGCTTGTGCTGCCAGTGGAAGCAAAGAGGTGGGAGCAGTGTCTGCACCTGATGTCCCTACACCTGCACCACGTCCCCTAAGTTCAGAAATAGGCACCAGCAGCAAAATCACTGTCTCCTCCACCCCAAGGTTATCTCTCAGCATGAGCCTCCCACTGCCAGAAGAGGAGCTGGAGCTGGAACCAGGGGTGCTGAGCACCCTGACTCAAGCAATTCTGGGGACCAAGGGGGAATCAGAGTTTGTGCTCCACACCCCTCAAAGTTCCCCTAGACCCAGGTCTCCTCCAGAAAGCAGCACCTTGGAGGAGGTTGAGGTTGTGAAGGCAAGTGGCTCAGCTGAGGCAGCTCCTCTTGCTGTTGTGCCTCAGCCTGCTGAGGAGTGGGATAAGGCAGCATCCTCACCCTCAACCCGGAAGTGGGTGAGTAGCATAGTGTGGGAGCATTTTGAGCTGGCAGATGATCCAGCTTCGCCATCTGCCACCACCGCTGAAGGCACATCAGCTGGGACAAGGACATGAAACACTTTTCCACCACGGTGATGCTGCTGCATCTCAGGAGGCAGCACCCCCTTGCCCTTCTTCCTGATCAGCCTGGAAACAGTGTGTGTGCACTGAAAGGGAAGTCCCCCACTCCCTCCAAAGCCCCCTTTCTCCCAAAGCAGAGGCAGGCCACCCTGGACCAATGGGGGCAAGCTGCAGATATTTGGGGCAAGTTGCAAAGGTGAGCGAGGTCACCCAGACCATTGGGGAGATGCTGGCTCTGGATATCCAGCCTTTCTCCCTAGTTGAGTGGCCAGGGTTCAGGTGGCTCCTAGTGCTTCTTGCCCCATCTTAAAAAGTGCCTGCATGCATTACCTTTAGCAGGATGGTGGTGCCCTCCCTATATAAGGCATCCAGGGAGTACTTGAAGGAGAAGATGTGAAAGGCAGGGCTGCAGATAGCCTTGTACTTCACCTCTGAAATCTGGAGCAGCCAGGGTGGCGATCATGCCTAACTCTCCCTCACAGGGCATTGGTGTGATCAGTCAGGCCATTGGTGGTCTGTCCTCCAAGCCAAGGAGCTGGATGAGTCCCACACAACAAGGGAATGCATGGTGCAGGGGTGGCTCACTGGGTAGGCCGAGCTCACCCATGAGTTCATGGTCACTGACAATGGGGCTAATATGGTGAAGGCTGTCCATGATGCCAACTTTGTTGGCATCTGCTGTGTGGCACACAGGCCGCACCTCATGCCTTAGAGGGGAACGGGGCTGCTGGTGATGGCACCACCACCACTACTGCTACAAGCCAGGTGATTTCAAAATGCAGGAAAATGGCAGGCTACTTCCACCGCAGCATCAAGGGGGGCAAGATGCTGCAGGAGAAACAGGCAGAGCTGAGCATCACACAGCACAAAATTATGCAGGATGTGGAGACTCAGTAGAACCCTACATACCTGATGCTTGAAAGGCTGGTGGAGGAACAGAAGGCCATCCATGAGATGGCCTTGTTTGGGGAGATCAGGATCAGCGAACCCCTGAACAGAGCTGAGTGGAGTACCATCTCCCAGATCTTGGTGGTCCTCAAGCCCTTCCTTGAGGCCACCAAGACCCTTAGTGCTGGTGATGCCCTCCTCAGCCAGATGATCCCCATAGTGAGAGAACTTGAGAACCAAATGGAGAAGTTCCTAGGGATCAATGTTCCTGGCTGGGGCAAGCTGCTGTCACCAGATGTGCAGGCACTGGTGAGGCAGCTGAAGGAGGACATCAGGAGATGGCTGGATCCCTTGCGGTCCAGTACAGTCCACATAGATTCATAGATTTAGGGTCAGAAGGGACCTAAGTAAATCATCAAGTCTGACCCCCTGTCCTGGGAAGGAGAGAATACTGGGCTCATATGACCCCAGCTAGGTCATTGTCAAGCCTTCTCTTAAAGACCCCCAAGGTAGGAGCCAGCACCACTTCTCTTGGAAGTTGGTTCCAGATCCTAGCTGCCCTGACATAATGGCAGGCATGTGCAACCTAAGGGTGAAGGGGTGCATGTGCACTGGCAGCACCAAAACTCTCGATCACTGGATGCAGGTGCTGGGCAACAGTCAGGGAGCCAACACCAACACCAGCCAGTCTCCTTTACACCAACCACTGCCAATGTGGGCCATGGGCATGGCTTCAATGATGGAGCCAAATGCACCAGACCCCAGCCTCAGGCAGGTAGTGTCGAGGCTTCAGTGGCTACCTATTTCATTGAGGATGTGGAGCCACTGGACTGCGACCCCTTGGCCTACTGGGAAAACCGCAGCCAGATGTGGCAGGATGGTTGCTCGGCAACACCTGTCCTGTCCACCAACCAGTGTTCCAAATGAGAGGGTGTTCAGCATTGCTGGGGATGTTGTGACACCCCACCACACCTGCTTGGATCCTGCACTGGTGGAGCAGCTGGTGTTCTTGAAGGTAAACCTCCCTCTGCTTGGGTTCCCCAAGCTCCACCTGCAGACAGGCTGAGTGCCACCCTCCTCACTCCGTCTGCACCAATTTCCTTTTTTGATATTTTTTAAAAGCCAGTTAATGCCCCGCTCTCAGCTGGAGGGGGCACTAGCTACATCATCAGCCAGCAGGGGAAGAACACGTCCTTGCTGAGCTCATTCCCCTGCCAGGACGAACTTGGAGGTATGGGATTAGGGCTATGGGGAAGGAGGAGGCCCCAGATCCTGGGCATGACCACTAAAACTGCACCCTGCCAGGGTAGGGAGGCCTGGTGGGACTGCTGGTGGTGCGGCAGCTCCGTAAATGCCAGGACCAATGATTCCCTGGTGAAAGGTGGGTAGGAGGCACCATAACCTCCAGCTAATGCACACACACACACAGTCCTGGCTGGGGAATGCCCAGACCTTTCACGTCTTTGACAGGCCTGACGCTTGCTGGTTGTAGTGCAGTTGTGAGGCTTCCAGTGTGCTCAGCTTAGCTGCCTGGGATGCCAGCTTTAGGGTTGAAAAACCCTTTGTCAGGGTGAGGCAGTACCTGCAGTTTGTCCTGGATGGAAGGAATAGTAAAGAAGCCAGAGGCTGGCCTAGCACGCATTGCAGGCAAGTGGGGTCCCCCAGTGCTCGGTCCTTGGGCCCACACTGTTTACTGTCTTCATCAGCGATTTGGACGAGGGGGTTGAAAGCACATTGTCCATGTTTGCTGATGACACTAAGATGTGGGGTGAGGTGGGCACACTTGAAGGGAGAGAGAGACTGCAACTAGATTTAGACAGACTACAAAATTGGGCAGATGAGAATAGGATGCGGTTCAACGTAGATAAATGCAGGGTGCTGCACCTTGGGAGAAGGAATCCACAGCATACATACAGGCTGGGGAGTTCCTCTCTTGAAAGCACAGAGGTGGAAAGGGATCTTGGAGTTATTATTGACTCCAAGATGAACATGAGCCGCCAATGCCAGACCGCAGCCAGCAAGGCCAGCCATACCTTGTCATGCATCCAAAGATGCATCTCATGCTGGTCCAGAGAGGTGATACTCCACCTCTATGCATCATTGGTCAGGCCGCAGTTTGAGTACTGCGTCCAGTACTGGGCACTGCACTTTAAAAAGGATGTGGCCAGCCTGGAGAGAGTTCAGAGGAGGGCCACCCATTTGGTGAGAGAGCAGCAGGACAGGCCTTATGAGGAGGGACTGAGGGACCAGTACCTGTTCAGCCTCGGCAAGAGAAGGGTGAGAGGTGATCTTGTGGCTGCCTACAAATTCATTAGGAGGTCGCAGCAAGGAATCGGAGAGTCTCTGTTCACCAGAGTGCCTTTTGGGGTAACAAAGAACAATGGTCACAAACTGACAGAGAGCAGATTTAGGCTATATATCAGGAAAAACTTCTTCATGGTAAGGGTGGCCAAAGTTTGGAATGGGCTTCCAAGGGAGGTGGTGCTCTCCCCGCCTTGGGGGTTTTTAAGAGAAGGCTGGATAGGCATCTGGCTGGGGTCATCTGACCCCAGCACTTTCCTGCCTAGGCAGGGGTTTGGACTCAATGATCTGTTGAGGTCCCTTCTGACCCTAGCATCTATGAATCTGTCAGTGGTATGCATTAACAGTTATTATACTTACTTTATATGACAAAAATCTGCTGGTGGTATTTATAGTTGAACTGAAAAATGTGCTGGTAGTACTTAAGGTTGTATCATTTTAAATTGGCAGTGCACAATCTGTCAGAGTTTAGGAACTGCTGGACTGAATCATCTCAGAGATAGTTAGATGGGTCAGGTAGAACAGAGGATTGGTTTGGACCTTATTAACGGAAGTATAACAAGCAGAATTTGTGACTTGGGCAAACCCTGCAGGAGAGCGGGGAGGCAGGGCTTCTGAAAGTGCATCTATGTGTGTGTGTTGGGAGGGGGTGAGAGGAGGGAAGATCAGGAGAATCTTGCCTACACTGGGGAATCAAATATAGTCCCTGGCTAATGCTGTTGCAGCCACAGCCTGATCTGTGCGCCCTGGATATTGCTCCTACAACAGCAGCATAGCATCCATGCGCTGGGCCGCTGTTGCATGAGCAATGTTATAGGGCTGCGTCTACTGCCTGGATGTGGACTCCTTGGGGATGGGGGCATAATTCTAGCAGGGCTGGTTTCCCCCACCCCATAGATTAAATCAGACGTGCATAAACTTTTTGTAAGCAGTGGCTTATGTCATCAAAAACTATAATAGGACTGTAAGAAGTAGAGCTTCTAAACTATCTCAGTTAATTATCTGTCAAAGTTGCTCTTAAAAAATGTCCATGAATGAATATTCCACAACATTCCTGGGTAGCCTCTTCCAATAGTGAGAAAGTCCTTCCTAATATCCAACCTAAATTTCCACTGCTAGAATTTAAGATATTGTACCTTATCCTGTCTACTGCAGTAATAGAAAATAGACTATCACAGTACTCCTTATAACCCTGGAATACTGTTCTGTATTCTTTGTCTAATTTTTTCTGCTTGTCACATTGAAAGATTATTTATAACCTTTCCTCCTGATTTTTCTGTATTCAGCTTCTTATTGTGTCCAGAAATTAAAGTTCTCTATTAGTTTGTTTTATATCGCTTGCCTTTAATCTCTTTTGCAAGGCTCAGAGCTTGCTCAGTCTTCAGGGTTTCTTTTAATTCCTTGCTTTAAAATAATCTGTTTTATTACAGAGAAAACAATTATGGGCATAGAAGTGTTCTGAAGCTTGATACATTACTTCCATTTTTTAAAATCACAGGCATATAACTGAAATATACCTAGTCTATCTACATAAACCATGACACATGAGATTGAGCCGGTTTTGTACAGAATGTTCTAAAGAGTTGGCATGTATGTGAAGGAAAATGCAAATATAAGTGATATTTTGTGCATGAAATAAGTAGGGTTCCAAATGAGATGGAAACATGAATGAAGTACAGCTTCTTTTCTTTAATTTCTTCATGAGAGAATTGCTTTTTTGCATAGCTGATAATTCACAGACCCTGACTTCAGACTGGGATACAAATGCAATGATGCAAGGGAAAAATAACATGGTCTCAGCAATGAAAATGACCCTCAGCAAGAGTTTGCACAGTGGAGTGGCCAATCTTAGCAATCCATGTCAAACAAACACTACTTTCCCTGATTTCCATCCTTATAAAACTATTTTCTCTTAAAAGGCCACTCCCATGGCATCACCCTTCTGCAAAACTGATGCAGGTTTTAGCTTTGTGGTTTGCAATATCTGAGTTAGGTAATTTTTAGACACAAGTGCATTATGCTTCAGCCACAGCAGTGATTGCAGTAGAAAGAAAACCATAAAGGACAGGATTCTTTTGGAAAAAATATTCAGTTGATAAACTTCAGTGCATTTTTCTGTAATAACTTAGGTGTCTTTTTAAAATTAAGGAATGGTCTGGACAAAAATGCACCAAGAACCATTTGAAATCATTTAATGAGGACTGAATTTCATAATTAGAGGCCGAAACAGAAGACAAGTTTCCCATGTTGAGGATTAGTTCTGTCTGTCTTTCAGAATACCAGTCAATGTTGTTTTTTCTAACCTGCATGAAAACTTACAAGGCCCCGAAAAGTTATTACTTGTTCTGCTAACATATGTTTGGGTGTTATATAGACATATAATCTTATATATAGTCATATATAGTCATATAGTCCTATTTATTCTTCTTTAGATTCTGAGAAGACAATAAATACAGAAACAAGTATATTTGGGGCCTTATACCCTTATGCATTCTTTACATAGGCAAACCTCCAGCTTAGCTCATTCTGCATGTTTAGAGTCTAGGGAAAACTATTCAGTTTATTGAATGAGGACTGAATCAAGATGTTTGGGATAGTCACAATGGCAGTGCTGTATGAGTAAAAAAGGCTGGAATGGTTCCTATATTTACCTGCATCCTGATGGACCTTTTATATCCTGCATTTACTCTTACATGCCAAATGACCATTACCCTTAGAGAAACTTCTGAATAGGCCATGCAGGCAGAAACCAACACAAGTATGTATATTAAAAATGGGTAAGGAACTATCATAGTATAGGTTTACCATGGCATTCTGTTGGCTGGTTCTAGAACATTCTATTAACAATTTATACAAAAATTTTGCTGTAATTTATATTTTAGGGGAAATCACATCTAATTAACTGTATAAATGACTGCTCTATCTCTTTACTCCCACCCTTTCTCTCTTATTTTGTCTTTTCATGAAAATGTAGAAGAGCTTTACTAGCATCAATGTTTTGAGACAGAAAGGGGCCAAAGGAAGTATTATCATAATATTATAGATAAACAGGGAAGGGGGGCTCAGAGGGATTAAGTGACTCACAGAAGGCGAAGAGAGATGTGAGCATTATGCAATTGTAGCCTGAGTCCTTCCGTATTGCACCACATTTACATTACCTCCAAAATGGTGGACTTTGCACCAGCTCTGCTGTGCACAACATTGAGAGGGGCCACCTTTGCCAATCTTATGATGTTTTAAAATGGTCCCCCTGCCCACTATGCCTGCCTGAGTACCCTCTGTTACTCCTGGGGTAGTACAGCTTTGGTCTATATCTCAGTTCAGCACTGAAAGAGAACATCTCTTACACCATAAAAATAACTACATCTTGTAATGCCTCTTCATGATCAAGGGTTTTAATAAATGAAGGAATAAATCTTTAGGAAGATTGTTGCTCAGAATTTAATCTTAATTTGTGAGAACCTTAAAATATAGTTTTAATTCTGCTTTCAGTCAGAAAGAACCCAAGTAACCCCAGAACATTCAGAGGAGCTACAGGGACAGTAACAAGAGCACAATGGCATACAGTAGAAGCCTGTAACAGCATTTTACAGCTTAACTTGTTTCGACTTTGGAGGCAGGGCTTAGCGTCAGTCTGCACAAAATTCAGTGACCAAGCAGTTTATTTCTCATGGTAACCAGGAGTTCTATGCAGTGTAGTGAGACATCGATATACTAACATCACTTTCGCTGCAAGGAGAGCTGTGTGCATATCCATGGGCCAGATTAGACTTCTAATAATGTAGTTGTTTTTGTAAATGAGCAACATGTATCCTCTTTAACCTTAATTTGTCTATTTCACTATGTAAAATACAGCCTCAGTGAGGTAATGGAGGTGTGTAGGTGTTGGAGATATAGAATAATCTATCACAAATTAAAAAATGAACAAATATGCTCTATCTTTACAATGAATAAGAAAAAAAGGAGGATCCAGCAGGAAAGTGAGGTATTGACACCCACTGTAGAGCTAGGCAAAGCTTTTGTTTATGTACTCAGCCAGATAAAGAAATGGATTTATCCCTCCTGGCCCCTGCTCCCTGAGCAGGGTTGAGTCAAATGATATCACAGCAAAGAGCACCCCAGACACTTGTGTTTTGATTTACATAAGGGATGGATTGTAGAACTGGCACAGTGGTCATTATCCATGATTCAGTGACCTCAGATATGAAGCATGAACTGCTGTGTGTCTGAAATACATGAAATTGAGGAGTGCAGACATTCTGTCTTCAAGGTGAAATTACTACATTTCCCTGGGCAATACATACACCATCAGATAATCTGCAAGGTTCAGCACAACTCAACTTGGATGATTCAAATAGCTTATATGTGGTACTGAGAAGGTTCTGGTTTTAGGATATCTAAATGAGGGTGGAACTATCTTTCAGATTTCATTTACTTCGTATGGAGAAGGTGGCTCACCCAGAGCTGCTACTTCCGTACCTCTTAACAACCTATAATAGATAGAGCAAGGTATTTTTTCATAGCCAAGAACATTCTTGTCCAAAGTACAAGGGTCTCTCCCAGGTTCTTGTTATGTCAAATGGTTTTTCTGTTATGAATATTCTAGCCATCCATTTGGAGGTTCAGAACATGGGCTTATCAATGCACTCAGTCAAGGGCCATTTAGTAGCCATGTTGACTCGCCACCCTTCATTTGATGGCTGATGTGCATTCTCTTATACAGTAGCCATAAGCTCCTTGAGGGCTTAGCCAAGGAATTTTCTCCATATAAGGCTTCCTTTCACTATGGAACCTAAATTTGATCCTTACAGCCCTCCAACTGTCAAGTTGATGACAATGTGCTCCCTGCTCTATCTGCCCATTAAACTGGGATTTCTGGTGGCAGTTAGCTCAGAACTCTGTAACAGTTTGTTGCAAAGATTCAGCAAGAAATAAGCCCTTATATGGCAGGTCCTCCATAATCATCTTCTGTTAAGATCCAAATGGTCCAGAGGATTCACTTAAGGTCAATAGCGTAACTAGAGTGGGTTGAGGGGGGCATCCACCCTAGTCACTGACTAGGATGGGGCACCAGGTTTAGGTTAAAATGGTGTTGGCCTACTACCTGCATAAATGTCTATAGTTCTTTGCTCCCTGACATTAGTAGCCACATAAACTGTAAAGAGATATAGGTGAACTTGCTCTCTGTGATTTGTGTCTGCTCAGTCAGAATCTAGGTCACTTCAAGAGCTCCTCTTCCCATGATCTCCATAAAAAAGTATATGTAAGGTGACTACCTAAAGCACGGCATTACCTCTTTAATGATCACCGTAATATTGTGGAGGCCTTCAAAGCAGATGCTACATTTGATAGACAAGTCCTTTGACTGCTATTTGCTGAGGGGTTTTGAAATCCCACCTTGTGTGTGCTTTAGTCTCCCACAAGTGAGAATATGTGGGAGCTATTTTAAGTAGATTCCCACAGTAGGAGTTTGAAGAAAATGACTTTGCTTCAAGCTTGAAAGAGAAAAAGACGAAAAGAGTTACCTGCCAGTAGCAGGAGTTTTTTGAGTTGTATTATCAACATGTCTTACCCTATGTGTTGCTCCTTTAAGTTGAAGAAAAATGATTCATTTAAAACATCTCTCATTTGTTTAGAAGAACTCACCATAAAAATATCGTTAGCAATGCTTAGATAAAAATGCCTTGGAACCCCAATATCTTGTGACCTTAAGGGATAGAATGCATATGGTGTGTATCCTTTTGGAATAGGGGAATCTCTCTGTAGCTTTGGTATAAAGCACCTGTTTCCTTAGTGGCATTTGAGTAGCACCTAATGCAGGGGCGGTGGGTCAACTTTTGGTTTAACCTGCAGGTTTGTGGCCTTTGACTGTTGTTTTTTTTCTAGAGCAGTGGTTCTTTCCTCCTCGTGTCCTACGAGTGTTGTTATCACCATTTAACTGGTAACACAACTGAATGAAAGATGAGCATGTTGCCATAAATAATTGAAGAGTAGCACTGTTTCAGAAAAGGCTTTTTTTCATATTGTATCTGAAAACCCTGCTGTTGTTCCAAATGATAATTCCTTGCTTTATTGTTATGAGACAATGCTGTTTATGTTGTGATGAGCTAAATGCAATGGGTATAATAAGAATGGAAATGAAACTATTTTTCCAAAAAAAGATAATGTCCTTGTTTGCCAAGTAAGACCTGAAAAAATAAATCTAAACCTTGGTATTTGAACCTGTTGTGTCATTCAGTGAATTGTTTCCTGGCTTGCAGTTTTCTGGTAACATGGAAAACAAAATTGTTGGTTATGTAATGCCTCAACAGAGTAAGAGCCTGCTTTGAACTGACAGCAGACTTGTCAGCCTGAATGCTGAAACTAGAAATACCTTGTCAGACTTTAATGCTGCAAACCCCTATCTAGTACAATATGAAATGGAAAAGAAAGCAAGCACAGGCATATGCAGGCACATACCCGTGGTTAACTAGGGGATAAAGGAAAGCAGTTAATTAGAGGAGCTATGGTCCTTAGATGTTAATGGGTGCTACACAGGACATAACTTATCACAGTTACTGTGGATTCTTCATGTGCTTGGTGGAAAATGGTGCACATATCTTGTGTTTAATGAGGAAATTTAACAGAATGGCTTCTTTCAGATGCAGAAATTCTTCTTGTAGTAATCTATGCTTGTAGCTGTGGGTACATACAGCCATTACATTTAAATTAACCTAATCAGGATTAGGTTGATCTAAATTAACTTGGATTGAGTGTTGGTTAACCCAATCTAGGAAAGGGTTAATCCAATCTCACAAATGCCTGTATGCATTTGCAGTGTAGCCTCAGGGTTGGGAAAGCCCAGCTGCTTGCCCCAGGTCTGAGGCTATGGTATTCCCACCTCCTAACCCTGACTGGGCTATTTTTAACCCGCCTTCCCTCTCCTCCTTTTTCCAGGCCAGCCCCCACCCACTATGGACCTACTAGTGCCCTGATCCTGCTTGCCCCTGCCCCCATCCTGGATTAAATCAGTTTCCCCATGTGGCAGGGGTGAATGTCTGCAGCACCCTTCCGAGGAACAGCGAACTGCCACGTGTCCACTCCCAGTGTAGGTGTAGGAGAGACTAAGTGCAGTGAATTCTTGTTCACATCCTATGTCTATACAGTCACAAGAGGTGAGCTCAAGAGCCTTGCTGACAGATAAGTCTCAATGCATCTGATGCCACCAAGAAGGCAACATAATGGCTGAGCCTGCATGTCTGAGTGGCCTTGAGCATGGGTCAGACACTGAGCACCAGAGGCATAACATCAGGACCACTTGTGCAGTTGTCCCAGCTGTCCATGTTGCTTAACTTGTAGGATCAGGAACTTGCTGAGAAGGTGGGAGTGGTAGGGTTTATCACCTGGCAGCAGGCCTACACTCACTTCAGAAGCCATATAAACACAGCCTACACATTCTGTTTCTCTCTTCATGAATCTATTTATATGCATCTGTAATGAACGTACAGAGGCAATGATCCTGCATGGGTAGTTGGATGATGAGCTAATAGCAATCTCCAGTCACTATAGCTATAGCATCTTTCCATGCATTTAGCTCAGCTTGCACTGGGTGTAGCATAAATGTGAATAAACTTTTTACAGTACGCAAGAGCATCCATCCTATGTTCAGGTCACCCTTAATAAACTTTTACATAGAATAAGCAACCTACAATAGATTGCATTATCCTGGTACCAGTTTGGATCAGAAAACTTTATTAACCCTGCTAACAATGTTGTGGAAAGAGAAACCTAAGAGCTCCCCATCCTGTTTCAGTTGAACATACCAGTACCTCTTGTCCAAAGCAAGAACTGGAAGAAGCAGCTTAGTTTTCTGCAATCCTTTTGTTTTTTTCAGCCTATGGCTGAAACTGTTCACATTTAAAAAAACAAAACTAGTGCTTTCTGTGGTCATGCATGATGCATGTGTGCATGCATGTGTGTAGGGGATAGAGACAGGCAAATAGAGCCTGTGGAGGTATTTGGAAGTAACAGTTCCAACAAGAGGCATGCTGCCTGCTGTGCTCTCATGAAAGCTTGGTTGGAATAGTTTTCCCAATGCAGGGACAAGTTTGTGGTTTCAAAAAGTGTCTTATTTCAAACTAGGCTGGAAAGGAAAGTTTAAAGTATTTTTTTCAGCCCAAAAATTCCTTACAAAGAACTTCAAAATATCTCATCTTGCTTAATTTTTTTCTCTAGCTTGATATTTTTTTTTAACAAAGTTTTTTCAAATAAGAAAACTTTAAAAAAGTCTCTTCAAAAATTGTTAAAAAGGAATATATTGAAAAATGTTAACCTAATTTTATTTTTTTTTTCCTGAAGAAAGTGTTGATTTTGACAAGGTAACATTTTTAACAAAACCCTTTTTCCAATGAAAAAAAAAATCTGGTCAGTTCTCTTGTACTTTCACTGCCCTGGGAGCAATGTTGGTATGAACTGAAGTGAAAGGGAGCAGCACTATCTCACTAAGGGAAAACACATTTTGTGTGCACTGACCTTTGTCTGCCATGTAGCCAATATCCCATCACAAATTGGGGTCAGTTGAAACCCCAAAGAAACTCCTACTTGGTTTAAGAGGATGCTGTAGTGGAAGCAGCAAAGCCTTATTCTGTAGCACAGTAGTTTTCAAAGTTTCTTCATTTGAAGACCTAAACAATTTCAAATGGAAGTGCAGATCACTTTGAATTGTAAGTGTAGGTATTCACATACTTTTGACTGATCACAGTAATCTTTTTCAGACCCCCTGGGCTAGGGACAGACATTACACATAAACTGGTTTCAGTGTTCAGAAACTAGTTTAAACCTGTAACAGAACAGACATTCAGTGGACATAAACCAGTTTCAAAATGGCTAAACCCAGTTTGAGATAACCTGGTTGAGTGTGGTATCAGACTTAACTGATTTGGCTCAAATCAGTTTATGCAATGTCTGTCCCAGAACCCTTCCTGGTTTAACATAAACCAGAGTCCTCCAGCATCCTGGCATGCTCTCTGGGCTGGGCTCACTGCTCCAGCCCAGCAGGGCTGATCCCACCCCTCTGCTCCCCAGGTGGAGCAGGGGTCTGGCCAGAGAGTGGTTTAATTCCCCCTTCCCTGTCCCACCAGAAGGGACCTGAGCCAGGTCTGCCAGGCACTCCCCCCTTGTTGCTGCAGTGGTAGGCCAGTCTGGCCCCTGAGGCAGAGGGGGCAGGGAGGGAGGTTATTCTTCCCTCTACCCACACTGCCCCAGGGGACAGCAGGCAAGTCTTCCTGGCCTGACTGCTGCTGTTGCCAGGTGGAGGAATAAGCCCCCTCCTGTCCCCTCTGCCAGACAGAGAGGGAATAACTCCCATCCCTGCACCCCCCCAGGGACCCTGCTGGATGGCACCTGGCCGCACCCCCACCCAGCCACTGCAGTAGCGAGGGGGCAAGGCTCTTGATGGGGGCAGCATCCCTGTCATAGTGTCAGGGAGCGTGAGCCCCTTCTCAGCAGGGGTGCAGCCAGATGCCAGCCAGCAGGGCTCCTGGTGGGGGTTATTCCAGCCAGATTCCAGAGTGGACAGGAGAGGCCTTATTCCTCCTCTCAGTGGAGGTGGTGGTTGGGGTGGGAATACTTGGCTGCAGTCCCCCAGGGACAGTGTGGGTAGGGCAGAGCCCCCTCTGCCTTGGGGGCTATGCTGGCCTGCTGCTGCCTGCTCAAGTTCCTGCTGGTGGGACAGGGAGGTAAGAATTAAGCCCCTCTCTGGCTAGTTCAGCTCAGACTGGCCATGCCCCTGCAGAACAGCTTCCCTGCACTCTAGCACCCACAGCACTTGGCCTGAGCAACTTCAGATATGTGCCCGAATTGCCTCTGTCCAGAGGGAATGTCTGTATAGTTACAAACTGGTTCAACCTAGGTAGGTTAGACTAACCTGCAAAGGTTGCATTAGTTCAGGCTCTGGCTTTTCAAATGTCTATTTCTAGCTTTAGACGTTGTCTTTGGACCCCCAGGGTTCCATGGACCACAGGTTGAAAACCACTGCTGTTGCATCTCTCTTCTCTGGGTTCTTGTCCCCTGTTCTTCTAGAGCATTATTTTCCAGGTCCTCATGAGTTCTGTAGGATGTTTTGGTTATGTTTTCCTTTATAAACCTTTTCAGTCATGCTTTTTAGTTATCTTTTTCCAGGGAGTGGGATAATCTATTATTTGACCATTTTCTTCTTCCTCTGGTAATGGCTTCAACTGTTAATTTAAAATTTGATTGCAACAATGATCCAATGCTGCTAAGTACTATTTTGGGTTTGTTCTGTAAGCTCATTTGATATTTACTTTAGGGTTGTTTCTACTCAGAGCTATTCTCAGGCTTAGACTCTTTTCTTTTTTCATATTTATGCAGCTGCAGTTTATATTTGATTATTGGTTTGTTATTAGTATTCTAGTACTCTGCTGTGCAGCATGTCATCTCACAAGACTTTTTCCCTCCTTCCTTTCAGCGTTCTATTATTGTGGTCCTCTATGATTTTCTTAATTTTATGCTATTCTGTTAATAGTGTTTGGTATATCATGTATTGTTTTATTGTATATCGGATATTGTTCTCATAGTGTACTAACTAATTATAATGAAATAGTCACCACTACAGCGCCAGAAAGAGGTAATCTGTCAAATTGATGTCAACGCAAATTCATGCTATTCTCAAGAGACTTTAGGGATGCCTCTTCCATGAAAATTCTTAGAACTCTAGGTCAAATGACTTGATGGCTGGTGGGTTTAAATATTTCTAACAGTTTTGTGCTAATAACCGCTCTCTTAAGGTAAATTCAGTTTGTGTTTATTAAAATGTAATTAGGTAAAATCTTCCAAGAGTGAAGGAAAGAGAACATGACTCCCATAATTTCAAGTTTATTTCAATAAAAATAAGACACATTTAGCTTGAAAAACATTGGAGTTGCTCAGATTTTAATTTTTATAGGCCCTGTACAATAGCTTCTGATTTTCACAGGAGCTTGGGGATGTTTTGTAGGACTGTGCAAGGCTTCAGACCATGCTTTGGATCCAGAGAAGCTTTGGACGCTTCAATATCTGAAGCAGCATGTCTGGATTGAAGCTCTGGCTTCATTAGCCTTCCAAAGCAGTTCAGAGCTTCCAAACCACTTCAGAAAAGCTTCAGAGCCGCCTTGGAGATCCAGCCATGGGGTATAATGAGAATCAATGAAATATCTATAACTTCGTTGTCTTTTGTCTGAGTTGGATTAAATTTACAGGGGTGGTAGCCTATGCTGAGAGCATGAAGCCTGCCAAGTTTCAAGACAACCAGTACAGGGAATTTGGGGGAACTGCACCCCACATTTTTTAAAGCAAAACTCATGTCACATGTATGTGTTACACCACAGAACACTGCAGGGGTGGTAGCCCCTGCTGAGGCCATAAAGCCTGCCATATTTCAAGAAGCTTGGTGCAGGGGTTTGGGGGAAACTGCACCTCAAGCTGCGGACAAGCAAAACTTGTGACATTGGTGATACTGTGTGTGTTAAGGCACAGCAGGGTGAAAGCTGCAGGGATTGCAGCCTCTGCTGTGGCCACAAAGCCTGCCAGCTGTCAACGAGATAGGCGCAGAGCTTCTGGGTTCTGGGACCCTGGACCACTAGCTGCTGACAGGCAAAACTCATGACATGGGTGCTTGTGCAATTGACTGTCTCTGTCTTGGGGCAGTTGATTGTCTGTATTCATTATTTCCTCTCCTTAGTCTGTGGTTTTGTAGGTGTTAATCCTTGCTAATGAAGGTTGTTATGAGTTAATTAGCAAGGGTTAACACCTACAAAACCAGAGACTAAGGAAGGAAATAATCAATACAGACAACTGCCCCAAGACAGACAGTCAGTTGCACAAGCACCCATGTCATGAGTTTTGCCTGTCAGCAGCTAGAGGTGCAGGCCAGATCTCCGAGGCATCTCCAAAGCTTCAGAGCAGCTTCAGCTGGATTGAAGTGGGAACCCAGTCTGGAGCTCCAGATTGGATCTCTGGCATCCAAAGCAGCCAGATTGAATAGCTGCCTACTCGCACAGGCCTAATGTTTTGCACCTTTGAAAGGCAGAACACATTATTATTTAAAGGTTGCCTTTTACTTCACCTGTATAGGTGATTGATTAACTGGGTTTTATATAGTATCCTAAATGGCAAATGACCTCAGCCATGCAGCCTCAAGTACCTGTGCTTTTTATATTTAGGCCAGTGACCAGAGAATTGGCCACAATCCCTCTGAGTTTTTTTCATGGGATTTCAGGGTTCATGACCAAGAGTTCATTTGCTTTGCTGCCACTTGCCCCTTCCACATGGAGCAGGCTGCGTCTGCATCATGCCCCCCCCCACCCCAGCTGGCCAAGTGGCAACAGGGCATAGCCCCTGCTCCTAGCGCTGCCATGCCCTCATCACTGCTGGGAGTGGGCACTCTGTCCTGCCACCACTTGCCCAGCCGGTATGGGGGTGGCACGGGGTGGGGGGGGGTGTGCTGCTGCTGGTTGCCAGCCAGCATGGGGGAGGGGGTGGGGGTTGGGTACTGCCACTGCTTGCCAGCTGGGGTGGGGGGCAGGTGCTGCTGTTGCTTGCCCAGCTGTTGTGGGGGGGGCACAGGGGACTGAGTTCTGCTGCTGCTTGCCAGCCAGGGCAGGGGGGTAGGTGCTGCTGCTGCTTGCCCAGCCAGCATGGGGGGGAAGTGGGATGTAGGTGCGGCAGCCCTGGGAGTGGGCACTATACCCTGCTGCTTCTTTCCTCCTTCTGCCTGGAGCGAATCGTGCCCGCCATCCCGCCCTCCCTGCCCCGGCTAGTCAAGCAGCAGCCGATCATAGACCCCACTCTGAGTGCTGCCGCACCCGCATCCCGTGCCCCCCTCTCTGAGTCCTGTGCCCCCCACCCCAGCTGGGCAGCTTGTCCCAGCCCCAGCCCCAGCCCCAATCCCTCCCTCTCCCACACCCCTTCCCTCCCCCCTCCCCCAACCCCAACAGCCTTATCAGGTTTGGACCTGATTCAAATCCAAATCTGAAGCAAATACTTCCCTCTTCACACAGACCTAATAACCATGTAATGCCCCTTAGATACAGGAAGAGCAGAGGACTGTGCGATATTGGGTGTTCTGCACACCCAACAGAAATGGGCAGCCATACAAGTGAGAATGGGAGGAGAGAGTCCTTCCTCATAGGTATCTGATCCAACTTCTTGTAGAAGAGCCAGTTTTCTTCTGCAAGAAATCCCTTGAGCAGCTATAAACTCTCCTTTGTGCGTAGGGAGAGAAGCTCTTCTTCGGCAAAAATATAACACCTATTTGTGGCCAGAGTCTTTGGGTCCAAAGGCTGGGCTAATGGAAACTCCTCTATGCCCACCCCTTTTTGTGCTATGCACAGGTCATGGCATATCTTCTCAGAAGAAAATGAAGGCAGGCCCAGAAGGAGCCCTGATCCCTGATTTCGGGCCCTAGAGCACTACCCCAATACAATGAATGAGTATATTAATTATAAATCTGTGCTAAACCGGTATGATGCATGGATGAAAACTGAAAACAAAATCAATGTCACTGTCACTATTACAACAAGTAGTTGTCAGAAGTCTTTGTAGAGTAATTTCTATTGAAGAGGAAGTACCTTAATATCTTACCAATAGAGAATAAAATTAGCAGATGATTATAAGCCAACCTTTTAAACTGATTCAGTTATGTAATTATAAGCCCAATTTTTATATTTATGTATGGCATAAGCTGGTAGACACTAAGGCAAGGACTTAATCTTTACTGTCTGAGCCCCCAAGGTCTGGAACAGCTTGCCACCGGAGGTGGTTCAAGCGCCTACATTGACCACCTTCAAGAGCAAACTGGATGCTCATCTTGCTGGGATCCTATGAACCCAGCTGACTTCCTGCCCTTTGGGCAGGGGGCTGGACTCGATGATCTTCTGAGGTCCCTTCCAGCCCTAATGTCTATGAAATCTATGAAATTAATACTGATGTTGGCTTTATAATCTACCTATTCCTGAATTCTTCCCACACAGGAAAGATGAGAATGACCCTCTTCCCTTTTCATAGGCCTTTATCTATCAGTAATTGGTGTATTTTCTTCTGTGTACTGTTTATTTGCTACCCATGGTAATTTCTTATTGTCCCACCCCGCCCTGCCCCCCCCCCCCACCTATATTGGCTTTTAGTCCTCAGGTACTGATGAAGACTGTCTTCATAGATTTCATAGATTTCTAGGGTCAGAAGGGACCTATTAGATCATCAATTCCAACCCCCTGCTCTGGGCAGGAAAAAGGTGATTGTTTAATCTCCCCTTGAACAACTCAAATGTAGGGGAAAGCAACAGTTCCCTTGGAAGTCCATTCCATATTTTGGCAACCCTCACCATAAAGAATTTCTTCCTGATGTCCAATCTAAATCTACTCTTTTTCAGTTTATGGCCATTGTTTCTAGCAAACCCAAGGAGTGCCCTGGTAAACAGAGTATTCCCTATCCCCTGCTGACCCTCCCCCTATGAATTTGTAGACAGCCACAAGATCACTTCTTGGCCTTCTCTTGTGGAGGCTGAAGAGATTCAGGTCCATCAGTCTGTCTTCATAGGATCTTACCTGCAGGCCCTCAACCATACGAGCAGTCCTCCTCTGAACCCCTTCCAGGTTATCCACATCCCTCTTGAAGTGGATGTAATACTCCAGTTGCAGCCTCACCAATGGGGCATAGAGGGGAAGAATCACCTCCCTAGACCTGCTAGTGATGCACCTGCTAATGCAAGACAGTGTGTGGTTAGCCTTACTTATTACCTTGTCACATTGGTGTCTCATGTTCATTTTTATGTTGTCTATGACTCGGAGATCCCTTTCTACTACTGTGCTACATAGAATGGTACTTCCCAGGCTATAGGTGTATTGGTGACTTTTTCTCCCCAGGTGTAGCATTTTGCACTTATCTTTGTTAAATTGCATCCTATTCTGATCCGCCCACTTCTCCAATCTATCCAAATCAGCCTGAATTCGCTCCCTGCCTTCCAGTGTGTTTACTATTCCCCATAGTTTGGCATTGTCTGCGAATTTGGACAGACTGCTTTTTACACCCTCATCCAGATCACTGATGAAGATATTGAACAGTAATGGTCCAAGGACTGAGCCTTGGGGGATACCACTGCCCACATCTCTCCAGGTAGAAACCGACCCATTCACCACCACTCTCTGTGTAGCAAAATCCCCAGTTTTTCTTTTTTTAATTTATTTTAAAATGCATTCCCCACCCCTTCCCCAACCATTTCTGACTTTGTCTCCCTCTCTATTCCCTACAGATAAGTATAAATGAACTCAGACTTAGGATAAGCTTTAACATTTTTATTTTGGTAGCAAGTTTTTGGTTTTGGATATCCACTGTTTTATATTGTATTATTATTAGGTTTGTATTGATTCTTACTATTGTATATTGTATTATTATCATTTTTGTATTGATTTTTATTGTTACATATGGATATTGTATGGTTTAGGCCTGTGTCTGTAAGTGAACCAAAGTCAGGTCAAGTTTTCATTTTATATGTCAAGCCTCCATTTTCTGTCCTCTGCCTGGGCATCCCATGTTGCAACTGCATGAGTCATGTACCCCTCCCATGTAAATTGGTTCCCGGGTGAATGAGAATGATTGGGAATGATTAAAATACAATGGTAGCAGGTGCCTACTGAATGGCCTGTAATGACTGGGCCATCACCTCACATTCAGGAACCACAGACCTCACCCAGGACCAGAGACAAGAACCCAGCATTTGAAAGACAAAAGCCCCTGCAGAACCAGCAACTCTACCATTGTACCCCACCATTACAGACACCCGAAACTGCACATCCCTGCATGGAGCACACATGCTCAGTATGCCAAGGGCTGACCCTTGCCTGGGCATGCCTCCTGTCACTAGGGTCACACAAGGTCTGCTCCTATAAAAAGAGGCAGCGAAGACAGACCCAGTGGGATGCCCTTTCCATCTGGACCAGCACCATGCCATACCACCTATCCACCCAGAAGCTCTGCTGGCAACCCCCCTCTGGACAACAACTACTGGACAAGGGCCCCTTTCCAGTCTGGATAGGTAGATATTACCTGCACACCTCCTCCTACAATTTGGACTCGCTCTCTCTCTCCCTGTCTCTCTCTTTCCTCCTGGACTTCAGTGGACTTCAGCTCCTGCACCACGCCTCTCTAACCCCTGCTGCCATTGTGTGTGTGTGTGTGTGTGTGTTTGTCGGTGCAAGGGAACCAATAAGACATTGTGTCACCATCTCCCCTGTTCAATAAAACCACTGTCATTTGCAACCCTAAGTTGGGTCATGTTTTACTGAATCCCAGTCCCTTCCCTATCTTAAATTCCAGCCTCATTCTCTCTCTCTCTCTCTCTCTCTCTCAGCTCCAGCCCCCACCCCTCTCCACTAGTTTCCTGATCTCCTCTCAATTCTTACTGCCTTTTCCCTGTGACTTTCTGTTGCCTTTCCCTGCTTTTCTGCTGCCCTGTTGCCTTTCAGTCTCTCCTGCTTCTTTTCCTGTGATTTTCTGCTGTCCGTCTCTCTGGTTCCAGGCTTCCCCCACACTTTCTGTAGTCTTCCCTCCTGCAGTTTCCCAGCTCCTTGTGGCTGTCCTTTAGTTTTCTCTAGCAGCTGGAGCCTTTCTCCAGCTCCCAGCACCTACTGCCACTCCCTGCAACTTCTCTAGCTGCCCCAGAGCCATCCTCTGGCTCCCCACATCCAGATCCCCTCTTTAACACCCACACTTTCCCTTAGTCCCATTTTCCCTCTCCCCACCTACCTTTTCAGCACCCCCATAGCTCTGGCTCCAGTCCCAGCCTCTGTGCCAGCATTGCTCCTCTGTCCTGCCTGCAGGCTTTGGGCATTGTCTTTTAATCAATTAATATCAATTAACCTAAAGTTATCCCCGAGCCTCAGTTCTTCAGCCCAGACCCCACTAGTCTACTGGTTCTAATCCCGGTCCCAGTGACTTTCACTCCCAGCAACTTTCACTCACTACACTTCTATTTTCTTACCTTAACCTTTCCCCAGGTATCCCAAGTACACCAAGCACATACATACATACATACACATCACAACACCCAACTTAGGAACTCACCTGTGTGTATGTGTAGGTGGGTGGTATGTGTGTGAATTAGTGAATACACATATATATACATATATAGATATCATTGTGTGTGTGGTATATGAATTAGTAATCCCTGTATGTGTATTGGATGTGCAGGTGTTGGTAACTGATTCTGTCTAAATTTGGTGTGTGTAGTGTGTATGTGCTTGAATTGGTGATAGGTATGCATGTGCCTAGGCTAGTTTGGATGTGTATGTGCCTGAGCTGGTAGTGTGCGTGTGTGCGCACCTAATTGATTTGTGTGTTTGTATATGTGCAATTGTGTCACACCCTCCTGTCTAGCAGTGCAATATTGAGATCTTGAGAGGTGGCCTGACCCTACAGGGCAACAATGTGTGGATCCCATGAGGCAGTTTTCCACCTACCTGACTGTAAAAAAAATCCACGGCATAGCTACTTAGTTTACTTGTAAGAAATGAGTGCAACACCATCTCAAAAGGCTTTTTAAAATCCAAGTATATAACATCTACATCTACTCCTGCATCTAAGCAGTTTCTGACCTGGCTATAAAAAGAGATCAGGTAAGTCAGGCAGGATGTGCCTGTTATGAACCTGTGTGCTGGTTACCCCTTAACATTGTAATGCCCACTGGCCCCCCACAAATGTGATCGTTAATGAATTTTTTCTAAGGTCTTGCCAAGAATTAGAGGTGAGGCTAACCAGACTATAATCACCCGGGTCCTCTTTCCTCCCCTTCTTGAAAATAGGGACCATATTGGCCCTTTTCCTGTCATCTGGGACCTGTCCTGAGTGCCACAAGCTCTCAAACATTTGCACCAGTGGTTTCAGTATGACACTGGCTAATTCTTTTAGTACCCTTGGGTGAAGATCATTGAGGCCTGCTGACTTAAATACATCCAACTCCTCCAAGCGTCCCTTCACCAGGTTAGTGCTAACCATTGTTGGATTGGTATATCTCTCAAGCCAGACTAAAGTCTCATTGGGAAGTGTGTTTGTATCCATGTCCAGGAGCACAGATGCAAAGAAATCATTTAAGAGCTCAGCTTTGTCCATCCTATCTTAAGAGTTAGAGTTGCCCTAGTCCATCCTGTAGCAGCCCTATGCTATCCTGCACCTTCTTCTTGCTCCCTATGTACTTAAAGAAGGACTTTTTGTTACCCTTAAACTTTGTTGCCAGCCTGAGTTCCATTTTTGCTTTGGGCCTCCTTGCTGCTTCTCTGCAAGTATGAGCCAAGCAGGTATACTTGTCCTTGATGGCTGCCCCCTGCTTCCAATGCCTGTAAGCTTCCCTTTTCCCCTGTAGGCTCTCTTGGATTTCCTGGCTCAGCCAAGAGCGTGTATTGGCTCTTTTGTCTCCCTTTATGTGTACTGAGATGTGCCTGAAGGATCAGTCCCTTAAGGAACTCCCACCCTTCCTTGACTCTCAACTCACTGATGTTATTATCCCTCAGTCCCACTCTAACTACTCTCCTGAACTCGTTAAAGTTGGCCTTCTGGAAGGCTAGCACTTCTGCCCTACTAGTTATCTTTCACACCTTATGCTGGATAGTGAATCCTATCAACAGGTGGTAACTAACTCCTAGGTTACCTTGTACCTGCAGATCCCCCACCAAGTCCTCCCCTGTGGTCAGCAACAAGTCACATAAGGCATTTCCCCTAGTGGGACTACATACCTCCTGTGTTAGGTGCAGGTCCTGTATGCAGATTAGGAACCTGCGTGAATGGGCAGACCTGGCTGACTGCTCCTCCCAGCAGATGTCTGGGTAATTTAAGTCAACCAGGTCCTTTGAACGTACTGCCCTTGAGGGCTGTCTTGAGAATTCTAGTTCTAACTCATCCTCCTAGTATGGGGGTCTGTAGTAGACCCCCACAACCAAGTCTCTTTTACCTCTACCCCCTTGTAATCTGACCCACAGGACTTCAATCTGCCCTTTTCTGTCCCCATCTTTATTACAGAAGATGTATAATGCTCCTTAATGTATAGAGCAATGCCCCGCCCCCACTTTTTTCCCCAATCTAGCCTGCCTGTATAGCCTGCAGCCCTCAATGCCCACTACCCAATCATGGGTAAGGTTCTACCTGGTTTCTGTTAGCCCAACCAGTTCAAAATCATTGTGTGCAAGCAGGATTACAAGTTCCTCCTGCTTATTCCCCATACTCCTAGCATTAGTATAGAGACACCTAAGCCCCCCAGTATGTGCCCTTAGTATTCCCCTATCCTGATGCTTAGTGGGCCCCTTAGTACTTACCTGGTCTATTCCAGTGTGCTGTTCATGGCTTGTCATTCCTGGTTTGTTCATGGCTTTTCATTCCTGGTCTTGTATTTGAACACTTGTCAGACTCTAATTCAAACTATGTAGTTGGTCCAATAAAAGATATTACTCCTAGGAAATCCTTGCTTCTCACATAATTCCTGGACCATCATGGCTACAATAGTACTCTAACACTATCATTAATAATATTATCGGTTTGGTAATTGTAGCATTATTCATCTGGACATCATCAGGTTACAGTAAATCTATTGAAGTTTATGAATATTGATTCAGACTACGTCCATACAAACAAGATACATGAGGTAGGGTTGGTTATTTGACCTGTCAAATAAAGTTTGGTTAATTGATGAGTCAAATATTTGTCAAAATTGTGAAAAATTGTTCATTACAATAGGTTCAAATAATACACAGAAAACACAAATTTTCCATTAAGAAATGTATAAAAAAATCACATTTCTGTCAAGAAAACTATAAAAAAGTAGTTTTTTTGTAATATTATTATAATCTTTGACTAGTCAAAAATATGCACTCAATTGATTGGTCTGTTGACCAGCTTGCCAACCCTAACTTGAAGTGTTGATCTAATCCAAATTCAGAGATCTCTACCACTTCAGCTAAGAGGTTGAGGGAACAGCATCATACTGTTTGAAGTCAATGACCCCTTCAAAGGAATCTTATTCTCTCTTGTGAAATTATATAGTTATATTTTCAAATGGATACATTGTTGAAAAGCTCTAATGACAAATACTAGTCACAGTTTCTTCACAAAGTTATATTGCCTTTGAGCATATTGTTATCTTTATGGGAATGGAAACAGTAAGATATAATTGCAGTGATGTTGTGAGATTCATATAATTGTGAATTTTAACACAACACTTAAAGATTCATCTGCAGGAAATGAAATGAATGTCTGATCACATTCCAATCTACAAGATGTGATATGTTAGTTGTATATCAGGTTTTTTATTCACATTGGTATGATAAAAACATGAAAAATCTAGTGGCATAATCAAGGGAAATAATGATGAACATTTAAACACTTTAGTTCATGGAATTCTAATTTTAAACCTTCATGACTGACAGGAGCAGAATATTTGCCAGAAATTAGACCTCTAGGGTATAGTATTTTTAAAGCTTTATCTGAACTACAGTGTTAAGGCTTTCTGACATTCATTAAATAAGCTGACTTTTTATTTTGAAACTGAACAACTGCTTGTACCAAAGGGTGATTTCTTTTTTTAACAATGTTTAAAACTTTTAGTGTCTTGTTGTGAAGCCTGAAATTCTGTGGCACTAATAGAGTTCAAGAAACAAAACAATTGAGAGCAAAGTTACTCTGGGTTTATCTCATTTTGGACAAAGATCCATGATCCTATTGGTGATATTTTTGCACAAAACTTCTGGTAGGTTAATGAATTCACAAGTGTGACTCATGTCTTCCATGTAGTTCAGTGCATTAGTAGGATTAACACTATGCCATATACAGAGCCTATGCTGCCAAATACAGACATTTTCAGGTATTTAGATGGACTCACATCCTGACATCCTTGAATGACTACAGTCTCTTTGTAATGGGGTCAACTTCCCCTATCTGGTCATACTTGTTGTTTTTGGTTTCCCCAGACCAGTTCCTCCCAAATGTCAGCTCTTTCTTTGGATTTGCCTTACTTAACAGAACAGTGGTGTTCAACTAAAAACATACTATCTTGCCCTCTTCCTAGGCTTAACAGTCCCTTCTAACCAGGTTTTATAACCCTTCTCTTAATGTTTTCAAAACCATGCCTCCTGCTTGGTATTTCCTGAAAAATTTTCTCATCCAGAATTTTCCCATGTATATGATTCCCAATGAATTGGAATGCCTGGGTACTACTGCAATACTAATAATCTTATGTAAAGATGAGTGAATTATCTGAGACCCCTACTAAACACAAAGAGGTATTTCCAGGGAAATACTGGTACATATAGAGTACTGGAGAGAACTGGGTGGAGAGAAAGAAACTTTTGAGCTTTTAGATAACCACCATTCCCCAAAACACCTTATAACTTAAGTTCAGTTAAGCATTGTCACAGGCTTCCTGGAAAAATAGGTCCCACTCCCCTGCTGAAGTCAATTTATGTTTTGAACTTCAAGGCCATTGGCTTACAATAGATGATAATACAATACTTTTGTTTACATTGTCTTCAGTTAGTATGTCCTGTTTGGTCATAAGAGAATGGGACAATGCTATTTTGCTTATACAGTGATCAGAGTCACAATAAGACTAGCATGCTGAAGGTCAGGCAAGTTTGCCTTAATATGCAGCTTTACACTGAGTGCTAGACCATCTATGCTTTTGATATTTAAAACCCATTCTTTTCCAGATAAATACTACCATTTATATTATGCCTTTCTCTCTAGTTCTACTTTCCAGGGAAAGTTGCTTGAAGTTATACTGAATTGAACTGAGAACCCAACTTATCTGAGGAAGCATGTAGTTAATTCAAAGAAAAACTGAACTCAGTATACCACCTGTGCAGACCAAGGTGGAGGTAAATTTGTTTGTACCAGGACAGGGGCATGGGGGATAGCTGACTTACACTCAGATTCCCATTCAGTAGGCTATCACACAGGGAGTTGTTTCCAAAGATAAGGTCAAAGGATTGAAGGTCTTCAAGGAATAATGACATCTTTGTTAGACTTTCCATACAGTGGGATGACAATAGATATTTCATGGTTGATATGTGTTGCATGAGGTGAAACTTTGGATAAACTGGCATGCTTTCTTTACAAAAGAGGGAGCAAAGTTGAGATGGAGGGCCAAATCTTGCTCTTATTTGGAAGTGTTATAGGAATGTATGGCAAGGTAGTTTCATAGGTTTCATAGGTTTCATAGATGTTAGGGTCGGAAGGGACCTCAATAGATCATCAAGTCCGACCCCCTGCATAAGCAGGAAAGAGTGCTGGGTCTAGATGACCCCAGCTAGATACTCGTTTAACCTCCTCTTGAAGACCCCCAGGGTAGGGGAGAGCACCACCTCCCTTGGGAGCCTGTTCCAGACCTTGGCCACTCGAACTGTGAAGAAGTTCTTCCTAATGTCCAGTCTAAATCTGCTCTCTGCTAGCTTGTGGCCATTGTTTCTTGTAACCCCCGGGGGCGCCTTGGTGAATAAATACTCACCTATTCCCTTCTGTGCCCCCGTGATGAACTTATAGGCAGCCACAAGGTCGCCTCTCAACCTTCTCTTGCGGAGGCTGAAAAGGTCCAGTTTCTCTAGTCTCTCCTCGTAGGGCTTGGTCTGCAGGCCCTTGACCATACGAGTTGCCCTTCTCTGGACCCTCTCCAGGTTATCCGCATCCTTCTTGAAGTGTGGTGCCCAGAATTGCACGCAGTACTCCAACTGCGGTCTGACCAACACCCTATAGAGGGGAAGTATCACCTCCCTGGTGATACATGATAAAGTGCCATTGGCTTTTCTGATGGCTTAGTCACACTGCCGGCTCATGTTCATCTTGGAGTCCACTAGGACTCCAAGATCCCTTTCCACCTCTGTGCCACCCAGCAGGTCATTCCCTAGGCTGTAGGTGTGCTGGACATTTTTCCTCCCTAGGTGCAGCACTTTGCATTTCTCCTTGTTGAACTGCATCCTGTTGTTTTCTGCCCACTTGTCCAACCTATCCAGGTCTGCTTGCAGCTGTTCCCTGCCCTCCGGCGTGTCCACTTCTCCCCATAGCTTTGTGTCATCTGCAAGTGTCATCTGCAAGTAGTGTACAAGCTGTGGTGGGAAGATAAGTCATAATAAAGGTGAAGAGAAGATGCATGAGAAGTGTCAAACCCTATCATGTTCTACATCAGGGTGGGAAATTATTTGGGCTGGAGGACCAGTTAAGGACATTGGGTGAGCTGTCATGGGTTGATGGGGAGGGTGGTAATTGATCCTTTCTGGCCCTGGGCCTGTCCATTGCTGCCACCTGGACCTAGCTCCACTGCCTGGACATCCCAGCCCATCCACCCTGCACTCACTGGACCATGCAAGGTCTCCATGGAGACCAGCTTAGGACCCCCATAGGCAGGGTGCATTTGACCAGGCAGATGGGATGCAGAAGTGGCAGGACTGATAGGCAGGGGTGGGGGCAGGGCCAGGGCCAGAATCACAGGGTGGTGACATTGCAGGGCTGGAATCACAGGGCTAGGACCAGGAGCTCAGGAAGGCGACAGCATGGGGCTGGAACCTGGGACAGAGCTATGTTTCACTCCTTGCATGCCCCTGAAACAGGCGCTGCTTTTACGGGTAGGGATTTTTGGGCAGAAGATTGCAGCTCAGCCCCTTGCTATTACTGCCCCATGATCCCTGCCCCCCACCCACCTCTCCTGCTCTTGGATGCTGCTCCTCACTAGTCTGTGGCCCTATCCCATCTGTCCAGCCAAATGTGCCTTGCCTATGGGGGTGCCAGGCCCATCATCATGGATACCATACTGTCCACCTACCCTCTAACTGCATCAGGTACCCTTGGCAGTGTGTGCAGGGTGGATGGGCAGCAGGGCCAGGTTTGGTGGCAGAGACACAGGCAGTGGCTACCACATAGGCCGTGGGGGCTACTGGGAAGCTGAATCTGGCTGCCAGACTAACTCCACCTCACTGTACACCTGGGATTAGTGGGACCAGCCACATGTGCCATGGCCCATGCTTCCCCCTGCTCCTGGGCTGGGCAGAGCCAAGGGACCCACCAAGGGCTAGATAGAATCCCTTGGCAGGTTGTATTTTGTCCATTCCTGTTCTACGTCCTCATTTAATAAAGGACTGTTACAGTCATCTGAGTCTGACAAGTTTTTTTAACTGGTAAAATTGAGGGCAGAGCAATAGCTAGGTGTACACCTGGGTAGACACATTACTTAAGTAGAATTGGCCTGACTCTTCAATCCACAGAAGGCTGAGGATTTGGGCCCCAGCCTAGCAGATCAGATGGGGAAGTTAGCGAGATGGAGATCCAGGTCTCTGAGTCTCGCAACAGACGTTGTGAGCGGGATGGCCTCTCCCCGCCCCCCCAAGAAGACAGGGAATGCCCTCGTGGAGATGGTCCTTGACTCGGATGATGAGAGGCGGCTGATGTGCCTAGACATCGAGGGTGTCGACGCTACAGTTGCGGGAGAGCTGCTGCTGGGGGTGTGGCCTCGCCACTCTTCCATAGGCAACATCCACCCCAAGTTGGCGGAGCCCCCCTGGGTCCCTCCTGACTATGGGGGGCTCCTGTTCTTGTTGAAGCTGACTAAGGGGCAGAGAACATAGCGGGACGCATCACTCAGTGGTGCACAGACCCCAAGATGTTTGTCAAGGCTGGCAGGGCAGCAGCTAAGCTCATGCAGCAGGATCTGGGCACCCGGCATATGGCTTACCATTTGGAGAAGCTTGCCCAGAGGGTGAGAGTTGAGTGGGGCCTCGGCAGGTCCCTCGAGTAGAGTAGGGCATGATAGGCCTTCCTTGACCTGTCTGTACTGCCTTGCTCTGCTCTTGGGTGCTCACTCTTCCACCCATACCTTGCTTCGCTCTTCCTCTCCCACACCCACATCCATGGCAGTCACAACCATTGGCACCTTTAACATCAATGGCTGTCGAGACTCAGTGAAGCGCAAGGCCGTCCTGAAGCTCCTGCAACAGAAAAGGCTGGCCGTCGCCTTTCTTCAAGAGACACACTCTGATAGATTCAACCAGGCGGCCTGGCGGGCTGCCTGGTGAGGCCAGGTGTTCCTGAGCCATGGCACCAACCTCAGCACTTTGGTCACGACTCTCTTACCACCACAGCTGCAGGTTGACACAGCGGTGCCGCGGGAGGTCATCCCCGGCCGCCTGCTGACTGTCTGTGTCACCCTCGCGCAACACCACCTGCTGCTCATCAACGTCTATGTGCCCTCCGATGGCCAGGAGACGGTCGTTTTCTTCGAGACCTTGGCTGCCCTCCTGCGTGATGCTAGTGAGGATGATGACCTGCTCCTCCTTGGTGGGGATTTCAACTGCACCACTGCCCCCTGGCTCAACTGCACAGGGTCTGAGCCCCACCTGCCCTCCGCTCGCAAGCTGCAAGCTGCCCTGGAGGGGGCAGACCTCGTGGATGTCTGGTGAGCCCTGCATCCTGATGCGCGCCAGTACACCTGGGCCAGAGTGGGTGTTGGTGGTCTCACCATGGCTCCCACCCTCATGGCTCGCCTTGAGGCCTTTATGTCACCAGGCACCACCTGCCACTCCTGCGCAGCAGCTGCATCGCTCCCTCGGGTCTGTCAGATCATGGCCTAGCCTTCTGTGAACTGAGCCTGCCGGGGAGTGCCTGCGCACGGGCACCTTATTGGTGTTTCAATGTCAGCCTGTTTCAGGACTCCTATTTCCGGGACTGCTTTGCCCACTTTTGGCAGAGATGGGAGGCTGTGAGACCGAGCCACTCCTCCTGGAAGCTGTGGTGGGACGTGGGCAAGGTACAGATCCAAGCCTTTTGCCAGCAGCACACCCAGCTGGCCGCGAACGAGACGCGCCAACGTCTTGTTCGGATCAACGTATCTGAGAGTTGGAAGAGGACGTGGCAGAGGTTGAGGCTGCTCTGCTGGCCGCTGGCAGCGACGCAGCACTGAGCGAGAGCCTCCGGTTCCGCAGGAAATGACTGCGCGATTTGGCAGAGAGTGTGGCCCGTGGTGCAAGGATCCGTGCCTGCTGCCAGGAGCTGGTGGAAACTGACGCCCCAACCCATTTCTTTTTCCACCTGGAGCGGCGGAGGGCAGCGAGCAAAGTCTTGGATCATCTTAAGACTCCTGAGGGCCGCCATCTATCGTGACCTGTTTGTGGCTGAGCCGTCGTGCCCTGAGGCCACGCAGGAACTCCACGAGAGCCTACCATGTCTTGATGCCCTGGAGGCCAGCGAGCTTGAGTGGGACTTGTCCCTGGAAGATCTGGCAGCCACCACAGCCGGCCTCACCTCCAGCAAAGCCCCAGGCCTTGATGGGTTGCCTGCCAAGTTTTACAAGACCTTTTGGTCCCTCCTCGGCCCCAGCCTCCTGCACGTTTTCCAGGAGAGCCTCACCAACAAGGTCTTGCCAATCAGCTGCTGCTGAGCGGTGCTGACCCTGCTGCCCAAGAAGGGAGACCTTGGCTACATTAAGAACTGGTGGCCGGTCTCCCTGCTGTGTGTGGACTATAAGATTCTGGCCAAAGTGCTGGCCATCCGCCTCCGCGCAGTCATGGCCTCTCTCACTGGGCCTGAGCAGAGCTACTGCGTGCCAGGCAGGACCATTCAAGACAACCTGTTCCTCCTGCGTGACCTACTCACAGGTAGCAAGCTCTTTGGCCTCGAAGTTGGCCTCATCTCTCTAGACCAGGAGAAGGCCTTTGACCGGGTGGGCCACGCCTATCTCTTCCGGACACTGGAGGCCTTTAGTTTTGGGCCCCTCTTCACTGGGGCCCTCCGGGTCTTGTACCAAGACATTTCCAGCCTGCTCAAGGTGAACGGTGTGCTTTGCGTTCCGTTCCCTGCACGCAGGGGCATTCGTCAGGGGTGTCTGCTGTAGGGCATTCTCTACGCCCTGGCCATCGAGCTGCTGCTACACTCGCTGCGGCGCCGCCTGAGTGTTGTGGCCCTGCCATTGGCCATGGGCCCGTCCGTTGGCCCTCCTCTCTGGCTGTTGGCATATGCGGATGACGTCACTGTCTTCCTCAACACCCAGGAAGACGTGCGGGCCCTGGCAGATTGCCAGCGTGCCTATGAGCGCGCCGCCTCCGCCCGCATCAACTGGGCCAAGAGCGATACTCTGCTGCTTGGCGCATGGACTGGCATCCCCCCCCCCCCCGGATTTGCCGGGGGGCCTCACCTGGCGCTGCGAGGGCCTCAAGGTCTTGGGCGTGTTCCTGGGGCCACCGACCTTCATGGCGCGCAACTGGGACGGCCTTGAGGAGGGGGTGGAGGCCCGGCTGCAGCGGTGGTGCTGGCACCTTCCCAGCCTTTCCTACCAGGGGCATGTCCTTGTCATCAACAACCTGGCGGCAGCGACCTTGTGGCACCGGTGCGCCATGCTCGACCCCCTACCAGATCTACTTGAGAAACTCCAGCGCATCCTGGTTGACTTCTGGGATGGGCGCCACTGGCTCCCATGGGCCATCCTTCACCTACCTATCGCCGAGGGGGGCCAGGGTCTGGTTGACCTGGCGAGCAGGGTGGCAGCCTTCCTCCTGCAAGCCCTTCAGCGACTGCTTTACAGCTAGGAGCACCTGTCCTGGCAACAACTGGTGTGCCGGTTCCTGCAGAGGGTTGACACCCTTGGCTTTGACTGGGAGCTCTTTCTGCTGACCCCCATGCTCCTGAACTGGGTGGTGCTTCCAGCCTTTTACCACAGCATGATACAGGCCTGGCAGGCCATGTTCCACCTCCAGCCTTGAGCCCGGACCCTGTGTTTCCCACAACTGCTGAGGGAGCCTCTGGTGCACAACTCAGCCCCGTGGGGCTCTGTGCCGAGCCTGGCCTCTGCCAGCCTCACAGCCACCCTCATCCAGGTGCGTGTCCTCCGCCTGCACCATCTCCTTGACCCCGCTCAGTCAGCCTGGCTCTTGTCCGAGGCGCTGGCCGCATGGCTGGGCATGCGCTCTGTCCACACCATGGGTCATCTCCTGCGTGACATCCGTGCTGCCCTCCTGCCGGTGGCGGCGGCTGCCTTGGACAAACATTCCAGGCATGCCAGATCCCCTAGGTCATGGATGCCACAAGCAAGGCTTTCCCTCTGCTGCCGGTCACCTCGGCTGTGGCCGCAGAGGTGGCCGGTGAGCCGGGCACTCTGTTGCGGCTCCCCATGCCTCCCAATAGTGATACGGGTTGTCCCTTTGCTTCTCTATCACGTAGAAGCTTGTATGCCTGGGTGGTTTGCATCCGCCATGCTCAGGTGTTGGCGGGCCATCCGGTTACACCGTGGTGACGGCGCCTGGGGCCACCGGCTTCCCCACTGGCCCACCTGGCGTGGTGCACATTGTATAAGCCGCCGACTGCCAAGAAGACTGGCGACCTGCAGTGGCAGTTGCTGCACGGCATCCTAGCCACCGGCTTCCCCACTTGGACCCAGCCGCCTCGACGGCCTGCCCTTTCTGCCCTGGGGGCATGGAGGAGGATCTCTTTCATGCCTTTTTGGACTGTCCCCGTCTGTGGCTGCTCTTTGCTACCCTTGAGCCGCCACTGCAGGCACTGGGCAGGAGCCTCTCGGAGACCACCTATGTGTGCTCTTACCCATACCGGGTGGCCGAGTGGGGCGCCATCTGCCTGGCCAACTTCTTGCTGGGCCAGGCCAAGATTGCCGTCCTCAAGAGCCACCGCAACCGGCTTGCCGGCACCGGCTCAGATGATGCCCCGCGGCTCTTCAGCCTCCTAGTGTGGGCGCGCCTCTTGCTGGAGTTTGAGCATGATGTGCTTTGGCGGGGGGTACCTGCCTTTGAGGCACTCTGGGCCCTCGAGGGAGCGAGCGCTGTGCCACGTGGAGGACGGCCGTCTCAAATACGCGCTCTGATGTCTTGACCAGTCTGGGCAACCGGGCGGGTCCGGTGGCGGACTGTGGCTTCCAGCTTATGCCGTGCCCTGGGCCCTCACCAGGCTGCTTTTGTTTTTTTCGGGGTGAGATGCTGAAGGTTTTTGCACGTGTACTATAGAACAGGGAAGGGTGGAACTGTTCGTTTCTTGAAGGCTATAATGGCATGTTAGGCACAGCGTGTAATACTGCAAAGGTGTTTGTCACGGTGTGATGTTCTGAATGTACTGGACTGGTTACTCTTTGGTGTGGTTTGAGGGTTTTTCTGCTTTCTGTACCTGACCTTCCCTGAAATAAAGTAGTTAAAAGTCCTTCCTTCCAAGATGGCCACCGACAAGTGAAGCCCTTCTGAGTTCCTGCAGCTCAGGTGCCTTCTGCGCATTGCCCCACACTCCCTGCCCCCCTGTTCCTCTCCCCACCCCCCCAAACCTTGCCTCTCCTCAGCCTGTGCTTGGGGACCCCCTCCCTGCCCCTTCCCCCTGCTTTCTGAGCGTTTTCCCCCTGGGCTCTGGCAGCCTCATTTGCCTCTGCCCCACCCCCACCTGAGTTCTCCCTTTGATTCCTGCTGCCTCCCTCCCCCAGAGCCCCTTACCTTGGTTTCTACCATCTCCCCCTGCCTTAGAGCTTGCCCTGAGCCCCTGCAGGGTTGCTCTACTCCCCCTCAGGCCAATTTTGGAGCGTTTTCAGCCCCCTCCCAGTCCCAGTCCCTGGCGTCAGCCTGAGGCTTTTTTTTTTCTTCCCCCCCCTCCTGTGGGAGAGTTAACCCTCTCCTGGCCAGGATGGCTGCCAGCAGCCAAGGCACTTGGAATGGGGATGTTTCTGCGAACCTTCCCCTCAGCCATGGCCTGCGGGTGCACACCCCTCTCCACGTCAGGGTGGAGGACTGTGCTGGAGCTCTAGCGGACCTGCTGGGATGCCGGAACATCCAGTACACCTCCCGGGTCAATTCCGTGCCCATTGTATATTTGAGTTCTCCCAGCCCGGTGAGGGAGGTGTGTTCAGCGGGGCTGAACATCTCCGGGGTCCACCACTTGGTTACACCCCTGGAGACCCTGGCAGTGCGGGTGGTGGCCTCCAAAGTCCCCCTGCACCTGCCAGACTGGGACCTCACCAACGCGCTCGAGCGCTATGGTGTCCTCACCAGCCCCTGGCGCAGGCTGACCATGGGGAGTAGGGACCCCAAGTTGAGACATGTCCTGTCCTTTCAGAGGCAGGCATTCATGCTCCTCAGGGGTGACACCTGGAAACTGCCTCCCTCCTTGACCTTTGTGTTGGATGGGAGGTCCTACGTGGTGTATTTCTCCCAGGGTGGGAATTCATGCTGCCGCTGCAGCGGCAGCTCCCACCTAGTTGCCCAGTGCCCATTAGGGCAGTCAGCACAGGAGGATGGTGCATCCACCTCTGGGGTGAGACCCTCATCAAAGGGTGGGGTAGGGGGATCTGCCAACCCCCCTCCACCCCTGCTCTATCCGAGGGACTCGATGCCTCTGGCATAGGCGTGCCACCCAGGGGGGGGCCTGGGACATCCTCCCAGGTATCTTCCGCCCCTGTCGTGGCTGATGCCCTGCCCAGTGGAGGGGCTGGGGAGTCCTCCCAGTCCCTTCCTGTCCCAGTTCCACCCAGGGTGGCTGGCATCTCAGGCGCTGGGGCCCCGTCAGGTGGAGCAGCCAAGACCTCCCCTCCACCTCCCTCCACCCCTGCCTCAGCCGAGGTGGTGGTGGACCCGGAGGTGGCGAACCCCAAGCAGCCTGGCCCACACCCTATGGGGGAGGTGTCAGCTGCTTCCAAAAAAACTAAGAGCAAGAGGCAAAAAGGAGCATCTAAAGGAGCTCCTGCCCCTTTGGGGCCTGCCTCAGACAGCATAGGGGAAAAGGTAGCCAGGGAACCTGAGCCTACCTTGCCTGCCCCCCCGGAAGCCCTGCCACCTCAGGCCATGACTGAGGGTGTCCCAGAGATCTCTGGCAACCCATCGCAGCTAGTGGGGCTTGTGAGTGGCAAGGCAGGGGGAGAGTGCCTGCCTCCCGAGCAGCAGCAATCACGGGAGACAGCAGAGGGTCCTGCCACCCCACCACCCGCTCCCCTGCCCGCCGAGGCCGATGAGGAGGAGATGGAGTGCCTGCCCTCTGAGCGCTGCAAGCAGCCCCAGGAGCGGGATGACATGTGGCCCCCAAAGTGGATGGGGATCGATCTCCCAGAGACGATCCTCAACCCAGATATGGAGGGGAGCCTGCTAGGGAGCCTGACCATTGAGGGCACTTTCACCAGTCTCACTGGGAAGTCCCCTCTCAGAGTACAGCCCCACTGGTTCTTGGTCAGTAATATCCAGCTCCTTCTGGAGAAACCCCCCTGGGTGGCCCCCAGCTATGGAGGCCTCCTCAACCTCTTGGACCAGACCAAGGGCCAGAGGAATGTGGCCGAGATTATCCAGCAATGGTGCCCGGACCCCACACAGTTTGTCCGCGCCACTAGCAAAGTGGCGAGGCTCATGCGCCGGGATCCGGGCACACGTCAACACGCCTTCCGGCTTTAGAAGCTGGTGACCCAGGTGAGGGAGGTGTGGGGCCGAGGCGGGCCCATGGAATAGGGTAGGGAAATGCTAGGCCTCCCCCTGTCTCCACGGTTTTTGCCCGGATCTGTCACCTTCTCTTCCACCGGTACCCTGCCTACCGTTCCTATCTCTTCTCCTGTTCATGGCGGTTACCACAATTGCCTCGCTAAACACCAACGACTGCAGAGACCCTGTGAAGCGGACAGCCGTCCTGGAGGGCTTGCAGCAAAATCGACTGGAGATCGCCTTCCTCCAGGAGACGCACAGCGACATGCACGTTCAAGCTGACTGGCACGCTGCCTGGAGAGGTCACTTGTTCCTGAGCCACGGCACCAACCTCAGTGCAGGAGTGGCAACCCTCCTCTTGCTGCAGCTGCAGTACGACTCGGCGGTGGCACGAGAGGTCGTCCGTGGCCGGCTGCTGACTGTCCACATCACCCTGGCACACCAGAGCCTGCTGTTCGTCAACGTCCATGTGCCCACAGGTGGGAGAGAGAGGGTCGCCTTGCTAGAGACCTTGAGCGACCTCCTGCATGACGCCAGTGAGAATGATGACCTGCTCCTTGTGGGCGGGGATTTCAACTGCACCGTCGATGCGCTGCTAAACCGGACGGGGCCAGAGCCACACCTGCCTTCGGCCCGCAAGCTGCAGACTGTGCTGGAGGCAGCTGACCTCGTCGACGCCTGGCACGTCCTCCACGCTGACGCGCGACAATACACCTGGGCAAAGATGAGTGCCAGGGGGCTCACCATGGCCCGCCTCGACCACCTCTACATCAGCCAGCACCACCTGCCGTTACTGCACAGCAGCCGCATCATTCCATCGGGCCTCTTGGACCACGCCCTGGTCTGCTGTGAACTGAGCCTGCCCGGCAGAGCATGCACGCAGGCCCCTTACTGGTGCCTCAACGTCAGCCTGCTGCAGGACACCCATTTCAGGGACTGCTTCGCCCACATCTGGATGAGCTGGGAGGTGCCGTGAGCAGACTACTCCTCCTGGCACCTGTGGTGGGACATGGGGAAGGTCCAGATCCGGGCATTCTGCCATCAGTATTGCTAGCTGGCGGCAAGCGAGCTCCGCCGCCACACCCAGGAGCTGGAGGAGGACGTGGCGGAGCTTGAGACAGCTGTGCTCCAAGCGGGCAACGACGCGGCAATCCTCGAGAGCCTCCAGTCCTGCAAGAAATGCCTGCTGGAGCTGGCGGAGGGCACGGCCCGCGGTGCGTGGGTACGTGCCGACTGCCAGGAGCTGGCGGAGGCTGATGCCTCGAACGGCTTCTTCTTTGGCCTGGAGAGGCAGCGGGCCGCGGTGAAGATGCTGGACCACCACAAGACCCCGGAGGGACGGCTGCTCACAGACCCGGGCGAAACGTGGGGGAATGCCGTCGCCTTCTATCGGGACTTGTTTGTGGCTGAGCCCATTTGTCCGCAGGCCGCTCAGCAGCTGCATCAGGACCTGCCATGCCTGGGTGCTTCACAGGTCGAGGCCCTGGAGCGCGAACTCTCCCTGGCGGAGATCGAGGCTGCTGTGGGGCGGCTTGCCTCGGGCAGGGCCCCGGGCCTTGATGGACTGCCCATGGAATTTTACAGAGCCTTCTGGCCCCTCCTTGAGCCCAGCCTGCTCCGTGTCTTTTGCAAAAGCCTCATCGACAGGACCTTGTTGACCAGCTGCTGCTGGGCCGTGCTCACCTTGCTGCCCAAGAAGGGGGACCTCGGCTGCCTGAAGAACTGGCGGCCCATTTCCCTTCTGTGCGCTGACTACAAGATCCTGGCCAAGGCGCTGGCGAACCATGTCTGCACCGTCATGGCATCCGTCATCGGGCCCGAGCAGAGCTACTGTGTGCCAGGCAGGACCATCCAGGACAACCTGTTTTTGCTGCGTGACCTGCTCACAGCCGCAGAGCTTTTTGGCCTGGATATTGGCGTGTTCTCCCTGGACCAGGAGAAGGCCTTCGATTGCGTCGACCACCGGTACCTGCTGGGCACCATCAAGGCCTTTTTCTTTGGGCCACTCTTCACCGCGGTGCTCCAGGTCCTGTACCACGACGCCTCCTGCCTGCATAAGGTGAACGGCGTGCTGTGCTCCCTATTCCCTGTGCATCATGGCATACACCAGGGCTGCCCCTGTCGGGCATGCTGTACACCCTGGTCATCAAACTGCTGTTGCACACTCTGCAACGTCACCTGACCGGCCTAGCCGTGCCACTGGCACTGGGCCCCACCACCGGCCCCCCGATCCGGCTGACAGTGTACGCGGACGATGTGACCATCTTCCTGGGAAGCCAGGAGGATGTGCGGGCCCTGGTGGATTGCCAACGTGCCTACGAGCTCGCCGCGTCGGCCCGCATCAACTGGGGCAAGAACGACACCTTCCTGCTCAGGACGTGGGCCGGCACACCACCTCCGAACCTGCCGGGAGGCCTCAACTGGTGCCAGGAAGGCCTCAAAGCCCTGGGAGTGTTCCTGGGGCCGCCGGCCTTTGCGGCCCGCATCTGCGAGGACCTGGCGGAGGGAGTGGAGGCCCGCTTCAACGCTGGCGCCTGCCCGCCCTCTCTTACCGCGGCTGGGTGCTCGTCGTCAACAACCTGGTGGCGGCAACCCTGTGGCACCGCTGCACGGTGCTGGACCCTCCGCCGGAGCTCCTGGAGAGACTGCAGCGGCTCCTGGTGGACTTCCTGTGGGACAAATGCCACTGGCTCCCATGAGTTGCCCTCTACCTGCCCGCCGGTGAGGGGGGCCAAGGCCTGATTGACCTGGCCAGCAGGGTGTCCGCCTACCAGCTGCAGGCCCTCCAGTGGCTCCTGTACGTCGAAGGCCACCTCCCGTGGCAGCAACTGGCGTGCCGATTCCTGCGGTGAGTCGGGGGCCTCGGCTTTGACCGGGAGCTGTTTCTGCTGGACCTCACCCTCCTGAACAGGGCGGTCCTTCCCCCATTCTACTGCAGCATGGTGCGGGCCTGGCGGGTGGCCTTCTATCTCTGTCCCCAGGCCAGGCACCTGTGGTTCCCGCATCTGTTTCGGGAGCCCCTGGTCTACAACCCGGCCCTGCAGCGTGTCGTGCCGAGCCTGGCCTCCGCCAGCCTCGTGGCAGCTCTCATCGAGGTGCGCGCCACCCGCCTGGAGCACCTCCTGGGCCCTGCTCGGTCGGCCTGGCTGTCACCCGAAGCCCTGGCTGCCCGGCTGGTGCTGCGCTCTGTCCACACCATGGGCCGGCTTCTGCGGACCATTAGGGGCACCCTCCCGACGGAAGCAGCGACTGCCCTGGAAGTCTATCTCCAGGCTCGCCGGACCCTCCCCGCCGCGGACGCTGCACACGACGCCTTCCCACCACTGCCCTTCATCCCAGCGGTACCCGGCGAGCTGGTCAAATGGCCCAACCTTCTGCTCAGGCTCCCGGTACCCCCCAGCAGCAATACGGGCTGCCCTTTTGGCACCCTGCCCCGCAAGGGCCTCTAAGTATGGGTGGTGCGCACCTGGCACGCCCAGGTGCTGGCCGGCCACCCTGACACCGGGTTCGGTGGCGCCTGGTGCGGCCTGGGACCCCAGTGTGGTGCATGCTGTATAAGGCACCCACCGCCAAGAACACCGGCGACCTGCAGTGGCGACTTGTGCACAGCATCCTGGCCACTGGCACCTTTGTTCGCCACCTGGACCCGGCGGCCTCAGTGGCCTGCCCCTTCTGCCAGGGGTGCCGGACGAGGACATTTTCCACGTGTTCCTCAACTGCCCCTGGCTGCAGTCGCTCTTTGCCACCCTGGGTGCGCTGCTTCAGGTGTTGGGCTGAGACTTCTTGGAGGATGTCTACATCCACTCCTTCACCTACCAGGCGGCTGAGCGGGCCGCGGTCAGCCTGGCCAACTTCCTGCTGGGCCAGGCCAAGATGGCCAACCTGAAGAGCCGGTGAAACTGGCTCGCTGGGACTGGGATGGTCGACGCCCTGCAGCTCTTCCGCCTGCTGGTGTGGGCCCTCCTCTCGCTCGAGTTTGAGCATGTGGTCCTGCGGCCGACGGTGCCCACCTTTGAGGAACGCTGGGCCCTCGAGGGGGCGCTGTGCTGAGTCGAGGTGGGATGCCTGCTGCTCACCCTGAAACGCCACCGGCTGCTCAAGCTGTGGAGCAGGCCGAGGCCTTGGACTCATCCAGCGGGCCGAGGCCTTGGACTTTTGTTTCACCTGGGTTGACCCCTGAGGCCCCCCATGGGTGTCCCCACTGGCAGAACTGTAAATGTGTAAATAGTCCTTTTGTTCATTGTGGTTTTTAGTCTAGAGTGTACGGGCAGGCTTTGCAGGCCATGAGCCCAGGCCATGTCCAGGTGTTCGGGCCAACCTGTACATACTCTCTTCTGGCCCCGATTTGTCAGCCTTCCTGGAATAAATGCCTCTTGAAAGTCAAAGACTTTCTTTCTTTCTTTCTTAGGATGACACGCAAATTCGTGAAATTCTTTCTTTCTTTCTTTCTTTCTTTCTTTCTTTCTTTCTTTCAAGATGGCCGCCGACAGCTGAAGCCCTTCTAAGCTCCTCCAGCTCAGGTGCCTTCAGCTTGTTGCCTCGCACTCCCTGCCCCCCTTTTCCTGTCCCCCCCCCAAAAAAACCCTTGCCTCTCCCCACCCTGTCCCTGGGGACCCCCCCCCTGCCCCTTCCCCCCACTTTCTGAGCCTTTTTCCCCTGGGCTCTGGCAGCCTCGTTTGCCTCTGCCCCTCCCCCACCCCCGCCTGAGTTCTCCCTTTGATTTCTGCTGCCTCCCTCCCCCAGGGCCCCTTCCCTTGGTCCCTGCCATCTGCCCCTGCCTTGGGGCTTGCCCTGAGCCCCTGCAGGGTTGCTCTGCCCCCCCTCAGGCCGATTTTGGGGCGTTTTCAGCCCCCTCCCAGTCCCAGTCCCCCAGCCTCAGCCTGAGGCTTTTTTTTTTTTTTTTGCTGCGCTTCGCAGTTTAACCCTGTCCTGGCGAGGAATGGCGGCTCCTACGCCTGGCAGCTGGCATGAGGATGTCTCTCAGGACCTCCCACTGTCTCATGGCCTGAGGGTTCATGCCCCTCTCCATGTGGGGCTCGAGGCTTGCGTGGAGGCTCTGGCCGCCCTCCTGGGATGGCGTACCATCCGCTACGCGGGGCACGTGAACACGGTCCCGATGATCTATTTGAGCAAGCCCGCCTTGGTTGACAGGGTGTGTGCGGAGGGCCTGGACATTGCGGGCATCCACTACCCTGTCACGCCCCTAGAGACTCAGGCAGTGAGGGTGGTGATTTCCAACGTCCCACCGCACGTTTCCAATCGGGAGCTGGCCAGGGGACTCGAGGCCTATGGGGTTCCTGCGAGTCCTTTTCGCCGCCTGCCGATGGGAAACAAGAACCCTCAGGGCAAGCACGTCCTGTCCTTTCGGAGGCAGGTCTTCATGCTCCTCAAGGAGGGCCCCCAGTCGCTGCCTCGCTCCCTGAGCCTCACGCTCGAGGGGCGGCGGTTTATTATCTATCTGTCTGTGGGAGAGACCACGTGCTTCAAGTGCGGGGGCTCCTCCCACCTGGCCGCGCAGTGCCCTCGGAGCAAGGCGGCCGGACCATCGCCGCCTGCGGCAGCGCCGAGAGACGGCGCGTCGACCTCTGGGGCACGCGGCAGGCCCAGGGAGGCTGGGAGCTCTTCCTCCCGACCTCCTTCCCCCCCCATTCCATCTCAGGGGACCGGGGTCTCCAGCGGGAAGCCATCGTCCAGCCGAGGGGCTGGTGCTACTACCGTGGCCCCACCGCCCCCTCCCCCGTCTGTGGCGCCCCCTGCCCTCGGTGCGGCAGCCCCACCAGGTGGAGAGGCGGACGCCTCCCCTTGCCCCCTGCCTGCCCCGGCCGAAGTGGCTGGGGTGGCCGGGGACTGCGGTGCTGGAGCCTCATCGGATGATGGGGCTCGGGCATCCTCCCTACCACCCGAAAAAGAGAGGGAGATGAGGAGGGCCTCTCAGGACACCCCATCCCTGACAGACCCCTCCTCGGCCAGTGCCGAGGACCCCCCCACTACAGAGCCGGACCCCGTTCCGGCTGCCACACCACCCGCCCCGTCGGATGTAGCCACCGACGAGGCAGACTTAGCGGGTGGGGGGGAGGGGCCTTCAGGGGTCCCCCTCCCGTCGCCTGTCCCCCAGCCTCCGGAGTCAGGCGGCAGCAGGGATAGTGGCGAATGTCTCTCTTCCGGTGGCCTGGCCCCGGGGGTGTCGGGAGAGCCCGCTGCCCCTTTGGTCACGCCCCAGCCTACCGGAGCAGATGGGGAAGTTAGCGAGATGGAGATCCAGCTCTCGGAGTCTCGCAAGAGACGTCGTGAGCGGGATGGCCCCTCCCCCCCCAAGAAGACAGGGAATGTCCTCGCGGAGCCCGTCCTCGACTCGGACGACGAGAGGCGGCTGATGTGCCTGGACATCGAGGGGGTCGACGCTACAGTTGCGGGCGAGCTCCCGCCAGGGGTGCGGCCTCGCCGCTCTTCCGTAGGCAACATCCACCCCAAGCTGGCGGAGCCCCCCTGGGTCTCTCCTGACTATGGGGGACTCCTGTCCTTGCTGAAGCTAACCAAGGGGCAGAAAAATGTAGCGGGGCACATCACCCAGTGGTGTGCGGACCCCAAAGTGTTTGTCAAGGCTGCCAGGGCGGCAGTCAAGCTCATGAAGCAAGATCGGGGCACACGTCAGATGGCCTACCGTCTGGACAAGCTTGCCCAGAGGGTGAGAGTGGAGTGGGGCCTGGGCGGGTCCCTCGACTAGAGTAGGGCACGGTAGGCCTTCCCTGACCTGTCTGTATTGCCTTGCTCTGCTCTTGGGTGCTCGCTCTTCCACCCGCACTCTGCTTTGCTCCTCCTCTCCCACACCCACCCCCATGGCAGCCACAACCATTGGCACCTTCAACGTCAACGGCTGTCGAGACGCGGTGAAGCGCGAGGCCGTCCTGGAGCTCCTGCGGCAGAAGAGGCTGGCCATCGCCTTCCTACAAGAGACCCACTCTGACAGGTTCAACCAGGCGGCCTGGCGGGCTGCCTGGCGAGGAGAGGTGTTCCTGAGCCACGGCACCAACCTCCGCGCGGGGGTCACGACACTCTTATCGCCGCAGCTGCAGCTTGACGCGGCGGTGCCGCGGGAGGTCGTCCCCGGCCGCCTGCTGACCGTCCGCGTCACCCTCGCGCAACACCGTCTGCTGCTCGTCAACATCTACGCGCCCTCCGATGGCCAGGAGAGGGTCGCTTTCTTTGAGAGCTTGGCTGCCCTCCTGCGCGACGCTAGCGAGGATGATGACCTGCTCCTCCTCGGGGGCGATTTCAATTGCACCACTGCCCCGCGCCTCGACCGCACAGGGCCTGAGCCCCACCTGCCCTCCGCTCGCAAGCTGCAAGCTGCCCTGGAGGGGGCAGACCTCGTGGACGTCTGGCGAGCCCTGCATCCCGATGCGCGCCAGTACACCTGGGCCAAGACGAGTGCCGGCGGTCTCACCATGGCTCGCCTCGACCGCCTTTATATCACCAGGCACCACCTGCCACTCCTGCGCAGCAGCCGCATCGCTCCCTCGGGTCTATCAGATCATGGCCTGGCCTTCAGCGAACTGAGCCTGCCGGGGAGAGCCTGTGCACGGGCACCGTATTGGTGTTTGAACATTAGTCTGCTCCAGGACTCTTATTTCCGGGACTGCTTTGCCCACTTTTGGCGGAGGTGGGAGGCTGCGAGACCGAGCCACTCCTCCTGGAAGCTGTGGTGGGACGTGGGCAAGGTCCAGACCCGAGCCTTCTGCCAGCAGTACACCCAGCTGGCCGCGAACGAGACGCGCCGCCGTATCCGGGAGTTGGAGGAGGACGTGGCGGAGCTCGAGGCTGCTCTGCTGGCCGCTGGCAGCGACGCGGCACTGAGCGAGAGCCTCCGGCTCCGCAGGAAATGCCTGCGCGACTTGGCGGAGAGCGCGGCCCGCGGCGCGAGGATCCGCGCCCGCTGCCAGGAGCTGGTGGAAACCGACGCCCCGACCCGCTTCTTTTTCGACCTGGAGCGGCGGCGGGCAGCGAGCAAAGCCTTGGACCATCTCAAGACTCCTGAGGGCCGGGTCATTACAGAGCCGGGCGAAGTCCGTGAACGTGCCGTCGCCTTCTATCGCGACCTGTTCGCGGCCGAGCCGTCGTGCCCCGAGGCCACGCGGGAACTCCACGAGGGCCTACCGCGTCTCGATGCCCTGGAGGCCGGCGAGCTGGAGCGGGACTTGTCCCTGGAAGAGCTGGCAGCCGCCACGGCCGGCCTCGCCTCCGGCAAAGCCCCGGGCCTCGACGGGCTGCCTGCCGAGTTCTACAAGACCTTCTGGCCTCTCCTCGGCCCCAGCCTCCTGCGCGTTTTCCAGGAGAGCCTCGCCGACAAGGTCTTGCCGATCAGCTGCCGCCGAGCGGTGCTGACCCTGCTGCCCAAGAAGGGAGACCTGGGCTACATGAAGAACTGGCGGCCGGTCTCCCTGCTGTGCGCGGACTACAAGATTCTGGCCAAAGCGCTGGCCACCCGCCTCCGCGCGGTCATGGCCTCTCTCACCGGGCCCGAGCAGAGCTACTGCGTGCCGGGCAGGACCATACAAGACAACCTGTTCCTGCTGCGGGACCTGCTCACGGCTAGCGAGCTCTTTGGCCTCGACGTCGGCCTCCTCTCTCTCGACCAGGAGAAGGCCTTTGACCGCGTGGGCCACGCCTACCTCTTCCGCACGCTGGAGGCCTTTGGCTTTGGGCCCCTCTTCACCGGGGCCCTCCGGGTCTTGTACCGGGACACTTCCAGCCTGCTCAAGGTGAACGGGGTGCTTTGCGCTCCGTTCCCCACGCGCAGGGGCATTCGCCAGGGCTGTCCGCTGTCGGGCATGCTCTACGCCCTGGCCATCGAGCCGCTGTTACACGCGCTGCGCCGCCGCCTGAGTGGGGTGGCCCTGCCATCGGACACGGGCCCGTCCGCTGGCCCTCGTCTCCGGCTGTCGGCCTATGCGGACGACGTCACCGTCTTCCTCGCCACCCGGGAAGACGTGCGGGCTCTGGCAGATTGCCAGCGGGCCTACGAGCGCGCCTCCTCCGCCCGCATCAACTGGGGCAAGAGTGACACTCTGCTGCTTGGCGCATGGACTGGCAGGCCTCCGCCGGACTTGCCGGGGGGCCTCGCCTGGCGCCGCGAGGGCCTCAAGGTCTTGGGCGTGTTCCTGGGGCCGACGACCTTCATGGCGCGCAACTGGGACGGCCTCGAGGAGGGAGTGGAGGCCCGCCTGCAGCGGTGGCGCTGGCGCCTGCCCAGCCTTTCCTACCGGGGGCGCGTCCTCGTCATCAATAACCTGGCGGCGGCCACCCTGTGGCACCGCTGCGCGGTGCTGGACCCTCCGCCGGAGCTACTGGAGAGATTACTGGTCGATTTCCTGTGGGACGGACGCCACTGGCTCCCACGAGCTGCCCTCTACCTGCCCACCGGCGAGGGGGGCCAGGGCCTGATCGATCTGGCCAGCAGGGTGGCCGCCTATCGGCTGCAGGCCCTCCAGCGGCTCCTGTACACCGAAGGCCACCTCCCGTGGCGACAGCTGGCGTGCCGATTCCTGTGGCGAGTGGGGGGCCTCGGCTTTGACCGGGAGCTGTTTCAACTGGACCTCACCTTCCTGAACGGGGCGGTCCTTCCCCCGTTCTACCGCAGCGTGGTGCGGGCCTGGCGGGCGGCCTTCCATCTCTGTCCCCAGGCCAGGCACCTGCGGTTCCCGCAGCTCCTTCGAGAGCCCTTGGTCCACAACCCGGCCCTGCACCGTGTCGTGCCGAGCCTGGCCTCCGCCAGCCTCACGGCAGCTCTCGTCGAGGCGCGCTCCACCCGCCTGGAGCACCTCCTGGACCCCGCTCGGTCGGACTGGCTGTCACCCGAGGCCCTGGCTGCCCGGCTGGCGATGCGCTCCGTCCGCACCGCGGGGCGGCTTCTGCGGGCCGTTAGGGCCGCCCTCCCGACGGAGGCAGCGACCGCCCTGGAAGCCCATCTCCAGACTCGCCGGCCCCTCCCCACCGCAGACGCCGCAGAAGACGCCTTCCCACCGCTACCCGTCATCCCAGCGGTACCCGGCGAGCTGGCCGAGCGGCCCAACATGCTGCTCAGGCTCCCGGTGCCCCCCAGCAGCAATACGGGCTGCCCTTTTGGCACCCTGCCCCGCAAGGGCCTCTACATGTGGGTGGTGCGCACCCGGCACGCCCAGGTGCTCGCCGGCCGCCCTGACACCGCGTGGCGGCGGCGCCTGGCGCGGCCCGGGACCCCGGCGTGGCGCACGCTGTATAAGGCGCCCATCGCCAAGAAGACCGGCGACCTGCAGTGGCGGCTCGTGCACGGCATCCTGGCCACCGGCACCTTTGTGCGTCACTTGGACCCAGCGGCCTCGGCGGCCTGCCCCTTCTGCCCGGGGGTGCTGGACGAGGACATTTTCCACGCCTTCCTCGACTGCCCCCGGCTGCAGCCTCTCTTTGCTGCCCTGGGCGCACTGCTTCGGGTACTGGGCCGAGACCTCTCCGAAGACGCTTACGTCCACTCCTTTCCATACCGGGCGGCCGAGCGGGCCACGGTCAGCCTGGCCAACTTCCTGCTGGGCCAGGCCAAGATGGCCACCCTGAAGAGCCGACGAAACCAGCTCAGCGGCACCGGGATGGTCGACGCCCTGCAGCTCTTCCACCTGCTGGTGCGGGCCCGCCTCTCGCTCGAGTTTGAGCACGCTGTCCTCCGGCGGACGGTGCCCGCCTTTGAGGAGCGCTGGGCCCTCGAGGGGGTGCTGTGCCGGGTCGAGGCGGGACACCTGATCCTCGTTCTGTGATGCCACCGGCTGCTCAAGCCGCAGAGACGCGTCAAGCGGGCTGAGGCCCTGGACTTTTGCTCGTGCGGGTCGACCCCGGAGGCCTCCATGGGTGTCCCTGCTGGCAGAACTGTAAATACTGTAAATAGTCCTTATGTTCGTTGTGTTGGTTTTTTTTTGTCTAGCGTGTACGGGCAGGCCTTGCAGGCCATGAGCCCAGGCCTTGTCCATGAGGCCCAGAGCTTCGGGCATCCTTGTACATGCTTTTGACTGGCTCCGAGTCATCACCCTCCGGGGAATAAAGGTCTCTTAAAAGTCAAAAGTCTTTCTTTCTTTCAAGATGGCCGCTGACAGCTTAAGCCCTTCAAAGCTCCTCCAGCTCAGGTGCTTTCAGCTTGTTGCCCCGCACTCCCTGCCCCCCTTTTCCTGTCCCCCCCAAAAAAACTCTTGCCTCTCCCCACCCTGTCCCTGGGTACCCCCTCCCTGCCCCTTCCCCCTGCTTTCTGAGCTTTTTTCCCCTGGGCTCTGGCAGCCTCATTTGTCTCTGCCCCTCCCCCACCCCCGCCTGAGTTCTCCCTGTGATTTCTGCTGCCTCCCCCCCCCCCGGGCCCCTTCCCTTGGTCCTTGCCATCTCCCCCTGGCTTGGGGCTTGCCCTGAGCCCCTGTGGGGTTACTCTGCCCCCCCTCAGGCCGATTTTGGGGTGTTTTCAGCCCCCTCCCAGTCCCCCATGTCAGCCTGAGGCTTTTTTTTTTTTCTTCGCTTTGCAGTTTAACCCCGTACTAGTGAGGAATGGCTGCTCCTACGCCTGGCAGCTGGCATGAGGATGTCTCTCGGGACCTCCCACTGACTCATGGCCTGATGGTTCATACCCCTCTCCATGTGGGGCTCGAGGTTTGCTTGGAGGCTCTGGCCGCGCTGCTGGGATGGCGTACCATCCGCTCTGCGGGGCGTGTGAACACGGTCCCGATGATTTATTTGAGCAAGCCCGCCTTGGTTGACAGGGTGTGTGCGGAGGGCCTTGACATTGTGGGCATCCACTACCCTGTCACGCCCCTAGAGACTCAGGCAGTGAGGGTGCTGATCTCCAATGTTCCACCTCACGTTTCTGATCGGGAGCTGGCCAGGGGACTCGAGGCCTATGGGGTTCCTGTGAGTCCTTTTCACCGCCTGCCGATGGGAAGCAAGGACCCTCAGGGGAAGCATGTCCTGTCTTTTCGGAGGTAGGTCTTCATGCTTCTCAAGGAAGGTCCCCAGTCAGTACCTCGCTCCCTGAGCCTCACGCTCGAGGGTCGGAGGTTCATTATCTATCTGTCTGTGGGAGAGACCACGTGTTTCAAGTGCGGGGGCTTCTCCCACCTGGCTGTGCAGTGCCCTCAGGGCAAGGCGGCCGGACCATCGCCATCTGAGGCAGCTCCGAGAGACGGTGCGTCGACCTCTGGGGCATGCAGCAGGCCCAGGGAGGCTGGGAGCTCTTCCTCCCGACTTCCTTCCACCCCCATTCCATCTCAGGGGACCGGGGTCTCCAGTGGGAAGCCATCGTCCAGCTGAGGGGCTGGTGCTACTAGCATGGCCCCACCGCCCCTCCCCTGTCTGTGGTGCCCCCTGCCCTCTGTGCGGCAGCCCCACCGGGTGGAGGGGCGGACGCTTCCCCTTGCCCCCTGCCTGCCCCGGCCGAAGTGGCTGAGGTGGCTGGGGACTGCGGCGCTGGAGCCTCATCGGATGATGGGGCTCGGGCCTCCTCCCAACCACCCGACAAAGAGAGGGAGATGAGGGGGGCCTCTCAGGACGCCCAATCCCTGACAGACCCCTCCTCGGCCAGTGACGAGGGCCCCCCCACTACAGAGCTGGAACCCACTCCGGCTGCCACACCACCCGCCCCATTGGATGTAGCCATCGATGGGGCAGACTTAGCAGGGGGGGAGGGGCCTTCAGGGGTCCCCCTCCCCTCGCCTGTCCCCCAGCCTCCGGAGTCGGGCGGCAGCAGGGATAATGGGGAATGTCTCTCTTCCGGTGGCCTGGCCCCAGGGGTGGCGGGAGAGCCTGCTGCCCCTTTGGTCATGCCCCAGCCTAGCGGATCAGATGGGGAAGTTAGCGAGACGGAGATCCAGCTCTCTGAGTCTTGCAAGAGACGTCGTGAGCGGGATGGCCCCTTCCCCCCCAAGAAGACAGGGAATGTCCTTGCGGAGCCAGTCCTTGACTCGGACAACGAGAGGCAGCTGATGTGCCTGGACATCGAGGGTGTCGATGCTGCAGTTGCAGGCGAGCTCCCGATGGGGGTGAGGCCTCGCTGCTCTTCCGTAGGCAACATCCACCCCAAGCTGGCGGAGCTCCCCTGGGTCCCTCCTGACTATGGGGGACTCCTGTCCTTGCTGAAGCTAACTAAGGGGCAGAAGAACGTAGCGGGGCGCATCACTCAGTGGTGTGCAGACCCCAAAGTGTTTGTCAAGGCTGCCAGGGAGGCAGCCAAGCTCATGCAGCAGGATCAGGGCACATGCCAGATGGCCTACCGTTTGGAGAAGCTTGCCCAGAGGGTGAGAGTGGAGTGGGGCCTGGGCGGGTCCCTCGACCAGAGTAGGGCACGGTAGGCCTTCCCTGACCTGTCTGTATTGCCTTGCTCTGCTCCTGGGTGCTCACTCTTCCACCCACACTTTGCTTTGCTCTTCCTCTCCCACACCCACACCCATGGCAGCCACAACCATTGGCACCTTCAACATCAACGGCTGTCGAGACTCGGTGAAGCGCGAGCCCATCCTGGAGTTCCTGCAACAGAAGAGGCTGGCCATCGCCTTCCTACAAGAGACGCACTCTGACAGGTTCAACCAGGCGGCCTGGCGGGCTGCCTGGCGAGGACAGGTGTTCCTGAGCCATGGCACCAACCTCAGCGCTGGGGTTGCGACACTCTTATCGCCGCAGCTGCAGCTTGACGTGGCGGTGCCGCTGGAGGTCGTCCCCGGCCGCCTGCTGACCGTCCGCGTCACCCTCGCACAACACCGCCTGCTGCTTGTCAACTTCTACGCGCCCCCCGATGGCCAGCAGAGGGTCACTTTCTTCGAAACCTTGGCTGCCCTCCTGCGCGACGCTAGCGAGGATGATGACCTGCTCCTCCTCGGTGGAGATTTCAACTGCACCACTGCCCCGCGCCTCGACCGCACAGGGCCTGAGCCCCACCTGCCCTCCACTCACAAGCTGCAAGCTGCCCTGGAGGGGCAGACCTCGTGGACGTCTGGCGAGCCCTGCATCCTGATGCGCACCATAGATTCATAGATGTTAGGGTCGGAAGGGACCTCAATAGATCATCGAGTCCGACCCCCTGCATAAGCAGGAAAGAGTGCTGGGTCTAGATGACCCCAGCTAGATACTCATCTAACCTCCTCTTGAAGACCCCCAGGGTAGGGGAGAGCACCACCTCCCTTGGGAGCCCGTTTCAGACCTTGGCCACTCGAACTGTGAAGAAGTTCTTCCGAATGTCCAATCTAAATCTGCTCTCTGCTAGCTTGTGGCCATTGTTTCTTGTAACCCCCGGGGGTGCCTTGGTGAATAAATACTCACCAATTCCCTTCTGTGCCCCCGTGATGAACTTATAGGCATCCACAAGGTCGCCTCTCAGCCTTCTCTTGCGGAGGCTGAAAAGGTCCAGTTTCTCTAGTCTCTCCTCGTAGGGCTTGGTCTGCAGGCCCTTGACCATATGAGTTGCCCTTCTCTGGACCCTCTCCAGGTTATCCGCATCCTTCTTGAAGTGTGGCGCCCAGAATTGCACGCAGTACTCCAACTGCGGTCTGACCAGCGCCCGATAGAGGGGAAGTATCACCTCCCTGGACCTATTCGTCATGCATCTGCTGATGCATGATAAAGTGCCATTGGCTTTTCTGATGGCTTCGTCACACTGCCGGCTCATGTTCATCTTGGAGTCCACTAAGACTAAAAGATCCCTTTCCACCTCTGTGCCACCCAGCAGGTAATTCCCTAGGCTGTAGGTGTGCTGGACATTTTTCCTCCCTAGGTGCAGCACTTTGCATTTCTCCCTGTTGAACTGCATTCTGTTGTTTTCTGCCCACTTGTCCAACCTATCCAGGTCTGCCTGCAGCTGTTCCCTGCCCTCCAGCGTGTCCACTTCTCCCCATATCTTTGTGTCATCTGCAAACTTGGACAGAGTACATTTGACTCCCTCATCCAAGTCGCTGATGAAGACATTAAATAGTATCGGTCCAAGGACCGAGCCCTGAGGGACCCCACTGCGCACACCCTTCCAGGTTGAGACCGACCCATCTACCACGACTCTTTGGGTGCGACCCTCTAGCCAATTCGCCACCCACCAGACTGTGCAGTCATCCACATCACAGCCTCTTAGCCAGTACACCTGGGCCAAGCTGGGTGCCGGTGGTCTCACCATGGCTCGCCTCGACCGCCTTTATATCACCAGGCACCACCTGCCACTCCTGCGCAGCAGCCGCATCGCTCCCTCAGGTCTATCAGATCATGGCCTGGCCTTCAGCGAACTGAGCCTGCTGGGGAGAGCCTGTGCACGGGCACCGAATTGGTGTTTCAACGTCAGCCTGCTTCAGGACTCTTATTTCCAGGACTGCTTTGCCCACTTTTGGCGGAGGTGGGAGGCTGCGAGACCGAGCCACTCCTCCTGGAAGCTGTGGTGGGACGTGGGCAAGGTACAGATCCGAGCCTTCTGCCAGCAGTACACCCAGCTGGCAGCAATCGAGATGCACCGCCGTATCCGGGAGTTGGAGGAGGACGTGGCGGAGCTCGAGGCTGCTCTGCTGGCAGTGTCGCGGCACTGAGCGAGAGCCTCCGGCTCCGCAGGAAATGCCTGCGCAACTTGGCAGAGAGCGCGGCCCGCGGTGCAAGGGTCCGCGCCCGCTGCCAGGAGCTGGTGGAAACTGACGCCCCGACGCGCTTCTTTTTCAACCTGGAGCAGCGGAGGGCAGCGAGCAAAGTCTTGGACCATCTCAAGACTCCTGAGGGCCGGATCATTACAGAGCCAGGCGAAATACGTGAACGTGCTGTCGCCTTCTATCGCTACCTGTTGGCGGCCGAGCCGTCGTGCCCCGAGGCCACGCGGGAACTCCACGAGGGCCTACCGCGTCTCGATGCCCTGGAGGCCGGCGAGCTTGAGCGGGACTTGTCCGTGGAAGAGCTGGAGGCCGCCATGGCCGGCCTCGCCTCCGGCAAAGCCCCGGGCCTCGACAGGCTGCCTGCTGAGTTTTACAAGACCTTCTGGCCTTTCCTCGGCCCCAGCCTCCTGCGCATTTTCCAGGAGAGCCTCGCCGACAAGGTCTTGCCGATCAGTTGCCGCTGAGCGGTGCTGACCCTGCTGCCCAAGAAGGGAGACCTGGGCTACATGAAGATCTGGCAGCCGGTCTCCCTGCTGTGTGCGGACTATAAGATTCTGGCCAAAGCGCTGGCCATCCGCCCCCGCGCGGTCATGGCCTCTCTCACCGGGCCCGAGCAGAGCTACTGCGTGCCGGGCAGGACCATTCAAGACAACCTGTTCCTGCTGCGGGACCGACTCACGGCTAGCGAGCTCTTTGGCCTTGACGTCGGTCTCCTCTCTCTAGACCAGGAGAAGGCCTTTGACCAGGTGGGCCACGCCTATCTCTTCCGGACACTGGAGGCCTTTGGTTTTGTGCCTCTCTTCACCGGGGCCCTCCGGGTCTTGTACCAATACATTTCCAGCCTGCTCAAGGTGAGCGGGGTGCTTTGCGCTCCGTTCCCCGTGCGCAGGGGCATTCGCCAGGGCTGTCCGCTGTCAGGCATGCTCTACGCCCTGGCCATCGAGCCTCTGCTACACGCGCTGCGCCGCCGCCTGAGTGGTGTGGCCCTGCCATTGACCAAGGGCCTGTCCGCTGGCCCTCGTCTCCGGCTGTTGGCTTATGCGGATGACGTCACTGTCTTCCTCAACACCCAGGAAAATGTGCGGGCACTGGCAGATTGCCAGTGGGCCTATGAGCGCGCCTCCTCTGCCTGCATCAACTGGGGAAAGAGCGATACTCTGCTGCTTGGTGCATGGACTGGCACGCCTCCCCCAGACTTGCTGGGGGGCCTCGCTTGGTGCCGCGAGGGCCTCAAGGTCTTGGTCGTGTTCCTGGGGCCGACGACCTTCATGGCGCGCAACTGGGACGGCCTCGAGGAGGGAGTGGAGGCCCGCCTGCAGTGGTGGCACTGGCGCCTGCCCAGCCTTTCCTACCGGGGGTGCGTCCTCGTCATCAACAACCTGGCGGCGGCGACCCTGTGGCACCGCTGCGCGGTGCTGGAACCTCCACAGGAGTTACTGGAGAGACTACAGCGACTCCTGGTGGATTTGCTGTGGGACGGACGCCACTGGCTCCCACGAGCTGCCCTCTACCTGGCCACCAGTGAGGGGGGCCAGGGCCTGATCGATCTGTCCAGCAGGGTGGCCGCCTATCGGCTGCAGGCCCTCCAGCGGCTCCTGTACACTGAAGGCCACCTCCTGTGGCGACAGCTGGTGTGCCGATTCCTGTGGCAAGTGGGGGGCCTCGGCTTTGACCGGGAGCTGTTTCAACTGGACCTCACCTTCCTGAACGGGGCGGTCCTTCCCCCGTTCTACCGCAGCATGGTGCGGGCCTGGAGGGCGGCCTTCCATCTCTGTCCCCACGCCAGGCACCTGCAGTTCCTGCAACTGGTTCGAGAGCCCTTGGTGCACAACCCGGCCCTGCAATGTGTTGTGCCAAGCCTGGCCTCTGCGAGCCTCGTGGCAGCTCTCATCGAGGCGCGCTCCACCCGCCCAGAGCACCTCCTGGACCCTGCTTGGTTGGACTGGCTGTCACCCGAGGCCCTTGCTGCCCCGCTGGCTATGCGCTCCGTCCGCACCGCGGGGCGGCTTCTGCGGGCCGTTAGGGCCGCCCTCCCGACAGAGGCAGTGACCGCCCTGGGAGTCCATCTCCAGACTCGCTGGCCTCTCCTCACCACGGACACCACAGAAGACGCCTTCCCACCACTACCCATCACCCCAGCAGTACCCGGCGAGCTGGCTGAGTGGCCCAACACGCTGCTCAGGCTCCCGGTGTCCCCCAGCAGCAATATGGGCTGCCCTTTTGGCACCCTGCCCCGCAAGGGCCTCTACATGTGGGTGGTGCGCACCCGGCACGCCCAGGTGCTCACCGGCCACCCTGACACTGGGTGGCGGCGGCGCCTGGCACGGCCCGGGACCCCAGCGTGGTGCATGCTGTATAAGATGCCCACCGCCAAGAAGACCGGCGACCTGCAGTGGCGACTCGTGCACGGCATCCTGGCTGCCGGCACCTTTCTGCGTCACCTGGACCCAGCGGCCTCAGCGGCCTGCCCCTTCTGCCCGGGGGTGCTGGACAAGGACATTTTCCACGTGTTCCTTGACTGCCCCCAGCTGCAGCCTCTCTTTGCCACCCTGGGCGCACTGCTTTGGGCGCTGGGCCGGGTCTTCTCGGAGGACGCCTACATCCACTCCTTTCCGTACCAGGCGGCCGAGCGGGCCACGGTCAGCCTGGCCAACTTCCTGCTGGGCCAGGCAAAGATGGCCACCCTGAAGAGCCGGTGAAACCGGCTCACCGGCACCAGGATGGTCGAAGCCCTGCAGCTCTTCTGCCTGCTGGTGCGGGCCCGCCTCTCGCTTGAGTTTGAGCACGCTGTCCTCCGGCGGATGGTGCCCACCTTTGAGGAGCGCTGGGCCCTCGGGGGGGCGCTGTGCTGAGTCGAGGTGGGATGCCTGATCCTCGTACTGTGATACCACCGGCTGCTCAAGCTGCAGAGATGCATCAAGCGGGCTGAGGCCTTGGACTTTTTTTGTTCATGCTGGTCGACACCTGAGGCCTCCATGGGTGTCCCTGCTGGCAGAACTGTAAAAATGTAAATAGTCCTAATGTTCGTTGTGTTTTGTGTGTGTGTGTGTGTTGTTTTGGTTAGTCTAGAGTGTACGGGCAGGCTTTGCAGGCCATGAGCCCAGGCCTTGTCCATGAGGCCCAGATATTCGGGTGTACCTGTACATGCTCTTTACTGGCTCCGAGTTATCACCCTCCCTGGAATAAATGTCTCTTAAAAGTCAAGTCTTTCTTTCTTACTTTCAAGGTGGCCACCAGCAGGTGAAGCACTTCTGAGCTCCTGCAGCTCAGGTGCCTTCAGCTCGTTCCCCTGCACCCCCTGCCTCCCTGTTCCTCTCCCCACCCCCCCAAACCTTGCCTCTCCTCAGCCTGTGCTTGGGGACCCCCTCCCTGCCCCTTTCCCCCACTTTCTGAGCGTTTTTCCCCTGGGCTTTGGCAGCCTCGTTTGCCTCTGCCCCTCCCCCACCCCCGCCTGAGTTCTCCCTTTGATTCCTGCTGCCTCCCTCCTCCAGAGCCCCTTACCTTGGTCTCTGCAATCTCCCCCTGCCTTAGGGCTTGCCCTGAGCCCCTGCAGGGTTGCTCTGAGCCCCCTCAGGTTGATTTTGGGCCGTTTTCAGCCCCCTCCCAGTCTCAGTCCCCGGCGGCATCAGCCTGAGGCTTTTTTTTTTCTCCCCCTCTCCCTCCTGTGGGAGAGTTAACCCTCTCCTGCCTGGGATGGCTGCTAGCAGTCAAGGCACTTTGCATGGGGATCTCTGCGGACCTTCCCCTCAGCCATGGCCTGCAGGTGCACGCCCCTCTCCATCTCAGGGTGGAGGACTGCGCCGGAGCTCTGGCGGACCTGCTGGGATGACAGAGCATCCGGTACACCTCCCGGGTCAATTCAGTGCCCATTGTATATTTGAGCTCTCCCAGCCTGGTGAGGGAGGTGTGTGCGGTGGGGCTGGACATCTCTGGGGTCCACCACTTGGTTACGCCCCTTGAGACCCTGGCAGTGCGGGTGGTGGCCTCCAACGTGCCCCCACACCTGTCATACTGGGACCTCATCAACGCGCTCTAGTGCTATGGTGTCCTCACCAGCCCCTGGCGCAGGCTGACCATGGGGAGTAGGGACCCCAAGCTGAGACACGTCCTGTCCTTTCGGAGGCAGGCATTCATGGTCCTCAGGGGTGACACCCAGAGACTGCCTCCCTCTTTGACCTTTGTGTTAGATGGGAGGTCTTACGTAGTGTATTTCTCCCAGGGTGGGAATTTATGCCGCTGCTGTGGTGGCAGCTCCCACCTAGTTGCCCAGTGCCCATTAGGCACTGCCAGGGCACCGGCTGCTGCACCCGCCCAGGAGGATGGTGCATCCACCTCTGGGGTGAGACCCTCATTAAAGGGTGGGGCTGGGGGATCTGCCTACCCCCCCTCCGTCCCTGCTCCACCCGAGGGGCTCGACCTCTCTGGCATTGGCATGCCACCCGGGGAGGGGCCTGGGACATCCTCCCAGGTTTCTCCCACCCCTGTTCTTGCTCATGCCCTGCCCGGTGGAGGGGCTGGGGAGTCCTCCCAGTCCCTTCCTGTCCCAGTGCCACCTGCGGTAGCTAGCATCTCAGGTGCTGGGGCCCTGTCAGGTGGAGCACCCGAGACCTCCCCTCCACCTCCCTCCACCCCTGCCTCAGCCAAGGTGGTGGACCCAGAGGTGGCGAACCCCAAGCAGCCTGGCCTGCCCCCTAAGGGGGAGGTGCCAGCTACCCCCAAAAAAGCCAAGAGCAAGAAGCAAAAAGGAGCATCTAAAGGAGCTCCTGCCCCTTTGAGGCCTGCCTCGGACAGCAGCGGGGAAAAGGTAGAAAGGGAACCTGAGCCCACCCTGCCTGCCCCCCCGGAAACCGTGCCACCTCAGGCCATGATTGAGGGTGTTTCAGAGACGTCTGGCAACCCCTCACCCCCAGCTCAGCTAGTGGGGCTTGTGAGCAGCAAGGCAGGGGAAGAGTGCCTGCCTCCCAAGCAGCAGCAGGCACGAGAGACAGTAGAGGGCCCTGCCACCCCTCCGCCCGCTCCCTTGCTCGCTGAGACCAATGAGGAGGAGATGGAGTGCCTGCCTTCTGAGTGCCGCAAGCAGCCCCGGGAGCGGGATCACGTCTGTCCCTCCAGTGGATGGGGATTCATCTCCCAGAGATGGTCCTCGACCCAGATACAGAGGGGGGCCTGATATGGAGCCTGGCCATTGAGGACACTTTCACCGGCCTCACTGGGAAGTCCCCTCCCAGAGTACAGCCCCACCGGTTCTGGGTCAGCAATATCCAACTCCTTCTGGAGAAACCCCCCTGGGTGGCCCCCAGCTATGGAGGTCTCCTCAACCTCTTGGACCAGACCAAGGGCCAGAGGAACGTGGCCGAGAGTATCTGGCAATGGTGCCCGGACCCTGCGCAGTTTGTCCGTGCCGCTAGCGACGCGGCGAGGCTCATGCGCTGGGACCCGGGCACACATCAACATGCCTTTTGGCTTGAGAAGCTGGTGACCCGGGTGAGGGAGGTGTGGGGCCGAGGCGGGCCCACGGAATATGGTAGGGCAACACTAGGCCTCCCCCTGTCTCGCGGTTTTTTGCCCGGTATCTGTCACCTTCTCTTCCACCGGTACCCTGCCTACCCTTCCTCCCTTTTCTCCTGTTCATGGCGGTTACCACAATTGCCTCGCTCAACACCAATGGCTGCAGAGACCCTGTGAAGCGGAAGGCCATCCTGGAGGGCCTTCAGCAGAAGCACCTGGTGATCGCCTTCCTCCAGGAGACGCGAAGCGACGTGCATGTTCAAGCTGACTGGCACGCTGCCTGGAGAGGCTGCTTGTTCCTGAGTCATGGCACCAACCTCAGCGCAGGAATGGCGACCCTCCTCTCGCTGCAGCTGCGGTACGACTCGGCAGTGGCACGAGAGGTCGTCCCCAGCCGGCTGCTGACCGTCCACGTCACCCTGGCACACCAGAGCCTGCTCCTCATCAACGTCTATGCGCCCACCAATGGAAGAGAGAGGATCGCCTTCCTAGAGACCCTGGGCGACCTCCTGCATGACGCCAGTGAGAAGGATGACCTGCTCCTCATGGGCGGGGACTTCAATTGCACTGTCGACGCGCTGCTAGACTGGATGGGGCCAGAGCCGCACCTGCCATCAGCCCGCAAGCTGCGGACCGTGCTGGAAGCGGCGGACCTCGTCGATGCCTGGCGGTTCCTCCACGCTGATGCGCGACAATACACCTGGGCAAAGATGAGTGCCAGCGGGCTCGCCATGGCCCGCCTCGACCACCTCTACATCGGCCAGCATGACGTGCCATTACTGAGCAGCAGCTGCATCGTTCCATCGGGCCTCTTGGACCATGTCCTGGTCTGCTGCGAGCTGAACCTGCCCGGCAGAGCACGCACGCGGGCCCCTTACTGGTGCCTCAACGTCAGCCTGCTGCAAGACACCCATTTCAGGGACTGCTTCTCCCACCTTTGGAAGTGCTGGGAGGCAGCGCGAGCAGACTACTCCTCCTGACGCCTGTGGTGGGACGTGGGGAAGGTCCAGATCCAGGCATTCTGCCAGCAGTATTGCCAGCTGGCAGCGAGCGAGCTCCGCCGCTGCACCCAGGAGCTGGAGGAGGATGTGGTGGAGCTCGAGGCAGCTGCTCCGAGCGGGCAACGAGACGGCACTCCTCGAGAGCCTTCGGTCCTGCAAGAAATGTCTGTGGGAGCTGGCGGAGGGCACGGCCTGCGATGTGCGGGTCCGTGCCCGCTGCCAGTAGCTGGCAGAGGCCGACGCCCTGACCGGCTGCTTCTTCAGCCTGGAGAGGCGGCGGGCCTCAGTGAAGACGCTGGACCACCTCAAGACCCCAGAGGGACGGCTGCTCACGGACCCAGGTGAAATGCGGGGGCATGCCGTCGCCTTCTATCGCGACTTGTTTGTGGCTGAGCCCGTTTGCCCGCAGGCCTCTCAGCAGCTACATGAGGACCTGCTGTGCCTGGGCGCTTCACAGGTCAAGGCCCTGGAGCACTAACGGCTCGATGCCGCTGTGGGGGGGCTTGCCTCGGGCAGGGCCCCGGTCCTGGATGGCCTGCCTGTGGATTTTTACAGAGCCTTCTGGCCCCTCCTCAGGCCCAGCCTGCTCCACGTCTTCCACGAGAGCCTCACCGATAGGAACCTGGTGACCAGCTGCTGCTGGGCCATGCTCACCTTGCTGCCCAAGAAGGGGGACCTCGGCTGCCTGAAGAACTGGCGGCCCATCTCCCTTCTGTGCGCCAACTACAAGATTGTGCCCAAGGCGCTGGCGAACCGTGTCCGCACCGTCATGGCCTCCGTCATCGGGCCCGAGCAGAGCTACTGTGTGCCAGGCAGGACCATCCAGGACAACCTGTTTCTGCTGCGCTACCTGCTCACGACCGCGGAGCTTTCTGGTCTAGACGTCAGCGTGGTCTCCCTGGACCAGGAGAAGGCCTTCGATCGTTTCGACCACCGGTACCTGCTTGGCACCCTCGAGGCCTTTGGCTTCAGGCCGCTCTTCACCGCGGCGCTCCAGGTCCTGTACCACGATGCCTCCGGCCTGCTCAAGGTGAATAGCATGCTGTGCTCCCCATTCCCCATGCATCACAACATATGCCAGGGCTGCCCCCTGTCAGGCATGCTGTACGCCCTGGCCATCGAACCACTGCTGCATGCTCTGCGATGTTGCCTGACCGGCCTAGCCCTGCCACCAGCACCGGGCCCCACCACCGGCCCCCCGATCCAGCTGACGGCGTACGCGGACAACGTGACCGTCTTCCTGGGGAGCCAGAGGGATGTGTGGGCCCTGGTGGACTGCCAACGCGCCTATGAGCTCTCCCCCTCGGCCTGCATCAACTGGGGAAGAGCGACACCTTCCTGCTCAGGATGTGGGCCGGCACACCACCTCCGAACCTGCCGGGAGGCCTTGCCTGGTGCCGGGAAGGTCTCAAAGCCCTGGGAGTGTTCCTGGGGCCACCGGCATTTGCAGCCTGCAATTGGGAGGACCTGGCGGATGGAGTGGAGGCCCTCCTTCAGCGCTGGCGCTGGCGCCTGCCCGCCCTCTCTTACCAAGGCTGGGTCCTCATCATCAACAACCTGGTGGTGGCGACCCTGTGGCACCGCTGCACAGTGCTGGACCCTCCGCCAGAGCTAGTGGAGAGACTGCAGCGATTCCTGGTGGATTTCCTGTGGGACGGATGCCACTGGCTCCCACGAGCTGGCCTCTACCTGCTCATCAGCGAGGGGGGTCAGTGTCTGATCGATCTGGCCAGAAGGGTGGCCGCCTACCTGCTGCAGACTCTCCAGTGGCTCCTGTACACCGAAGACCACCTCCCGTGGTGACAGCTGGTGTGCCGATTCCTGTGGCAAGTGGGGGGCCTCGGCTTTGACCGGGAGCTGTTTCTGCTGGACCTCACCCTCCTGAACGGGGTGGTCCTTCCCCTGTTCTACTGCAGCATGGTGCAGGCCTGGCGGGCAGCCTTCCATCTCTGTCCCCAGGCCAGGCACCTGTGGTTCCTGCACCTGCTTTGGGAGCCCCTGGTCTACAACCTGGCCCTGCAGTGTGTCGTGCCGAGCCTGGCCTCCGCCAGCCTCGTGGCAGCTCTCATCGAGGGGCACACCACCTGCCTGGAGCACCTCCTGGACCCTGCTCGGTCGGCCTGGCTGTCACCCGAAGCCCTGGCTTCCCGGCTGGCGATGTGCTCCGTCCGCACCGCGGGCCAGCTTGTGCAGGCCGTTAGGGCCGCCCTCCCAATGGAAGCAGCAACCGCCCTGGAAGTCCATCTCCTTACTCGCTGGACCCTCCCCACCACAGACACCGCGCAACATGCCTTCCCACTGCTACCCATCATCCCAGCGGTACCCAGCGAGCTGGCCGAGTGGCCCAACACACTGCTCAGGCTCCCGGTGTCCCCCAGCAGCAATACGGGCTGCCCTTTTGGCACCCTGCCCCGCAAGGGCCTCTACGTGTGGGTGGTGCGCACCCGACACGCCCAGGTGCTCGCCGGCCGCCCTGACACCATGTGGCGGTGGCGCCTGGTGCAGCCTGGGACCCCAGTGTGGTGCACGCTGTATAAGGCACCCACCACCAAGAAGACCGGCGACCTGCAGTGGCGACTTGTGCATGGCATGCTGGCCACCGGCACCTTTGTGCATCACCTCGACCCAGCGGCCTGCCCTTCTGCCCGAGGGTGCTGGACGAGGACATTTTCCATGCTTTCCTCGACTGCCCCTGGGTGCAACCTCTGTTTGCCGCTCTGGGCGCACTGCTTCGGGTGCTGGGCCGGGACTTCTCAGAGGACGTGTACGTCTACTCCTTCCTGTACTGGGCAGCCGGGCGGGCCATGGTCAGGCTGGCCAACTTCCTGCTGGGCCAGGCCAAGATGGCCACCCTGAAGAGCTGGCGAAACCGGCTCACCGGCACCGGGATGGTCAACGCCCTTTAGCTCTTCCGCCTGCTGGTGCGGGCCTGCCTCTCACTTGAGTTCGAGCACGCTGTCCTCCGGTGGACGGTGCCCACCTTTGAAGAACGCTGGGCCCTCGAGTGGACACTGTGCCGAGTCGAGGTGGGACGCCTGATCCTTGCACTGTGACACCGCCGGCTGCTCAAGCTGCAGAGACGCCTCCAGTGGGCCGAGGCCTCGGACTTTGTTCATGCTGGTTGACCCCTGAGGACTCCATGGGTGTCCCCGCTGGCAGAACTGTAAATATGTAAGTAGTCTTAATGTTCATTGTGGGTTTTTTGTGTGTTTGTTTTTTAGTCTAGAGTGTACGGGCAAGCCTTGCAGGCCATGAGCCCAGGCCTTGTCCATGAGGCCCTGATATTTGGGCAACCTGTACATGCTCTTTACTGGCTCCAATTTGTCACCCTCCCTGGAATAAATGCCTCTTAAAAGTCAAAGTCTTTCTTTCTTTCTTGCTTGCTTGCTTGCTTGCTGGAACTGAAAAAAATGCAACGGGGATGGAAAAGGAGCAGGAAAATAGTTGGGGCCAGTGGAATTAAATAGCAGTGGCTGAGGCTTGTCGGCCAGCAGGAGTTTGGGGGGGAAAAAGTTGGGGTCTGGATGGAAAGAGTCTGAGGCTGGCTGCTCGGCCAGTTCGCTATGATAAACAGCAGTGTCAAAAGCTGGAAATGATTATCTCAACTCTGGCTTGATCCTGTTTGAATATTTTTGGGGTATAATTCTCTTTTAACTGAAAATGAACATATTATACCTTTATTGTCATCCTGAATCAAGTCATGTTAATACTGTTTTTTACTTCTTAGCATATTTTTAATGCTAGATAAACTTATCTGTAGTGCAAGATAAAAGTTATGTTATGTTAAAGAATATTAAATGTGCAGTACACAGGGTACTGGCTTTTTTGATTCCTGTGACGTTGTTCTCTTTATGATTACAGAGAAACAGTTGATAGAAAATTGTAAACCAAAGGCACAAGGAAGTGTAGGATTCTCATAGAATACCCACAAAAAGAAATATATTATACTTCCCTTTTTTGTTTAATTCTTTTTTGGGGATTTTATTTTTTTTTTAATTTTCAAGATCTAGGGGGATTCCCACACTGTTTTCTAGGTATTTCTTGCTTTTAGATACTGTAATTAATGCTTGGGGAATACTATAAAAATCTTAATGTAATCTTAATCTCTGAATTTTATTGTGTGTTGGAATGGGAAAAAAGGAATTAAATTAGTTTTGGTTAGAGCTGTGTATTTTTGTTGTTTAACTCCTGTTTTAGCATTTAGCATGTTTCATATATCTCTTCCTAGTACGAGGTTTACATGGGTTTTTCCCCCCAACATATTTTACTATAAAGAACAGTTGATTTTTAACTATAAAGATTTAAAACACCCAAATACCATTATCTAAAATAGTTCTGATATGAAACATGATACATCATAAATCTATAATGCTTGAATACTAGTAGTGTCTTTCCTTTGGATTTCATTGCAGAAGAGTACAACGGTCCTCGACACATTCTTGTGGGGCATTTGCAGATGAAGTTTTTTGAACTGCATTCACAGTTTATCGTAAGTCACATTTTCAATTCTGTGCTTAGGTATAATCCTCTCTATTTACTTAGTGTCTAACTGAATTGCAGGTATTTCCTGGTGGATTTAACATACTGAGCATGAATGAATATGAATTTCAAGCCAGGGAGGAGTTTGCTCTTCTTCCATGAGTAGAAGGGAATTTAAGGTACTAGATCCAGTTTTTATTAGTATAGAAGATAGCAGTCCATAACATAATATCACTTTTCTCCAAAACTGTGACTACTCTCTGCTTCTGCCCCTTCCTTCCAGAAGAAGGAAACTTTTGTCAGGCTCTTTACATGAGCTGGATAACATGAAGACACCCCACTCACAGCTCTTTTCATGCTAATCATATAATATGAAAGTTTGAAGTATACACTGCTCATTTGGTGGCTTCCAGAAATGGAGAAGATGCAAGCCCTCTGTGAGCAAACTGTCAACAAATTATTTATAGATATGATACTACTGCCAAACAGTTAGGCTGTCCTATAGGGCTGGTGCTGGAACTGTATTTGGCTTAACTCATATAGCAATAGGATATACTTTTTAATGCTGACCGTGTGAATCTCCATTTCCATGGGCTCCTCTATTGCATCCTGAACTACTTTCTACTACTTATGAGCTCTCTATCATCAATGAATCTGAGTACCTCTTAATCTTCAGTGTATTCTCACAGCACCCTACAATAGGGTATCAAAATCATCCAGCCCTGCAGGTCCACCTGTGCTGACCTTCTCTGCTGTGGGCAGTGCCTGTGGAACTTAATCCAGCTCACCTGCTGCAAGCAGCACCAGCCCCAGAGTGGGCTGGATCTGGCACCATGTGTGCTGCATGTGGCATGAGGGACCAACACAGGGAGCTTGTTGCATGCTACACCCAGCTGGATGAGCCCTGTGGGCTGGCTCCAGCATGGCTGAAGTAGCCCTGGGGCTAGCGCTCAGGATTGGTCTGACACTGGTGCTACATGCAGTGCATGCCCCAGTCTCACCCTGTGCAACATGAAGGATCCACTGCACCTGGACCAGCCTGTACATCAGATCAGCTCTACATGGGCTGCATCCAACTCACAGGTGTATGTTTGACACCCATGCCCTCCAAGGTAGACAGTATTATCACCCTTGTTTTGCAGGTTGGGAGTTGAAGAGAAGAGAGCCTAAGGACCTTGTCACATTTTACATTTAGGAAGTTTTTTATTTAGATCATAGTGGATGCATCTACACATGCATTTAGCCCATAGTGATAAACTGTGGCACAGTTTACACCAGAATTTATTGCTCATGGGCTCGTGTTTATCATTGGTGCATTTACACATTCAATTAATGCAATACAATAAACTCAGGAGTTGTTTGAGCCAGATTCAACTGTTCCTGGGCAAAGCATCTATATGTGCACCCAGGACAGCAACAGTTTGAACTGGGGTGGAGCAGCCTCCGGCTGGCAGTAGGCTCAGGAGATCAGCCTTGGGCTTCAAGTGGTGGTGTTGGGTAGTGGAGGGGCTGGCTGGGATATGAGGGTACAGAATCTGCAGAGCCATGTGGCTAGGTGGCAGGCAGCCCCAGCATTTTAGAGCCCTTGTGACCTAGTCAGTCACCCTCTACACGTACATTTCTATATGTACATTACAATTAATTACTCTGCCATAAGAAAGTAGTGTTTACGACAGTACTATCTTACAGCAGAGTTAATTAATTTAGTGTGCTTTAGTACTGGTGCATGTGTAAACTGTGACGCTTTACTGCAGAGCTGATTAGTTATCTCTGCAGTAAAGCACATGTGTATCTGCACCTAGTAAGCACCTATGAGGCAGAAATTTTTCTGACTAGTTTCACATTAAGCCTTACTACAACTTCAGTCCTCTGGATAGGGCTGTAGCTGGCTGTGCAGTAACAATCAACTGTTTGTGGGTCCATCCCCCCACATCAGAGTCTTGAATTGGCTCCTTGTCAGCTATTGGTCAGTCCCAGCTGTGGGACAGCACTGGAGCCATTGAGCATCAGTGATATTATCTCTCTGGAGCAGTGCCACAATGGCGTAACATGCTATTTAACACTGCTTGGGGACACTCCTTGTCTGAAAAGCCCTAACATTACTGTCATACAATAGTACGTGTTTCCCTCCTTGACTGTGTGGACTCCATGTTTTGAATGCAGCTAATATGTCTTTCATGTAATGTGCAATGAAGGCCCTTTTAAGTAGGGTGACTATATGTCCTGTTTTAGCTGGGACAGCCCTGGATTTCAGAGGCTGTCCCAGCTAGTTGTTAGGAATTATAATGGGCATCCCAGAAACCCAGTGGTGTGGGACGTGGTCTGGCCAGTAGTCAGAGTGGTGCAAAGCACCTTGCAGCCCTACTTCTGTTTACTTGTGAGTGCTTGGGGGTGGGAGAGAGGGGGAGGGGCAGTGTCCTAGATTTCCCAGATTATGTCTCTGATTTCTGGGATTTTCATATGGTCATGCTGCCTTTAAGTGACTTGGAAGTTATTGCCAGAGCAGGGAACTGAAACCAAATCTCTAATTCATAGGTAAGAGCATCCCTTGGAGTTTTGGCTACAGAAAGAACATGGAAAAAATATGAACTTCACAAAATGTAGTTATGTAACTGTAGTTGTGCCATTCAATAGCTAATCTCCATTAGGATTAACTAACTTTGTGTAAGAAGTCCAGTTCCGGAACAAAGACCTTCAAAAATGTGGCTAAATCTGCAGAGGGATAATGGAAGCAATCTCCTCTAGGTGATTCTTAATCAATGAAGGAGCAGCTTGGTTCCATTACAGAAGCTATTACCTCTTTCTCAGTTATAAGAATTCCATTAAAAAACCTCTCTGAATAATGATTGGTTATTTCCATTTTCATTTATATCTCTCAGTAAGCAGCTGAGGGCGTGACAGGGAAAACTTGTCCAAAATCACCAATAAAAAGGTACACAATAGTGGGATATTGCCAGTGTGGCCCAATTTTCTTCTGCCTTGCACTTTTCACAGTTATTTTAATCTATGCAAAATTATTGGGAAGCCCTGGTGAATCAAGATATTAGCCTTTTTGCACACACGAACTGAGCATGTAACTGAACATGCATAGTCCAATGCAGTGACGAATCCCATGCAATTATGATATATTGTACTTTTACACATTTCAAACTTGTTTATACTTGATTGTGAATTGAGATTTCCAAAGATAGCCATGAGGCAGGTAAATATTATCTGAGCTGCAAGCAGCCTGTGATTCTGCTAACATCCTTTCAGTTTCCTCAGGATTGGACTATACCTTGTACCAGCCTTGGGCCCTTCCAAACACTGCATGGAGTGCAACAGGCCCCAGCCCCACAGGTGTGACTAATGCTAGTGGGATACCTCTCTACGTTGAGCTGGGAGCTCAGGAATCCAAGGCCAGGGCAGGTGTGAGCTTGTATTAAACTTGCCTGAATACAAAAACCTTGTTTACTGAGGGAGTCTTGAAGAAATCTTTGTCAAGGAAGTCCTAAAGGCATAGTTTCCTGTCCAGGGACCAGTTAGTTGGTCCACCCTTAGAGACTCAGAGCCAGCAGGATTCCAGAACTCTCTAGGGGACATTTCTGCTACTCTGTTAATGGTCTGGTTCATGTGTGGAATAGCATGCTGACCTTAGGTATAGACACAGTGACACACATATGTCTCTTCCCCCATGGTGGCACAGTTCCCCTGATACACAGAGAAGTTGAGACAAATGAAGCAGGAAGGTAAACAGTTAGAAGGCAAGAGGCTCTCAACATATGCTAAAGCCACCTGATTGAAGCATAGATGCTTTTTAAAGCATGATTGCATAGCAGTGGCAGGGCAAGGAAGTTTTTAATCTCCCCTGTCTTTACATCCACAAAGTACCAACAGCAGCCTCTTTCAGAAATCATGTATGTGCCAAGTTTGCTTGGTGAAAAGGTGGGAGGTTGTTTCTTGTAGTCGGCCCTCATCTCTGGAACTTCCTTTCCTCTCAGGTCTGCCAGAACCTGAATGTCTTCTGGAAGTGCTGCAAGCCCTACTTATCTGAGAAGATTTCTGGCAGGGGCCTTGTGGTGGGAAATATTTTGGAAGCCGTGGGAAGAAAGGGGATTTTGTTTAGCTTCCCAGCAGAGGATTTTGGGAGGGTAACAACACGAATGGTTTCTAGAGCAGGCAGGAAAAATGAATTCTTGCACAAGCAAAAATATAGCACTAAAGGCACTGGCAGACATCCAGCTCCCCACTCTAACTCAGGCACTTCACAGAAAGTGCCATGAGTTAGACCAACCCCTACTCCTTCCTGACCCAACAGACATTTGCTGTTGGGTTGGGGGAGTGGAGGATTGTTCTCCACTTTGGAGGCAATACAGGAGGAGCTACCTGTCTGCAGCCTCTCTCCTTTAGCCCCCACCCCTCCCAGCTCTGGTGCTGTCTGCAGGATGGGAGGGGGGAGAAGGGAGTAAAGGGCGCTCTGGGCAATGGTTTGCCCAGCCTGAGCTGGAGTGGGGGTGTGGACTGGAGTTCCAGCAGAGCGCCCACAGCAGAGTGCCTTCATTAACTTATGTCTGTCCCTGCATGTGATTGGCGCTGGGCTGGTGCAGCCCAGCCCTGCCCTAGTGCTGTCTGTAGGAAGGGAGGGGGAGGGAGCTGTGGGCTGGGGTTTGCCCACTTTGGGGGAGGGGCTTCAATCCACCTGCTCCCCTCCAACTCAAGCAAAATAAATTTCAGCCTACATCTTCTTCACCCTCCTTTCCTACAGACAGCACTGTGAGCAGGGCTGGGCTGCATCAGCCCAGCCCCAATCACATGCAGGGATAGACAGAAGTTAATGAAGGTGCTCTGCTTTGGGTTAATTTGTCATGTGATCAGGCACTTTTAAGGTGCTCTGCAGCCATGCAGTTCTGTCAGGGCATGGCTGTAGAGTGTTTCCAAGGGGCTGATCCTGTGACAAATGCCACTTCTGTCTGTGGCCTTATCTATAAAAAGAGCGGAAATGCTTCTGAAGGATTCCTTAGTCCACAGGTGTTTAGTGGGACTGGCCCACACAAGAAGTCTGGGAGTTCAGGGCTTTCAGTGAATGGTAGACCAAAAACCAGAAGGTGTGTATATTGCATACATGCTTTACATGTGTGCAACCTGTGGGGTGGCAATTACTGGTAGAACAGTTAGGGAAACAGTGAAAAGGTCCAGGCCTTGCTGTATTGATTTATGTCCATTTTATTGATTGACTTATCAGCTGAACAAGTCCAAAAGCTGGTGATTATAGCTGAATAATGCATACTACCCATTAAGGCTGTGTGAAATTTCAGCACCTGTTTCATTTCAATGCTGTTTTGACTTGTTTCTTGGGATTAAGTTTATCTTTGAGATTCATGCATCGTAAGTGGTGTGATGTCATGCCTTATATTTTGTGACCTCACATGTTTGTAAATTAGGAGATGAGTAGAGTCCTAGGGCTCTGCTGGGACCCCCTTTTGCTATTATTTTACCTGTTGTATATTTGTATTTATTTGTGGCTTATTTATTTTTCACCTGTACTTATCTATAGTTTATCTGTTGGTTATCTATGTTTATTTGGGGGTTTATCTGTTTCAGATCAGATACTTACCTGTGACTTACCTGTATCTGGAGCACTGGTATAACATTTTATAGCATTTACCCAGAGGGTATTGTGTCTGTTATTTGTTTAGATATCATATAGATAGATAGATAGATAGATAGATAGATAGATAGATAGATAGATAGATAGATAGATATGTGTTTATATCCATGTTTCCATATATCCATATGGACATATATTTATATCCATGTTTCTTTTCCTTGTGATAAGTTAATGTAAATAAATTTGTATATAGTTAAGTCCCCTGACTGTCCTGGCCTGGATCTATGGGGACAGAAGGAAACTGAGCAGTCTGCAGCTCCCAGTGAACCAGTTTGACTGGGAGGGGGTGATAGACCAGATCCTACTGGAACAGTTCCTTTGGGACCTGGAAGAAGAGACCCAGACATGGGTGAGGCAACACCAGCCACAGAGCAGCAAAGAGGCCCTTTGCCTGGCTGAGGTTTTCTTGGCCTCGGAGAATGAGTGCAACCATGATCGTGGCTCACGTACCCTGGTTGTGAACCTCGGATAGGAGGAAGAGAAGATAGGGCCTCAGAAGTGGGCAACAAGGGGCATGGTCTGTTACCATTGTGGCAAGACTGACTATGTTGCCAGGGAGTGCGGACTGGGCCTGAGCAAACTGGGCCATAGGCTAGCATCCGCTCCGATCCCCAGAGACAAGCCCAGGGAAGTAGAGTGAGGTGAGCCCATGGATTTCAGTTTTGGTGCAGCCTTGCAGGAGGGAGGCTGGGAGCATCCAGTAGTTACATCTTGGATTGGTGACTGGGCCGTGTGAGCAACCTTGGACATCAGATGCTCACAGTCACTGCTCTGTGCAGACCTGGCCCCGAAAGCCAGCATGAGGAAGGCCAGACCCCTAGTTAGGACCTGTACCATGGGTGGAGAAATGCACTTTGAAAGCTATTACCTCCTGTTGAGAGTCATGGAATTCCAGGGCGAGCTGAGGCTTGGGATGGCCCCATCATTGGCCTGTGAGATAGTCCTGGGCTATGAATGGAACCTGACCTACATGGTACTAGAGTGGGTAAAAGCAACAGAGGAAGAGAGGAGATGCCTATGGAGAGGCGAGGGCTGGGCTGGGGAAGTGAGCCCCTGGCAAGGGGAACACAAGAAGACCAGCATAGACTTGGATCAGGTGGCCAGCATGGTTAAGTCCTGACAGGCCCAGCAGGAAGACCCAGAGTTGCAATGACTGGTTACCCAGGACCCAGGAGAAGTGACATCAGTGAGCGCAGTCTACTACGAGGTAAATGGGAGTCTTCTGTATCTAGTTCAGAGAGGGCAGGAAGCTGGTGCCAAAAGATGTCAACTGGTGGTACCGAGCCCGTTCCAACGGCAAATTTGGTGGTTGGTACACGTCACCCCATTGGGAGGTCATCTGGGGCGCAACAAGATGAGGACATGACTTGTTCGTGACTTCTTCTGGCCCCAGTTGCAAGACACCATGGATAGGTAGGGTGCAGCATGTCCCGAGTGCCAAAGAGCCCAGGACTGGAGGCCTCAGAATGCCCCTCTATAATCCATGCCGGTGATTGAGACACCCTTCTCTTGAGTGGTGCTGGAAATTGTGGGTCCCCTACCGAGTTCCCATGAGGGGTACCAATATGTATTAGTATTGGTGGACTACACTACACATTTTCTGGAGGCAGTACTGCTTATTTCGATTACAGCGATCCGGGTAGCAGAGGAACTATTCATGATGGACAGATGGTCCCCTGTCTCTGCATCTTATCTATTTCCTACCGTACTTCTTTTTGCAGCTGTTGGGGTATGGATCTCCACCTCTCTCTGATTATGGTGATCAGGCTGATTGTCTGAGCCTGTGCTGTACTCATGATTGTGAAGCCAGACACCCCTTTTGGCCAACGCATGTGGCACAGCTCCAAGTCAGGGCAACGACATGAAAACCTACACAGCTGGCAAGTAGATGGGGAGGAGGGTAAGTGAAGCCCCAGCAACTACTGCAGTGAACCTGTGACTATCCCATCTTCAAGTCAAGGGGAAGGAACACCGCTGAACCCCTCCTTATTTACATTTTCCATCAAGTCATGGCAGGAAAGTTGGGGGGATCTAGACTGTGGAGCGGGAACATACTCACAGTGCCAACTGGGGCACCACACCTGGCATTTCCTGGGGTTGCTGCTGGCAGACCTACCAGGCCTCCCCCCGGCAGTCCCACCAGAGTTCATTTTTAGTGCTCATGCCCAGGACCTGGGGCCTCCTCCTTCCCCATAGACCCAGTCCATACCTACAAGTTCAGCCTGGCATGGTAGCTCAAGAGGGACATGGTCTTCCCTTGCTGGCTGGTGATACAGTGAGTTCCACCTCCAGCTCTGAGAGTGGGGCATTAAATCGTTTTTAAAAAATGAAAAAATGAAATAGGTGCAGATGGAGTAAGGAGGGTGGCACTCACTCCATCTGTACCTGGAGCTTGGGGAACCCCAGCAGCCAGAGGTTCACCTTGAGGAACACCAGTTGCTCCACCAAACCTGGATCCAAGGAGGTGCATTGGGATATCACTACATCACTAGCAATGCTGAACACCCTCTCACTTGGAACACTGGTTGGTGGACAGGAAAGGTGTTCCCAGGCAACCATGGCCAGATCCCACCACATCTGGCTGCGGCTTGCCCAGTAGGCCAAGAGGTCGCACAGCAGTGGCTCCACATCCTCGGTGAGGTAGGCAGCCACCAAGGCCTGAGCACTACCTGCCTGATGGTGGGATCTGGTGCCTCTGGACCCCACCATGGAAGCAATGCCCTTGACATACATTGGCAGAACCTGTGGTGGAGGAAGAGAGTAGCTGGTGGATCGCATGCTGAAATGGGACAGTGAATCCCCCTCTTCCACGTCCCCACACCTCCACCATTCTGCTTCCCTGATTCTCATCACCTTGGCTTGAAGGAGAGCCCACCAATGGCCTGATTGGTCACACAAGTGCCCTGTGAGGGAGAGGTATGCATAATTTCCACCTCGGCTGCTCCAGATGTATGACGTGAAGTATAAAGCCACCTGTGGACCTGCCTTGTACAGCTTCTCCCTCCAGTACTCCCTGCATGCCTCATACAGGGATGGTACCACTGTCTTGCTGGAGGTGTGAGCACTTGGTATGAAGGGGACACAAGTGCCATGAGCCACCTGAACCCTGGCCTCTCAACAAAGGAGGAGGGCTGGCCATCCACAGCAAGTATCTTCCCAATGCTCTGGGTGATCTCGCTCACTTTTGCAATGCACCCCCCTTTTTGTCCAACTTCCCCCATTGTTCCAGGGTGGCCTTCCTCTGCTTTGGGGGGATGGGGTCTTTGGAGTGAGAGGGGGACTTCTTTTTGGGCACGGTCCCACTGGTGCCAGCCTGAGGAGGAGCAAGGGCAAGGGGGTGTTGCCTGCAGAGACGCATCAGCATACCTGTGGTGATCATGTGTTCCCTTGCCTTGGCTGGTTTTGGTTCAGCAGTGCAGGCAGATAGCATATGTGGGATCATCTGCCAGATCATAATAATCCCAGACCACATTACCCCCTCACTTCTGGGGTGCAGGTGTATGTGTGGATTCTGCCTTTCCCCCCTCTTCAGCAGGCAGAGGCACAGCAACAGGAGGAGCAGACTCAGCTGAGCCACTTGCCTCCACACCCTCTACCTCAACCTCCTCTGAAGTGACTTCTGGAGAAGGAGACCTGGCTCTAGGGGAAACTTGAGGGGTGTGGAACACAAACTCAGATGATTCCTCCTCCTTCCCCAGAATTTCCCTTGCTAGGGCACTCAGATCCAGATCCAGCTCTTCCTCTGGCACTGGAAGACTCAGCATGGGAATTGAAATGGGGGTGGAGGAGACTGTCATGCTGATGCTGCTTGTTGTTGTTATGGTGGTTGTGCTCGGGGTTGTTGTTACTTTGGTAAGTGCTTTGGAGAGGATGCAGACACTATTCCCATCTCCTTGGTGCCACTAGCAGCAGAAGCGACATGGCTGACAGTTGTTGGAAAGAGTCTGTGTCTAAGTTTTGTGGGGAGGGAGGGGACTTAGAGCTCTCCCTCTGCTCCCTCTTCCACCCCAAACAGTAGAGCAGCCACCTGCCTTTCCAGCATGCTTCATGTTTGGTGTGCTGGAAAATCTGTGTGTTTCTGTAATTTAATCTGATGTATGTAATATATCTAGATAATTGTATATGTATGTGTATTTATGTAATGCACATATGTATTTATGCAATAAATACAATATATAAATAAATTTATGTGTTCCTGTATAAATTCTATATTATAATATGCAATATATGCTGTGCTTCCCTGCCTTTCAGGGGAAAGAATCAAAATAGACTAACAGAAACAAAAATGGAATTTGGGGGTGAGGAATACATTGAAAGGAATGAACAAATATAATAATAAAATAAAAGGGTGTAGAAAGCAAAAGGTATTGATGAATCCCACTTGCTAGGCTAGCAAGAAGGAGATGAATGATAGCCTTTGTTGTCTGACACTGCTGAGCTGCTGGAAGACACAGCTCAGTAACTGACCCTAGGGCAGAAAGCAGTCCAGTTCAAACAATGCTGCTTTTTATGCTGTTTTTCCTTTCCTCTCCCAGAGCACTGGTATTGAAAGAAACCACAGGGAAGGATCACAGTCACTGGCCAGCTACACTGTCAATATCAAAGCAGTCCTTCTCCCTCTTCCCCCTCCCTCTCCTTACTTTCTGTTTCCCTGCAAGCAAGCCCAGGTTCAGCTTTGAAACTCAAAACATTTTGAAACTTTTGAAATGTTTCAACTCCCCTCGTTTCATTTTGAGCCTGTTTCAAAGCCTTTCATTTCATTTCAGTTTCCAAGAGGAAACCCCAGTGCCCTTGGGCTTTTCCCCAAGCCCTTCAAGGAAGCTGGTAGCTTCAGGGGGGCCCTCTCAGTGGGACCTCCACTTTCAGGAGCCCTTATCTAACCAGGGGGGACTCCCTCTCCACTGTGGGAATCATTTTTCCTTGCAACTCATGTCTCCCAGGCCTGGAGGGTGGCCCTCGTCCTTTGCGCCAAGTTGCTCTCTTGCATGTGGTGGGCTTTAGTGGGGGGAAGTGCAGGCCCCTGGAACAGGGCTGAGCATGAACTCATAAAGTTTAAAAGATACCAAGGGACTCAGCTGTAGTGAGCACTCAAGTAACTTGCCTGAATAGCTGTTCCTGTTTTGCGAGTTTAACTACCAACCACTCGGTTGCATGCCACATTTGGGCTTTGGTAGGGTGGAAAATGGCTCTCTATGCAACTGGACAGCGTTGGAATATGTTGCTGACTGTACCCATTCTTGACTGAAGATGCATGGAGAGGAACACGCTCACTTTTCTAGCTCCCTTTTATCTTCTCTCCTTTAGGAGCCCCATGCACTCAGGGGTACATAATATGAGCAGGATACAGAGCAGCAGACTTGTGTGTCAGGGAACGAATGGTTTTGTATCCCCTTCTACTTTTATCCATTACAGTATCTCCAAAAGGCTACCCTTAGTGGGGCCTGGAATTTTTTCAGTTACACTGAATTATAACAGAAATAGTACCACTACAATCAGTCTACCAAGCCTATACACTTGTACACCAAGGACTAAATGCTGGCCCCAATCCAGAAAGGCATTTAAGCCAATGATTAATTTTAGGCACATGAATAGTGCTACTGGCTTCACTGTGCCTTCTTACATGTTTAACCTTTAAGCACATGCTGAAATATTTTGCTGCATTGAAATAAGAATGTTCTTATGTCAATTACACTGTGCCTGTGAGTAAGGCAAAGAAGATTCAGTGTTCTCACAATGCAAACTCAGAGTTTTCTAATTGGCATCTCTGCCACAATGATGTTTGTACATCCCAGTAATGAACCAGAATCTGGAATCGTTATTTCTCCATACGGACAATTGAGTGCATATAATCTGTAAACACAACCTACTAACTTGGATCAACAGGAGTATAGATCCCTTAGCTTTCCCTTTTAAAAACTGTTCCATGAGTCAGAATTCAACTGTTTGTTTTCTAGTCAATATCTTGGTTTTGTCATGCTACACATGTTATATCATTCCCATTTGATTTTAATACATGGGAGCTGCATTTCTCATGCATGTGTGCTATATGGTGCCACATGTATGACAATAGTAAAATAAAAATGTCCTTACCATAAAACAAAGCTGACTCTGTACTACTCAGAATTCTATAGTAGTTTGCCATTCTCTAAGACCAAAACATACATTGTTGTTGCTGTTGTTTTTCCTTATCTTATTTGGTATATAAATTATGTAGAAAGGAAATATTTCACAATGAATATTTTAAAGTAAAGGATGTTTCTTTTTTCTAAAGTATATTTAAGTTTTTTTGTGTAGTAAATCCTATGGTATTTGAAATAAAATAATAAAAACACTTTCTAGCCAGAGTCTATGCATTGGATGCAATTAGACTGGAAAGAAATAATGGGTAAAAAAGAAACCCCCCCAAAAACCCTCCCTATGTTCGACGTGATCACAGTTCAAAATTAATTAATGTTCATGCCTTGATACTGAATCCAGAACAGGAAGTGTAGAAGGGAATTCATCCAAAAGGAAGGATTACACTGCAACTACCTACCTGTCAGAAGGAGAGCATGTTTCCTAATCAAAATAGATTTCTGTTCCTTTTCTCCTCAGCTCTCTATTCCATTAATCAAAACAAACTGTCTGGTCAAGTGTAATATCTGTGCATCAGTAAATAATCTAATACGGTACCTTAAAGGTCATTAAAAGCACAAATCGTGTAATCCTATAAGTATGAACACAATTTTATTCAGTTTAACAGTCCTTTTTCCCATGAGACTCTTTCCAGTCATGTGGTCCTATGTTATCAGTAGTCAGTGTGTTCCCAGTAGTGACAAAAGCAAAGTAATGCCTGCTTAGCTGTTTGCAGGCTGCTCTGGATGTCATTCATTAATCTGGTGTGGTTCTGCTACATTTTAAAGTTTCACATACATCCTTGCAAGAGGTTAATATCAACTGCAACTATTTTATTTTTAGGAATGATTTTTTCCTACAACATTTTGACAGGAAAAAATACTGAAGAGTGAGGAATAAGAGAAAAATGCAATTTGTGGAAGTTATAATGAATTTTGCTGTCACCCATTCAGAATGCACCCTGGAAATTGAGTCATGGACTTAACATAGCCTGAGTTAAGGACCTTCTGAAGGGAGACAAGCTGACCATATTTTATTGACATACTGATTGTTGTGATTGAAGTATCTCCCTGTTCTAGGACAAGATTTCTTGTTAGAGTATTTGTTAGGGTAATCATATGCCCCCTTTTTATTAGGACAGTTCCATTTTAAATGCTGTCCCAGGCACCCTGTTAGTTTGGTAAAATGAATGCTTTTTATCCTGTCTTCAGTGGGAAGGAAGCATTGGTGATGTATTCCTGCCAAAGGGCATGCTCTCTGATGTGCTTATCTGATTGGAGCTTAGAGACAGCTAAGCCTGCCAGAGAGAGGAGGGAGGAATAGTGTTCAGCTGTGAGACTGGAGAAATATGTCATCCTATCATTTGTAAATGATAGTGTCCTATGCTGGTATTTACAGTGACAAGAGTTAATTCTGGTGCATGCCTCTGCACACTTTCTAGACAATATCCCCACAAGCAAAGGAGCATGTATTTCTTTTCCCCACCTCCGCCAAAAGCCAAGGTGCAGACAAATCATTTGTTTTTGAAGATTGCACGTAATGTCTGAAGCCAGATTTGGCTGGTGAGATTAATCACCATTCAAGTGGTTTCAGTGCTCTCATGCCACAAAAAGGTTTTGTTTTGGCAGGGTAAAAATTGACAGGCTGCTAGGCTTGAGTGGGAGAAAAATGAAAATGCTCTTTGTCACCCCAAATAGCATCTAGTCTGTAACCACTGGTACTGTGCAGTTTTCATTTGTTTATTCTCTAATGTTTACTGAACTTCTGTTATACCTTTTGAAGAAAGTGTAAAATGTTCCCATTCTAATCTGGTAGCATTTTGCCTGTGCTAGTACAGACAGGGCACATCTACAATACTTTGGGGCTGGGAGATAAGAATCAAAATTGCAAAACAGGGTCTGGGAGCTCCCTGCTGTTGGGGCAGGGGCACATTGTCTCTGCCCGGGCTCTAGTGGCAGAGCCCACCCTGGCAGTAGGTGGCTCCTGGGGGCAGGGAGCAATGTCCCAACCCCCTCCAGGAGATAACTTTGGAGTGTATTGGGGACAACTTCCTGATATAAGTGCTGGAGTGGCCAAATAGGGGCCATGCTCTTCTTGACCTGTTGCTCACAAACAGGGAAGAATTGGTGGGGAATATAGTAGCGACTTGGGCAGCAGTGACCATGAGATGATAGAGTTCAGGATCCTGAGGAAAAGAAGGATGGAGAGCAGCAGAGTAAGGACCCTAGACTTCAGAAAAGCAGACTTTGACTCGCTCAGGATTCCCTGTGAAGCCAGACTGAGGTGGGGAGGAGTCCAGGAGAGTTGGGTGTACTTTAAGGAAGCCTTACTGAGAGTGCAGGAACAAATCATCCCAATGCACAGAAAAACTAGCAAGTACGGCAGAAGACAAGCTTGGCTTAGCAGGGAGCTCTTCAGTAAAATAATCACAAAAAGGTAGCTTATAAAAAGTAGAAAGTTGAAGAAATAACTAGGGAAGAATATAAGAGCATTGCTCGGGAATGCAGGGATGAAGTTAGGAAGGCCAAAGCACAACTGGAGTTTTGGAGTTGCAGCTAGCAAGGGATGTGAAGGGTAACAAGGTTTCTACAAGTATGCTGGTGGCAAGAGGAGGATCAGGGAAAGTGTGAATCTCTTAGTGGATGGGGAGGCAATCTTGTGACAGAGGATGAAGAAAAGGCTGAAGTGCTTAATTCCCTTTTTGCCTCCATCTTCACAGGCAAGGGCAGCTCCCAGCTGCTGCACTGGGCAACACTGTTTGGAGACGAGGTGAGCAGCCCTCAGTGGTGAAAGAGCAGGTTTTACTTAGAAAAGCTGGCTGCGTACAAGTCCATGGGGCTGGGTGGGATGCACCTGAGGCTGCTGATGGAGTTGGTTGATATAATTGCAGAGCCATTGGCCACCATCTTTGAAAACTTATGACAATCAAGAGAGGTCCTGGATGATTGGAAAAGGGCAAACATAGTGTCCATATTTAAGAAAGGGAAAAAGTAGGATCCAGGTTACTACAGACCAGTCAGTCTCATCTCAGTCCCTAGAAAAATCATGGAGCAGATCCTCAAGGAATCCCTTTCTAAGCACTTGGAGGAGAAAAAGGTGATTAGGAACAGTCAACATAGATTCAACAGGGGCAAATCATGCCTGACCAACCTCATTGCCTTCAATGACGAGGTGGCTGGCTCTGTGGATATGGGGAGACCAGTGGATGTGGTATACCTTAGCAAGGCTTTTGGTACAGTCTCCCACAACTTTCTCACAGGCAAGCTAAGGGAGTATGGGCTGGATGAATGGACTGTAAAGTGGATAGAAAACTGGCTGGAGAATAGAACTCAATGGTTCAATGTCTAGTTGTCAGCAGGTATCAAGTGCAGCTCCCCAGGGGCCGGTCCTGAGGCCAGTTTTGTTCAATGTCTTCATCAGTGACCTGAAGATGCCATAGAGTGCACCCTCAGCAAGTTTGCAGATGACACCAAGCTAAGGGAAGTAGTAGATACGCTGGAGGGTAGGGATAGGATTCAGAGTGACCTAGACAAATTGGAAGATTGGGTCAAAAGGAATATCATGAGGTTCAACAAGGACAAGTGCAAAGTTGTGCACTCAGGATGGAACAATCCCATGCACCAGTACAGGCTGGGGGCTGACTGGCTATGCAGCTGCTCTGCAGAAAAGTGGACAATAAGCTGAATATGAGTCAGCAGTGTTCCCTAATTGCCAAGAAGACTAATGGCATACTGTGTTGCATTGGTAAGTGTATTGCCAGTAGGTCAAGGGAATTGATTTTCCCCCTCTATTCAGCACTGGTGAGGCCACATCTGGAGAACTGTGCTCAGTTTTGGGCTCCCCACTCCAAAATGGATGTGGAAAAATTGGAGAGAGTCCAGCAGAGGGTGACAAAAATGGTGAGGAGCCTGGAGGACATGACTTATGCAGAAAGACTGAGGGCACTAAGTTTATTTAATCTAGAGAAGAGGAGACTGAGAGGAGACTTAACAGCAGTCTTCAACTACCTGAAGAGGGATTTGAAAGAGGATGGAGCTAGGCTATTCTCAGTGGTGACAGATGACAGGACAAGAAGCAATGGTCTCAAGTAGCAGCAAGAGAAGTTTAGGTTAGATATGAGGAAGAATTTTCTCACTAGGAGGGTAGTAAAACACTGGAACAGGTTACCCAGAGAGATGGTGGAAGCTCTGTCCTTGTGGGTATTCAAAACCTGCCTAGACAAAGCTTTGGCTGGGATGATCTAGTTAGGGCTGGTCCTGCTTTGTGCAGGGGATTGGACTAGATGACCTCCTGAGGTCCCTTTCAACCCTAACTTTCTATGATTCTATAGCCCTGTATTCCCTACCAGCTCCTGGATTAGCACCAAGGGGCAGCCTAGACCATCCCCTGGCTGCTGTAGGGAGCTGCTGCAGGGCCAGTAGGGGCAGAAGCAGACTGCTGCCCTGAGCAGCAAATCTGCACCCACTTCCCCACACATGGAAATGCCTGCCTATTTACTCTACAGTAAACTCACCCTGGAGCATTTGCACATGTAGACGTGCTCACAGTTCACCTAGGCATGATGGAATGGAGTGCAAAATCAGGTACTGATCTGCAGCTGATATACCCTTTATCATACATAATGCCGTTATTCTTTGCATTTAGTGTCCCAAAACTCAGGTGTGTGTATGAAAAACATTTTGATCTAAGACAAACATGTTGTTTATGTTTAAACTTGGGTAGGTTTACATGCCCTCTTATGAAATATTATAGTTTAGTTATTTAAAAGGAGTCTTGTGATTCAGGATTTAGAAAAGGATCCAAAGACACTTTTCTGTTTGTGTTAAATCTGTATTTTATAGTTGCCTTTCCTGACCAAGAGCATAAATACAGAGGAAGGTTGAGTGGGGCACCAGCTCTAGGCACCAATTTAGGGTAGATATAAAAATAGCAGCTGCCACTGTCCGCAGCAGCCTGGCCACTGCTGCTACCCCACGTTCTGCTACCACCTCTACTTTTGACTGATGTGTTAGCTTCACGCACGGGGAGGAGGTGTATGTGTCTAGCATAGGGTAACCAATAAGAAAGGGAACTCTCAGACTTTACTGTGGTGTATCATTCCAAGTTAGGGCTTGTTAATACATGTTTTCACTTTGGACATGTGCGGACATTCAGTTTCTCTTGGGAGAGTTACTGTTTTCCCAGGAGATACCATAAGTGTACAGATGCTCAGGAGTTTTCTCCCAGAGCAAAAATGGCTGCTCCAGGAGAAATAATAATCTGGGGAACAACAAGGGTTAAATAAGTCCTGGGAAAGTTTCTTTTGGGAAAGAGAATATAAGTAGAACTTGCCCTTCTGAGAGAGCTCACAGTATAGCCTTCCAACATCCAAGGGTGCTTTGCTTCTCACTCCCTCTTCCACCCTCACAGAAGACACTGTTGCTTGGGCTGGACTCTGCTATAAGCAGGGAGCAGAACACACTCTCTTCACAATTCCACATTGTGCTGCAGGGAGACACTGGCTGATTTCATAGATTTCATAGACATTAGGGCTGGAAGGGACCTCAGAAGATAATCCAGTCCAGCCCCCTACCCCAGGGGCAGGAAGTAAGCTGGGGTCAGAGGGTCCCAGCAAGAAAAACATCCAGGTTTCTCTTGAAGGCATTCAAAGTAGGTGCTTGAGCCACCTCTGGCCACAGGCCATTCCAGACCTTGGGGGCTCAGGCAGTAAAGAAGTTCTTCCTTATGTCCAGCCTGAAATGGTCTTGCAGGAGTTTAAAACGATTTGACCTTGTCATCCTTTGGGGTGTTCTGGTGAACAAACATTTCCCCAGATCCTGGTGAACACCCCCTATAAACTTATAGGTGGCCATCAGATTGCCCCTCAGCTTGTGCTTTTCCAGGCTGAAGAGTCCCATAGCTCTCAGCCTCTTGTTATAAGGTCTATTTTCCTGACCTCTGATCATGCACCTGGCTCTCCTCTGGACTCTCTCAAACTTCTCCACATCCTTTTTGAATTGTGAAGCCCAAAACTGGATGCAGTACTCAAGCTGAGGCCTCACCAAGGCTGAGTACAATGGGAGAATGACATCCTGGGATTTGCTTGAGAAGCATCTATGGATGCAAGCCAGGGTTTTGCTTGCTTTAATAGCTGCAGCATCACATTTCAGGCGAATGTTCATCTTGTGGTCAATCCTGACCCCCAAGTCCCTCTCGTCCATAGTACTAGTCAGCGTAGCACTGCTGAGCCTATAGACATGCTGCAGGTTTTTCCTCCCAAGGTGGAAAACCTTGCATTTTTCAGTGTTAAACACCATCAGGTTCTCATTTCCTGAGCCTGCCAAGGTCAGCCTGGATTACCCTGCTGTCTTCAGGTGTGGATGCTTTACTCAAAACTTTGTTATCATTGGTGAACTTGCCCAGTCCACTTCTGACTCCAATGTCCACATCATTAATGAAGAGGTTGAACAAAATAGGTCCAAGGACAGAGCCTTGAGGGACCCCTCTGGTAAAAGGGCACCATGACAATTGACTTGTCAACCACCACCCTCTGGGTCTGACCATGGAGCCAATTCCCCACCCAGCGGATTGTGGAGAAGCCAACGTTGCAGTTGGCCAGTTTTGCTAAGAGATGATCATGGGATACCAGATTGAAGGCTTTTTTTAAAGTCAAGATATATGATATCAATATCTTCCCCCTTGTCCAGGTGATAGGTCACCTGGTCATAAAAGGAAATAAGATTCTTCAAGCAAGACCTACTCGCAACAAATCCGTGTTGGCTATCCCTCAGGGTGTTGCCATTGGCCAGTCCATTAAGAATGGCCTCTTTGCTGATTTTTTCTAAGACCTTCTCCGGGATAGAGGTCAGGCTGATGGGCATGTAGTTAGCTGGATCCACTTTCCTCCCTTTCTTGAAGATAGGCATCACATTGGCCTTCTTCCAATCATCAGGCACTTCACCAGAGCTCCAGGAGCTCTCGAAGATCTGTGCCAGGGGCTGAGCTATGATGCAGGCCAGCTCCTTGAGTACTCTGGTGTATAAATTGTCAGGGCCGGCTGACTTGAAGGTGTCCAGCCTCTCAAGCTGTTTCTTCATAAGGACAGCATTGATGGAGGGCAAGGAACCACCCTCACTTAGGTGTCCCTGTCCTGTAATGGGCAGGGGCGTCCTTTGGGACTTGTGAAAGACCGACACGAAGTACCCATTTAGCAAGCTGGCTTCTTCCTGGGCGTCGGTCGTCAGTTGTCTCTTCAGGTTTAGCGGGGGTCCAATGTTGCCCTTGCTTTTCCTCTGGCTCCTCACTTATCTAAAAAGGACTTTTTATTGTCCTTGATACTTGTAGCCAGTTGGAGTTCTATGGCAGCCGTGGCTTTCCTGGTTTGCCCCTGCAGGTCCACCAGTGCAGAGTATTCCTCCTTGGAGGTGGATCCCATCCTCCATCCTTTTTAGGTCTGTCTTTTTAGATGCAGGAGGACTGCTAGTTCCTTGTTGAGCCAAGGGGGCTGCTGTACCCTCTTGCTGCCTTTCCTCTGAGATGGAATAACCTTAGTTTGTGCATCTAGGATCACTCCCTTGAGGAGCAATCATTCTTCCTAGACTCCCCTCCCTTTGGGGTCATGGTCCCTTAGGGCCTCACCCACAAGTCTCCTGATCTTGTCTAAGTCAGCCCTCCTGAACTCAAGGGCCTCTGTACTGCTGACTGACTTGACAGCTTTTTGGCGGATGGTGAAGGTGATCAGCTCATTGTTGCTGTCACCCAGCTTTCCTTCAATTGTTAGGTCACTGATTAGGTCGTCCCTGGTTGCCAGTACCAGGTCAAGCAGTGCTTTGCCTCTTGTTGGCCCATAGACTTCTTAAGTCAGATGAAGCTCATCTGTGCACATAAGGAAGCTTTGCAACCACTCAGATTTGGCCGAGCGCTCTTCCCATCAGATGTCTAGGTAGTTGAAGTCCCCCATGACAACCAAGGACCAGAAGCGTGCAGTCTTGGCCAATTCCCTGGCTAACTCTTGGTCAATCTTTTGATTCTGGGAGGGAGGTCTGTAGTAGACTCCCACCATTGTATATACATGGATTTTAACCCAGAGGGTCTCTAGTCGTCCACCCTGGGTGCAGATGTTGGCTTGTAGGGATGCATAACTCTCCTTGACATAGAGAGCTACACCTCTGCCCTTTTTGTCCACTCAATCCCTCCTGTACAGGGTATAGCCATCTATACCATGGTCCAGTGACGGGTGAGTGTCCCACCAGGTCTCCGTTATCTCTATGACATCGCAATTGTTTGTGTTGAGCAGGAGGACAAGTTCCTCCTGTTTATTCCCCAAGCTCCTGGCATTGGTGTACAGGCATGCAAGCATCCCCTTGGGGGCCCTTGCCTTGCCTGCAGCTCACTCTGGGGCATGGGCAGGGGTAGGATCCCTTAAGTGCCTTGGCCTGCTGGATTTGCAATGTTTGCTCAGCTGGCCAGCAGTGGCAGTAGTGTCCCTGTCCCCCGGTGGGCTTAGTTTAAAGCCGGGTAGAGCAGGTTATCCAGTCTGGCTGAGAAGAGTCTCCTCCCCAGTGGAGAGAGGTGGAGGCCATCCCTTCCCAGCAGCTCACTGTCTCTCTCTCCAAAGAGTGGACTGTGGTCATGGAAGCCGAAGCCTTCCTGGTGACACCAGCATGGTAGTCTTTGGTTCACTACCTGGATCCTCCTCTCTCTCCTCAGCCCATAGCCTGAAACCAGAAGGATTGAGGAAAACACCACCCCCACCTCCAACCCCTTAAACCCTGCTCCCAAATCCCTGTAGTGCTTCATGACCAGGGTGGGAGGGTTCTCAGCTTTGCCATTGGTTCCCACATGGATAAGGAGCATAGGGTAGTGGGCTGGAGGAGTTTAGGGATCTTCTCCACAATGTCGTGGATATGGGCTTTCGGAAAGCAGCATACTTCCTGGGCCAAGGGGTTGGGGTGGCAGATTGCCCCCCTCCATCCCCCTCAGGATGGAGTCTCCCATGACAAACACTTTGCATTTTGTCTTAGGGAGAGTGGGAGCAGTAGCTACAGTACAGCCTGTGTTGCCTGCAGGAGCTGACAACTTAACAGGCTCTGCTGGGGCTGCAAGAGGTTCATAGCTGTTGCAAAACTCCAGTGGGGCAGGGTCCTTGGTGCAGCGGGCCTTGGGGCCCTTGACCACCTTGGTCCAAACCCATGACTGGACAAAATGGGAGGTCCCCAGGTCCTCCTTTGTCCTGGAGGGATACCGTGGTCTACCCTCTGTCTCCCAGGGGAGAAGGGCCTGGCAGTAGGAGTCTGTCTTCTGCTCGCAGTCCCTGGTGGCATGCAGCCTCTGGACTGCAGCCTGGAGCTCCTCCAGCTGGTGTGCCAGAGACCCCAAAAGGGAGCAGACCTCATGAGGGGAGGTGGCCATGTTGCCAGGCCCCAAAGCCTGAAAAAGTGTCAGGCAGCCCCCGCAGCCAAAAGCCAGGGGCTCTGTTTGTGTGGAGCCTGGAACCATGGCCTCCGTCTGGGTGGAGGTCTATGAGGTGCTGGGGGGGTGTCTGCAGACCCCAAGGGGACCCTTGTCATGTGGTCCATGCCTATCGGTGTCATGCCGCTGGTAGGCTGGCTATGGCTGGGACTGTCTACTCTAGGGGGCTGACAGGCAGGGCCTTGGGCCCTCCCACTCACCCTCCTGTGCAAACTCTGAGCTAACTCACATGTCAGGCAGACAAGCATGCCTGTTTGCACAGCCTGTTAGTGCGGTTCTGGTTGTGTGGCTCCCTGGGGAATTGGGCCAAGTAGGGGCCTGGGCGGGGCCAGACCCTCCCTGGTTCCTGCTTAGCTGTCTCTCACAGCTGAGCTGGGCTAGTCCCCTCCCCCACGGGCCCCGCTTACCTCCGGCTGCTGCTGGGGGTTGGTAGGGGGCTCCATGGCAATTGGGGGTCACTGGGGAGGTTTGAGGTGTGAGGGCATGATGGGTTTTCACCTGTGCATCTTGTGCCGCTCCCTAAGCCTCTCTGGTACTTTTTTCATTTGGCAGGCCCTTTTAAACTACGTGCATGCACAGTGGGCCCACCTTTTTGAACAGTCTGGGTTAGCCAGTCAAAGCTGTCCTGCTCATTGCTGCCATCTGAAGTCAGGCAGAATGAGGGAGCCCACAGACATGCTGAGATGTGTTTACAGAGTCCCCCTGATTGTGCAGTGTCAGCACTGCAAGCTCTAGGGTGTGCAAGGGCTCAGGCATATCTGGGAAAGTTTTTCTACAGGGAATATAAACCCAGGAGACCTGAAATCATTAGAATATGTCTATGTAGCCTTAGTTCCTGCAACTACCTTCTCACGTAAACTATCTATGAGCATTTGAAGTATTGGTTACAGTTACAGAAAATATAAGAACAAAATTTACATCCTGTTTATAATTTGCCTTGTAATTCTTCTTTCAGATAGAAGATGCAAAAAGGAGATGGCAAGTTCAAGTAGCAAGTTCAAGTTCATGCTTACACTTATTTGTAAATAACTTAAGAAATAAACAAAACTTGTGGTCCCTTAGGTAGAAATAATCTACCCAAATGGACACTGAGATTCAGTTCATGGAGTTTCCATGAAGTTTTTTTTTTTCTGGGGAAGCAAAATTTATCTTGTACACATTCCTAATGGCACATGCTTGAGGCTCCACTGGTCCTAGATCACCATAGATCATTGGGCATTTGGATGAGATGACAAAAGAGACAGTCTGAGAAATTTGGATGGGTCTGAATGAATTCAAGTTAACAGAGCTGGATTAAATTAATCCCAGAGTACTGAAGGAAATGGCAAAGGATATCGCAGAGTCCTTGGCAATGATCTTCACTAAGTCATGGGAAATGGGCCAAGTACCAAGGGACTAGAAAAGGGCCAACATACTGCCCCTTTATAAAAAGAACAAAAAATGGACTGGGAGAACTACAGACCAGTTAGTCACCACAATACTTGGGAAGTTATTGGAGGATATTTAAGGAAGGCCATTTGCAAGCATCTGGAGAAGGAGAGACTGGTCACAAGCAGCCAGCATGGATTTATGAAAAACAATTCATGTCAAAAACTTGATCTCCTTTTTTGACAAGGTAACTACTTGGGTGGATAAAGGGAATTCAATGGATATAGTGTATCTAGATTTCAGCAAGGCTTTTGACAAGGTTCTACATAACCTTGTCACATAAGATTGGAGAAATGTGGGCTGGACAAAACTGCTTTAAGGTGGATAGATAACTGGCTCAATAGTCACAAGCAAAGGGTAATGGGTTCATGTCATAATGGCAGGAGGCTTTGAATGGAGTCCCACAAGATTCTGTCCAGGGCTGAGTGCCGTTTAGTATGTTTATTAATTATTTGGGTGCTGGCATAAAAATTTCCTGAGCAAGTTTGTGGATGACACAAAGCTGGGAAGGATTGTGAACATGTTGGAGGATGGGAGCACAATTAAGAATTACCTTGACAGGTTGAAAAGATGGGCTACAGCTAACAGGATGGATTTCAGTATGGACAGATGCAAGGTGATATACCTTGGGAAGAATAATCAAAAACACAATTATAAAATGGATGACACCTGACTGGATGGCAGCTCCATGGAAAAGGAATTGTGAGTCTTTGTAGATCACCAACTCAGTGGGCATGTCTACAGGTGAGCCCGACTGCACAGTTGTTACTGCTCAGTCATTTAGCACTTGCTTTAGCACATACTAAGTAACTGCACAGTAAACACTGGAACTATGCAGTCCCAGCACCACATGAGTCATTTCTGACCCTAATTCACAGTAGCATCAAGCTACTGTGCAGTAGTGGTGGTATTATGGTTCTGCCTGTTAATGCTATGTCACAGTAGCAATGAGCTACATTGCCATTGCTCATCACTATGGTGACATAGCATCTCATGTAGATGTGCCTGGTATGAATCTGCAGTGAGCTGTAGTTGCACATAAGGTGAATGTGGTTTTTGGAGGCATCAATAGCAACATTAGGTGCAAGACATGGGATGTAATAGTTCCTTGCTTCTCAGCACTGATTAGGCCTTATACTGTGTGTAGTTCTGGGCTCCACATTATAAAAAGGACATGGAGAAGTTGGAGTGGGTCCAGAAGTGGGCAGCAAAGGCATTTAAGAAAGTAAATGGCAGCAGCCTTCAAATACTTGAAGAGTTGTCATAAAGAAGAGGGAAAGCAGTTTTTCTCTCTTGCTGCAGAAAGGAGAATGTGGACCAATGACTTGAATTTGCAGCAAGCTAAGTTTAGATTGGTTATCAGGAAAAACTTCTTTACTATTAGAATAGCGAGGCAATGGAATAGACGGCATAAAAAAGTTGTGGATGAACCATCACTGAAGGTTTGCAAAAAGAGGTTGGACAGCCAGTGGTCGGGAATGATCTAAGTGTAGGTCTATGTTATACTATGGGGATTTCCCATGCTTCTAGACTTTGATTGTTGCCCCTCCCCCACTTTTTGCTACATGTCAGGGGGGGTTTAAGCCTCCCTCAGAGGCATTGGTTGTTGGCTACAGCCAGCGCTGGGGATTTTGACTGGGGTGTGCCCATGCTCCTGCTGAGACCAAACCCAGAGGTTCCTGGCTATAGGATCTTGCCCCTCTACTCAAGGTCAGACTGACTGCCAGACTCAGGGCCAGGATGGAATTTTATTTCATGGCCAGATTGGTACAGACTGTGGAGGTTTTTGCCTTCCTCTGTAAGGGACAGCATGGCCCTCTGCCTGGGATTTGTTGAATTTATATTGATAATCTTTTATAGAAGCACATTGGCTCCCATGGTTCCCTTGCTTTACCTGTGTCAGATTAGGGCATTATGTCTGTGTTTTGTCAGGGTTGATGGTAGTTTTGTAGAGTTTAGATTTTGGATTGTATTGGATTTCAGGGATATGGATAATCTTGCCTCAGGCAGGGGTTTGGACTAGACCCCTTGAGGTCCCTTCCAGTTCTACTCTGTGATTCTCTCCATAATTTAAAATATTTCATATAGCACTGCTGTTGATTTTTCTGGCCAGCTGCTGAACTTGGCTGTCTCTTATAATGGATAGTTACTGTTGGTACCTGATGGATTATGTGGAATGAATAGGGTAAGTAAAAATATAGACATGCTGGCTGTTTTGCCCTGTTGTTTCTCATACCATGGAAACTGAACCTCACTGAAATCTTGTTGAGAGGCTTTTGCAGCATGAGGGGCAGGCCAATGACAGGAATGTCACAAAATGTCAATGTGTAATGGGGCCCTTACCCCATTACTGAAGAGGAGGGAACTAGGGAATAACTGGCTCACTGTATGTTCCTGGAAGGACTGTTAGGTATGGAGAGGTCTTTAACAAAAATGGCTGCTTGCCCCAGGTTCAAAAAGCACAATCAAGGCTAGGATGGACAGACCTGGTGGGAAAGTAGCAGGTCAGTTGACCTAGGAGGGTAAGTTTACAGGCTTCTTAAGGCCAGAACCATCACTGAGACCTCAGTTCAGCTCTGATCTGCCCCAGAGAAGGAGCTCCATACTACAGGAAGACCTGAGGAAGCTCAACAGCATCAGGTGTTGATGTTAAGCTATTTTTGTTGTATGTTTATGCTTTATCATTGTGGTGTGACACAGTCCCAGACTCGGGGTTAATTTCAGTTTTGAAGTAGTTTGCTTATACCTGTATTTAAATGTAAAACCAAAGGACTGGGAGTGGCTGGTAGGGAAGTCTTGGAGGCTACTGGGAGCACCCAGAGAGGCACTACCACTGGTTCTGGAGGACAAGACTGCAAACTAGGGATTAGATCCTGCAGCTAAAAAGACTGTGTGAGTAGCCTGAGACCCTGATAGGGCAGAGGGTGAGGGAGAGCCAAGGGGCCTATAGTCCGAGAGGCCCTGGGGCAGTGGACATAGCCTGAGGGCCATAGCCACAGTTGTAAGGGCCCAGTTCTAGCCCTTAAGGCAATTAGGGTAGTGGGAGCCAGAGCCTCAAAGATGGAGCGGTTGTACAGTGGACCCAGAGCTCCCATTAGGGAGCAATACAGCACAGTGGGGTCAGGGCTCTGAACCAAGCCAGCCAAGTTGAGCATTAGGAGGAGCCAGGTAGGAAGAGCATCCTGAGCTCACTGGATTCTGAGGGCAGCCTCCCCACTTCACTTTTACTATTAAGGTGTGGCAGATGGGACTCTGGGAGGCCAGAGTAGGTGACTAGGGCAGGATCAAGGCAGCCACTAGGATGCAACAAATCTGCCTTTGGAGCCTGTCTTGTTACATAATGTAGTATTTTGATTGCATGCTTCAGGATGCAATGTGAAGTGGGTAGACTCATTGCCTACTGATCCTTATTTAGTGTTTTTCTGAAAGTCTTTACGTAGGAGCGAGCAGTAGTGGAAACCTGGCTGGCTAGGTAAGAAGGAGGATGGGTCTACTCAAGCTTAAAATGAATGTTGTATTGGAAATCATCATGTTTATCACTTATGTAGTCATTTGGGTAAATATCTGTGTTCATATCAGCTCAGATTCAAGAAATTAGCATATCCTTGCTGTAAACAGATGCTTAATGTATTCATGTTCTACTGTATTGATTTCTGTTTTAGCGCTACCTTTTGAAATATCTGGTGTAATTTTAATTGTTCAATCTGCATTAAACAGGAGAATTCAATGGAAATGTCTCAGTTCTTAAAAAAATCAGGCCATTACTTCAACTTAGGGATTTTCCCCCCTCTTTGTTACTTTCTGTTTTGAATTAATAATTTGTACTGCACTTGCCAGATCTGCTTTTCATGTTTTTATGTTACTCTTTGCTGTCTGCAACACTGGAAAAAAAGATTATTTTACCCTCTGGTGGATAGTTGAATTTTCCTGTAACAAGGAGTTCTGCTGCATAAATGAGGCCAAACCAAAACCCTTGAGCAGGCAAGGAGCTCTTTAGTAATCCAAGACAAAGGTGGCTCTGAAGTCAGAAAGGTTACAAAGAGAATATCTAGCATTTGAGAATTTTCACAGGACCAAACTGTTCATTAAACAGAGCTTCCTTCCTTTACTTTTCTTTTAAAACATTTCTCCATCACAATCTTTCTGTAACTCCCATGTGCCTCAATTATTTTTTTTAAATAAAGTGATGCCAAATACACTTAATATGCTAGGTAATGGAATAATACAACATCCTAGACTGTTCTGATTCTTTTCTTTTCTTTTCTTTTCTTTTCTTTTCTTTTCTCTTATTTTCTTTTCTTTTTCTCTTTTGTCAAAAAGTTATGGGGGTTTGAGTTCCACTTCGTAGAAAAAAAAAGAAATAAGTCATTCCCTAAGAAAACACAGACATTTTAAACCCAAATCACAAATTAGCTATTTTCTGGTTTCTGTGAAGATAAAATAAAGCTGCGGTAATCCTATTTCTCAGTTCTTTTTTTGTATCTATTAGTGCCAAAATACTGAACAGCACAGGTTTCTCACCACCAAATCAACATATCAACAAAGCTTTAATGATGCTTTATGAAAAAGAACCTTTCGTTGTCCACTCTTCGTATTTCAAGAAAGATTTGAAAAATGTAGCTAGGTTTCTTTTTGCCCCGCTGTCCATACAGAATTTTTCTTCTCTTGATGACATAGGTAGAACTTTGTTTACATACTTGCACTTGTACAGAATGTAAGTTACCAAAGAAGCATTTCATATCTAGGGCAGATTTTGCTTAAAAAGTAATGTTCTTGAGGGATAGCAATGTGCCAAGGAATGTTCATGGTTCTTATGGTTGGGATAAAGAAAATAAAAGCAATGGTCACTTCAGTGAGCCCCAAGAGATATTAATTTAAGAAAGCACTGTCCTTGGCAGAAGATAGTTTTAACTATCTATCCTCCTCTATGACCCATGAGAGAGGAAAAATGCTAACTGCATGTTAAATAAACATCTCAGAACTATGTTGGGAATAGACAAACTGCAACAGCCATGCATGATAAATGTGATCGGTGCTCATAAATCTAGGTTGGGGGCATGAAAAATGTTCTGAAGCAAAACCTTTGGGAAACCAAAGGAATTTCCTTGGAGTTTTCAGTGGAGTCGTATTTTATGCCTAAAAATAGAATACCATTCTATAAAACCAGACATGGCATATTTATTGTCTTAGGTCTACAGTAAATATAGTCTCTGCACCACTTTAAAATAAATTAGGAGATATTAGCAGAATTCTTGGTCAAGAAGGACAATCTGTAGGAATAAATACACAGACAGTCCTCAACTTACAAAGTTTCAAGTTACAACATTTAACACTTAGAATGTTTATACATTAGCACCCTATTTCAACTTTCTGATGTCAGTTTCAACTTTACGACACTTGATCAGACGTGACGCCACACCACCTCCCTGGAGAACATCTGTCCAAACTCCTTGGACATTTTCTTTAAGAAGCAGATAAGACTCCAGAAAAACCTACAGCCAAGACTCCTGACAACACTTCAGCCAAGAACCCTTCAAAAAGTTCAACCAAGAGCTCTTCAAAAAATCCAGCAAAGTCACCTCAAAGAAGTCTTTCCAAATCAACATGATTACTATTTACAATATAAGTACATTAATGTAGCTATATTACTCATCTATAATTGATTGAGTAAAAAATTTTGGATTATTTTTGGTGAGAATGGGGTATTGGGCCTTGGTTTCCTATGGGAAAATCGGTTCTGAGTTACAATGTTTTGACTTAAGATACAGTTTTCAGGAACCAATTGTGTCATAAGTCAGAGGACTGCCTGTATCTCTTATTTTCACTTTTCTTACCAGCATCCCTGCAAGCTCCATGTGATCTGTGGTAGCCAGTGTGGTTTCTCTTCCTACCAAATCTTCCCTATAGCGAAGAGTTTGCCAGTCTGACTATTTCATTTGTGATCTGTGGTATAATGTAGACTGCTTCCTCATGGTGCACCTTGGGTAGTGCTAAATAGTCTACAACATGATGATGCCAAACTGTTTTCTGGACTTCCTCGCAAATGATCACAAGGACAAGTGAACATTAACATATCTTATCAGACCTGTAACATCAGGACCTCACTGTGTATCTGCCAAATCAATATTAAGGTGATAAAAGAGCCAAAAGCGAACATTATTCAAAATGTTGTCAGAAAATTATGTTGATGTCCTTGCCTATAACAGGTCTAGAGATGACCATGTTCCTTTACGGCCATACCAGCATGTCTCCAGGGAAATGAGGGAGGGAAAGGGTCAGGGACAGGGCAGGAATAACGAGATTATTTTTCACTCAGCCCACTGGCAACAAGACTATACACCTGATTTGTGTTTCACGATGCAGAACTCCCAACAACACAGCCTTCCTATACACCAGAAGGTTCTTGACAACTTCCCACACTGTCAATGTAGGACAATTTTATATACAGTTGGAATTCAAATTAATTCCAAAGCCCAGATGGAACTTTAATAAACTGACTGGATTTTTTTTTAACTAAACAAACAGACTTAAACATAAAATGGATAAAACCCACAAGTGAAAATTATGTGAGATTTGAGGGTGTAATAAAAGGAGCAGCTAAGAGATGTATCTCAAGAGGATTTAGAAAAGAATACATTCTAGGGTAGAATGAAGACAATGAATGTCTTTATTATAAGGAATTTAAAGAAAATGGTGATTTCACAACTCCTATCGAGCTCTTATAATCTCTGGACAAGACTCAAAGAGAAAAATGGTTACATACAACGGAAAACCTTAATTTCACCCTCTCAAGCAGGAAGACTTGGGCTGTATTACATCAATTGTACTCTAGCACTGAAGTTTCAAGACCCAAAACCCATATTAGATTGGAAAAAGTAGCCAATCATTATTGCCCTGTCTAAGGCTCTGACAGATAAGCCTTTTATAAGTCAAGTAAAAACATATTTAAACACTCCATTGCATCATCTGCCTCCTTCTCCCAACCTTTTACTGTACAGGAGATGCAAAATGTTCTTAGAACCATAAAGGCAGGCAAAGCTGCAGCCATGGATGAGATATTCCCAGAATTTTTAAAATTCTGTGGCCCAAAAACCATTAAATGGCTGGGGAAGTTTCTTTTTACCGCTATTTTGGAAACTGGAATATTACTAGCCTTATTTAATCAGATGAAAATAATAGCAATAGTAAAACCTAGTAAGGATTCCAATAGAGTGGGGAACTACCATCCAATAGCTTTATTAAGTTTAACTTATAAATTATTAGAAAGACTGATATATAATAGAATTTTTCAGACCATAAATGAACATATTTATGGCAGTCGGACCCAGACACTGAAGCAGCCACACGTGTGCTCTGTTGCATGTGTGCTCTCGCCCCCCCCCCCCCCCGGACCACAGTGGAGCAACCTAATTAGCAGATGAGGAGTGACTACCAGGTAAGCTGGGGAAAATGAGGGGAGGGGCAAAGAACCAGGCCAGCTGTAGGAGGAACAGCTTGGGAATGCAGCATGAGCTAGCCATGAGGTAGTCACAGGGGACAGGCAGGGCTCCCAAATTGGCTGATGGTGCCATGTGCAGTCCTTTTGAAGCAACTGGTGGCAGCACACAGGGGGAAGTACTGGAGGAGCTCCAGAGGAGCTGAATACTCCCTTCCCTACCCCCATCACACAGGAGATGTGGCCTGCAGCAGATGGCAAGCAGCTGCAGACCCAGAAGTGAAGGAAGTGAGTAGCTAGGCCCAGCCAGGCAGCTGGGCAGCGCTCAGGGGCCCAGAGGGGGTCTGAGAGCTGGACCTGAGGGTCCAGGATCCCTGAGAGGGGCTAAGTGTGGGATCAGTAGAGGCTGGGAGCCCAAGGGCTAGTCCCCTGGTACATTCCCATTCAATCCATTCTATCACTTAAGACCAAGGTGTGGTGGACAAATCCAGGGGGGATGGGAATGGAGAGCAGGGCCATCAGTTAATACTATATCTCTGCCACTGGAGGGGCCTAGCCTTTGGCCCCATTATACACAACAATTTTGTTTCTCCAGAGCAGAAACCATTCTTACATCTGATCTGAATACTTTAGATACCTAAACCAGGGGTTGTCAACTGGGGTATGCCTAACCCTGGGGGTACTTGGAATGGCCCCAAGGGTTATAGGCAGCAGTGTGGGGAAGCAGTGTGTGGCAGCAACCACCACATGCGAGCTCCATACCCCCCATCACTGCCATGTATCACTCCATGCCGCTGCCGTGCACCACTTCCCTGCACTGCCATGCACCGCCAGCTTCACCTCTGACTGATCATCAGCACCCCTGCCCCCAGTCTGGAAGGGGGTACAGTCCAGAAGGGGTACCCACCAGAAGAAGTACACTCCTTAAAAAAGGTTGAAAACCCTTGACCTAAACAATTGTGTCTGTGCCCAAATCCTCAGAAAATGGAAGTGTCTATATTTCACTTGAATGATGAACAAGCTAATTTTCAACCTATTATTGTTTTCAGAAATAAGCTTCTAGATTATAATGGGGGTGTAGGTTGTAGCCGTGTTGGTCTAAGGACATAGGCAGACAAGGTTCCTTGGGTGAATCTTTTATTAGACCAACCCAAATAGTTAGAAAATAATTATTAAGCAAGCTTTCGGGTTCAAAAACCCTTCATCAGGCTAAGGAAGTTTCAGCCATTGGTATGTGCTCTTCCTGGATGGAATGAAAAGTAAAGAAGCCAGCGGCTGGGCTGGTATGCATACAAGACAGGTAGTCAGTGAAAATGTAGATTGAGGAGTCAATGGGTGAGAGACAGGCTGGGGGGGGGAGGGGGGAGAGAGAGAGAAGGGGGATGGAAGTGGAGAGATACTTGGGGAGTCAGATGTCAGGCAGGTTATAATGTGTCATAAATCCAATGTCTATATTTAGTCCATGATTTTTAGTATCTAGGAGGTTGATGAAGTGGAGTTCATAGGCTCGTCTTTGGGAAGTGTTTTGTAGGTTTCCTTCAAGGATCAGAACTGAGAGATTGGAGAGAGAGTGGTTTTCTTGTGAGAAATGTGCCCCCACAGGTATTTGGGTATTTTTGTCTTTGATAGATTTCCGGTGTGCATTCATTCTGGTGTGCAGTTGTTATTTGGTCTCTCCTACGTATTTTCCATCAGGGCATTTGGTGCATTGGATGAGATGTATTACATTTCTGGAGGTGCAGCTGTAAGATCCTGGGATGCTGATGGCTCTGTTGTGGGGTTTAATAATAGTGGGGGTGGTGGAGATGTGTTGGCAGGTTTTGCATTTCTTGTCATGGATCCTTTTGGTGTGTTCTGGGCTTGAGGAAGTTTGCTTCTGGTGATGAAGTTAGCGAGGTTCGGTGCTTGTTTGAAGGCTAGGGTGGGTGGCTCTGGGAAGATCTTTTTAAGAATAGGGTCTCTGTCTAGCATGGGTTGCAATTGTTTGAGGATTTTCCGTACAGGTTCAAGGGAGGGGTGATACGTCATAATCAGCGGTGTGCAATTTGTGGCGGGGGTTTCTTCTGTACTGCAGCAGTTCTTCATGTGGTATCCGGGTGGCTCTTTCAAACGTGCGATCTATCTCTCTGGAGGAGTGTCCTTGCTGGGTGAAAGCCTTTTTAAGATTGGTGAGGTGGAATCCTGGGTGTTCTCTTCAGTGCAAATGCGGTGGTATCTGAGGGCTTGGCTGTATATCACAGCTTTTTTGGTGTGTTTAGGGTGATTGCTGGTTCTGTGCAGATATGTATGTTGCTCTTAGATTATAATGGCAATCCTAAATATTCAGGAATCATCCTAGATAGAACATTGTTCTATACATCATAGTTTCATGCCAATTAATCACTTAACTATGACAGTAAGTTAAGTTAAAAACCATTAATAATTTGCTTCAGAAACTCACTGGGACTTTTTGGGGAGCTGATGCTGATGCACTGAGAAGAGTAGCCATAGCATTGGTCTACCCTTTTGTGGGATACTATGCCCCCTCTGGTTAAACAGTGCTTATACTGATAAACTTAACATCCAACTCAACCTAGCAATGCAAATTATTACAGGAACAATTCAATCTACTTATCTTCAATGGCTCCCTGTTCTTAGTAACATATATGCTCTCCGTTAAGAAAAAAAATGCCTTAACTAAATTATGGACTAAAATTTAAAATAACCCACAGCTACATATACACAGAGTTCTCTTAAACCCACCACATCTGAGATTAAAATCTAGACATCTCGCTCGGGGAACAGCAATTCAATTTGAGCAAGACTTATTTAACATCCAAGAAACCTGGATGCAAGAGTGGTTCAATTCATCCCTTAATACAGAAATTTATTTTTACAAATCCCAACATGAGATCAACTGGCTTTGATCTCCCTAGATGTCTTTGGTGTTCTTCTATAAACTGGATTAGGACAGGACACAGCAGATGTGGATTTCTGTTGCATCGATGAAGCTGGACTAGGTCACCAAACTGTCACTGTTACCCCTTTTCAAACTTTGAATTGCATCTCCTCTGAATGCCCTGTTCGTGCATTTAATGGAACTCTATTGACTCTGCACAATATTACTCCTGGGGCAATCAGCTGGCTGCAAAATGTAGACATAAAATTGTGAATATGTTTCTCCTTGATTTCTGATCACAGTGTCATCAAATGCTAAAGAAAAATAAAAATATAAATTTGTGATCTGTTTTGCAATCATTATTCCCTCAGTGATACTTGTACAGCCCCATTATGTGATCTAAACTGCACCACTTGCAGAAAACTGCATAACCTAGATCAATTCCACCTTGGGCTTTTTGAATGTCAGTACCTAACTTCAGTGAACACCTACAAGTGTAATTAGCCCCTTAACTGGAAAACAGTAAGGATGTTCTCTTGATGTGCAAGAACCTGTTTCCCCTTTTTAGTGGAATGTGCTCCAAACTGCATTTTAGTTTTAAATGGGAGTTTTGTGTCTCTGAAAAGGTTTTTGTTACCAAGTCTTTGTTAGGTTGGGGTGACTGCATTTGGGCTTCCCAGTGCATATTTTGACTTTACTTGGATGTGAGGATGCTTAGAATTCAAAAAAGGCCTGAGTTTTTTTGTTGTTCTTGTTGTTCTAAATAACATAGATGCCTAAGTATGGATTTGGATTAAGAAGTTTTAAAATATGGCTCTTTGAATCCTGCCCAGTGCAAATGTCCTTCTTTGAATACATAATATCACCTGAAAGCAACAAAGATATTTTGAATGGGCCAATCAATTGCCCTTGAGGCAGGTGACTTACCTGGTGAAAATATATGGATAGTGCAGTTCAACATTCTGATTTCACACAAAAATAGTTTATTTTCATGTCTCCAAGCCCTGTCTTTGTTTTAAACCATCATGCTGTATTATTACTGTAAACAGAATTCAGAGATGTTGCTGAAGGAATAGGGCATGCCAGCTAAATAGGCCAGATTTGGCAATGGGCAAGTACCAAAAGGCTAAGATTTTTCTACTGCTTAGGTGAACTGACTTGAGGTATCAAGGGAATAAGCAACTGAGTGGGCTTATGGGGGGGATATGCTGCAAAGGTAGTCCCCAAAAAAGGACTCATTCAGCTCCTTGAATTCTACTGTGGGTCATATTGATACATAGCTGATCTTGTCTGGCTGTTTTAGAATTTATGGCCCTGAGCATGCTGGACTAGAGCCTGCATTTAATTTCCCATTGCTACCAGCAATTCAATTACATCACTGAAGGCTATTTGTTCATATGGATACAGTTGCAGGTTATTGTTCTTCTATTAGTATAAAGTGCAGGTGAAATTTTAGTTAGTTCATGCAATATTACACAATGCAACATTTTAATGAGATAAAAATAGCTCTCTTTATTTGGTAATCCCTCAAGCTATTGTTACCATTAGTCGTTTTATTGTTTTTTTAACCTTTATTCTTTTTTTTCCTATTTCTTATTCTTTTTTTTTTTAAGACAAATTGCTGTGTCCCTTTTATAAAACCTTATTTCCTAGTTATTAATACCCTAGCCAAGAATTAATTGGCATGGAATTTAATAGGGAAAGATTTACTTCTATACTTGTAAAAAAATAAAGCCATTATTTATTTATTAATTTATTTTTAATGTTTTAATTTGCTTTTGGAAAATATCTCAGTGTCTAATTCACCATCGAATTGTTCCTTCACATCTTAACTTGTTGTCTGTATGGATCAGCAGCTACTGTAACATTTCATACTATTTCATACTTAAATTTAACAAACAGCTTACTAGATTATAAGTAATAGATGGAAAGAGTCCTCATATGAGTCCCATTTAGACTGATTTTTACCTGATCTGACTCTTTCCTCTTGAACATCTTGAAATAGATTTTGGTGCCAAATACTGGTATATACTTGTGGTTTTCAGTGGGTTACTAGTATTGGAAAGCTTGATGTTGCTTGCAAAAACATACACTTATATGACCTTTAAAATAATTATTTTGTCAAATTTGTTCTTTTTTAATTTTATTGACTATAGGAACATGAGCATACACACTTCTAAGTGGAATATAGTATTATATTAGTTACACTTTTGATATTTCTCCTGCTGGAATGGAAGATAGCCATGCATATTAGTATTTGTATATTCCAAACATAAGTCACTTTCTTTTTGCCTGCCCAATTGCTTCAAACTCTTCTCCCAGTGTCACTTCTCTATAAAAAGGAGAATAAATTGTCTTGATGTCCACTGCAGTAATAATTTAAACTGTAAATGTTGCAACATAAAACTTAGAATGTTTAAGTGTTTAGGATGTTGGTCTCGATTGGGGACCTTTGTAGCATCTCCAACAGTCAAGTCGCAGTCTGCCTTGATTGCCTGTACTTGGAAATCCTACTTCACTTCCTAGATATATGTTCTATATACCTAACCCAATTTCCATGGGCCAGTATTGGTCCCATTGTTGGTAGGCTGCTCTGGCAAGAGTGGATGTCTTTTGGGGAAGAAGTGAGCTGACTGCTTCTACACTTCGCAGGATGGTCTGGAGCACTGGCAGCAGATGCCTTGTCAAGGGCAAGGAAATCTATGTAAGATATTGTGGATTTCAGGATTTTTGAGGATTTTTGTTAGTTTGTTTTGCTTTATGTTATTTGGCCAAGTGGAAGAGGTGCCATTTTGGTAATAAAAGTGATTGCATTGTAGTGTTCTTAACAGTAATGTGCTGAAAATAAATAATATTGGTAGCTTTGCATGTGCTTCCTTCAATTATATGATGTTTCAAGGACCATTGATTTTATGTTTAAAAATAAAAAAAAAACTGGCCTGGATTTACTGAATCATTTTAAATCTCCTTCTGTTATGGACAATCATCTTTACATTAAACCCATTCACAAATTTATTAAGTTCCATATTAAAACTAATTACAATTGCTCCTATTGCTACTGCTAGTAGAAAGCTGTTCCAGAACCCCACTCTTCTGACAATTGAAAATCTCCTTCTAAAATCCATCTCAAACTTACTCATTTGATTTTGAGTTAATATAATTCTTTTATCTTAAGTAGTACTTCTCCTTTCATTTAAAATAGCTGGTAAGAAATTTGCTGTGTATACTTACAATGGCATATGTACCTCTACCTTTTAAAGAGGAGTGTACTGATTACGACACTGAGATGTGTTAAGACTCCACAACTTCCTTTACAATAATGTTTTCTACATATTCAGATCTTAGAAGACCTGTATGTAGTGACTGAGGTCACTTCATATGGGGAGAAGAACTTGTAAATGTTGATAATTAGCAACTGGTGCTGAAGTGAGTCCATGAGAGGCACAAGTGGAAGTGATTTGAGGTCCTGAAGCCACTGATGATCTCTATGCTCTTGTGTCTTAGAATGGGCTGTGAAGGAGGAGTTGGATTGAGATAGTGTTCTGTTTCCAGTCAAATAAGCAGAACAGGAAGGACTCAATGGGGAAAAAATGGGCTCTTTTTGCCTGCTTGTCTCATGTCATGTGCCATGGCATCATACGGAGCGGCCACTGTATATGTAGGTGGTTAAAACTAAGGCTTTCCCAGAGACTAGGGAAAGAGACAGCAGGAGGACATCACTCTATAGATTTAGGAAAGGTAAGTCAAATGGTTCCTTAGATGTAACCAAGTCTCTCATTCCCTTAACAAGCAATGTGGCTTGGAAGAGTGGTCTGGACAAACAGCAGTTTCACAGTGAAGACTCAAAGATTTTAGACAGGATTCTGGCATTCTTACTTTCACAGAAAATAAAAGCCATTGAGAATCTGAAAGTTTTTAATGGATCCTCACTGGTAGCATATCTTTTGATGGAATCTCTGATGTTTTTCAGACAACCTGCTTAGAGCTTACTCAAATGCTACACAGAAGCAATACTTGTCAAAGAAAAAAAAACCCCTGAAGGTTTTCCCCTTTCCACAGGAAAGTTTTACAGTAAAGAAAACAGCTCAGTCGCAACATGTCAGACAGAATTCAGAGAACAGCACCACTGTGTTTCCATAGCAACCAGAATAAGCGCATCCAAATTGAGGTATCTAGAATTTAAAGATATACTCCAACCCTGCCCCCACCCCAACAACTCTTTAGTCACTAACTGAAGTAGTCTATGTTAAGGCTTTCTTCTTGCCTATTTATGAATTATTCAAGTTTTAAATTTCTAGTTATAGGAATCCATAGATCCCAAACTCCTTCAATTTCTTCTTATTTTGCTGAATTATATTCTTTTGCTTCTGTGTTCAGTGCCATCTGTTGATTATTAATCATGTAATTCAAACTTGAGCGTACGTGTAGTGTTCCTGTGGTATAAGACTGCAGCACTTCTCTGTAGGTGATTCTGTGTTTGCTGGTTAGAGCTAATGGTCACTTTTACACGTGTTCCGGAGGTGGGGGGTGCTTTACTTGGACTGGCTCCAAGAGCCGCTCTAATTAAAGTGCTGCTGCATCTTGAGCTTTAGTTCAAGTCCCTGCCACCATTTTTAAGTGCAAGAATGCTGATTCACGAAACAGAGGAGGCTGCTGGAATGTGGCAATTGCCATGCTCGTACTTCAGCAGACTCTATTAATCATGTCAGCTCTGATGTGCTGGAATTCCAGCACATCAGAGCAGCCTCCGCACTTGTGTATAGGTGCCCAACATGTTCAGTTTATATCTGATCACATGCTGTAGATTAATGTTTCTCAACCTGTGGGTCGTGACTCAAAAGAGGGTCACAAGAGTATATGAAAGGGATGCAAACAAACTTTAAAAACGGATTCTCCTTAAAGGAGAAAAACGTAGGAAACAGTGGCTTTTCCCTTGCAAGCTAGCTGGGGCACAGTGTGCCTCAAGATGGGGGAACAGGCAACCCTGGGCTGGCTGCTACTCTGTCTCTGTGTGCCTCAACAGGGGGCTCTGCTGCAGAGGTCCTGCACTGAGGCATGTGGAGATAGGGGTGCAGGCAGCACAGGGCTTCCTGCTCCCCCATCCTGAGGCACACTATGCCTCAACCAGCCACTTCCCAGCTGGCTGGGGCACCGGGTGCCTCAGTGTGGTGGCTTCACAGTGCATGGAGATCAGGGAGCAGCCAGCTCTGGGCTGCCTGCTCTCCTCTCCATATGCCACTCCCTGGCTGGCTGGGGCACAGCCTGGGGTCTGCCAAGAGAAATGTGGAGACAGGGGAGCAGGAGCTCCCATACTGAGGAACCCTGCATCCCAGCCAGTCATGCTTCCTGGCCAAGAGCTGCCTGCTCCCCAATCTTGAGATACACTGCACCTCAGCTAGCCAGGGAAAAGCTGGCTGGAGCACAGTGTACCTCAAGACAGGGGCTCTATTTGCCTGCCTGCCAGCAGCACCATACCTAGACCCCTGGTGGCCCCAGGCAAACTTTTAGTATTGGGCCCCCCTTTGTCAGAGATAATGATAATAATAATCATTTTCACCATTTTTGGGCCCCCTTTCTGTCTGGATCCCAGGTGACTGCCTGGTTTGCCCATGACTGTGCCCGGCCCTGCCTGCTGGCTAGCCCCACACTGAGGCACCCTGTGCCCCAGCCAGCCCTCCCTGCAGCACATGGGGCAGCAGGACAATGTGTCCTGCTGCAAAGCACACACGTAGGAGTGTGAACTGTGGCACAATTTGTGGCACTACTATTTGTGCTGCTGTAAACACAGGCCCCTACTCCTGTAGACGTGGTCCTAGAAGGCAATTGACACTTCTTAACAAGCATTAACGTGTGATTGTTCACATTTGAAGTGCTCTTAACATGGTTTCTTTGTAATGTGTAATCTCACCCAAAAAGACTGTGTTTGCCATGGAATTTTACTTTTGATATGAGAGCTACTTGTCTAGTGCAGTTTTGTCTCTCTGACTTTGGGGTTTGTGTGAAGTTGCCTCTAGCTATCCCCTGAAGTGGCAGTCACTTGCATTACAATACCCGATCCCTTCTGTGTTGCAGGCAGCAGGACAGTTCTAATGATTTTTTTCCCCACTTCTTGTACTTTGACTTTACTTACTGTTCATTTTGGACACGATTGTTCATGAGAGCACTTATCAGCTGTAATGATGTTTCAAAGAAGTAGCTGAAATGGTTGGTAAAAGATCCTTTTGCATGTTTGCTTCCCTTTGAATTCCTCTGGTGAATGCATCATATTAGATGTTCCTGTGAACAGGAAGAAGCAGCCCAACTTTATTATAAATGAGGGAATTTTGATTTATGACATAGAGAATTATCTTGTTAGCATTAGGGTGGGGCCTGCTCCTACCTGTCAAGACGAAGCCAATTCTTTCATTAGTGATTGACACATTTGTGACCTAATTAAAAGGATGTATTTGGTAGCCATGTTGGTCTGAGACAAAAAGAAATGCAAAACTCTAGAACTCTTGGTTCATAGATGATACCTTTTATTAGACCAACTACACAAAAAAAAATACTTTTTTTTTTGCAAGCTTTTGGGCACACGCCCTTCCTTAGGCTCAGTGAAAATTAAAGATGGTAAAAAGTACCCAAATAAACTTCATTTTTGCACAGAGGAAGCTGAAAGTGAAAGTCTGTTCTGGCCTGATTAAAGGGGCTTGAGGTCAGCTGTTCAGAAAAGTTTGGGACAGCCAATGCTTTTTAATGTAGTGCATAAAGCTAGATTAACATCCAGTTGACTAGCTTCTAGCACTTGCCTAGTGTGAGTTTATTAGTTATTGCTGTCCAAGTCTCTTGCTATCAACTAAAGGAGGACTTCTTCTAATTTCCAGTACTTTCTTGGAACGGGGATCATAGTACTGGTACTGATAGTGCTAAGGTTATATAAAAGAATACAGTGACTCTGTATCTAGAATCCAGCCCATTGCATCCCAAATTCTTGGGGAACTTCTCTGATGCTGCTTCCCAGAGAAATGAATGAAGAAGCAGGAAACCAGGGGAGAGGAAAAAGGTATTCTGAGGTTTCAAAAGTTATGAGCTTTATTAACAGGAAATCCATCAAAATGCACATGATCATAACCTCAAATTATGAAATGGCACTCTTGCTTCAGTAGCTAGTCTTCTATACCAAAGCTCATTGTCTCTCAGGCAACAATGATTGGAATTGTATATGTCTGAGATTTGAGAATAGCAAAGAATTTTCCCTGTTGTTCTTGCAGGATTCTTCACTGGCCAGCATTAGCTGGCTATGAATAGTTTTCCCTTGGGGTGTGGGATATGATCTATCTTCTCACATGGGTTGCAAACTGGTGGCATTTTTGTCATGGCCACCTCATCATTCTAGTATTGCTAAAGGAGGACAGGGGCGCCCTATGAAGTTTGTAGTATAGCATGCATGTGTATAATATAACTTATTCTTTCTATTAAGCACTCTGGAGCAGGCGTTAAATATTTTTCCTGTCTAGGAGGGGTTCATATAGCTATCCAGAAAATTCTGAGTACCATCCTGAAGAAACTAATTTTTAAAGTGTGTCTTTTTCTACCAATGTGTTTCTTTTTCCATATGAAACTCAAGCTGTTTCTTCATTGTCTACTTGAAAATTGTACGTTCAATTTTGTTTCCATTTAAGTTTTGAAAAAACAGCTATTGTGTATATAAAATAAGTAGTAATAAATGGTCTAGAAGTGGAAAGAGATAGACTCTGGTGTCTTTCAAATGCATGATAGTAACTAAAATGCATTTTTTTCTTTACAAAAAATTAAATTAGATGCGTCATTCAAAATCTAGTGCTAGAGGCATCCATCTTTCTGGAATGTGATGCTGGTTCTGGCTCCAGCACTGTGGTTTGCAGCCACTTTTTCCAAGCTCTCTGTTCTCAGTCTACTTAAATACATGTCAGAAGAAATAAGGAATGCTTAATTTTTAATACTTATGGATAGCGCCTGTGCTATTCTTAGTTCCCCTTGATTTCTAGTATCCTGATGCTGTAAAATTTAGTGTAAGCATTTTAATTGAAGTGAGCAAACTGTGTTTTCAAACTTAACTAATAGTATATTAGTTAGTATCCAACTGTAGCTTCCTAGTTACACTTTTTTAAAACATTTCAGCTGAATGATAAAGATGACAGTTGAGTAGTTTTTGCCATGCCTTAAGAAAAATAAAAATGAAAACAGGTAAAACTGATGACAGTATTATCAAAAGACTAATATTTTTGTTTTATAGGCCACTGAATGTGAAGAGTAATTATGGGCTACCTTATAAAGTGGTGGGGATGGTTTTACCTTGTATAATATAAACATGACTCTAAGTTTATAGGGGAAGCAAGTCTAGTAGGCAACAGGATGTCACTTGCAATGTAGTGATGCACAAAACATATTTTATGAGGTGAAGCTTCCAATTTGGAAAAATGAAAATATTCTGAAATTACCAGGTTTATATGTCAAGATTTTATTGCAAGAAAATGTCATGTTTATGTTGAGGTGGGGGAGAAGGGAAACTCATGTCACTGTCTACTCTAAGATGATGTATTGATAATTAATTACCATGTTGAAATAGTCTTTGTAATAGAAAGCTAATGGCAAAGCATATGCCATTTTGCTCAAAATTGCAGTCAAAGTTTACTGAATCTTATCTGCTTATTTTACAAATGTTCTTACAATTATTTTTCCTTTTTGCCTTGCAGAACTAATAGACTCAGAGGTCTATATCACACCATGTATGTGTGCATTAAATGCACTTAAAATGTGAGTGTCTAAACATTCAAACAGTAAAACATCTGCTAAATGTGTTCATATTTTAGCAAACTTAAGACTTTTTGGGTGAGGGGTATCTCCAGTTTATATTAAGTAGCAAGTGTTCAGCCACCATCAGTCTGCTCCACAGAAATAATACATACAGTTTGCATCCTCCAGATTCCCAGAATGTACCACTTATAGCTCCCATTCCCCTCTAACTCCTGCTCCTAGAGCCAGTTCATACAAATTCTATTGTCCAGAGGGTGGTACTGTTCAAGGCAATATCCCTATCTACCCCAGAAGGGTGACACTGGCCCACATGGCATCATCCATTGAAGGCCTCATGGTTTGCCAAAGCCTACCACTTCTATTTGAATGCTCTTGTGAGAACAGGGAACACCTAGTTTTGTGAAATGGACTAACTCAGAGAACATCATCCTTGAACCCTTGCAGGAGAACCATGAAATGGACTCATGATGAGGTTCTGGGCCTCAGCATGACGTGGGGTAAGGAGAGAATGATCACCACCGCTGCCAGTCAGTTTAACAGTACATCACCATCCAAATGGTGTCTCAGAGTCATCAGTGGGACTGGCAGCAGATCCTCACTAACTTCAAGTACATGAAGTTGCAGCACATTCAGGGCAGGGACACCAACATGGTTTTGCATGCTATGAGGTCTGTTGTCCCCTACCATGAGGAGATGTCAAGGAAGCTTCTTGAGGTAGACTATATTGTCACTTTTTGCCACACTGTGCACTACATACCCAAAGGCCCAGTATGGCAAGGCAACAATGACAAAACGATGCTGGAGTACCTCTCCAATACCTGCTAATGAAACAGCCATAGAAGAGCATGCCTGAGCGTACCTGCTCAGTGGACTTATTTCCCACACAGACCCAGACCAAGACCCAGGACACACAAGATGGGGACAGCTTGCACGAGACCCTCATTGAACAGTCAGACACAGACAACTTAGCACTATCCACTGCTAAGTGTCAGCAACTGCAGGGGAAAGGGTGAGTGATAGCATGACTTGGGACTTTGGGGGTGGCTCGTAGCTTGAGGGTGACTTGGGGCTTGTTCTGGGGATGGCTCATAGCTCAGGAGTGATTCAGGGCTTGCTGTGGGTGTGACACATGGCTCAGTGAAGTGGCTAAATGCAGAGGTGGCAATCAATACAGAATGCCCCCTGTCCTGGAATTCACCAGAACTGAGGAGACATTGTGTTCTACACAATGCAAAGGGTGGGAAACCTGTGGTCAAAGCACACCCATGCTTTGACCACTGCAATGGTGCATGGGTCAATGGTCCAATTAAGGCTTCATAGGCCAGTTAAAGTACTCAGTGGCTGGGCAAGTTAGAGTTAACCCTAGTTAAGTCTTAATTCAATTTATTCATGGGAAGTAGTTAGAGAAAACCTTATCTTCCTGCCTAGCAGTAGCAGCTCACAACCCACCCTCACCTCCCTCTCTAGGCACACGCTGGGATATTTTGCACACGCTGGGATATTTTGGATTTTGGGAGGCCACTTCTACCCTGCCTCGTGCAGATCAGTTACTGCAAGTTGAATTCTGCATGCTGGAGTCCAACCTCATGGGACAGCATTTCAGGACACCACCACATAAACACACAATCGAAGGCTTTTATTTAAGTGTATCTGTGTTAAGATGGCATTTGATATCCACAGTACCCTGGCTTGTGTTACGCTTCCTGCAGTAGGGACAGTGTGATGTCCATGACAATATCACAGTCCTTAAAATACCACCTCACCAGGGCCTGTGTCACCAAAGCATGGCATGGCCATGGATTAGAGTGGTCAGGGCCAGGATTTGCTCAGTTCCACCACTTCTCACTTTCAGGAAGCCCCTGGAGACATAGTGTCAGCTAAAATAGTTGGTCAAGGAGGGATTGGAATGTAGGGTTCATAGTAAGCATTACCATGCAACAGCTCAGAATGTGTTCTAACTTTAATACTGTATAATATTAGACAGATTTAACCCATACTAAATGTTCCATGCAAGAAGAACCAAGAGTGAGCTGAATTCTGGTTCCATTTCCATATTATCATCAAAATGTATTGATCCCAATCAAATGCTGTGTCTTTTTAGCTTAACTTACCTACAAAGGAAAATGTCTGTACCAATTTTTGGATGCCTCTTTGAATTTTATAGAATTGGCTGTTACTTGTTTTCTAGATCATGTGATCAAAGTAAATGGAGTGAATAAGATAACAGAACAAAACTCATCTTTAGACTTTTATTAGAGTAGAAGCATAATACATTTTAATGTCACTTTTTTAATTGCTACTCTTAGAATACACAAAAAGAAACATGAATTATTGGGTTTTCATTTTTAAAAGACTGACCTTTCCCACAAGAAGTACCAGGACATCAAACTGTAAGCTGTGGAGCTTTCTGCTTCTCCTTCTGTACTAAGTGGTGCATACAGAGTAAGACTTCAGTAAGGTTTAGAGAGGGTCAGGAAATTAATTTTCCACTGGTAATGTACAACCTGTCATAGGCATCTCTCATACTGGAGTCATAGAAAATATATAACTAAAATCTTAAGCATTGCTCTTTACTGCTGATTTATATTTGATTTTTGTTAGTTCTTGTTACTTGCATTTTTTTCACTTAATTAAACTGAGTTAATGATCTCCAAAACAGCATCACATTATTTGTATAAACTATGTTGCAAAAACCTTTACTGTGTATCACTTGAAGAACTGTCTTCACTTATGCAATACTCTCCAGGGAAGAAATCTCATACATCTAAATTATCATCCTGTTGTGTTTTTTTTAAAGCCACCTATAATGCCATCTATATTAACCACAGTGGAAAATTTCTAAAACTGTTGGGAAAGCAGATTTTTTCTTTTGATGAGAACTGGCAGCACCAAGAGTCTATGCATCCTGTTACTTTGTACTATCACATTAATTTGATCTATTTTGCAATCTAGTCTCTCATCTACAATAATTCAAGTTATTGATTTCTACATAATGACAGTTTCAAAAGCTTCCATTGCATGCCTGAGCTTTAATGATCTGTGGACATTTTGGAGTTGGCAGCATGAATGGATTATCATTTCTGGGTATAATACTTATAATGAGAATCAACAGCTAATCAGTTTTCATCTAACATTTTACAATAGCTCATTGACTGGAAGAAGACCAAATAGAAAAATATTCATAATTAAAATGAGATGTTTTGGTATAAATTATGCAGCTCCTCTAGGTTCTGTCCTATTTCTTTTACTTCTTCCGTGTGTTTAGGTTCTTGTCATGCAACCATACTGATAGAGTTTGTATGCTAAATTATAATTCATAATCCAGCAATGAACATGATGAAAATATGCTTTGTGCTCTTTTTCTTTGCTAGTGCTTACTGTGGTAATCTCACTACCTTTAACAAGCCAGTTACTAAAAATGAATTATAATGGTGGGTGGATGCATTATTATCATAGCTCTTACAAAGGGTATTCAGATTCTTTCCTTTATGTTGAATTGTGCATGCCCCTTCCTGAATCAACTGCTGCTTATTATGCATATGAGATGTATGTTTTGTTTGTTTTTTTCTTTCCTGTATCCTCTTAATTTTTCCATGTCTTTATGCCATTTAAGTAGAGTGTTGACTTGTGTAAAACTGATGTAGCTTTCTTTTTGCTGGTGCCCCAGTAAATAGTGTATCTGGTCCAACTTTGGTGAAGTGAAGTTAGTGCAATGTATTTAGGGTGGTATATCTGAGAATTAAGTGTTCATAGAGCTTAACTCATGTTGCTTTACTTAGGAGTTAAACCAATATAAAATGGTGTTAGAAATAGATGGGTTAGATGTCTTTTACTTTTTTGTTTACTATTAGAGAAGGGCACCATATTGTTTGTTGCCCACTGTAACAGGGCCCTGCCCTGTTACCGGGGGTCCTGGGGAGTCTGAACAGTCCCATACCCCAGGAACACCTCTGTACACCCACCCCAGACCTGGGAGAACTCATTGGAGGCTGGGGAAACAGGTCCTTCAGCAAGGGAGCTGACTGAGGTTTGGGGAGTGAGAGAGGGCTAGCCACGTGAGCCCAGAGTGGGAAGGATAAAAGACACTGAAAGCAGCCTTAAGGGGATGCATCAGGCAAGGGAGCAGGCTGCCTGGAGCCTGGACTTACCAGGGGTTAAGCAACCACCAGGAGTGCCCGGAGCAGGGCTCTTCTCTGTTTGTTTGCTTGATCATTTGCTTTGTTGCACAAGCCTGCAGGCTCTGCAAAGCCTCTGAAAAATAAGAGGCAGCCAGAAGGTGAAGTCTGGAAGTACCACTGGAAGACAGCTAAATGCTAGCTTATTTAACTTCTTTTCTTTGTTTTGCATCTGTAACAAGCCTGGGGTGGCCTCCGGGTATTATCTACTAGCCTGACTGCAGCAGAGGCAAGGGCCCTGAACAGTGGGTCCTTGGCCAAAGCCCGCAGCAAAAGTAAAACTAGTCAGCTCAACTAGAGTGACCAAACGTACCTTGTTATGATCTGCCCAGACTCAGCCCATAACAGCCTACACCCTCATGAGGACTGTAAATCAGTTTTCTTACACAGTTTCAGAAATGTATTATTAAAATTAAGAACCAGTGCTAGATAAAGCAGGATTCTTAGGATCTGGAAGAACTATATATGTACATTGCTGAAAAAAGCAGACAGATTATATAAATCGCTACACTAAAAGAGCTCTGCCCAGCTGAGTAGAGAAATTATCCTTGAAAGAATCTGAGTAGAACCATTCTGGTGCAGATGTCACCTGCCTGAAATTTTTCTTGGGGTAGTTGTTTGCTGAAGGGAACAGGCTACTACCTGTTCCTGTTATCTAGTGGTGAGGTGCTGCAATACCCCGGGACACTTGCATGTCTCGCTGCTCTGGTATAATTTACATCTTTGTGTAAAAACAATGTGAATTGTGCTGGTGAAAATGTGTCATCTGTTCAAACCTTAATCCTTAAACTGCCAGTGCTACCAAGGATACTGGTTGTGATTGTATTTCTGAAGTGAACATACAACTTGATTAGGAGTGCAAACACTATGCCATTTGCAGGGACACCACGAGTTAAGGAGGTTTTTTACTGGTGACTTTATGCTTTGAATCACTGCAGCCCATGCTGATTGCCTGAAGAATCTGGTAATTAGGGGAACATTCAGTCCCTTGTACCTAAAAGCTCTTTAAGAAGGATCAGAGTAAAATAATCAAGACAGTTTTCCTTACCCCCAAAACAGAACTGGGGGAGTAGAAAGAGTTGGAAGGAGAAAAGGAGAAGGTTTTTAAAATCCAGTTTCTCTTAACCCCATCCAACAGTTTATTGCATACAGTTAACATTTAATGCATGTGCTCTCTAGATCCAGAATTTTTTTTTTTATAATAAATTTAACTTGGCTAGGAGCTGATGCAGAAAGGGGATTTGGCCTTGTAAGGGATTCTGGGACTTACCCTGAAAGTTAAGAAAAATAGCTTAATAAGCATAATCAAAGCAGTTGGCTAGGATTGTTATAATGATTTCCATATCAACTTCTCATATTCTTTAACAAACTGGTATAAATATGTTCTCCTATTATATACAAGTATATACACCAGCAAAATTGTTTGTGGCTTTAAGTCTTCATTTCTTTTAAATAGTCTTTTTAAACTTAATGTTTTTTATTAGTACCAAGAGGCTATTCAAAGGAGTGGAACTAGTATGCTGCTGTCACACTTTTCAGGTACCTCATCCATCACAAGGCAGCCAACATGCACTGATAGCTGTTCAATGTACACACATATGCATGCACACACGCAAAGAAATACTAAGTTGGACTTCAAGAAAAATGCATGAAAGCCTAGGGAAAAGTTAAAAGACATGGAAGCATTTCAGAAACTTTAGAAAAAGAGGTTGAACTGAATTAAGTTCTTGAACTTTGACATCACTGAGAAAAGGAAACCCCCGCCCCTCCAATTTTTACTGAATAAAACAATGATGCAGTTGTAAGCCCAGAACCGGCTCCTATGTAATAACTAGATTCTTGTATAGGACATCTGCAGAAAAAAATGTGTAAATAACCAAAGGGTAGTGTGACTAATGTTTTCAAGGGTGAGTGAGGCCTACTGTTATGCCTCCATAACCTGGATGTATTTTGCTGACTGGGCTGCAGGAGGCTGGCAGCAAGAGCTGAGGAGCCCTAGCTATTTGTGTTTGTGTTGGGGCTCCAATTTATTTTGGCCCTTTTGCAGGCTGTATGAGGAGTGGACCAAAGCTGCTTGCGTCCTTCCACTTTGCTGCTGCACACTTATCTATTGGACATCCTGAATCAGACCCTAATTTAGCTTTGTTCATTAGAGAAATCTACAGCTGTATACTATTTTTACAGCAGAACACTTTTAAATGGTTGCAACTTGCTCTATGCCACTAAGAATTTTTTTTAATAGAATCTGGGATCTGTTCTGTTTTGGTGCACCAAAAATCAAATACCTGTAGAAATCAGTGGCCATGTCTACATGAGATGTTGACTGTATAGTAGCCAAATAATACTATACAGGAGTGCATCACAACACTAGTACTACTGATACGCTACTGCACATAGCATCACTTAAAAGGCATTCACTGGCACTACTGCACAGTAACACAACTGAATGGTTCAGTGTGTGAGGTTATGAGGTACCAAAGTTGGGTTTTTTGTTTTTTTAAAGTTCATAGGAGAGGTAGCATAATAATGCCACACTGTTCTCTGTTCACATGCAAATCTCTTGGTGATACCCAATGGACATTCCAGACATAGATTTGAGGGTAGTGGCTGAGAATCTCATATATTTTTCTGATAGACTTTAACATACTGAAATTTTGGTGCATGGTTCAATGATATTTCTAGATTGAAATTTCTGTTGAGTTAGTTGACTGTATATGTATGGGTATTTGGGAGGATTAAATTGATATTTATTACTATATAGATATGCAATCTTTTAATAATGCATAGTTATCTTCAATTTCTGGTACTGTTCAAAATATAACTTAATATCTTTAATCCCTGTAGGTATACCACTTATTGAATTTCAGTATTTTAACCTGACACACAATTAATGTGTTGTTACTTTTTTGTTAATTGCCAATTATAAGATCCCAATCTTGGAATCAATACAAGTCAGATATTTTGAACCTCGCAAGGTGTCTGCAGTACCACACAGCATTTGGCCCATAATATCCACTGTGAGGGGGTTGTGTCTAACGTAATGCAATATTCTAGACTCTCTTTTCTCAGATTGCACTGTCTGGAATAATAATGTTTTTTACCAACACTCACGTGCCACGTCTTGATTAGTATACGATGTTATAAATCGGAAGGTGTTATCTGTTATCTACCACATTAAAAATCTGGCAATCTGTAGTGGGAAAGAGGATCTTCTTGATTTATCCTTTTTTTCCTGGTAATTCATGTGTAGGATAATTAATGCTGACCATCTACTTGAAATCACAGTTTTACGTCGTTTAGATTGACAGTGTTCTTTATTTATCCATACTCAAACTTATATCCATAATCAACTTGCTGTTTGCATGAATGTTTTTACTTGTTTACATCAATTAAGAACTAATAGCTGTCACAACCCAAAGTTGTGATTTTTTGTTTGTGTGTGCTTCGGCACTGCTAAATTATTTTTCCCGCTAAATTGCAGCTTCTTTGCACGGTGAAGTTTTCTGCTGCAGAAGAGAACCCCGGTGCAACGGAGAATTTCCCGCCAATTTGAAGCTTTCTTTGCATGGTGCATTTCTTTTGCATCTAAGAAATGCACGGTGCAAGGAGTTCCCGCCATTTGTATGAAAATTCGTGCCACATTATTGGCCGGTTCTAACATATGCACACGTGGCGGCTAGCGATTGGCTTGCTAGCCGTATAAAGAGCTTGAGTGGTTTCCGCCCAAGTTGGAGAGAAATTGGAGAACTCTGAGGAGAACCCCCGCAAGGGAGGACTCCACGAACACCAGGAGAGAGAGAGAAAACCTTCGCCTCGCGTGAAGATCTCTAAGCGCTGCGGATCCTTACGGACCCAACGCATTTCTTAAAAGGCAATAGAGGCCTGAACAGCCTCTAGCCTCTCCCCATCGCCGATAGATTCCTAGACGTATCCCTTCCTGTACGAGAAACTACCGAACCCACGGAGCTTCAACAACTCCGGGGGAAAAGAACGAATTTGTCGTAGTCCTCTAACGAGGATTTAAGCAGAGCTGTACCTGGAAAACTGTCCAGCCTACACCACGACCATCTTTGGTGTAAGTAAACAATCCTTAAATCAACCACTACGCGTCTGTGACTAATTCTAGCTTCCCCCGGTCTTCTCCGACCCCACGTGCCTGGGCTGCTGGCCACGGCCCGCGTGCACAAAAGGGCCCGGATCGCTCCTGGCCCACACAATATCAACTTAAAGAGAATCCAACTCAGATCTGATTTTACTTTAACAGTGTTACTGCTTATTTAACACGTTTTAGTCACTCCGGTTTATATCGCCCAGGGTTTTATTTCTTTATTTCTTATCTGGGCATGGTCTCTCCTTCTGAGGACTTGCAGCATCTTTTACCAATCTCCTTTAATTTTTTTCCCCTTTTATCTAGAGCCCAATTGGCTCACAACAGAGCCCCACAATAAACTACAACAAAACCCCAGTCCCAGTATCCTCAAATGAGAAAAGGGTTCCTCCGCCCCTTTCTCCCTCTTGTGGAGAGTTACCTTTTCAGGATTCCTCATCAGCAATTCCCAGTTTAATTAGCTCTGTTTGTCTTCTTCACTCCCTTAGAGCCTGGTCCTACGGGGTTTTTTCTCCCCGCTTTCTTCACGAGTTTTTTTTTTTTTTCTCTGCCCTTTTCTGGTGTCCATTTCTCTCAGGTCCTGCCTCTCTCCACCTCTGGTTGCTCAATCCTCACAGAATAGCTGCTCCAGAATCTCTGCCCTCCTCCTTTTCTCCCGTCCTTGTCTTCTTCGGACCCTTTTCCTGTCATGAGTGTTTTATTTATTACCCCTGTTTCTTCACATCCACTGACAGTTTTCTTACTTGAATGTTCTCATAAGCAATATATGTTGTAAGTAATTAGAGTATTAAGATTAAGTAGCTGTCATGGTAAGGTCATTTCATTCTAACTTATTTTACCTTCTACAAAGACTCTTAATCAGTACCTAATATGCTGATTAGCATATCTGGTAATTATTATATAGCGAGGTAGTTAGCCATGTTAGTTTTAAGTCAGTCAAAAGTCAGAGTAGAGATGCATCTGTATAGATTAACAAAATAAAATATATAGTGTGCACATGCGCACACACATGGACTTGGGTTGACAAAATCCTGTGTTATACACACACATATAATATAATATCTTGTTTTTAGTTAGCCTGTAAAGGTGTAGATCCACCCAGCTTCCACTTGTACTATATTTGATTATATCATATTATTTATACAACTGGTATTGTTCTGGCAAAATGCCCATTTTAAAGTTTCATAAGTTCATGATCCTCAATGTGGGTAATGAGTGAACTTTCCACTAATGCTTCATTATTAAATTGTATCAGAAAATGGGGGGAAAGAAAAAAATGGTAGCTGATTTAAGAAAACAATGCACCACAATGGGCGTATTTATGTGCTATTAGTGTGGTGCAATAAACTCTGGCACAATAAACATGTGCCTGAGACCACAGCTCATTGAGCTCGGTTGGAGCAGCCCTGGCTGGCAGGGGGCCCAAGGGGTCAGCCTGCCAGCCTGGGGTTGCTCTGACCTGGCTCAACCTGCTGTGGAGGGACTGGCTAGGGCTAGCCAACAGGCAGCCCCACTCTGAAGCATCCTCAAGCCCCAACCACCCTTATCAGCATATACATGTGCATTGCTGCAGAGTTAAAAAAAAAAACCAGCAAAAAAACCCTAAAACAAAAACTCCACTGCAGGATAGTACAGGTTAGTGCTTGTAAATACAAGTAGTGGAGTAAATTAGTTTACTTCATCTGAATAGCACTGCAAATGTAGACACTAAAATGATTACTGCAGAGATAAATAGCAACTCCACAGTAAACATCTCATGTAGATGCACCCCAGAAGAAGGAAAAATAGTGAATATCTGATTGATTTGATTTTCCTCTTCTATTCGGTTTTTGTGAAACTTGATAGCATGGTTAGAAAGTTCACTTACTTTTTTCATTAATTCTTAAACTCCATTTGGTCTCGGTAAACTGTTCTTAGACTTCACCAAAGGCTGAGGTCCAACTGAAGTTAGAGAGACTTGGGAACATTTATAGCTTTAAGTACTTAAGTATTCTTTTGAGTAGGGGTGGACTTAAAAGCTTTTCTGAATAAAGGCCATAGTAAATAATGTGTGCTGTAAGTATAATCCATTTCTTAGTTTGAATAGTCTATGAATGAGTGTTAATTTTTAGAGTGGGTTTTGCTATTTAATGAACACTTTATAGGAATATTTTCTGCCTGTGAATAACTTGTGAATTATTTTGTATGTGTTATTTTTGCTCATTCTAACCACCAAAGGGCCCATATACATGTGCATTAATGCACTTTTCCTAATGTGCATTAAATGTAGTACCTCCAATGTGAGGTACTAAATAAAGCACATTAGGCTGCCCCAATGTACAGTAGCTCAAGTGCATGCTTATTTGGTGATGCTTTAATGCACAGTAGTTTATTTCACTGCACATTACTGTAATAGCATTCTTTTTACATGCTGCTTTAATGCACAGTAAAATAGGCAACTGTGCATTAAAGTGCATTTGTAGACAAGCCAAAATTCATGTTTTACTGTTTCTGGTGGTGGTGGTTGTTTTTTATCAAGATACTCCCCATGGACTGCCATCTTGATAGGGTGGAGAGGCTTGTGTATACTGATGATGCTAAGAACAACACTGTAGGGAGTTTTGCACTCCTGATGGGTCACCCATGGTGGTAAGGTCAAACGTGAGGTATCAGAGTAGTCCAATCGAACACAACACAAAGACCTCAATAGTAGAGCAGATGGATGCAGAAGGCATACTTCTCAATGGCTGGAAAGGTAGATGAAGGCTGCAGTGGAAGAGCAACCCTAGCTGTCTTGGATCTTCTTGCCACTGGACACAGGTTTCTCCTCCATCAAGATCCATGTGGTTGTCAATGAGCAAATGGCTTTCTCACATAAAAAACTTCATGTGCAGGCTTCTCCAACTGTAGAACAATGAAAGTCCATGCATGCACCACATGACTAGAGGTGAGAAGTTTCTAGAGGGTTTGAACTATCAAACTTGATGAGACCTACTTTTAAGGTCTGGGCATGCACAGTGCATAAGGGTAATGCAATTGTTTATCAATGTTGATATGTTAATTATGATAATGTTGCTTGTATTGGTTTGAAATAATTTTAATTGATTGGTCCTTTTAAGTACTGCCTAGGTTTGAATTTGATTGGATATTGTAAAAAGGGCAATGATTAGACCATTGGGTGAGTGACACTGTAAGGAGTGACCTAGAAACTACTATGCAAAGCCCAAGCAAAAAGGAATGTTATGTGACGAATGCCCATCTGCAATGATAAGGAGGAAACAGTCTTAGATAAAGGAGGCTTGAAAACAAAAGCAGAATCAGAGGACTGGGTCAAAGAGCTCATTAAAATACTAAAAATCACGCTCCTAGGTGGGGAAAAAGTATGCTAATGAAACATACATGTATGTAAATGAGATACATAGCTAAAACACAGGTATAGAGACATGCTCAATAAAGAACTTCTTGCGTCACTCCTTACAACCAATCAGCAAACAAATACACTGGTGAGAACTTGAAAACTCCTGTATAAAAGATGCTTAGTGGTAGTGATCTGGTGTGCTTGTTACGTGAAATTATTCCGCTCGCACCTTTTATTGCTAGCAATAAACCTTCTTTATACTTTCACCCCTGGTATCTTTATTGGCCTTTGCATACCGGGCACGATCCCAGACTTGAGCTGGGGCTCAACAGTTTTTGGCGACCCAGATGGGACTGCCTTAGATAAGCTTTGCCTGGACTAACTGACGACCAGCTGATTGCTCTTCCTTATCAAATGTCAGGTGCTCCCCAGGATATCTTTTCCCGGTGAGACTTTTGCTTCAGGGGGAGCTGGATCGCTGAGGCAGCAGTAGCCTAACGGTGCAACGCCATAGAGTGAAAATACCAGTAACAAGCACCTGGGTGAGAGGGTAGAAAGGGCATAAGGCCTACCATCAGTACGCCTGCCTGGGATTATCTATGTAAGTATTCTGTCTGGCCCGAGTCCAAGACCAGTGATTTTTCCCCTGTGAGGATGAGGACTAAGAACAGATCCCTGGATCCCAGGTAAGTCGGACGGTCAGAACCGGGAAGGCAGCCCTGAGATGGGTACTATTAACAGTAAGGTTAGGAAATGTACCCCCCTCTCTTGTGTATTGGGACATTGGGCAGAGTTTGGTGGGGATCCTATTCATAGATTCATAGATGTTAGGGTCGGAAGGGACCTCAATAGATCATCAAGTCCGACCCCCTGCATAAGCAGGAAAGAGTGCTGGGTCTAGATGACCCCAGCTAGATACTCATCCAACCTCCTCTTGAAGACCCCCAGGGTAGGGGAGAGCACCACCTCCCTTGGGAGCCCGTTCCAGACCTTGGCCACTCGAACTGTGAAGAAGTTCTTCCTAATGTCCAGTCTAAATCTGCTCTCTGCTAGCTTGTGGCCATTGTTTCTTGTAACCCCCAGGGGCACCTTGGTGAATAAATCCTCACCAGTTCCCTTCTGTGCCCCCGTGATGAACTTATAGGCAGCCACAAGGTCGCCTCTCAACCTTCTCTTGCGGAGGCTGGGTCCAGTTTCTCTAGTCTCTCCTCGTAGGGCTTGGTCTGCAGGCCCTTGACCATACGAGTTGCCCTTCTCTGTACCCTCTCCAGGTTATCCGCATCCTTCTTGAAGTGTGGCGCCCAGAATTGCACGCAGTACTCCAACTGCAGTCTGACCAGCGCCCGATAGAGGGGAAGTATCACCTCCTTGGACCTATTCATCATGCATCTGCTGATGCACGATAAAGTGCCATTGGCTTTTCTGATGGCTTTGTCACACTGCCGGCTCATGTTCATCTTGGAGTCCACTAGGACTCCAAGATCCCTTTCCACCTCTGTGCCACCCAGCAGGTCATTCCCTAGGCTGTAGGTGTGCTGGACATTTTTCCTCCCTAGGTGCAGCACTTTGCATTTCTCCTTGTTGAACAGCATCCTGTTGTTTTCTGCCCACTTGTGCAACCTATCCAGGTCTGCCTGCAGCTGTTCCCTGCCCTCCGGCGTGTCCATTTCTCCCCATAGCTTTGTGTCATCTGCAAACTTGGACAGAGTACATTTCACTCCCTCGTCCAAGTCGCTGATGAAGACATTAAACAGTATCGGTCCAAGGACCAAACCCTGCGGGACCCCACTGCCCACACCCTTCCAGGTCGAGACCGACCCATCTACCACGACTCTTTGGGTGCGACCCTCTAGCCAATTCGCCACCCACCGGACTGGGCAGTCATCCACATCACAGCCTCTTAACTTGTTCACCAGTATGGGGTGGGATACCGTATCGAAGGCCTTCCTGAAGTCTAAGTATACGACATCCACCCCTCCTCCTGTGTCCAGGCGTTTCGTAACCTGGTCATAGAAAGAGACTAGGTTGGTCAGGCACAATCTGCCCGCCACAAACCCATGCTGGTTTCCCCTCAGCATAATTTGCCCTGCCGGGCTCTCACAAATGTGAGCCTTGATAATTTTTTCAAAGACTTTACCAAGGATGGAGGTGAGACTGACTGGCCTATAGTTGCCCGGGTCCTCCTTCCTCCCCTTTTTGAAAATGGAGACCACATTAGCCCTTTTCCAGTCCTCCGGGACTTGGCCCGTGCGCCACGAGCATTCGAATATTCCCGCCAGTGGCTCTGCAATGATGTCGGCCAGTGCCTTCAGCACCCTCGGATGGAGCCCATCCGGGCCTGCCAACTTAAAGGCATCCAGTTCTTCCAAGTGACTCTGCACCACCTCAGGATCTATGTATGGAAGTCTGGCGCCTTGCTGCTGCCTCTCTACAACCCCAGTGAGAGACTTGTCGTGCCCCTCACTTAGGAACACTGAGGCAAAGAACTCGTTGAGGAGTTCAGCCTTGTCCCCCCTATCTCTCACCAATTGTTTCTGCCCATTTAGCAGCGGTCCTATTCCTCCCTGGGTCTTCCTTTTACTCCCAAGTAATGACAAAGAAGAAAGCTAAATTATTCTGTGAAACTGCGTGGCCACGCTATAAGGTAGATGATCAAGAACATTGGCCTCTGGAGGGAACTGTTAATTATAATACTATCTTACAATTGATTTTGTTCTGCCGGCAGAATGGTAAATGGGAGGAATTGATGTATGCGCAAGTGTTTCTGTAGAGATAGAAAGGTTTTGGAGGAATGTGGATTGGGGGAGGGGGTTGGGATCTGTGAGATGGCAGTGGCTCGACCAACTGCAAATCCTGTCCTGGAATGTCCGGAGCCGGAGGCTCCCCTCCCTTTGCTGCTTCCACCTTATCCTCCTCCTCTCCCCCCTCCTCCTCCTCATTCGTCTGATTCCTCGTTGGCATCTGCTCTTCCTGCTTCTTTCCCCTCCCCCGAGGCGGAGGTTCAGAACACTCCCCGACCCAGGGATCTGGAACAGCACCAACCATGGCCGTCAGGTGCTTGGCAATCTCCAGAATCCCTGACTTCTCCTGATATAACCCCGGGAGGTGGGTGGAGAGTACAGTTAGGAGCAGACTCCGGGGTTAAGGAAAAACATCGCAGGGAATCTGATCCTGGCTGTGGGAAGGGAAATGGGGTATTTCCCCTAAGAGAACAAGTGGTACCCGGGCCTCTCGAAGATGATGGTGAGCCAACCTACCGTCAAACCTTTGTGCACATTCCTTTCTCTACATCAGATTTGTATAATTGGCGGAACAATACCCCCAGCTTGAGAGAGAATCCTGAAAAGGTACGAAACCTATTTGAAATTATTTTCAAAACCCATAACCCAACCTGGGCAGATGTTCAGTCTCTTTTAGATATCCTGTTGACACCAGAGGAGAGGAGGATGGTAATAAACAAAGCCCGTGAGTACGTGGAAAAGGAAATTACTGCAGGGAACCTGCAAGGAAATAGGGACGATCATGTCCCCACCCAGGAGCCAGATTGGAAACCAGACCAAGATATGACCTCCATCCGTGCCTATTGAGAATATATCCTCCGAGGATTGAGAGATGCTGTGAAAAAACCTCAGAATCTCAGTAAGGTGTATGAGGTTCGACAGGAGACGAATGAGACCCCAAGTGCCTTCTTGGAAAGAATTTACACTACTTTCAGACAATACACTCATGAGGACCCGGAGGATACATCAAACGCTCGCATGGTAAATATGATCTTCATAGGTCAGAGTGCACTGGACATTAGAAAGAAATTGCAAAAGACAGATGGAGCAACAGGTATGCCTATTTCCCAATTAGTAGACATTGCTTACAAAGTATTTACTAACCAAGAAAGTGTTCAGGAAAAGAAACAGGACAAGAAAGAGGAGAGAAAGATGAAAATGCAGGCAGCCCTAGTGGCAGCTGCAATCACGGGAAAACCCAGAAATGAGGGATCCCAGAGACAGCCTCAGAGGCGGGGTCCATTAGAAAAAGATCAGTGTGCTTATTGGAAACAAAAGGGACACTGGAAGCGGGAATGCCCCTATTGGAAAGTAGGTGAAGGTGAAAAGAAAAAAGAGAGCAGTGGACTGTTTGCTTTTGGAAGGGATTCAGATTGAAGGGGACCGGAGGCCCGGGAGAGAAAGATAACCCAGATCCTGGTGTCCCCTGACGAGCCTCTGGTTAAAATGCAACTAGGGGAGAGATGAATTGGTAGAATTTCTCATCGATACAGGTGCTGCCCATTCTGTCTTAACTCAAAAACTGAAACCTTTAAATAAAAAGACTGTGCTGGTGGTAGGGGTTACAGGGAAGGCAGTAACACGACCCTTCCTACAGCCAATGACCTGTAATCTTGGACAGGCCGAAATCACCCATCAATTCTTGTACATGCCAGACTGCCCCGTTCCCCTTTTAGGGAGAGACCTCCTCTGTAAACTGCAAGCTACGTTGTCATTTCAGGATGGGCAAATGTTCCTGACTGTGCCTCCTGAAAAGGGGTGGCACCTGAAGGCTTGCCTTCTCAGCCTTCTCCGAGAGGAAAGTACACCGGATATTCCTCAAACCCTGCTCGATGCTGTTGTTCCATGGATATGGGCAGGTCAATGACCCGGGAAGGCTAAAAATGCTGACCCTGTAAAGATTCAACTTTTGCCAGGGGCCCAGCCTCCATGTGTGAACCAATATCCAATGCGGATGGAAGCCAGGAAAGGACTGAAGCCGTTAGTTGAATGGTTCCTGGAGTATGGCCTTCTCTGTGAATGCACATCAGCTTTTAAGACACCCATCTTGCCTGTGAAGAAGCCTAAGAGTGACGAATATCATTTTGTCCAAGACTTGAGAGCTGTAAATAAAGTGGTCGTGAGTATACACCCGGTAGTTCCTAATCCATACACCTTGCTATCTGCCTTGAACCCAGATCATAACTGGTTTACGGTTATTGATTTAAAAGATGCTTTCTTCTGTATACCGGTAGAGAGGGGATCTCAGGAAATATTTGCTTTTGAATGGGAAGACCCAGATACTAGCATTAAGACTCAGTTTTGCTGGACTGTCTTACCCCAAGGGTTTAAAAACAGCCCAACCCTATTCGGCACTGCATTAAGCAAGGATTTACGTAGGCTAAAACTGCCACTGTCCTGTGCTCTTTTGCAATATGTGGATGACTTGCTTTTAACAGCCACCACTGAAGCAAGCTGCCTGGAGGGAACAATTTGCCTCCTTAAATTTCTGGGCCAGGAAGGATACCGTATGTCCAGAAGTAAAATGCAGTCAATATCCCAGAAGGTAACATATTTGGGATTTGAACTACAGCCTGGTCAGAGAGCCCTGTTGCCTGAAAGAAAAGAAGCTATATGCCGGCTGGCACCCCCAAAAATGAAGAAACAACTACGGGGATTCTTAGGTACAGTAGGTTTTTGCAGGATTTGGATTCCAAATTTTGGGGTTATTGAAAAACCTCTGTATGGAGCTACACAAGGTGATGAAAAGGTGCTTGAATGGACTGAAGAGTGTGAGCAAGCATTCTGCCAGTTAAAGCAGATTCTCATTGAAGCACCCGCCTTAGGACTACCGGACATGAGTAAGCCTTTTTCCCTTTTTGTGCATGACCGAGGAGGGTAGCCGTGGGAGTATTAACACAGAAATTGGGTAGCTGGCAACAACCAGTGGCATATCTTTCTAAACAATGTAGACTTTGTGTCATCTGGATGGCCTGCTTGTCTCCGGGCTGTTGCTGCCACCTGTCTGCTAATACAAGAAGCTGAAAAGTTAACCCTAGGCCATGAAATGACTGTATATGTGCCTCACGCAGTGCTTACAGTCCTGGAGCAGAAAGGAGGGAACTGGTTAACCCCGGGACGAATGGCTCGATATCAGGCCATCCTCCTAGATAAGCCTGAAATAAAATTGGCCATTTCTTGCACTGTAAATCCAGCAACACTGTTGCCATCTATGGCTGACACACCAGATCTTGTACATGATTGCCTGCAAACATTGGAAGCTGTTTACCTGAGAGATCGACCCCTTGAAAATGCTGAACTGGAATTCGAAAATCCGGATACGCTATTGTGACTACACAGAATGTGATAGAAGCAGGACCTTTAAACCCATCTGTTTCAGCTCAAAAGGCTGAACTCATTGCTATGACTCGGGCTTTGCAATTGGCGGCCAACAAAACTGTCAATATTTATACTGATTCTAAATATGTTTTCCTTGTTTTACATGCTCACAGAGCGCTGTGGAAAGAGCGGGGTGTACTTGATGCTAAAGGAGCAAGCATTAAGCATAGCAAGCAAATAAAAGCTCTCCTCAAGGCAGTCTGGGAACCAAAGGAGGTAGCGGTAATGCATTGTAAGGCACATCAGAAAGGGGAACGACCCCTCCACAAAAGGTAATCGATTTGCTGACGCTACAGCAAAGAGAGCAGCTAAAAGACCTCAGACAGACTTGCTGCCCGAAGTAAGTAATCTGTTACCTCTCCTCCCAGACCTATACCAGCCTGTGACACCACAGTATGGGGAAAGAGACAAACAATTGATAAAAGAGTTTCAAGCAAAGAAGGGGGAGCACGGGTGGCTAGTAGCAAAGGATGGCCGCATTATCATCCCAGCTGCCTGGGTTCATGTGGTAGTAAAGAGCGCTCATCATGGCACCCACTATGGACCCAGGGCCCTGGTAAGATGGATCAGTCACTATGTAACTGGAGTGGGATTAAGAGAGGCTGCCCAGAAGGTATCAGAGACATGTGAGGTCTGCCAGAGAAATAACCCAAAAGGAGGGAAAAAAGGAAACTTCAGGACATCAGAGAATAGGCAATGGGCCAGGAGAAGAATGGCAGCTGGATTTTACCGAGTTGCCCCGGCAACAAGGGATGAGATATCTCCTTGTCTTTGTGGACACTTTCTCTAATTGGGTTGAGTGCTTCCCATGTCGGACTGCCCAAGCCCGAGAGGTGGTCAAGGCACTCCTACGAGAAATCATACCTCGCTTCGGACTTCCAAAAGAAATAGGGTCAGACAATGGCCCACATTTCATTGCACAAATTACTCAGAAGGTTTCTGAGTTCCTGGGAATCAGCTGGCATTTACACACCCCTTGGAGACCTCAGTCCAGTGGAAAGGTGGAACGTATGAATCAGACCTTAAAAAGACACCTTGCAAAGATTTGCCAAGAAGCTCGACTCAAATGGCTAGAGGCCCTACCCTTGGCCCTGTTACGAGTAAGGGTCGCACCACATTCTAAATTGGGATTAAGCCCGTTTGAGATAATGTATGGTAAGCCTTACCCTCTGAGTCTGCCCATGGGTACTGAACAACAGTTACATGTTTTAGGAGGGGGAATGATTAGAGAATATGTATGGTCCTTGGTTTCTGTTTTGTCTTCCATCCATCAGCAGGTACGGGACGTGCTGCAGACACAGGATCAGTCTCCTGCCCTGGAAAATCGACTATTACCTGGGATTTACGTCCTTGCGAAAGACTGGAACGAGGAACCACTTCGAGCCAGATGGAAGGGCCCATATAGGGTACTTTTGATGACCCCAACGGCAGCAAAGCTCGAAGGAATCAAGACTTGGATACATTCCAGTCGCCTAAAGCCAGTGGCTGGACCAGAACAAGAAGGAACCCCTGCAGACTCCAGGACTGGAGACAGAGAACAGTGGAAGGTGGAGCCAATAAGAGACTTAAAATTCCTATTCAAAAGAAAGGAACTTTAAATAATTTGTCAAACTTTGATCAAGTTTTACAGGCCTTATCATGAAATTGTTCAAGGTTTTATTGTGGGGCGCCCTGATCTGTCCACTCCTTCTCATAGGAGGGGAAAACCTTTTACAACAAAAATTTGACCCTCAGGAAAATGTCTGGATTTATCTGGCCTGGGAAATTTTAAATGGAACGGACTTCTGCTTAGCGGGAGGGATCAATGCTCACCTGGTTTTTACCTCATGCTTAATCGCAGTACCAACCCCTTTGAAAATTTTACAAAATTATACTATGCTGGAAGATGTAGATAAGAAAACTACATATCAGGATATATATATAAGTGGGGGACTATTGTAAAAGAGAAAAGCAGAAACATGTTCTCCTTACGGGTTCAGGCAACAGCTAATGCTTCTGAATGTTTCCTAATGGTTAATTGTACTGGTAATTGCCTTAAAATTAAACCAAGGTAAATCAAATGATTTTACAAACAAAGAAAGCTGATGATACTAGATTTGTGTTAAGCCAAATTGAATGGAGCAATCATAATAATAATAATTAAAAATGCTCCAGAGAGGGGAATGTAAGGAGTGACCTAGAAACTACTATGCAAAGCCCAAGCAAAAAGGAATGTTATGTGACGAATGCCCATCTGCAATGATAAGGAGGAGACAGTCGTAGATAAAGGAGGCTTGAAAACAAAAGCAGAATCAGAGTACTGGGTCAAAGAGCTCATTAAAATACTAAAAATCACGCCCCTAGGTAGGGAAAAAGTATGCTAATGAAACATACATGTATGTAAATGAGATACATAGCTAAAACACAGGTCTAGAGACATGCTCAGTAAAGAACTTCTTGCGTCACTCCTTACAACCAATCAGCAAACAAATATGCTGGTGAGAACTTGAAAACTCCTGTATAAAAGATGCTTAGTGGTAGTGATCTGGTGTGCTTGTTACGTGAAATTATTCCGCTCGCACCTTTTATTGCTAGCAATAAACCTTCTTTATACTTTCACCCTTGGTATCTTTATTGGCCTTTGCATACCAGGCACGATCCCAGACTTGAGCTGGGGCTCAACAACAGGTGGCATGATTAGAAGGCTATAAATCCTGTCTGGAGCAGTGAGCAGGGGGCCTGGGGGCTCAGGTTCACTCTTACTCTAGCTGGACAGTTCTGACTCCGGGCTCTCGGGGTGTGGGAGCTTGTCAAGTGCAGGTTCCTTTTGTGACCTGGTCATTGGGATTGAGCTGGCTGAGGCTGACCTGTCTCGCACTCTTTCCTTTGGGCTTTGGCTGTGGAAGCTGCAGTTGGGTAAAGTATCATCCTTTCCCTATTTGAGTTGCTGAGTACTTAAGCAGGGAAAAGCTAGAAATCCTTCGGGACTGGCAAAGGGCCTGCTGACTAGGCCCAAGGTGTTCTTGCTTCCATCTGGGTTTCTGGGTTGTCTGTGAAGTTGCATAGCAGTTAACTGTGTAGCGACCAAAGCTCAGTGTAACGTGTAGTTGATTAGTGGTGTGACCAGGGACATTGGGCTTGGGATGTGCATCAGATTATTGTGTCATCAGATGTATTTTATTGTGTTGTGGCTTGGATGATACAGGAAGTTTGCATTAGGTAGTCATTGCATGGGTTTTGTTGTCTAATACAGCTTATTGCTCAACCTACCTGTGTTGTAGTATGTAGCTACTCTTTCTAATGTTGAGTGGGGTTGGGCAGTAGATCAATGCTCAGGAAAATTAACTTACTTTGATGCCCCGAACCTGACTACCTGTGGGTCATAGAGGATTAACAACCCTATGGATTAATTAATGAATTAGTTAATTGGCATCCCCATGGGTGGTCCTTCACCACTGGTCCAACATTTGCTACACTTACCAATACCCATAACTTCTACAAAGTACTGTAGTGATGGACAAGTGGCAATGGGGGTGGACAAAGTGATTGCTGGGAGTCGCTAGTTGTGGATCCACATGCAGGTGGTGGTCACATGATGGTCACTTCACCCTTGTTTTGGGATAGAAGGGTAATCTGGCAGCTGTAATTGTGACTGAATAGTCCTTTTAAGGATCCCCTCTGCTCACCCCACATGGGGAGGGGGTTCGAAAAGGTGCCCCAAAGATATGCTGTCCCACTTTACCTTACCCGACTGGATAGCCACTTCCAGGACGATCACTCAAATTGTGGTTGAAACACAAAAATGAGGACAACATCATCCACCTTGAAGATTTCAATGTGATAGTTGGCCAGAACTTTAACATGTGGAGGAAAGCTTTTGGAAAAGATGGAGTAGGCAAGGCCAATTCCAATGGCATCCTGTTACTTAGTAAATGTTCAGAGCATGACCTTGTAATTACTAACACTATCTTCAGACAATGTGACAGATACAAAACAACATGGTGACCCACAGGAACGACCTGGAATGCCTTCACCTATGCTATCTCTAGGAGATCCTCGGCATAACGTGGGAGTATTGTCACACAAATGCCAGTGTCCTCATGGATGCTAACACCACCAGTACTGAAGTGTTACTGTGGTGGACAGGGAATTGTGTGTGCATACTTGATGTATGTTTACCAAAACAACTGCCATAGTCTCAACTTGGCCAAGGACAAAGGTCGTGCAAGGGACAGAGGAAACTCTTCAAGGATGCCCACAAGGTGAACCATAAGAAGTGTGGCATTGACATCACAAATTGGGTAAAAACTAGCTTGAGACAGGGTTACATGGCAATACCTTGTGAGAGAAGGTACATCTTACTTTGAGGAAAACTGTCTTGCCTTGAGGCAGAAAAATGACAAAAATGGAAGGAAAGGAAACAAGACTGAGAAATCTGTGGTCTGACCCTCCCTTTGACCACCATCTGTGGCATCTGCCAGAGAATCTGTGGCTCTGGGGTAAGCTTTCTTAGCCATCAATGGACTCATTTACTACCCTTTATTTGACCTGTGGGAGTGATCTTCTTTGACTGCCAGGGATGCTGATGACAAGTTTCAAGATGAACACATGAACTTCTATAACAATCCTTTATGTTCCTACAGGTATGTACAAATATTTTAGATACATTACTTTCTGAGAATGTCATTGTGACCTGAAAACAATTTGGGCATTTGTGTAAACAAATGCAAACGGTTGACCATGCTGTTAAAGCAAATTATACTTCTTATTTAATAAAATTTTCTATAATGTCTTTTTTAGAATTCACCCAATTCTAATCCCTGTTTATAGGTCTATAGGAACCCTGTCAAACATTTTCAGGGGGAGCTTGTTAACTCAAAAAGGTTTTCTGATATTGCACATGGGATGTATTTAATATAAATACCACACCACAAGTGCACAGGTTGAAAAGAAAAAAAATATGGGTCCAATCTTTACCGAAATCTTGTCCTATTGCAAAATGCCCACTGACTTCTGAAAAAGCAGGATCATATCCTAAAAATGTTATTTGAAAAGTCTACCTAGGTTCAGTGGACCCTTTAAAAACAAATCTTTCTAGGACTGCCTTGCAGTCACTGGGATAACTCTGTTAGCTCTGTATATAACTGGGGAGATCAGCTGATATTGAAAGCCTATGCTTAGCTTCATAGACTATTTTAACATAGGATCATAAGAAAGAAGACACCTTACAAGGTCACTAGTTTATCCCCTTGCTCAAGGCAGGATCATTCCTGACTAAACCCTCCCAGACAAATGTCTGTCTAACCCACTCTAGCAAATTCCTATGGATGGAGGTTCTACAGTTTTTCTGGACAGGCTGTTTCAATACTTGATCACCTGCATAGTCAGAAGGTGCCTTCTAATCTCCATCCTAAAATTTCCCTTGTATTTTAGGAAGGGAGGAAGTTTAAGGCTCCAAGTGGTTACAGAGAAAAACCTATCTCTATCCTCTCTCTAATCACCCTTCAGGTATTTGAAAGGTGTTTTCAAATCTTCTCTTCTCTTCTCTTCTCTTCTCTTCTCTTCTCTTCTCTTCTCTTCTCCAGACTAAATAACCCTGGTTCGTTCACCCTTGCCTCCTTTCAGATGTAAGATTTCCAAACCTGTGTTGTTAAACACAAAGCAGTGGTTTTCTCACTAGTTAATATAGTATTTGATTTGCTGCTGCTCAGGTTGGAAAGGCAAATTTCATTTACAATGTTAAAAATAAATTCACCTAAGGGGAATGTTCCCCTGTATATTCTCTCTAACCCAAAGCTAAACTGTGAAACTGGAAGTCAAGTTGTCATGACAGGCAATGTAGTCTTGGCAGTACATGGAATTACTACTTTATACTCCATTATTTTAAAGATCTATCAGGGTCTATTTAGTAGATTTTTTTTTGTTTTTTGTTTTGAATATTGGATTTCAGTTAAGATTATAACAATGGGAGTCGAGGTGTATAGCTATGTTTTGTGTTAGCAGAAATAAAATCCACTGATATTATAGCTGCACTGTGATATGTCATTTATTTGGAACAAAAACAGGGCGGTATGCCAGTTGCTATAGCAACCAGCTCTCCCTCAGAGCAGTGAAAGACCTCTAAGCACATTTTGAAATTACTTCCTTCTCATTATGCTTCAGCAGAGAGAAAGGTGATGCCTGCAATTAAATACAAATGAATATATTTAATTTAAAATTAAATTACATTTTTATGCTTGTTCATACCAAGTGACTGAGCCAAAAGACATTGAAGCTGCACTCAGTAATGCAGGGAAGAGACTTCTTGTTCAACATATTATTCTGTATTGTTACAAGGAAAATGATATACATGTGGTGCTGTTGCATTGCAGTCTTCCACTAATTTTTTTCTGTGTGCTCAGCTAGGGGGTATCATCTTAAGGGCAATTTTCTACAGAAAAAAATCTGGTTTCATCCAAGCAACACCAGAGGGGGGTAAGATTCATGTGAGCATGAACAAATCCTGTGTTGGCATTGAACCGATCAGATTGTCAGCAGCTATCCAGGATCTGGTACTGTGTTGAACTGCATATACTGCTCTAAATGCATGTCTTAAGCTGTGTAATGAAAGGAAAATAAATGTAGTCACCTCTTAATGCACCAAATCTGTGGTGCGTTAAGACCCAGAAATTGTCTCTCTCTCTTGCCCCTCCCCCGCACAACCTTTTTTTTTGTAATTCTGCTGAAAAAGTGCAGCATGTTCAGGTGAAAGCATGGTGAAGATTGGGATTTTTTTGCAAAGGGTAGTGTATATCATCTGACTGTGATGTCACTTGAAGAAATAAGCTATTTTAAGTGCATTCCATTTTGATAAACAAGTGTATTAAAAAAATTAACTTGGAACGGAATTGTCTTAGTCAATCAGCAATCAGAGTGCAAGGGGACTGTTCAGCTACTGACAAACCACCATTCATTTTTTTTTTAGCTATTCTTTGCACCCTGCTTGTAAATATCTAATTTTCATAATCATTGTACAGTGGCTTCTAAAGAATTGGATAGTATGCCAAGGCTTGTAATCTGATTATGCAAAGCCTTGTACTCTGAGTTCATGAAATCACTGAACAGTCATTTCTCAATAACCTTAATATGAATATCCAAGACGCTCTGATCTGATTGGTTCTTGCTTTCAGAACATTCAGCATAGCTGCCAGTGACAAACCCTGGCTCATCTTCTTCCTCTGTTCTGCTGAAGCAGAAATTCCCCAGAATGCATATGAATGTGAAAAAGAAGAAAAATTATGCTTGTAGGGATGTTAAGTGAAAAACACCTTTGACTCATTTCCATCTATCTTTTAGTTTGTGTCTGCCAACAATTTACACAGATGCTAGGTCTGGCCTCTGAATTACAGATAAAATATGTATGTAACCTGGTGAGTCTCAGCTTCGGGCGCTGTGAGATACTTTTAAGGGTGATATGCAGTGTGTTTTCCCTGTTAGGTATGCAAACACCTATGTACGATTCTCAAGATAAACTCAGAGATTTCAAATTGGCTTTGCCACTGTGAATTCCATTCTGACCTGTTTTGGTCTTTCTGAGTTCTTTGCAACAGAAGAATTGCTCTATTTTATTTTTCCATAGTAAAAAAAATGAGTGAAAGCTAAGAACTAGCATTGTCTAAGGGGGGTACCTTGAATCTAATAAGGGGTAATAAGTATAAAAGGGTTTAGAACAACTGGTCTAACATATGAAGAAATTGGTAGTAGATTCCCAATATAAGTAATAATAGTAGTGTTTAGGATGCCATGGACTTGTTAACTTTTTTTATTTGGGTTTTGAACCCTACTTAAAAATAGGGTTGTATAATTTAAATTTTGAATATTTAATAATAATAATAAAAAGTTTCAGTGTCAATGTCCTGTAGGCATTATGAGGAGTGTGATGGTCTTTCTATGTGATTCTTAAACCCACCCCACCATGTTTTAATGGAGAATGTATATATGTTGTAGCAACATTAAAAATGGACCCACCTGAAGGAATAGGAACAGCTGCCCTGCAGAGGGAAAGAGTGCAAAGAGGCAGAGTTTGTCCCAGTAGGGGCACTGTTTGCCCTGAGGGCAAGTGAAGCTGGTTTGGAGGTAGCCCTCTTGGAAGTGGGAGGGGTGATATAACCCCAGGAAGGTTTGAATGAGAGATGTTAGCAAAAGCCAGGGAAGAGCCCTGACCTGGGATTGGCTGAGCGGCTTGGTTAAAACAGGGGAGCAGAGGCTGCATGGAGAGTGCTATACAGTGTCTGTTTCCCTCCTCCCTCCTGGGAACCCTGCTGGGGTAGGCACAGGAGGGGAGCTGCCTGTGAGGAGATTCTGAGCCTGGGAAGACCTTCCTGCAAGCCCCTGTGTGGCTGGGTGAGCACAGGACAGGAGGGGCAGGCTCAGGTGGTGGAGGGAGCCCTGGGCTAGAGGGGCAGGGACTGCTCCAGCCACCAGAAGCCCCAGGCCAGTCAGGGTCCAGGGCAGGGCTGCATTTGCCAGGTGATGTGGGGCTGTGCTGGGCAGGGGAACTGTTGCAACCTGCAGCCCAGACACTGCTCCTTGCTGAGCCAGAGAAAGGGTCATAGCAGGAATAAGCTTGATGGTTTACTAGTTGGAGTATCAGTGTATTTATGTATCGGTTCCTTATTTATCATGGGTAATTTGTATACTTTCCTCCAGTGTAATGTGTATCCAAGAAGCATTAACCCTTAAGCCACCATCACCAGGTCATGTGGTGTAACATTTGTTCTATTGTATTGGTTATATGTTATTTTGTAAATAATTAAATCCTGAAAATAGTTTTATAACAGCCTGCCAGGTTGTTTGATTGTAAGGGGAGGCCCTCTGTTGGGGACCCTGCAGCAGCTACCCAGGGATCTGGGTGGGGCCACTGGCTAGTGGGCACCCCAGGATCCCACTATTCAGGTAAAGGTGCAGGTAGTGTCACACCCGGGGTACATGTTCTATAGAAGAGTTCAATAATAGGACTTAAAGCAATCCATAGATTCTCAGAGGCCAGGTACAGAAGTTACATGTATTGTGAAGTAGGTGTGCATAAAGCACTCTACAGCCATAATTGATCAGACTCTCTGGGTACATAGATCACTGTAAAAATGGTAGATTGCACTCTAAGGTAACTCTGGATGGATGTGGTATCAAATTTCAGTGCTGTACATTACAGCACTGTATTGAACATCTATACCATATCCCATCGTGACTCGCATTCCACCAGCAGCCCATGCAGCACCCCTCTTACCACTACCTCCTCCCACAGGTGGTGCTCTAGCTTCGACCAGATCTTGAATCCTCTACCCTAGCACTGGGCCAGCCCTGCCACCAGGTTGTCATTGGCAAGATTGAGCAAAACTCCAGTTTCTAACTCCCTCCCCTTCACCCTTTCTTTTCTCCAGCCAGCTGTGAACCACTGTCTGGTATGATTGCTCAGTGTGGACATTCCATCTACCCAATTTGGGGATTTGTGAGGATCACAGCTTTTAATTAAGTGCTGTGTTGTTTGCTGGACACCACATTTGCACAGGGCGCTGTCCACGATGTTCATCTTGTACAGTGTTATTTTGAAGCCTCTGTATCCAGATCTTAGTTTGTTCAGCTTGACCCATGCTTCTCTGTCAAGGTTGTGTCTGATGCTCAGGTTGGCTCATATAGTGTTTCTATAAAAAGCTGTAGTTATAGATTTCAGACCAGATTAATCAGAATGATCATTTCCTATTCATTCACCCCACCACTTACCCAAATTTAGCTCAACACACAGGCCGTATTGCGTAGCCTGCTAGGCTCTCCGTGGGCCCAGAAACCTGGCAGCAGGGGAGCGGTTAGGGTCTGCCTTACGTCACTTGGTTTAATTCTCAAGAGTATAGGTAATACTAGGTAATAGATAATACTAGGTAATAGGTAATAGATGTCCACACTCTATGCGACACTGGTCAGACTCTACGTGACACTGTTCAGGCCACAGCTGGAGTACTGTGTCCAGTTCTGGGCACCCCACTTCAAGAAGGATGTGGACAATATTGAGAGGGTCCAGAGGAGGGCCACCTGCATGATCCAGGGACAGTAGGGCAGACCCTACAATGAGAGGCTACGGGACCTGAACCTGTTCAGCTTTCACAAGAGAAGGCTGAGGGGGGACCTGGTGACCGTCTATAAACTCACTAGTGGGGACCAGAAGGGTTTGGGGGAGACCCTGTTTCCCGTAGTGCCCCCTGGGATAACAAGGAATAACAGCCACAAGTTGTTGGAGAGTAGGTTTAGATTAGACATCCGTAGGAACTACTTCACTGTTAGGGCGGCTAGGATCTGGAATCAACTTCCAAGGGAAGTGGTGCTGGCTCCTACTGTGGGGGTCTTTAAGAAGCGGCTCGATGCCTACCTGGCTGGGGTCACTTGAGCCCAGTTTCCCTCCTGCCCAGGCAAGGGGGTGGACTTGAAGATCTACAAGGTCCCTTCCGACCCTACTTCTATGATTCTATGATTCTATGAATACATTTGTGTGTGTCAGTTGTGCAGCCTGTTGTGAGTCTATGTGCATTGGTTGAGTGTTGAGCTTTTTAGTGCAACCACTTCTTGACTCTACAAGTTCAGTGGTTCTGAGTATTTGAGATTGGCACATCATGTCATGCTGGCTAAACATCTTAAGTCAGCTACCCATTCAGAGATTTTACTGCTGACCTTCTGCATGTGATGTGACTTCTTGGTAGTTTGGGGTATGCTCATAGGGAAGAATATAGTTGCCTACTTTGATATTCAGTGTGCTCTTGGCTCGATGATTGTCCACATGGAAGACAGATGATAAAGATTTATTGATGCTCCTCACTGAACTTGTGCCTCTCAAACACCTCCCCTAACTCTCATGCTACTGCCTTGAATGAAGTGGAGGTGCCAGGGCTGGTACTCCCTACTGTTCTTGGGGGGCTGTTTCCACAAACCCATCATGCGCATAAATCTTAATTTGGTCTTTTGCCGGTAACTTAATTTGTCCATTCCTGGCCTCCTAATTTTGTCAGTCCACCAAAAGCAGAAATCCCAGGGGCTTTGCAGCTGGTCACTGTAAATTCGGTGCCAGTACTGCAGGGCCTTATCTTTAGTGTGGGTTTGCAGAGCATATTTTCTATTTCCCAGTCTGTTTGTCTGGTAGCTTCAGACACAGTGTCTATTAAAAGGCTAAGAAGGTTAAACTTTGTCACAAATAGGCTTTTAGAAACCAACTAACCCTTGCTGTTTCCTTGAACTATTGTTCTAATGCAATATTTACTCTACCTACAAGTGATTTCCTAAAAGCAAATCTCTAAATATCATACTCTAGCCATCAAGGGCTAGCTGCAGTGAAGGAAGCAGGCAGTATCAGCCAGGATAGGAGCTGTGGCAGAAATCCACCTTTGTTTCTCCCCACTAAACTCTGTTATGTGACAATTGTGATTAGGATGGGTCCAGCAGAGGATACATACATTTACCCTATCTCTTTGGGTAACCTGAGCTGGATACATTCCTGAGGGAGGGGGGAAGCCTGCTCCATCTGCCTACGTGACTGGCATCACATACCTGGGTGAGGGGCTTCCTTCCTGGTGGGCTAGAGTCTGCCTGGCAACTAGTGATATATTTCAAATTGGTTGGCTGACAGCCAACAGGTGCTGGCCTCCATTGGACCAGGTAAATGAGGTCACAAGGGCTATATAAGTTAAGGACTGCCAGGAGGAGGGGACAGCAGCCATGAGGGATACTCAGAGACAAAGAGGAACTGTACCATCTGAAACTTGCCCTCTCTCTCAAAACTCATGATCAAGGAACTGCCTGCCTCCAGAGGGATTCTTCAACTGCCTGTGGATGATACTTGTGAGTAAGCTAACTGAGATCCAACTAGATATATAGCTTGCAGTAACTCAGATGTGAGATCAGAGGCTACCCCAGCCACAGGAGTTTGCTCTATAGGATTTCTCTGATATTGCCCTACCCTGTACCCTATTCTAACCAGAAACAATTGGTGACAGATAGGGGGGACAAGGCTGAACTCCTCAACGAGTTCTTTGCCTCAGTGTTCCTAAGTGAGGGGCACGACAAGTCTCTCACTGGGGTTGTAGAGAGGCAGCAGCAAGGCGCCAGACTTCCATACGTAGATCCTGAGGTGGTGCAGAGTCATTTGGAAGAACTGGATGCCTTTAAATCGGCAGGACTGGATGGGCTCCATCCGAGGGTGCTGAAGGCACTGGCCGACATCATTGCAGAGCCACTGGCGGGAATATTCGAACGCTCGTGGCGCACGGGCCAAGTCCCGGAGGACTGGAAAAGGGCTAACGTGGTTCCCATTTTCAAAAAGGGGAGGAAGGAGGACCCGGGCAACTATAGGCCAGTCAGTCTCACCTCCATCCTTGGTAAAGTCTTTGAAAAAATTATCAAGGCTCACATTTGTGAGAGCCCGGCAGGGCAGATTATGCTGAGGGGAAACCAGCACGGGTTTGTGGCGGGCAGATCATGCCTGACCAACCTAGTCTCTTTCTATGACCAGGTTACGAAACGCCTGGACACAGGGGGAGGGGTGGATGTCATATACTTAGACTTCAGGAAGGCCTTCGATATGGTATCCCACCCCATACTGGTGAACAAGTTAAGAGGCTGTGACGTGGATGACTACACAGTCCGGTGGGTGGCGAATTGGCTAGAGGGTCACACCCAAAGAGTCGTGGTAGATGGGTCGGTCTCAACCTGGAAGGGTGTGGGCAGTGGGGTCCCGCAGGGTTCGGTCCTTGGACCGATACTCTTTAATGTCTTCATCAGCGACTTGGACGAGGGAGTGAAATGTACTCTGTCCAAGTTTGCAGATGACACAAAGCTATGGGGAGAAGTGGACACGCCGGAGGGCAGGGAACAGCTGCAAGCAGACCTGGATAGGTTGGACAAGTGGGCAGAAAACAACAGGATGCAGTTCAACAAGGAGAAATGCAAAGTGCTGCACCTAGGGAGGAAAAATGTCCAGCACACCTACAGCCTAGGGAATGACCTGCTGGGTGGCACAGAGGTGGAAAGGGATCTTGGAGTCCTAGTGGACTCCAAGATGAACATGAGCCGGCAGTGTGACAAAGCCATCAGAAAAGCCAATGGCACTTTATCGTGCATCAGCAGATGCATGACGAATAGGTCCAAGGAGGTGATACTTCCCCTCTATAGGGCGCTGGTCAGACCGCAGTTGGAATACTGTGTGCAATTCTGGGCGCCACACTTCAAGAAGGATGCGGATAATCTGGAGAGGGTCCAGAGAAGGGCAACTCGTATGGTCAAGGGCCTGCAGACCAAGCCCTACGAGGAGAGACTAGAGAAACTGGACCTTTTCAGCCTCCGCAAGAGAAGGTTGAGAGGCAACCTTGTGGCTGCCTATAAGTTCATCACGGGGGCACAGAAGGGAATTGGTGAGGATTTATTCACCAAGGCGCCCCCAGGGGTTACAAGAAACAATGGCCACAAGCTAGCAGAGAGCAGATTTAGACTGGACATTAGGAAGAACTTCTTCACAGTTCGAGTGGCCAAGGTCTGGAACGGGCTCCCAAGGGAGGTGGTGCTCTCCCCTACCCTGGGGGTCTTGAAGAGGTGGTTGGATGAGTATCTAGCTTGGGTCATCTAGACCCAGCACTCTTTCCTGCTTATGCAGGGGGTCGGACTCGATGATCTATTGAGGTCCCTTCAGACCCTAACATCTATGAATCTATGAATCTATGAACCCTACCTTCTGTAACCAATAAAGTTCTCCTTTGTACTTAGTGTGGGAGACTTATTGAGGGGTGGGTTTAATTATGCCCAGGAGGCCCCTTGGGTCTGCGGACTAAGGGAGACTATCCTTTTTGGCCCCCAACTTGGGGAAGTGCCCCAAGTTCTTGTATTGGGTCGAGTACCCATAGGAGAATTAGGCCTGTGTTTCCCCAAGGACACAAGACCCAGACAGTCCCTTCTCGGGGTGGTGGCAGTACACTTTACCCCTGGACTCTGCGGTGGGGCTCGAAAGGGGGGCTGCTGGGCTTAGGTGCCCCTGGAGAGACATGTGGAGTCCAGAAGGTGGACGGGCATAGTGAGGTGGGAGGCTCAACACAGGAGCTCCCCCTACTGGCCCACCACAGGAGCTACTCTTGGCGAAGTGACTATCTTGGAGGCTAACTGCAAAGCAGTGGGCTGCATGGGGGGCAGACAACTAAGCTATCCAGGAACAGACCTCCAGGAAGCACAGAAAGAGCAACAGTAGGCAGCTAAGCAAACTCAAGTAGAAGAGGACAGGTTAGCCATCAGGCCTAAATGGAACCCCCTGTGGGTGGCTGGAGAGCCACTTGACAGAAGGGGTGGGGCTTTGCAGGCACATAAAGCCAGTATCTGTGACCAGACAGGGAGTCTGGCTCTGTAGGCAGGAGGGAGAAGAGATCCTAAGCAGGATGGTCACAGAAAGGGGTTGACCAGCACACAGGCTGCTCCTGACAGATGAAAGTAGAGTGCTAAGGGGGACTTATAGGTGAGGAAGTTATTGATCCAGTATGGGGAGTTTTTTGTTATATGGCCAGTGGGCTTTCAATTATGAACCAGAGGACTGGGTGTGGCTGTAAGTGGTAGAAAAAGAAGCCACAGGGGTGCCTGAGGGACACACTAGGTTTTGAGCCTTGCCAGGGTCAGGGGCACAAAGCACAGGCAGGCTGAGGCCAAAAGGGCCAGGTCTGAGCTCTGACGGGGCAACTTTTGTGTCCAGGGGCAGTTGAGAAGCTGAAACTAGAAGGCTAGGCCAGAGCCAGTGAGCCTAGACTTCCAGTCTACAGCCAGAGTAACCTGAATGCTAAGGCTAGAAAGGCTGAAGCCTATACGGGGGAATAATTGGCAACTGAGTGACATCTGTGAGGCATTGGCATGGCTTTAGTGGCAGAAGGAGACCACAAATATCTTGTAATGCAACTGGTACCCTGAGGCACTGACAGAGGCCAGAGGGAGCTTGAAGGAAAAGCCTGGGGGTCAGCCAGATATGGGAGGGATCCTCTGGCTAAAGCAGGCTAGGGCTCACACTGGGACCTTGGGGCAGCCTTCCTTCTATAATAAATTAATTCCATCAAGGTATGGACAGATGACAGGAGCTGCACAGCCACCTGAGGCATCACAGCCAACCCTGGGGGCTGGTCCTGCTACAGGCTCCCTATGCATCTATGTATAGGAAGAACAGTAGACTGCATATAGCTAAAATTCCTCAATTTGTGCTCTTCCCTCGCAGTGGCCAGTATCTCACACCTTGAATGAAGCAGAGCATCATGGCATTCAGAGTCCAATAAGTGCGGCATTCACAGATCCTTTCTTTCTCTATCTTTTGCTCCCAGCATAGGCATGGTTAGCCTATGCTGGCTCCAGCGTTAACAGAACTTTCCCAGCATAGAGGTGGTGGTAGAGAGTGAACATTTTACTCTGTAATGAATACATTTGCAGAAATCATCTTCCTTCTGTGACAGTTGTGAAATATCCATTTGATTTTTATTGACCTGGAGAAAACCTATGATCATGTACCCATGGATGAAATATGGGAGTGCCTGAGGGTAAAGGAGGTGCTGGAGAAATGTCAGAACCATCTAGGACATGTATTAGAAATGTACAGTGACAGTGAGAAACAGATCAGGAGAGCCAAGTAGTTTTGAGCTGAAGGTGGGGATGCACCAAGGGTCAGCTATGAGCCTGTTTCTGTTTTCAGTCATGATGGATGTGTTTATTGAACAAATAAGGAGACAATCCTGGAATATGATGTATGTGGACAACATGGTCATTTGCACTGAATGTCTAAAGGACGGGCAAGCTGGATTGGCCCAAGAGAGAGAAGTGCTAGAGGGAAGGGAAATGAAGAGTAGTCAGTCTAAAATGGAACATGCACACTGCAATTTCTCTGAGGTACCTGCTGTTGGAAATGTTACAATTGATGAGAAACATGTTTGAAAAGTTGACAAGTTCAAGTATCTGGGGTCAACTGTTCAGTGAAATTCAATGTTAGGTGAAGAGTTGAATCATTGAATAAGTAGGGTGGACAAACTGGAAATTGCTGACAGGAATATTATGTGATAGGAGAGTATAAGTGAAGTTGAAAGGGAAAGTCTACAAGATGTGTGCATCCAGTGCTGTTGTATGGAGTGGAGACATGGCCCTTGAAGAAAACGCAAAAAGGAGAACCAATGTGACAGACATGAGAATGCTCTGATGGATGTGTGGAGTGATGAAGATGGATAAAGAGGAATATTTGGATCCGAGGATTAGTGAAGATAGTGGAGGCATCTAAGAAAGTACAAGAGAGAAGACTAGCATGGTATGGGCATGTTCAAAGGAGTCTGGAAGAATACATGGGAAAAGAAGTTACCAGAATGACACTACCAAAGAGAAGGGGAAGAGGAATATAGAAGATGAGATAGAGAGAGACATGAGAGAGAAAGAGTTAGAAGAGGATGCATATGACAAAAGCCAGTGGAGAGCCAGGATCCACAACAGTGACCTTGTTTAGATGAGACAAGCAAGGAAAGAAGAAGGAGAAGAAGAAGATGACGTTCATACATCTGTCAGAATAAAGAAAGGATAAAAGATTCATTGAGAAATATAAACCAGTTCCAGAATAACTATGGGATTTTTCCCTATGAGAAGTGACTTGCCCAACTAGTGTCACTGAAGTTGATGAGCCTACCTGTCTGCTGTTTCTAGAGTGGAGCTCCTTATTTGAACCAATGAATCTCTCCTTTTTTCATTCTTTGATGAGTTGAGAGATAATGAATATGTGAAATATAAAATGTTTTCAATTTATTTTGAACTGGTTATAAAACTAGTGAGCTGCAAAAGTCCTCAAATAACACTTTAAACACTGATTCAGTGCTCTCATGATTAAGCTGAGAGACAGTCTACACTTTTTTTCTATTCTGGTCTGTCATGACCCCCTTTCTAAATGGATATGCATAAAAACTCCCTATTCAGCCTGAATATATAATTTTAACTGGAGTTGGGTATCTCTACTCAGCAAAGATGTAATTGTTTTGACAATAGGAATGTTAAGGTATTTCTGTGTGAAAGCAAACCCCAATACATAAAGTGTTCCTGTTGCAAATAAATTCCCATGTTTATAAAGAGACAACTGAGGAACAGAAAACAGACTCTTATGAAATAACAAGGTCTTTGTTAGTAGTGAACAGCTGCTGCACCGGCAGTCCTGGGATTTTCATGGTGTTACAATGAATATGCTCATAGCATGAGAAGACTAACAACATGCTGCTAAAATGCTGCAGCTCCAAAGCCAAGAAGGGTGGAGTGTACTACAGTGTCTGTCTTAATTCAAAGGTGCACTCAGAGAAGATCCATTATGGTGTAACAGGCTGAAATTGTGCTGATTAACATTGGCTACCAGTGATCTTACAGTTTTGCTGTTTAGTGGCTGGAGGCATGAAAGAATTTGCTATTTATTATTATGGAAGATTCTTTGGATCTAAAGATTCTTGGTTCAAAACATAGCAGTTTCTCCAGATTCCAAAATAATGTAGATGAAAGGAAAAAGCTAGGTTTATCTCCTAATAAACTGTGATTACAATATGGCTCTTAGGCAATTTGTTTTTATTATTCTATTTTTAAAATTGCCCCCTCAAAATGTTTTTGGCTACAAATATATCTGCATGTTAGACCTAATCCAATCAGAGAATGATCCGTGTTTAAAAAAATACATCCCTTGAAGTATAAAAGAAAAACTATTTTCACCCCCTCAGTCTGACTTGAGTAAACATATGGGTTTGGAAAATGGTAAGGACCAGAGGGGGTTAAACAAATGTCAGGGTTGAGAGATAGGAAATAGATAAAAGACTTGGAATTTATGGAGCAGTGCACACATTAAGTGAACAGTTCACTTCTTTGGTTTAATCTGTTCTTGTGGTGATGTTATGGATCTCTTCAAATAATGTCACATGGCAAGAAACATCCACAAGATTAGAGGGGCAAGAGAAAATTTGGGGATTCAAGTTAATCTCTCCTGCTGGATAACATTAGTTCTTGAGGCAAACAATTTAAATCTTCCCTTGTGACCCAATTTAAAGTTTAATATTTAAAGTTTAATATCTAAATTTAGATGATCATAAACAGGAATAGGAATTCAAGGAGCTGTTACATAATAAAATATTTCAGGGTGGGATTGATGTTGTGCTGATGGCTGACTAAGTATAGACATTTGGGGAGGTTAGGAGAACATTAAACAAAATTCAAAATGGCCACCAAATCTAAGGCAAGTCAACATGGGGATGCTATTGGGGAAGGTTTGGCAGGGATCATCAGGGCAAGCAAGCTTGGAGGGAGGAGGCATGGGTCCATGGGGAGAACAGAGGATAAGCGGAATCCATGGGAGTGATTGAGGGGATGGGGGGAAGTGGGGCAAGTGGGACCTGCAGGTGGGACCCTGTTGGGGTCTGGGAGGATCTGGTGGAATCAGGGGGGCTTGTGGGGTCCATGGGGGGACCAGGGACTATTTTTAGCCCCCCTGACTTCTTGCTCCCATCCCTCCTGTGGTGGGCCAGTAGGGGGTGCTCCTGCCTTAATCCACCCACCTCACTGTTCCTGATTATCTTCCAGGCTCCATGTGTCTCCCTGGGGTGTCTTGTATCTGGCCAACCCCCTTCATGGAGCACACCTGCTAGCCTGGGGGTAATGCTGCCACCACCCAGAGTCTGGACTGATTGTGGGACTTGTGCCCCCTGAGAAACACAAGTCCTAGTAGTTCTTGAGGGTACTTGACCCACTGCAAGAACTTGGGGTGCTTCCCTCAGTCTGAAGCACTAATAGTGGTCTCTCTTAGTCAGCTGAACCAAGGGGACCCCAAGGCATAATTTAGACCCTCTCCCAATAAGTCTCCCACTCTAGGTACAAAGGATAACTTTATTGGTTACAAAGCGTAGGTTTGGAATAGGGTACAGAGTAGAGCAATATCAGAGAAACTCCTTAGAGCAAACAGTGGCATGGTAGCCTTTGATTATGCATCTGTGTTACTGCAAGCTATATATCTAGTTAGATCTCAGGTAGCTTACTCATGACTATCATCCAGAGGCAGGTGGAGATTTCCTCTAGAGGCAAGCAGTTCATTGATTATGAGTAGAGAAAGAAAGAGAGGGAGAGACAGAGAGAGAAGTGTACTGCCTCCCCGGAACAAAGATTTGGGATGTGATGGGCATGATCCAGGCCATGATCCAGCCCACTGATTACTACCCCATGGTCCTAATCCATGTGGGTACTAATGATGTGGCCAGGAGAAGCCCTGATCACTTGATGATGGACTACCATACTCTGGGGGGTGTGCTGAGGGAGATAGGAGCACGGGTGGTATTCTTTGTCCTACCAGTGAGCGGACATGGAAGATGACATGAGACCTGCATCAGAGAAACCAACTGGTGGCTTCGGGAATGGTGTCTTGAGGCAGCCTTTGGCTTCCTAGACAACGACCCACACATCACAATGAGAGACATGCTCGGGTGGGATGGGCTTCACCTTTCCCGCAAAGGTAAGCGTGTGTTCTCTTCTAGGTTGGTGGATCTTCTCTGGTGGGCTTTAAACTAGGCTCATCGGGGGACAGGGAAGATGAGGGCGGAGGAAGCCTTGAACTAAAAAACCAAGAGACACGCACAAGGACAGCCCAGCCTAGACTGATGATGAGCAGAACAAATACCCACGTAAGCAACAGGGGCCCGGGTAGTACTGAGATTAGGAGGCCAGTGCACACACCTTCAGGAGGCCTCAAATGCCTCTACACAAACGCTCATAGTATGGGGAACAAATAGGAGGAACTTGCCCTCCTGCTAGCTGACACCAAGCCAGACATAGTGGGGCTCACAGAAACATGGTGGGACCCAACATGTGACTGGGCGGTGAATATCAAGGGCTATAGGCTGTATCGGAGGGACAGAACAGGGAGGAAAGGTGGGGGTGTGGCGCTCTACGTCAAGGAGAAATACACATCCTCAATGAGTAGCACGGGGTCAGATGAGGGGCACACTGCAGTGCCCAGGGTTAGAATACAAGGAAGTCAAGGGGAAAGGGACTTAATGGTGGGGGTCTACTACAGACCACCCAGCCAAGGGGAGGAGATAGACCGGGAATTCTTAAGTCAGTTCACAGAAGTAGTTATGTCAAAAGACGTGGTGTGGTCATCATGGAGGACCTGAACTTTCCAGACATCTGCTGGGAAGAGCAGTCAGCCAGGTCTGACCACTCACATAGGTTCCTAGCCAAGATACAGGACCGCCATCTAACTCAGGAGGTGCACAGCCCCACCAGGGGAGACACCTTGTTGGATCTGGTGCTGGCCACAGGCGACAACCTCGTGTGGGGGCTGCAGGTGCTCGACCACCTGGGCGACAGTGAACATCGCCTGCTGCAATTCACCATCCCGGTCAAGGTGGCAAAAGCCAGCAGCAAGGCAGCAGTCCTGGACTTCAGGAGGGCGGATTTCAATGAGATAAGAAGAATATTTGGGGAAGTACTGAGGTCCCAGGGAGGAGGGGAGTCGGGTGTCCAAGAGGAGTGGTCGATCCTAAAGGAGACGATCTTCCATGCCCAAAGGGGGAGGTAATCCCAACAAGGATCAAAGGGGGCAAGAGGGCGCAAAAGCCCCCATGGCTCACCAAAAGCATACGGGAATGTCTCCTGGCCAAAAGGGAGGTGTACACCCAATGGAAGGCAGGGGCCATCATCAGGGAAGACTATACCTCAGTAGCTCGGGGCTGCAGGGGGGCGGTCAGGAAGGCAAAGGTGGAGATGGAACTGGGACTAGCTACCTGGATTAAGGACAACAAGAAGTCCTTTTTTAAATACATAGGGGGCAAAAAGAAGGTATCCAGTAACGTGGGGCCTCTGCAAGACACGCTAGGAAATCTGGTTGTCGCACCAGATGACAAGGCTAACCTATTTAATGATTTCTTTGCCTCCATTTTCCTCAACAGGGACCAGATCAGCCCATCCACTGGGACCTCCTTAGGCCCCGGGGGAGGCGCACCCAGACGCAGGGTCAGTGAGGATCTAGTCAGGGAACTTCTGGAGGGACTGGAGATATTTAAATCAGCTGGTCCTGATGACCTCCACCCCAGAGTGCTGAGGAAATTAGCAGAGATCATTGCGGGACCCCTGGCACAGCTTTACGAGCACTCGTGGTGCTCTGGTGTGGTGCCAGAGGACTGGAAAAGGGCCAATGTGTTTCCCATTTTCAAAAAAGGGAGGAAGGAGGACCCAGGAAACTATAGGCCAGTTAGTCTTACCTTGGTCCTGGGTAAGCTTTTTGAGAGAATTATCCTGGCGCATGTCCACGAGGGGCCAGCAGGGGAGGTTATGCTTAGGGGCAATCAACACAGGTTCATTAGAGGCAGGTCCTGTCAGACCAACCTAGTAGTCTTCTATGACCAGGTCACAAAATCCTTAGACGCAGGGGTAGCAGTGGACGTAGTCTTTCTGGACTTCAGGAAGGCTTTCGACACTGTCTCTCACCCCATTCTCATTAAAAAATTAGGGGACTATGGTGTTGACACCTACACAGTCAAATGGGTCACTAACTGGCTGGAGGGCCACACCCAGAGAGTGGTTGTGGACAGGTCATTTTCGACCTGGAGGGATGTGGGCAGTGGGGTCTCCCAGGTCTCGGTCCTTGGACCCGCACTGTTCAACATCTTCATCAGTGACTTGGACGAGGGGGTAAAAAGCACCCTATTCAAATTTACTGATGACACTAAGATGTTGGGGGATGTGGGCATGCTAGAAGGGAGGAATTGGCTGCAATTGGACCTAGACAGGTTACAGGGGTGGGCAGATGAGAACAGGATGGGTTTCAACACTGACAAGTGCAAGGTGCTGCACCTAGGGAGGAAGAACCAGCAGCATACCTACAGGCTGGGGAACTCCCTTTTTGTCAGTGCAGAGGCAGAAAAGGATCTTATTGATCTTATTGATGCCAAAATGAGCATAGGCCAACAGTGTGGGGATGCGGTCAGGAAGGCCAACCGCACCTTGTCATGCATCCACAGATGCATCTCAAGCAGGTTCAAGGAGGTGATCCTCCCTCTCTATGCGGCACTGGTCAGGCTGCAGTTGGAGTACTGCGTCCAGTTCTGGGCACTGCACTTCAGGAGGGATGTGGACAACATCAAGAGGGTCCAGAGGAGGTCCACGCACATGATCAGGGGGCAGCAGGACAGGCCCTAGGAGGAGAGGCTAAGGGACCTGAACCTGTTCAGCCTCCACAAGAGAAGGCTGAGGGGGCATCTAGTGGCCTGTTACAAACTAGTCAGGGGGGATCAGCAGGCACTGGGGGAGTCCCTGTTCCCCCGAGCACTACTAGGTGTGACTAGAAATAACGGTCACAAGCTGGCAGACGGTAGATTTAGACTAGAGATTAGGAGGCCCTACTTCACTGTCAGGGTGGCTAGGATCTGGAACCAACTTGCAAGAGAAGTGGTGCTGGCTTCTACCCTGGGGGTCCTTAAGAGGCGGCTGGATGAATACCTTGCTGGGGTCGTTTGACCCCAGTGCTCTTTTCTGCCATGGCAGGGGGTCGGACTTGATGATCTGTCAAGGTCCCTTCCGACCCTACAAACTATGAAACTATGAGAGAGAGAGATTCAGATTGTCCAGCTTCTCTCTGAGTTTTCATCATGGCTACTGCCCCTCCTCCTGGGCAGTCCTTCAATTATATAATCCTTATGACCTCATTTACCTGATCCGACGAAGGCCAGCAAATGTTGGCTGCCAGCCAACCAATTTGAAATGCATCACTGGTTGCTGGATAGACTGGCAGGTTTTGTAGCCCCCTCCCAGGTATGTGATGCCAGTCACATAGGCAGAAGGAGTAGGTTTCCCTTCTCCCTCAGGAATTTATCCAGATCAGGTTATAACTTAGGATTACCTGAAGAAATGGGGCAGAGGTGTCTGACCTTTGCAGTGACCATGGTATCTTAATTGTCAGAGCAGAGTTTAGGGAGGAACAGAGATGGTATTCTGCCACACCTCCCACCTCTCCCCCCACAGATGCATACTTCTTCAGCTCCAGCAGCAGTGGAAGCTGAAAAATCTGATGGCACCTGGAGCAGCTTGCTGGTGGGTGCTGGCTGATCTGTAGGAGGGGTGAAGAGCCAGGGGCCTCAAAATAGCCTGGTGCCAAGGGGGCAGGTAGGGAAAGCACAGCCCCAGGGCTGGGGCCAGCAGCTAGGCTTTCCTAGCCTTGGGGCTTCACAGGTTCCATGCACTGGTCTAATCTAGATCAAGCATGTTTGATACTACATTGATCCGGATCTATCTTAGATGGGATTCCTCCTTTTTAATACCAGTTTGAAGTTAGACTGCGGGGCGGGGGGGGGGGGCATTTTAACCCAATTTAACCTCCTAACATCCCTGAATGTCTGCATTTAGCCTATTTGATAGATATGTGAGACTCCATCAGATTGGGAGCTCAAAAATAAAAGTTAAAAAAGCAAAATAGCCAGCTCTAAAAAATGAGACTGAAGCCGGTTTCCAAACTCAGATTTGGAAAAACAAGATGGAAGTAGAATTTAGCTGCAAACTGACTCAGGGACTAAGTTTAATTGCACATCTTACAGGTCAGCACTACATGTGCAAAGGGGATTGAATGCTCACCTTTGCACTTTTCTGATCATAATGCTGTTGTTTGCTACAGCAGCTGTGGAAGGCTCCAGTTGCACTGGGTTGAAATGGGCCCATGAGTCTATAAAGGTGACTCAGGACTGGAGTGATACAACGGCATTCAAACTATAGTGCTTTCCCTGTATCTCTTGAGTAGTATATGGCTCTCTGCCCTTCAATGCAAATGTGACAGGTGGGTGGGACCGGAAGTCCCGCCCCTTTCGCCCCGCCCCCTTTCCCCTTTTATGGTGTGTGACGTCACCGACCATACCCCCTGACCCCGGCCACGTGGTGCATGACATCAGCAACTCCACCCCTGACCCTGGTCACATGGTGCGTGACATCAGCAACTCCGCCCCTGACCCCGGTCACATGGTGCGTGACATCAGCAACTCCGCCCCTGAACCCAATCACGTGGTGTGTGACACCAACACCACATGGTTCGTGACATCAGAAGGACAACCCAGGCAGACCCTCATGCTGCAAGATCCATCCTAGATCACATGGTGCTGTTATGGCCTATCAGGTCCCTGACCACTAAACAGAAGTTGAGAATTTGGAAGATGGTGTCTTTGTGCTGTGGTTTAAATTTGTCCGCAAGTGTTTGAATGCACCACACGGGTGTTAGCGTGGCGGTAAGTGTAGGGGGGAATGGTTAACAGACATGTCTACACAGGAGGCTATGTTAAAGGAAGTTTATTACTCTCCTGGTGAAGCCGGCAGTTTTGCTGGGGTGAACGCATTTTTTGAAGCTACCAAAAGGCAGAATAAGTTCCTGAACAGAAGTGGGGTGGCCTCCTAGCTTTCAGACCAGGATGCTTATACCCTGCACAAACCGGCAAGAAAACATTTTAAAAGAAACAAGACTGTTGTTTCAGATATTGATGCACAATGGCAGGCAGATTTGGTGGATATGCAGCAGTTTTCTAAACACAACAGTGGGGTTAAGTTCATCTTAACAGCGATAGACATATTATCAAAGTATGTGTGGGCCGTAGGTCTAAAAGACAAGTCAGGTGGTGAAATAGCTTGAGCCTTTAAAACCATTTTTACAGAGGGCCGTGTACCTCAAAAATTACAGACTGATCGGGGAAAAGAATTTTTAAATAAGTCTTTAAGTAAGTTGTTAAAACAGTATAATGTTCACCATTTTGTGACAAATAGTGAAGTGAAAGCAGCGGTGGTAGAGAGGTTTAACAGAACGTTAAAATCAAAGATGTGGAGGTATTTTACAGCCCGCAACACCTTTCGCTACATTGATGTGTTACCAGAGTTTATAAAGAGCTACAACCACAGTTTTCACAGAACTATTCGCACCAGGCCTGTTGACGTGAACTTCTCAAACTCTCCATGGGTGTGGAAAGCCGTGTACGGGGACTATTTCAAAATAAAACCAGCAGCACCCGTGTTTAGAAAAGGAGACCATGTGACGGTGTCTAGAGGCAAAGGGCGGTTTGAAAAAGGTTATGAACAAACATTCACCGATGAGATTTTCATAGTGGATGAAGTCCTTAGACGTGTGCAGATGCCTGTATACCGCCTAAAAGATTACGAAGATGAACCTATTGAGGGTTCTTTCTACCCTGAAGAACTACAAAAAGTGAATCCCAAACAGGACAGAGTTTACAGGGTTGAAAAAGTTCTAGCAACGAAAGGAAAAGGAAGAAAGAAGCAGTTGCTGGTAAAATGGTTGGGGTGGCCATTTAAATTTAACAGTTGGGTGGAAGCCTCCCAAGTTTGTAACATATAGGGGTACCTCAGTCAAAAGGTCGAGATGTGTGATGGTGACTTTTACATTACTTTACCCAGCAACGCTTGCTCCAGCATTTTTCTGCAGAACACCAGCTCAAACTTTACCATACAACTGGTTAAACCTCTGGATCTGTTGGGGAACTGGGAGATAGGGTTAGCAGAAATACAATACCCACACATCTGGAACAACATCAACGAAGACATCCCTTTCAAAATTATTTCTGGGACTAAAAAATGGGGGTACAGCCTGTCTCAGGGGTATTATACATCCATCACAGAGTTACTGGATCTTATAAACAATACAATCACCAACAACCCTACTCCACCCGAATTAGTTATGCACTATGACCAAGTGTTCGGGAAAGTGAAACTTAAAGCCAAAGATAACTCTAATGGTTTTTATACGCATGGTGAGCTTGCCTATATTTTGGGAATGCTACCCAGAGTCTCTGTTAAAAAACCACCCTTCCCAGCTGATATTACTGGAGGGTTCAATTCGCTGTATGTCTACACAGACATTGTGGAACATCAGCTTGTCGGGGAGTTTTCGGTACCTTTGCTATGTTGTGTCCTGGTCCGTGGAAGCAACAACGAGTTTGTCACCATCATGTATGACAACCCACATTATGTCCCCATCAGTCAACGTCACATCAACACAATCAGCATTGAAATAAAGACGGATCAGAACAAACACGTCTCATTTCGCTTTGGTAAGGTGATCGTTAAGCTTCACCTACGCCCCCGGAAAACTTTGAGATTTTAAAATAAGTAAAACAAGGGTAATGGTAAAAAACTATGGGGACCCTAATTTGTACAGAAATTATTATAAAGTCCAGGCTGGGTATGGCCTTCCCGGATATCATGGGGTACCCGTGATGTATGGGGCTGGTGTGGGAGGTATATTTCGCAGCCTCTTTAGAAAAGCCGTTCTACTTTTGAGAAGGGGTCTGGAGATTATTAAACCCCACGCTAAAAATGTGGCACAAAACATAGCCAAAGATGTGATCGGCTATGTCTCCCGAGCTGTCCTAGATAAAGTGGTCAAGCCGGCAAAGCAGGAGGGGTCTGGCCTCGTGTATATTCAAAGAAAGAGCCTTAAAAGAAAGAGAGACGTACCGGATTCTGGACGTGCAGGACCTCCACAACCCCTTAGAAAGAAGAGGGTAAGTTGACGGGGAAGCCAGACACAAAAAACCAAGAACCAGCCTGGGAAAAAGAAGGGGCGCTCTCCTGGAGGAAACAGAAATATATTTTAACCGCCATGGCCTTTGTTCAATGTGGCTCTGAAGAATTTGCCAAATCCAAACTGGATGTGTTTCAAATAGCCCCAACGTAGACCTGCATTGAGAAAAGCCTGTATGTTGAGATTCCCCCCACTCTCGGCTATTACTGAGTCCAGCCCCCTTGACTTTTTCATAGCTGGGAATGGTGAAGATTACATGGATTTGAACAACACGCTGCTGTACCTTTGCTGCAAGATTGTAAAAGGTGATGGAACAGATCTTGATGCCGGGGCTGCAGTGGGTCTGGTGAATTATCCACTAGCCTCTGTCTTCAGTCAGCTGGATGTCACTCTGGGAGACCATCTCATAAGCCAGAGCAACAACTGTTACCCTTACCGAGCCTTCATCGAATCAGTTCTCAACTACAGCGATGACACCCTCGCCACCCAATTTTCTGCCAGCCTGTTTTACAAAGATACCCCCAGGCATCATGAATCAGTTGCAAGGGATGGCCATAATCAGGGGTTTCAAAGACGGGCAAATCTGACAGACTGGAGCAAAAAGATAGAGCTGCTTGGTCATCTCCATAGCGATTTGTTTTTTCAAGAAAAACTGTTGCTGAACGGCATGGATGTGAAAATTAAGCTGACATGTAGCAAAGATGCCTTCTGCTTGATGGGCAATGCAGCAGCTGGCCAATGTAAACTAAAAATAACATCTGCCTCACTTTTTGTGAAAAAAGTGAAGGTAGCACTGGGTGTCTGATTGGGCCACACGGAGGCCTTGCTTACGGCCAATGCTAAATACCCCGTAGACTGCGTGGGTATGAAAGTGTTTAGCATTCCTGCCGGCAGCTGAGTCAGCAACCAGGAGAATCTGTTTCTGGGACAGTTACCCAAACTCATCGTCATCGGGTTTGTGGATAACGATGCCTTTAGTGGGAATTATGCTAAGAACCCCTTTAATTTTAAACATTACAATATTAATTTTGTGGCCCTCTACGTTGATGGAGAACAAATCCCAACAAAACCCCTACAACCAGATTTTGAAAACGGTAACTGCGTGAGAGAATACATGCAGCTGGTACAGACAGCTGGAAAGACCGGGCCCTGATCATCAACCGTGAGGAGTTTGCTCTGGGGTACACCTTATTTGCCTTTGACCTGTCTCCTGACCAGGAGTGTGCTGATCATTATTCACTGATTAAAACCGGGAATCTGAGAGCAGAAATATGCTTTGCTGCAGCTTTGCCCACCACAGTTAACATGATCGTGTATGGGGTCTTTGACAATGTCATAGAAATAAATCAGAGAAGAAACGTCCTGTTTGACTATATGTGAAGATGGACACTGAACAGATCATCAGGGTTTTATCCTCAGACCCTTATGCCAAAGGCACTTTCTTAGATGTTTTCCCCAGCGACTGGCTTCCTAAGACTCGGCAGTCTAAAAGGCCCCTGAGCTTAATAGTCAACACGCACCCACATAATCAACCCGGAGAACACTGGTTGGCTGTTTACTTGGAGGATCGGAACAGCGGAGAATTTTTTGACTCGTACGGTCACCCCCCAAACAGCGCTCTCTTTCCTCAAAGCATTATGTTGTTTTTAAACAAGAATGTCACAGGCACTGTTTTTCAAATGAAACAGTTACAAGACCCCCAGTCTGTCGCCTGCGGATACCATTGTGTGTTTTTCCTACACCACCGTAGCAAGGGGCTGTCGTTTGAACAGATTTTAAAATTGTATTATTCCGACGATTTAGCACAAAATGTTAGGGTGGTGATGCATTTTGTAAAAAGTAAATATGAAAATTTTCGTGTGGCTGGGCCTGCTCAAAACATGTTTCAACATGCCCAGACATGTATTTCTTGCAATGACTTTCACGAATGCTTTGTCTAAATAAGACACTCAGCTGATGCTGTGTAAATAAAGCTGTTGTTGTTTAAATGTGTGTGCTTTCATTAAAAAAAATAGACAAAAACTAGACAAAAATTTATAGCAGTAGAGAATAGTTTATTTCAAAGTGTAAAACTTTACAGGGAGAGCCAGTGGGTTTTAGAGACAATTTTTCGCTTCATAGGTGGTGTTGTTGGTGTTTCTTGGTCTGAGGCAGATGCTTTCAGATGTTCCAGATGATCACGATTCACAATGTTGCCTATAACAGAAGATGGTATGTTCAGCTCGGCCATGGCTTGCATAAAGATGTCCCAGCCTTTAGGCGGATGTTTAGTAGCCCCGGCATGAGTCTGAAGGGTTCTCCGGACCAAGTCGAGCATGTTAGAACCCTTGACTAGCATCCCTTTGTAGATGAACCCCGCTTGATCATCCCAAGAAGAAATATCCTTGTGCTGGCTCAGCTTAGTGAGCAGTACTTTAGCATTTTTCCTGTATCGGGTATGCACACTATCCAGTACTTCCTGAACAATTGTGTCAGGGTTCGTGGGGGTTTCTAGGGGGTATCCGGCTTCTAGGGGTGTCTGTTCTGGCAGAAACAGGGTTAATTTCCCTCTGTCCAGATCACCCTGCTTTACATAGGTCAGGTATTTCTGAAGCACTGTGGCATACAGTTTATCCTTATCATATTCTTCTAATCCCGGTCTTTGGAGAATATTCCTCATTTCAGCATCCAATAAGCGGGTTGCCTCAGTTCTGATATTTTCCTGAGGTGGTTGGGTAGCCCTTAATTGTTCCAGTTCGTGTTTGGGCACCAGGTACATTTTTTCTGCATGCTCCATCACCGGCTAGCCAAAAGCCCTGTAACCAAAGGAAGAGCAAAACTTAACAGAGGTCCGATAAATCCCCCAGACTGTTTCACCAGCTGTTTCTTTTTTTTAAGAGGTAGTCTTTTGTTACTTAGGTTTTTTATGACCCCGCGTCTCTTTTTTAGCACGCGAATTTGATGCGGTGTCAAAGGGATGTTTCCTTTTAAGGTGTTCAGAGCAATTTCTGAAATGGCTGCTATTAAATCATCAGAGGCAGAGCAGAGTATAGCTTTTCTCTGCTGTGGGGAGGATTGAAGAAGTAGTTTTAAGAGAGCCAGATTTCTTTTTACGCGGTTAGACATGTTTCCCTTCCACCATCCTGAGAGCTAAGAAGAGACTGCCACTATATCATCTCTTTTTATTCCCACCTGCTGTTTTTTTAAAAGTGTAAGCAGCTGGTTGGTCGGGAGGAAAAAGCCCGATTCTTAATCTAAAAGCATCCGGGGTAGAAGCATTTAGATCAACCACCAGATACCCGTAAGGTGTTTTAGTGGCATCCTCAAAAGCTTCTAGAAAGAACTGGGTCTTACCCAGGTACATCTGCCACGCCAGGGACACTATCTGTAGCTTGTCCTTGGGGTTTTTAAACAAAACCATGTATTTTGTGTTAAGAGCAATGGTGCAGCTCCTTTTCCCTTGACAGAAAACATTTTGAACTATATACATAATGCTCAGATTCTGATGATGCACGGATTTGGTAAAGGCTTTCTCGATTTCGCCGCTGTCACAGGCAGAGTCCATGAAATCATCTACCACAACCATATTTATTTTTTTAGGAGGAAACAAACAGTTGTCACTAAGACTGTCCGGTAGACCCTCCACAAACTTGATAAAAGGATATTTACAAAGCAGTTCTTCATACAAAGGCTGCCAACAGCTATAGCACTACACCACATTCTCAGGCATAACAGACAGCATTTTATCAGCGTGATCCAAAAGGTTTTTTATAAAGTAACTTTTATCAGAGTTGCTAGGGCCTGCCAAAATCACAGAAAAGGGGTGCTTCCAATGCATATCCATCTTTAAAAACCATAGGGGAGGCTGTTAAAGTTTTCTGTGAGGACCCTTTTGTCATAAACAACTTTCTGCGTTTTTCTCAAGGTTTTGGTTTCTATCGTCCACTTGCTTTTGTTCCTGACAATAGAGCGCTGTTGTATCACAATTGTTTTAGGGGTGTCCCCAGTGGGGTTTGCCCCATAATCTAGAACAAGATCTCTCAAGTTTTCAAAGTTGACTTTTTCACTGTTGGCCACATTCAGGGTAATCCCTTTCACCTTCAAGCAAACCTTTCCCCCAGACAGCTTGTACCCGTAGGTTTTTGGACCGGCTGACACAAACTCTGTGATGTGTTCATCTGGTGGGATTTCGCTGGTGAGCTCACCTAAATAATCACCTAGCGGGGGATTCCAATCTCCCTCGCGGCTCACAAATATCACAGAATCTGTGTCGTGGTACAGACAACGTTCTTGCAAGCTGTCTAACAGCGAGTACAACTCTAAGCGTGCATAAGCGCTGGTGAAACAGGCTATAAAAATATTTGTGTTACCAGAGACCGTGTAACACTCTTTGGCATGTTTCCCAGACACGCAGGCTGCCTCATCATCAATAAAGTCACAAGATGAAATTTCATAGGCGGGAGAAAAGAGGTAGCCAAAGAGTTCTTCAGGGTCTCTAACGATATTGGTGTTGGGCAAGTTGGTTCTCTGACCGAATTTACCCCACAAAGAATTTAGAAACAATTGTGCTATTTGGCGCTTGGCAGGATTGGGTTTGATGTGCTCAGGGCGTAAGGTCACGCCTTCTTTTTGCAAGAAATTGGCCATGTATCTCTCTTGTTTTTCTAGGTCAGTACACCAGGCGGGGTAGCCCGAGGCTTCCTGCTTCTGACGGAGGTGCATTTTTATGTACTCTGAAAAAAGGGTGCTAGACTTCTCAGCAAAATGCCAAACTTCATAGATTTGAGCTACTCTGTACCCCTTGGCGATAGCTTTATTCAATTCTGGTGTGCACCACGTGCCCAGGAGGGCCCTTTCTTCATCTGTGTGGTCACATTTTTGCTGTCTTGTTTCCGCGCAGAGGCGGCACAGCGTGAACATAAGTTTCCCGTTCATCCTAGTGGATAGCACAGGGAAAAAAAGACTTCGTGGTGGGTACATTCTCACCCTGGCTATTCCAAAATAGCTCGACAGGGGTTGGAAATTGTCATGAATGATTTCAGGGTGTCCGATTGGGTATTCCTTCGTTTTGTTTATAAAGGGGTAAAGACTGGTAAAATTGTAATAGTGTATTTGTTCGCCAGGTTTAGTTTGGTATTATAGACAGATGGCATTAGTTCTGCCCCCAAAAAGAGCATCCCTAGGCACCAGTGGAGAAGGCAGCAGGGTTCTGCTTAAAAAATCTGCCAGCTCCCCATCAATTTCTAACAGAGTCCTCCACTCGTGCTCCCAAATGGTCCTAACGGTAAACCCTTCTCTCTTGAGATAATCGGTCTTGTGCAATGCCTGATAATTCAGAAACCCGAAGGTCATCCCTGTCAAAGGGTTCTGGTCTTTCTCATTGTAACAAGTGACACAGCAGTGGAAAAAGCATCCGTTAAATTCAAACACCGTAGGTTCCCCACCAATGTTGGCATAGCCGTCTAAAAAATAGGGACCTACATGAAATTCCCCACCCTGTAAGGCATGTTGAATTCGAATATTTTCTTTCTCCGATATGTACATTAGCCACTGAATAGATGGGGTTGAAAACTTCTTTTTCTGCCTGTGATAGTTGTCCGGGGGGAGAAGCGCTACGGTCTGTGGTTCCAAAAACATAAACCTGTACATGGCCATACAGACGGAGGCCAGCGTGATGTATTGAAAAGGATCTATGCAGCGTACTACATTTTGGAGTTCACCATCTACTTTCACTCGGTCTACCCGCTGTGTCATTTTCATAATCTCATCCCTGTAGAGACAACAGGCCTCTTTCAAAATTTTTACATCCTGCTGGCAATAATAGGCCAACTCCTTCTGCATGTCAAAAGTCTTATCGCGGTTATTCTGATACCATTTTAAAAACTGTCCTCTCTCACTGGACATCATATTTTCAACACCGTAGTACTCCATCTTTGGGAGAGGTCCCACATAGTTTTGGTTTTCTGCCCTGTTAAAAAAAAATGTGGGAAATAACCTTTGCATCCTTCAAATCCCATCGCCTGTGGAAGTCTGCTACGTTTCATAGGCAAAAAGTTTAAAGAATCTATGAAACGGATGCCTAGCCTGGTCACTTCAATGCACATGAGTTTACTGCCCTGAGTGATTAGTTTCACACCCATTTTTTCCTTCAATAACTGGCTGACAATGAAGTAACCGTCGTAGCCTTTGGCGTTGTGAGCTATGAAGGTGTAGTTCTTGAACTTTTTATCCATAAAAACCTTAATAAAATCAGACAGACACTCTTCACCCTTAAACTCCCAAGTGCTTTCTGGCTTTTTGGGCTTAGCTTTACAAGCCCTTTTGGGGTTTTTGCCTGCGTCTTTCTGAGGTTTTTTTCTCCCTGTCTTTAGCTCCATTGCAAAAATATAGTTGGGCACATGCATACCCGTCTCCTGCACACATTCAAAATCATAAAAAATGTACCCCTAGCCTTCTTCAGGCTCTTTAATCTAGTGCATAAAGCACCAGTGTTTGTTTACATCCGTGATTTTCCCATAACACTGTTTGCACTGTCGCCCTTTGCACTCGTGCTTTTTGTCCACGTAAGATTTACATTCATCGCACAGAGTTTTAGTCAGACATTCAATCCTATTTTCAGAGGCCATGGCCACGTGCTTTTCTAAGCACTCTTTGGAACGACAGAACAGTTTACAGTTAGGGCACCGCTGAGTCCTACCCACGTTTTCAGAGCAGTTTGGTCTCAGGCAAAGACGACATCGAAACCTGCACGTGTGACTATGGCTGTACAACGTCTGACAAAGATCACAATAATTTCTCATGCCAAACACATTTCTCACATCTAAAACACCATAATAATGTTCACCATGTAGCAGAAGAAAACAGGTGTCGGGGTATCTGGGCGTGTCCTGTGTTTTAAATAAACTCCACCCGGTTTTTTCCTTATGCATCACTATGTGAATGTTAACCTGCTCAAGGTCTTCAAACAAAGGTACTTGATGGAGCATAACCTTTTGATATATAGACAGTCCTAATTTCCTATGCAGTTCTTTGGCACCATCTAGCAGTTTGACATCTCTGGCCCCTGTACGTTTTGTAACAGCCAATAGACTGCCTGCAAAGCACAGGTTAGTATCATAGGTATTCAAGTCTATTAAATACTTCCTCTTTTTAGTAATGATCTGGGAATAGGGGATAGAGCTTATAACTCTATGGCTCCCACCTCCCCGGCCTTTCACAACAATCACAACCAGCCGAAATGTTGAATCGAGAAATATTTCTCTCTGGCTTTGTAACAGCTTACTGAACCACTCTAAAAACAGCTCAGGGGTCATCTTGTTTAAATTAATAGCTCGAGAGTATAAGCAGTTTGGCAAACTATCTGCCTGAATACGTAACTGGGCATAATCGTTGCCTGTGACTCTCTGGCGGAGTTCTGCTACAATTTCTTCCACCCCATGGGTTATGGCTTCGTATGCCACATGTAACGGCACACGCTTCAGATTCACAAAACGGAACTCCTCAGTGTACCTCATGCCTCCAAACCTGGCTACAGACCACTCTTGCCTTCTCACCTGTACCATATGTACATCCGGTAAAACATCCTCTGATGACTCAGGAGACCGGGGGGCGCTTAAGGGGTCCTCTAAACTGTCTTCTACAACAGATTCGTTATTCCAACCCTCTGACCCCTCAGGTCTTGGTGATGGGGAAGGTCTGGGAACATTTGAGGGACCCTCTAAGGGGCTTCCTAAACTATAGTCACCATCTCCCCTCTCTGGCTCTGTGGGTTCTGGTGAAAGGTCCGATCTGGGTGTCTGGGGTACATTTGAGGGACCCTCTAAAGGGGTTCCTAAACCATGTTCTCCATCCCCTCTCTCTGGCTCCTGGGGTTCTGGTGAAGGGTCAGGACTGATAGGAGAAGAAGTGTTTGAGGGATCCCTAGGGGATTTTTTTTTTTTTCCCTCAAACGGTGTTTAGCCTTCCCCATGCTCTTCTTTAACCAGGCCCTTACTTTTTTCCCTGCAAGCCACTTGCTGGTTGGCCAACCATTTTTACCCCCATGATTACCATGACTCCCCCTCTTATGATACAGACTACGCCTGCTGTCCGAATTACACAGACTAACTCCTCTCTGAGTAAAATTTACCCTTTTGCGCTGGTAGTAAACATGATCTTTCAAAGCGCTCTGCACACTCTTTCTGAGATGTATACACCTGCGTGTACCACTCCAAATTCCCCTCTTTTTTTCCACAATAATCATGATCTTTCAAAGGGCTCTGCGCACTCTTTCTGAGACTTATACGCCTGTGTGTACCACTCCAAACCCCCTTCTTTTGTTCACAATAATCATGATCTTTCAAGACAGGGTGTTTATACCCACTTCGAAAACCCACCCTCTTTTTTTTTTTTTTCACAATAATTATGATCTTTCAAAAAAGGAGAAAGACACTCCTCTTTTTGTAAATTGTGCAAGCAATCAGTCCTGGGTTTCTTATTCACAGGGTTCAGATCACCTGTTTTGGGGGTGTGAATCCTAGTCTTTTTACATGTGAGTTTCTCAGAGGTATGTGGCTTGTTTTCCTCCAAGGAATCGTACCCTTCTGTTCTGTCCCGTCCGTCTTCTGATCCTTGGGTGTTATGATCTGCAGGCTGTGCTTTTAGAGGTCTCTCCCCAGGTCCCTGCTCTTCTTTGGGTGTGGTGCGTGTGATCACTTAGGAAATATAAATTGTATCTTTCAGCATTGAGAATTCACTTTCCTCACACACTGTAAATTTAAAATTTGCTTAACCTCTACACACACATTCTTCTCCCACAAGAAACACACAGTTTCAGAAGCTGATTTCAGAAAAATTACCTTTTACTACTGGGTAAAAACATGACTGTATGTGCTTGTTCTGCTTTTCTATTTTAGAAGAAGAGGTTCTGTTTGAAAACAAACAGTTGTTATAACTTAGTGTGATTATAGCAACACTGCCACAAATAACCCAATCCTTTTAAAATAATTTTTACCTTATTGTGGTAAAATGGCCTGGGGCTTCCCCACCTGATAAGCTCTCTGTAATATAAATGAAATGATACAATAAGTAAGTCCTCTGTATTAAAAATTAAATAATAGATTAAGGAAAATAGTGCATGTATAAAGTAAAATATAACTGTATTAAAATAGTCAGCACTAAAAGACAACCCACCCCCTTTAGTCTTAAAAAATGTGGTGATCTGGACACACCAGGCCTCTTTTTTATCTTTATAACACACACCCCCATCACCCCTATACCATAACACAATCTGTGAGAATATATCTTTTTAAATTCAGTCTTTATTTCCCTTAAAAACTTTCATTATATTTTATTAGTTTATTTTGTTAATCCTTCTTCCAAGAAGTGTTTCTTATCATATCCAGTGACCATTATGTATTGTCGACTGGAAAATAGTGTATGTATAAAGTAAAATATAACTGTATTAAAATAGTCAGCACTAAAAGACACCTCCACTCCCTTTAAGTCTTAAAACATGTGGCGATCTGGACACACCAGGCCGCTTGTTTTTTTTATCTTTATGATACACATCCCTGCCACCCCTATACCATACACAATCTGTGAGAATATATATTTTTAAATTCAGTCTTTATTTCCCTTAAAAACTTTTATAATATTTATTAGTTTATTTTGTTAAACTTTCTTCTAAGAAGTGTTTCTTATCATATCCAGTGACCATTATGCCTTGTCGGCCTTATCTTTACAGCAGGCCTTTTGGTAAGAGATAACTTATGGTCATCTTTTTTTTTTTTTTTGAGGTCTGTTTTATCTTTATAACAAGACCCCCACCCCACCCCACCCACACCATACAAAAGCTGTGAGAATATATGTTTTTAAATTCAGTCTTTATTTCCATTAAAATGTTTACAATATTTTACTAGTTTATTTTGTTACCCCTTCTCCTAAGAAGGATTTTTATCATTTCTAATGACCATTAAGTCTCATTGTTTTATCTTTACAAAAAAAACCCTATATGTATGTGATTAGATATCCAAGACACTAAAGCAAATGCTAAAATACATTAGATGTAGAAAACTGTTGTTGTGTTTTACAGCCTCACATTCCCCAGTCTCCCACCCAGAACAGCAACAGAGGTACGCCCCAAACTCGTTTTGCTAATCCCTTCTCTTAAGCAGGGTTTTATAATCTCTAGCACCAATTAAGCGTTCAATATGGGGTATGAGTGTTTCATCTTCCTCAGTGATCAAATCATGAAGGGCAGCCTTAGGATCTTCTGCAGAATACACAGTGTTTAGAAGCTGTCTAACCTGAATTAAGTGTTTCTCAGTAATTCTGAGACTGTTCCTGGCAAACCCTATGATTATAACAGCATTGAAAATGCTATCAAGACATATTTCCTGGCAAAGATCCTGAATTATTTTATTTATGTCTTCATCTAACCAAGTAATACATTCGTGGGCTTCTTGACCCCCTAAGTCAAATGTGCACCCCCAGCATAAGTCAAAAAGTCTCTGCCTCAAGCAGTATTTCATTATGCCATAAAAGGAAACGTGAACAAGAGACTTCATGAAAACTTTACGTTCACGTGATGTAAGAGCTTGTGTAGATTAGATGCCGAGCTGACTTCTTAACTCTTCAGCCTCATCAGGTCTTTGTTCTCTGCAGAAGCATACACTTCCTTCTGGTGTACTGGTGAGGAGGTTTTCTGGTGTCATTAAAAAGGCTTCATCTAGCTGCAAAGGAATTCAAATAAAGGACTAAGTTAGCTACTTCCAAACACACATGTGCCATGAAGTGAACCCCACCTCTACTGTCACAACCCAAAGACCCCCACATTCATGCTCCAAGTCTCTTACCGGTCTCTCCTCTGCAGTGACCTCTACTTTGCACGCAGGCTCAGGCACAAAGATACCATCTTCCAAAGTCTCAACGTCTGCTTTGAGGTCCTGGGTCTCCTCCAATTGCCTGTTCACAGGCTCTTCCCCAACAGGGTCAGGCGTCTCAAAGAGTCTTTGGGCAAGGAGTCGGGTCTCCTCCTCAAAATTATTTCTACAGTAATGCTTTCTATAAGGCCGTCTTGGTGGTGTAGTGAGTGGGCCTACAGGCATTGTGAAAGAATCCATATCTGCCCTTGCTTGCCTTAGCACGGTCTCAGATGAACAGAGGGGTCATTTGGGAAAGCAGATAGACCTAGTGGGTTTGCCGCTGTCACGGCAGGGTCCTCACGGAGGGCCGTGAGCTCCTTGAGGCCCTCTCACCGCGCTACTCCGGCCCGAGGGCACCCTCCATTCTTGCCCACCATGTCTTGATCGAATATGTAATAGGGAGGCTGCCTTGTGTTTCCTCGGGCCTGTCAGCTCCTGGACCCCTCGTGGGTCTCCCCGTACAATGGGCGCTACCCAAGTGCCCTAGCCTTATGGGCTATGCGTGGCTCCTACCTCCCCTGATACCACGCCCCAAGCCTCGCAGATGTAAAGGACGTTGTCCGGTCTGTCTCTCTACTGTGGCCCACCCTGGGCTCCCTCTCTCATGCCCAGCCTCTTGCTGGGACCGCGCCCGCACTGGGCTGCTCAATAATACACAATGGCGTTCCCCCTCTCTGGGGCTCGCCCTGGCCCACTCTGGGCCTCCCCTGCCGGTGTGGTTCTGCTCCCGGACTCTCTAGCGGGCCTCCGGTCCTATGGGCCAACCGCACAGATACCCTCCCTGACTCTGGCTCCCCGCGCTGCTACTCCCTGTCTTCTCAGGGGCAACCGCAGCGCCCTGCCTTGGTCTGAGGGGGATTGCCGCACTAGCCTGCAGCCGGGCTTGCTATGCCCGTGCGCCCACACTGGGCTACTCAACAAAGCACAATGGCGTTCCCCCTCTGGGGCTCGCCGTGCCCACACTGGGCTACTCAATAACGTACAAGGGCGTTCCCCCTCTCTGGGGGCTCGCCGCTCCCACACTGGGCTACTCAGTATGGCCCCGCTCTCTAGGGCTGCTCAGTATGGCGCTCCCCCCTTCGCTGGGGCTCGCCGTGCCCACACTGGGCTACTCAGTCATACCGCCCCTTTCCTGGGGCCGGGGGCTATGCTCCCCCACACGCAATCCGTGGTCTCGGTCCCCGTCTGCAACCTATGGGTTGCGCCCGCGACCCACTGGCCGCGCTCCTTGCCGCCAGCTGCTCGCGCAGTGGCGTGTGAGCTGCGCCTTCAGGGTCTATGTTCCCCCACACGCAATCCGGGGTCTCGGTCCCCGTCTGCAACCTACGGGTTGCGCCCGCGACCTACTGGCCGTGCTCCTCGCCGCCAGTTGCTCATACACTGGCGTGCGAGCTGCGCCTTCCCTGGCGCTATGTAGATAATGCGCCCTCTTGGCTCTAGGGCACCCCACACTCTCTGGGGTCCCTATAGTTGAGGCCTCCTCCAACCCCTACAGCCTCACCCAAGCCTCTGGGTGTAATAACACAAACACAAAGCAAAACCACAAGCCCCTAGGCTGTAACACAAACGTAAGCCGCATGGCCATAACTCATCAGCATAGCTCAAGCCTCCAGGCCTATCATGAGCTGTACTTGCAACTTAGACTCCTTCCCATATCTCGGCCGAGGGAGCTCCTGCCTCTCTGGCTGCTGGCAGAGAACTGCCAGCTTGGCCTCAGCCCTGAGCTTTATAAGGGCCAGGCCCTGCCCCCTACAGGCAGCTGGCTCCCCTTAGTTGCTCCGGCAACCCCCAGCTGTGCTCACTTAGTTCTGCCAGGGCTCTCTCCCTGGCAGTTTCTCCTCTCTTAGGAGCAGGCACTAAGGTGCCCTGCGACAGCCGCCTAAACCCCACCCCCCCACTGTACTCATTCCAATTCGTTCAGGATTGTTCTTGGGAGGTCTGAGGCCTCTGAAACACCTGCCAATTGGTTGGGGGTGTTGGGGCGGGTTGTTAGAGGGGTCACATCACCACCCTACCACCCCATAGGCCACGCCTGTGCTCCGGCTTAGGGGGGTTAGAGTGGTCAGGGACCTGATAGGCCATAACAGCACCATGTGATCTAGGGCAGATCTTGCAGCATGAAGGGTTGGGCTTTGAGAGTCTGCCTGGGGTGTCCTTCTGATGTCATGAACCATGTGGAGTTGGTGTCACACACCACGTGATTGGGTTCAGGGGCGGAGTTGCTGATTTCATGCACCATGTGACCGGGGTCAGAGGCGGAGTTGCTGATGTCACGCACCATGTGACCAGGGTCAGGGGTGGAGTTGCTGATGTCACACACCATGTGACCGGGGTCAGGGGCGGAGTTGCTGATGTCACGCACCATGTGACCGGGGTCAGGGGTGGAGTTGCTGATGTCACACACCACGTGATTGGGTTCAGGGGCGGAGTTGCTGATGTCACGCACCATGTGACCGGGGTCAGGGGGCGGAGTTGCTGATGACATGCACCACGTGACTGGGGTCAGGGGCGGAGTTGCTGATGTCATGCACCACATGACCAGGGTCAGGGGGTGTGGCTGATGATGTCACACACCATAAAAGGGGGAAGGAGGTGGAGCGAAGGGGGCGGGGCTTCTGGTCCCACCCACCTGTCACATTTGCATTGAAGGGCAGAGAGCCATATACTACTCTCTTGCTTTCTTTTTCCTGGCTAGTCTCTTTGGTCTTGGTAAATTGCCATACCAGGCTCATGAATTGTGGGAATTTAGCCCTTAAGACTTCTTAAAAGTCACACTTATTTTGCACTAAGTGAACAAAATCTTACAGAACATGGTGCAGCAGAGAAGTCACCACCAGGTAGCAGTACTCTGTCTCATGCTAATTTTGCAGTATGGCTAAGTATGGTGTGCAAGCAGTATACCACTTAGCCAAATGGCAGAGAAAAGACAATATGTATTCTTGGGAACAAAGATGCTCAGACCATAGACATTTGGCTCATTTAATTCTAGAAAATATAACAGTGAATTGTAAATGGATTGTGAAGCCATGAAGAGAATCTCAAATCCCAGTTTCAATTTTAAGATATCTGAAAACTGACAGGCAAGTTGGAACATTCAGCTACACATTAAATATGTGAACATGCCAAAGGTGCAAAACAAAGCAAGATGTCTTTTGCCTAGGATTAAATCTCAAGTAGGTTAAAAATCGGATTGGCTAAAATATAAGCATTATAGTTTGTAAATGGAATTTAAGATTTCTGTTATTTGGTCTATGCTGCATCAGAATAAAGCCAAGCCCTTTAGGTACATCAGAGCTTGTTTGATTTGTCTCACAGGTTGATCTTGAATTCCCACTCAGTGTTGCCAGCTTTTGTAACTTCTGGGTTTTTTTCCCCTGAAGCTCCTGGATTCATGTAATTTAGGAGTTATGCTTTCAAAGCAAAAACACCCAAAAAAACTTTTCTAACTTTGTTGGTTGTAGAAGAAACTCTTGAAAGTATAATCTACATGTGATTTAACTGATCAAAAGTCTGAATGCAAATACAAAGTTCCTAACATTTACTGCTCGTTATTTAAAATAATTGTTTGTGTGTCCTAGTTCACAGTTTGGTTCTCAAGGGTGGAAATCTTGCACACTGGGTGCATCTACACAAGAGGCTTTACTGCACTTTACCTGAAAATGCAGGCAGCAAATTAACTATGCTGTAGTGACTGAAGTAGCCCATGTATAGATGGCTTACCAGGAGAAATTTGCTCCCAGTCAGCCTGGGCAGCAGGGAGCGGGAAAACAATCCCTTCCTCTGGGAGCTGCCTGCTGCTGGGGTGGACTTCCAGGGTAGAGCCTGGGCCAGGATAATGTCCCCTTGCCCCAGCAGCAGGCAGCTCCCAGCCCCACCTCTGCAATCAGAGCTGGGACTGGGAGATTGCTCCTTGCCCCCGAGAGCTGCCAGCTGCAGGGGCAGGCTCCAAGCACAGAGCTCAGGCCAGGACAATAGTCCTGTGCCCTGGCAGCAGGCAGCTCCGAGGCCTGGCTGCAATCGTAGAGCCAGGGCCAGGAGCTGCCTGCTGTTGGGTCAGAGGGTCATAGTCCTGGCCAAGCTTTGAGCTCAGAGCCCACCTTCGCAGCACGCAGCTCTTAGGTGAAGGGAGCAAACTCTCAGTCCCCACTCTGATTGTGGAGCCCAGGCCAGGAGCTGCCTGGTGTTTTGGCAGAGGGACATTTTCCTATCCAGGTTCCAAGCTTGGATACTACCCCAGCAGCAGGCAGCTCCCAGGGGCAGGGACCAATCTCCCAGCCCCAACTCTGATCACAGAGCTGGGGCCAGAAGCTGCCTGCTGTCGGGGCAGGGGGACTTTGTCCCAGCCCAGGCTCCATGCTTGGAGCCCATCCCAGCAGCAGGCAACTGCTGGGCACTGAGAACAATGTCCCAGTCCCAGCTCTAATTGGACATTTGGGACCAGGAGGTCCCTGTACCAGGAGAATTCCCTGCTCAGCCTGTAGCTGGCTGGTACCTACCTCTGAAGAGGACAGGTTGTGGTCAGCCCCGGGCTGCATGGGAAAGCCCCACTGGGCACAGGGATTGTCCCCATATGCATGGGATGGGAGAGCCCTGCAGCAGCAGCACTCCTACCCCTTGTGTATCAGGACCCCTCCCAGTGTGTACGGAGCCAGGAGACAGCTGTCTCCTGGCCCCCTGCTCCCTGTCAGTCCCTGGGCTCGCACCCAGGGGGAGCCTGGCGGTCCTGTCATCAATCATGTTTTGCTGTCTTGGTGCAAATGCAATAGAATGATTATGAGAAGACATTGCAGTGCCATGGATATTCTGACAGTTCTCAACTTTGTTGTGTGTTTTTGGTTGTTTTTTCCTCTTCCAGCACTGATATGGCTCTATTAGCTCTCTAGCTCTCCTACTTAGGTCTAACAGAGGCCATGGGGAAACTGAAAAATGTCTTTCACTCATCAGCCTATCTTTCAAATGGAACAAACTTACTACAGGGCATAAGTGCTCCATATCTAATACTAGTTCAACTTTGGATCAGCTATGAAGAGCTAGCTCTGTTCTTTAAAGCGTAAAAATTACATATTGTTTAAGTTTGTCTCTTTCCTCGTGCCTTGCCAGTTCTCTGGGCACTGCTGAAGGTCCTGTGGAGAACTCCTAGGGACTAGGAGAATAGAGTTCTTGCAGAAACAACTCTTCTTTTCTAGACCATGAGATCAGCCAGATCTCCAATGTTTGCATATTAGGGACCATTGGGAGATCCATTTCTTTTTTGCTGGTTTTCCTCAAATAACTAGAAAAAGTATAGTTATGCCTGTAATTGAAAAAAAGGAAGCATAACAATTTCAGGTTCTGCTTTCATTCAGAAATAAATCATGATGAATTCTTGTTCTCTAACTTGTGTCTAGATGCTATGGTGATGGGTTTCTTAGTGATCCATGAGTCATAGTCCTGCAGATAAAAAACTGGCCCTCCTTTAGGGGGAAAAGACTACTTATACTTACTAAGTTAGTGTTAGTCTTTCTTGGATTGTGTGCCCAAAAACAACCTGTTCCAGTTGCACTGGTAATTACCAAAATGTAAAAAGAAAATCGCAAGCATCTGTCTATACAACAGAGATTACCCCCTCTCACCTAGCTGAAAAAATATATGATTGGTGTATGATTTCAGCTGAAATTATTTTACTAATCTGAACTTTGGAATTTTTTTGTAGGTTGAGTCATTTTATAATGGTTTCAATAATGTATGGACTATCATGACCTGAAATGTCTTCAATTATGTAAAGACCTGCTGGTTGACTGATTAAATATATTTTTGGATTCTTATAACTTCTGAACCCAAAGTACAGGTATGGCAAGATTTGTATTTTGTATAAATGTATCCTATATGGACCTCATTTGGTTGTGCCACCAATCTGTGTCCTGTTCTGATTTGCAGAGGGACTCCTGGGAAGAGTTCCAAAAGCAAATATCCAGGCCACAATTTTCTTCAAAAATTGAACTAAGAGGTGAAAATATTCCTGCTGTTTTTCTCGCTCGTGGATCATTTGCCTGCAGTGACTGCTAGCTTCTGGTTATGCAGGTGCACAATGCCTGCCAGAGCCTTGTCACAACCAAATTAAGTAGTGCCCATGTCACAAACAAGTAAAACCATTCAAAACAGTTTTTTTCTGCACTAGGTTAACTGAGGGTTAACAATAATGATAGTAATCGCTTTTTTGCTGCGCATGTCAAAAAGAGATTTATAACTGCGACACAAACTAGAAATAGAACTTAGCCTTCTGTGCTGTACATAAATCATTATAACTGGTCAGAAAAAACAGGGAGTAACCCTATGATAACACCCTAGCGAAGACCGCTAGATAATTGGCGATTCTAATTAAATTTATGACGTGGCGAAAAGCAATTGGCTATTACACAAATAAAACCCATCTTCACTTCTGTGAAGAACGGGAGACCTCCGCACACACACCTGAAAAACCTCTGAACGTATGCGTGAGAATAACTGACAAATTGATCACTTGTCAGTCTCCCCCATCTCGACCTTATCAGATGTAAATCAACGACCTGCCGGCCCAATTTTTTTTCTCCATTTATCTGCCCGACCGACGAACCCTTATGCAGACCGACCTATGACCTACGAATCTTAAGCTGTAACTAACCAAGCATCTCTGACCTCCGCTATTCACCACCTTGACGGCGTGAGTAAATAATCTTGCTTTAAAACCAATAAGTGTCTGCCTAATTAATTCCACTCCAAGCATCACAAGTACCCGCCTGACGGCCTTCTAAGGCCCCGAACCCTTATCTGCCTGGGTGGGAGTCAGGGAGAGCTGCTGGCCGGCTGCCCTGGGTCCCGACATGGCGTCACGAACAGGATTAAGGGGAAATGTGATGGAGTGGGAATTAATTAAGAACTGCCCCGGTGTAGTGGGGGTCGCCACGTAGATAATGAGGATAAATTATGGGCCCACATCGCTTATCACCAAGCGAGCGGAGCAGAGTAAGGGTGCGTCAGCGGCTACTTCTCGGTGAGAGGAGAGGAGGGAGTTGGAAAGGAGTGGGGAGGCTCCGAGTGGGACAAAGGGGAGATGATTAACGTGCCGCTCTGCGCAGTATCACTCCTACTGCGTGAAAATGCAAACTTAAAAACCCAGCTAGCTACAGTCAGCAAAGCTGCTGAGGAGATGGCAACGTGCCAAAACCCTCCGTCGCCACCAGAAAATGGCACCGAGAAAAATATGAGCTGCCTGGAGGACCTAAAAAAGAAGGGCGGAGCCACAGAAGAACAGGTGGAACTCCACCCATCAAGCCCGCCCCCTGAGATGACGTCGCTCCCAACGGCCCCACCTCCGTACCACAGGGAGGGGGCAACGAGCGAGAATCCGATCCTCCCACCAGACACAGTAACAACTACAGCTGCTGCTTATCCTGTAACAATAACCAAGCAAGTAACCAACCCAGAGGGTGCAACCACCACCAACACCCTTGATGTCATCAAAACATGCATGGAGATTTATGGAGGAGAGGACACCATCACCCTTCGCCTTCTCCTCAACCTGCTTGTTACTCAGCCAGCAGAGAATCTTTTAAGTCAACTTCCATGATTGCAAGCCCTTGTGAAGTCAGCAACCGCAAACTCAGCCGTGGCCGTAAGCTATCTTACTGCATATCCAGTCGAACATCAAAGGCCAAGACATTCCCAATTCAACTCACGAAAGAAATCAAGACTGCCATCCCAGAGGACACCAGAGGAAAAAGCCATGTTTGGGTTCCTCCTAAACTACTTCACACTTACCAAGCAATGACTACACGTCCTAGGAGATGCGGGACAATGACAACTGGCACATATACTAGGCTACCAACCTCGACCGATACCGCCAACCAGTCCGGGCCCTGGAGGCACCCACGCCTAACAGCGCATTCCATATAACAACGCAGGCTGCCCCAACAAACAACTACTTGAAGGGGGCATCTATAAACTATTCCAACCACTACAACATTATGCTCGTAGACATACAAAAGACAATTTTATTGTTTTTTAGTTTTGTTTGTTTGTTTGTCTGTTCATTTATTTTGTTCCCTTACAGGCTCAGTGATGACGAAAAAGCAATCTGTGACTGCCCGATCACAAGAATCACCGAGCACCAACCTGCAGCACACCTGAGTCGACGACACAATGACCGCCTACTCATATGTCGCAAGCAGGGTCGTTGTTCTATTCCTGCTGTTACCAACAGGTTCCTCGGCACACGCAGCTAACTTCAAAACCTCCAACTCTGTCCTGAACCTTCTGTCAATTTAGGCCAAAGACATAACTAACGATTCATTTTATGTTTTTTCTTTTCCTGTTAATGATCTTGTACATACTTGTTTTATTTTGTTTTAAAGCCTGTTCGAGACTTTACTCAGTGAAGCCAAGTCATAATGTTTTGAGTGAAAAGCTCTGAATTATTGAAAAAGAACAGCATTGATAGTCTAAAGGTTTGGGGGATGTCGCAGAAAGGTCGGGTATGGACAGAAGCATTCATTGAGGGAATGTGAGGAAAGACATGAGGGAGATGATGATGGAAGGGGGCAAGTAGTCAAGGTTCTAAAGGAACCTGTACATTAAAAGAAGAGGAAAAGGAACGATTTGAGAAGAGAGATAACAGTAGAAGAAATGAAGAAAGGCCGCTAATGATGGTAAGGAAAATTGGTGTTTTCAGAGCTACAATTTAATTCAAGTAGAATAAGCCACAATTTTAGAAACCCTCCGTATAGGGGGCATTAATCTAATACCTCACTCTCAATTACCTTAAAAAATCGAATTAGAAAAGATTATATAAAATCAAGAATAACAGTTTACTGCATTTAAGTTAATTCAAGTGTCGGCATCTTTGATTATCTTGTGTTTACCATTAATCATAATAGCCATTGTTATATTTGTGTGTTTTAGTTGTTAGATTTTACAATATCTCAAAACAAAGTTAACCACGCTTTTTGCTTTTGTATACACCCGCTTGCCAAACACTAACAATGATGAACAAAATGGTCTGTACGTAAACATGATGTGACTTGCTGTGCCATGGGCAAGGGGGCATGTCACAACCAAATTAAGTAATGCCCATGTCACAAACAAGTAAAACCATTCAAAACAGTTTTTTTCTGCACTAGGTTAACTGAGGGTTAACAATAATGATAGTAACCGCTTTTTTTCTGCGCATGTCAAAAAGAGATTTATAACTGCGACACAAACTAGAAATAGAACTTAGCCTTCTGTGCTGTACATAAATCATTATAACTGGTCAGAAAAAACAGGGAGTAACCCTATGATAACACCCTAGCGAAGACCGCTAGATAATTGGCGATTCTAATTAAATTTATGACGTGGCGAAAAGCAATTGGCTATTACACAAATAAAACCCGTCTTCACTTCTGTGAAGAACGGGAGACCTCCGCACACACACCTGAAAAACCTCTGAATGTATGCGTGAGAATAACTGACAAATTGATCACTTGTCAGTCTCCCCCGTCTCGACCTTATCAGATGTAAATCAACGACCTGCCGGCCCAATTTTTTTTCTCCATTTATCTGCCCGACCGATGAACTCTTATGCAGACCGACCTATGACCAACGAACCTTAAGCTGTAACTAACCAAGTATCTCTGACCTCCGCTATTCACCACCTTGACAGTGTGAGTAAATAATCTTGCTTTACAACCGATAAGCATCCGCCTAATTAATTCCACTCCAAGCATCACAAGTACCCGCCTGACGGCCTTCTAAGGCCCCGGACCCTTATCTGCCTGGGTGGGAGTCAGGGAGAGCTGCTGGCCAGCTGCCCTGTGTCCCGACAAGCCTATGCTACCTTCCATCTCCTGGCTGACCACTGCAGGGCAGAAGTCTAGCAACATACATTGCCTGTGATTTGTTACAGATATGCAAGTAATAGCTTGCCAGCCAAGAAATCCACTGACTTTAAACATCTCATACATATACCAGGTTCCTAGGGATTAAATGAAGCCACAGGAGCTTAAAACCACCATCCTGCATAAGTATCAACCTGTCAGGTTTGATTTCCAGTCTCTATTGGAAAAGATGCTGCTTTCTCAGATTAATACATACACCATGTGTTGGATAATTGTCTCATGTGAATGTAAGAACTGCCATTTACTTGGTCAGACCATAGGCCCATCTTGCCCAGTATCCTGTGTCATACAGTGGCAGAGAATGGGTCCTGAAAGGGAGAGTGAATGGGGTATTACCAGGTTTTTTTCGCTGTACCTCTCTCACTTGCAGCTTCCAGCAGTCAAGGTCTAGAAAGTTCTGATTCAGAGGCTATACCTCTAACTGTCATGTTTAATAGCTACTGATGCACCTTTTCTCCAAGAATTAATCCAATCCCTGTGATTTATCCATATTTACTCAATGCAAAGATGAGGTTTTTTACCATTCAACATAGGGGAAGCAAAGACTCATCTTAGAATCAAGTGTCTGGTGAAAATGCAGGTGCCAGGATCTTGTGGGCAAGTGAAAGGGATCCACTGGGTGTAGTGAGGGCAATTTGGAGGAACCCAGCCACACTGGGTGTTGCTGCCATGTGTTGTGCTTCTGGGTGCCTCATTGTTGGGTGCTTTTGTGCCAGGTCCCTACCATATGTGATGCTGAATCTAGCATGGGGGCACCCAGCACAGTGCCTCTTGTTCAAGCCCTCATGTTTAAGCTGTGCCACTGGGCAGAAATAACCCAGGATTAATGGGGTCAGGAAGAGAGAGGGAGCCTAGCAGAGTAGGCACTCACCTGGGTTCATAGATTCATAGATTTATAGATGCTAGGGTCGGAAGGGACCTCAACAGGTCATCGAGTCCAACCCCCTGCCTAGGCAGGAAAGAGTGCTGGGGTCGGATGACCCTAGCCAGATGCCTATCCAAGGGTTGTAGTCTTGGAAACGGGGGCCTGGTTATGTGCTTTAAAATTAACATGTAAAATTCACATAAGAAACCTTGGGTTCCTCCCATTTTCCCCCTCCAGCTGAGCGCTCTCAGTGCCAACTGATACTTGCATATGTGCAGCTCAATCCATGCTTGAGTTATAAAATCTGAAGAGGTAAGATTTTGGATTGTCAAAAATAGTTTCTCATCACTGTCTCTTCCATGAGCAGGGAGGTGGTCATCTGTGTTAGTCTGAAGTCAGGCATAAGGTAGGATAGGATGACACCTTGAAGACTAATCAGTTAGTCGCTCAACCAGTTAACTTCTAGGATGCTACTCTGCCTTACCATCTTCCTGATCACTGTATGTGTGTCAATACCAATTCCTCTGTTTTTCTAAAAATGTTTGCAAAACTTCTTAGCTGAAATGAAAGCACACTTATAATTCAAAATAACTAATTGCAACTCTCCAAAAATGAAATCCACCCTATATTTAAAATATGCCTGCATTTCCAGTTTTCTGGAGTGGAAAAGAGAACAAGGTACTAGCCCAGCTCCAGACATGAGATATATTGAAAAGTAATGAATGAAGTGTCAGAAATATGAGGCACAGATATGAATCTTTGGACTGTAGGCAATGGCTAAAATTTTCCGTGTGTGGAATCTAATTATTGGGAGGTTATCTTAAATTCATGTTTGATTTGGGTAAACATTATTTTTAGGTTTGTTGCTAACTCTCTTTTCTAAGTGTGGTTTGCTGACAGACATTTTGCAGTTTTGGTCAGTCAATAAAATATATCAAGCTGAAAACTGTTGTGTGTTTGGATGCTTCCTCCCTGGATATCAGGGTTTTTTAACCTAAAAAGACCTCAAAGACTACACATATATGCATCCTCCATGTAATCCCAGGATTTACTGCCAAGAAGCACAGCCAACCCACTTGCTCCCATGCAGCAAAATCCTTGAAATTAGGCAAAGTATTCACCTTTAAATGGACAAGAAACATGCCTATAATAGTTAACATGAGAGTGTCCTGGAGAGCGTGTTTGTAATTTCCTAGTTTCCAGAACTTCATATATCTGCGGGGGTGCAAAACATGACAGCAGTGGTCCAAAGTTGGTATAGAAGTATTGTAGGTATGGTCTCTGTGACCTACATAGTGACAGTTCACAGAACTGCTTTGAGGGATTGGTATGTGGGGGGGGGGGGGTGAGTGGAGGAGGTATAAGCTAATCAACCTAGCAACTGATCTGTCACCCATAATAAGGCTTCATATCTCATGAAGGCATACAACAAGAGATAATGATCAATGAGGAAAAAAATATGGCTCCTTTTTAGTAGGGCTTAGATATTTAGTTATTAGATGTGAAAGCTTGAACTTCAGGGAATCCTAGGAATGTCTTATTGAATATTACAAGCTCCATATAAGATACTGCAGAAGCTATAACAAATTCAAGTGTATCTATGTATTTTGTGTGTTCTGAGAATCAAAAAGCTATATAGCACAATAAACATTTGCGTTATATAGACAACTTAACCTTTTTTAATTGATTTTTTTTTGTGTAGTTAGGAGCTGTGGCCAGAGTAGGACTGTTTTTGGTTTGTCTGTTCATTTGTTTTTTGGAAACGTCTTCTTATTCTAATTTTCCCATAGCTCAAAGTGGCTCAGTTCAGAAACTTCTTCTTTACTTTGTATATTATCTGTGTTTTTGTGAAAACCAGTAGATTGGAAAGATTTTTCTTTAAAGTCGTATGGGGAACTTTGAGATTTAAAATACATAAATTTGAATCTGAGATGAATGAAAGGTTTTGTAGATATTTGTATAAATCAGTGGAGAAATCAACTGGGAATTGTCAGCAATGTGGTTCTCTGAAGATTTTGTGAAGCCTTGGGCTGAAATAGTTTGTTTTAAAGGAGCTGATGAACTGTACATACATGCCTTTAAGTCACATGAAACAGTGCATGAGGTTGTAACTTCTGTGAGAACAATAACATTTATATCAAGGAATTTAGGCCAGCTTTTTTAGCAAACACCCTGTAAGCAGGTCACTTGACCTGCTGGCTTTTGTAGGAGAATTTGTTCCCTGAGCAGCTACTCAGCTAGTTCTCCAGAGGAAAATTCAGACTTTAAGTATACAAACAAACCCCCAAATCTTTTTGTCCTTTCCCAGGGGCTAAGAGTGGAGCCCCTTTTGTCTCTGGCCCCAGCATAGCAGGCTGGTCTCTCCTTGCAACAAGTTGCTCCTTTTACATCTTACTTCCTCCTCTCTTGCTTTTGTTTTTGGGAATTTTTAAAGCTCCCAGAGGGACACTCCACCATTACCCAGATACCCCACCACTGGATTTTCTTAACAGAATTGGCTGTTCCTCCTTAAAGGGACAGACTACCTTGTTGTATAACTTACCTCACCAAGAGTGGAGTCCAATACCCACTCTTCCAAATCCAGTTCCCCTCCTTCTAATGTGAAGTCTGCATTTGTAAGTGCAGCCCCTTGTCAATCAAAGATGTCAAAGGAGAAGTGTTACAATTTCATATATCAATGCATCATTTGGGAGTTGACATCTCATATCACTTGTAACCATGGTTGGTGTGAAGGGTGGGAGGGGAAGGAAGGTCATTGGTAACCAGAGTAAAGTGGAGACCCAAGGAGATAATAACAGAGGACCTCTATTGACTACTTTATGGTGAGGCACTCCTTCTCAATTATGAAGTAGTTTTGTTTCTCAGGAAGAAACTTAAATATAGGATTGGGTGTTCTCCATTCTCAGAGTTCTGGGACAGAATAGCCCCAAGGCCTCAGAGGCATGTGTCTGTAAAATACATATGCAACTAAAGTCCTGGCTGGGCAGCACCAGAATAGTACAAAGCGGGTGTGTCTGAACATGCAATTAATGCACAGAGAGCTTACTGTGCAGTAAAATACTATGCATTAAAATTGCCATGGAAGCATGTCTACAGGTGCACCTGTCAGGAGCAAATTTGCTTCCAATTGGAGCAGTTCAGGGCAGGGAGACATCTACCCTGCTATGCTATGGAAGCCAGGGGCACCTCCAGGCTCCCCTGGGTGCCAGCCCCTGGCTCACAGAGTACTCCACCATCAGACTTGGGCTCCCGGGGAGTGAGAGAAGCTGTTCGGTTTCTGGGGCAGCTGCCTCCCACCCTGCACTCCTGCCCTGGGCAATTGCTTGCTGCCCAACCCCTGCTCTAAGGTTGGAGCAGGGTCTGAAACATTGTCCCTGTGTCCTGGCAGCTCTAGTGTCCTTGCCCCAGCTCCAAGAATGGAGCCAGCCCCAGTAGCTGCTTGCTGCCAGGGGAGGGGACAATATCCCAGTCCTGGCTCTGATCTGTGGATCAGAGCAGGGGCTGAGAAGCAGGCATCTGCCTGAGGGAGGGGACAGTTCTTCTGCCACCTTCTCCTTGAGCTGACCAGGACCAATTTGCTTCTGGTCAGCTATGTAATTGTGTGCTACTGTGCATTAGGTAATGTGTAGTAAATCTACTACCTGTATTTACAGGTACTAGAAAACTGTGCATTAGCCTATTTTAATGCATAGTAGCTGCTGTGCAAAGTTAGATAGTGATGCTTTACTGTGCAGTAGATTAGTCTACTGCGCAGTAAAGCATCTTGTGTAGACACACCCAGAACAAGTTTTATTTCTCCAAAGGCATCAGTTCATGCTAGAGACCACTGCAGTGTTCTGGGTGCTGTCCTGTGCAGCTTGTTTGTTATCAGGGTGGTAACTGATAAGAACTGTGGGATAAAGCATCAATAAGTTACCTATTTCAGGAAGGATTTCAGCTGGGTTTTTTTGTTTGTTTTTTGGAGATGGAGGACTCTTCTAAGGCTTTTACTTTGTCAATGAAGGGTCTAACCTTCCTATTGCCTAGCACATACCCAAAATACTTATTTCAGCTGAGATGGCATTTCACTGGGTTCACCATTAGGCCTGTGGCCTGAAATGACTGTAATGCTGCCCTGACTTGCTACAGATGTTCCTTCCAGTTACTTGTACGTGGTACGTCATCATCAAGGTATGCTACAGAATGCACTCGGTGTGTCTGCAGCATCTTGTCCATTACATACTGAAATATGACTGAGGTGCCATAGAGACTGGAGGGGAGGGTTCAAAACTGGTAGGTCCCCCACCAAGGGAGTTGTGAAAACTGTTATCTCTCAGGACTTCAAAGTGAGGTGAATTTGCCAGTACCCCTTTCTTAAATCTAAATGTTGATACATGCACTTAGGCTTCCCCTACTGTTGTAATAATTCATTGACCTGGGTCACTGGGTATGCATCAAACTTGGACACTGCATTTGGCTTACAGAATTCCAGGAAAAAAAACATATTATTGTGTCCTGTTTGGGAATCAATATGATCAGACCGTTCACATGACAATTCTTCAATCAGCCCCATATCTAGCATACTCTGCATTTCCTTTCCTAAAATTTCACATATTTGCTCTGGTATTCAGGAGAAGCTCTTTTCAACACCCTAGTTTCAGAATGATTCAGTGACTAATAAGGGTAGTTCTCCCCAGTCAGGTTGCAAACATTTCTGTATTAAGTCCTCTAGTATGGCCTTTGCCTCCCCTGCTTAGCTATGTAGAAGATCCCCCAGAATGACTTCAAGAGTTGAACTACATTCCACACCTTTATTTTATTTTATAATAAAGAGATTGAGGCATTCAGTCTTCTCAGGTTTGTCAGGGTTTCAGGAGGTTCATGTGGTATATCAGGGACCCATGCTTTCTTCCTACCGGATACACTTCATAATCCACTTCTTTCATTCTTGCCTCACAGGATCCCTGCCATTTAGTAAACTACTTGTTCTTTGAGGGGAACAACAACAGGTTTCCACCCTCCAGTCTAGGTAATGTTGAAGATAAACATGGAATTACATTTGATACCTGCATGTAACTCACCATCATCTGTGATGGGGACCCCACTTTTGTATCAAAGAGAAGAATAGTCCCTCTGTTTTATTTTTGCTTCCTGTCAGACGCACTTGTTTATACTCTGGTTAATAAGCCCAAGGCCATGCATTCTCATTCTAGTTTAATAGATTTCATAGACATTAGGGCTGGAAGGGACCTTGGAAGATCATTGAGTCCAGCCCCCTGCCCCAGGGGCAGGAAGTCAGCAGGGATCATAGGATCCCAGCAAGATAAACATTCAAATGTCTCCTGAAGATATTCAAAGTAGGTGCTTGAACCACCTCCAGCGGCAGTCTATTCCAAACCCTTGGGGCTTGGACAGTAAAGAAATTCTTCCTTATGTCCAGCCTGAAATAGTCATGGAGGAGTTTGTGACCATTCGTCCTTGTCATCCCTTGGGGTGCTCTGGTGTACAGATGTTACCCCAGATCTTGGTGAACACCCCTGATAAGCTTATAGGTGGCCACCAGATCACCTCTGACCTTGTGTTTTCCAGGCTGAAGAGTCCCATGGCTCTCAGCCTCTCATCATAGGGTCTGTTTTCCTGACCTTTGATCACCCATGTGGCTCTCCTCTGCACTCTCTCAAGCTTCTCCACATCCTTTTTGAATTGTGGAGCCCAAAACTGGATGCAGTACTCCAGCTGCGGCCTTACCAGGCCGAGTACAAGGGGAGAATGAAGTCCTGGGATTTGCTTCAGAAGCATCTATGGATGCAAGACAGTGTTTGGCTCACTTTAATAGATGCAGCATCACATTGAAGGCTCATGTTCATCTTGTGATGAATCATGACCCCTAACTCCCTTTCGCCCATAGTGCTAGCCAGCGTAGCACTGCTGAGTCTATAAGGATGTTGCAGGTTTTTCTTCCCAAGGCGGAGAACCTTGTATTTTTTGGTATTAAGCACCATCAAGTTCTCATCCACCCATTTCCTGAGCCTGTCAAGGTCAGCCTGGATCACCCTCCTGTCCTCAGGTGTGGACGCTTTATCCCAGAGTTTGGTGTCATCGGCATTAATGGAGCTTGAGGTGGTTTCAGCCCACCTGTCTTTTGGCAAGCCAGACACTCCTGGCAGTAGTTTCATAGTAGGTAGGTAGGGTCGGAAGGGACCTGAGCAGATCATCAAGTCCAACCCCCAAAATGCTACTGCTCAACCATTTTATAGCTCCCAGGCCAGAACACCCATCTGGTCAGCCTGGCCTCTGTCTTATCTCTACCCATATGGCCCCCCATAGGAAGGGCATGGGCTACTTGGAGCAGGGTCCTTTAATAAGATTCGGGCACCAATACCTGGGTCCGTTGGTATTAGTCATTCTATACCTTCCCCTTTCCATGTGGTATAGAATGTCATCCCTTACCTCAAATCTCAGGCTCTGTGTCATCAGGTTGGGGTCCAGCACCTCATTTTCTCTCTTTGTCAGACGTTCCAACAGAATGTTTTGATAGAGCAGTACCTGGGTCTGCTCTTTCCTGAAGATGTTTCCTCCAATTATCTGATCCAAATCTAACTCCTCTTCCTCCTGACTGGCCAACTCTCCAAAATAGACTTCTTGAGTAAGGTACTCCTAATTCCCTGGTTTTCCCATTACCCATGTCACTACTTCTCACAGATGGGGCCAATGTACACTTAGCACCATGGGGCAAGGAAGGGTTTCAGCTAACCCCACTATCAATTCTTTGGTTTGTCCCAGTACAGTCAGCCAGTGTTTCCTTCTTTCATATGTGTAGGAAGCCCCATGTATGCAGACCATGCTGACTGCATTCTCTGGTGTACCCATCTGTGAGTAGACCAGAATTGCCCTTACCATGGTCTGCGTACAGCCCATGTCATCTACTGCAGGGATTACTGTGTCATCAATCCTAACATCAATCAAGGGTTTAGATTTTTCCCATGGGCCCTTATGTCTCCCAAAGCTGCAGTCCATTTTCTTCTCATGAGGGTAGCTGGATGCAGCTTCAGTTTCCAGCCTCTGGTGGCAATAGTGGGCTAGGTGCCCCTTTTCCCCACACCAGTAGCATATAATCTCACGTGGTTCCCCACTCTGAACCTCCCGACTTGGGACCCTAGGGAATTCCAACTTCCACCCTTTGGAGGTTCCTTCTGCTCATCCAGGATTGGTGGTGTTCCCATTCTTTTCCCTCTTTAGGGGTTTCCCTTCAACCTCAGCAGCAACATAGTCTTCTGCTAGCTGCAGGGCTTCCTTGATGGTCCTAGGCTGATATCTCTTGACCCACTGCTGGGCACTCCCTCCCAGATCTGTCAGAAACTGTTCAAGTATTATCAAGTCTACAACCTCCTCCACTGTCTTCCCTTTGGGGTGTAACCAACATTCAGCTAGATCTCTTAATCTTTAGGTGAGTAAGCATGTCCAGCATTCCTCCTCCTGCTTCTTGGCCCTTAACTTTTGTCTGTACATCTCGGGAGTCAATTCCAGGTGATAAAAAATTGCAGCTTTGACCTTGCTATAATCTCTAGCCTTGGCCCAGGTTAATGCCCTTTAAGATGCTTGTGCTGGTCTGATCAATAGGGGTCCTATTTGGGCGGCCCAGGTGTTGAGATCCCATTTTGCCACAATAGCGGATCATTCAGAAGCCTCTAGGAAGGCTTCAATGTCATCTTGAGGGCACACCTTAGGCATTGGGTCTACCCCTGCTTCCCAAGACCTGTGTACCTGCTGTGCCTCAATTTTCTCACTGAGGTCTTGTTGCCACGCAAACAGTCGAATCCTGGCCTCAGCTTCTTCTGTCTTCATTCTTTTGATGACATGATCGATTAAAGTATTCCTGAAGAATCAGTACTTGGATTCAAATAAGCCTCCTGTCTCTTGGATGTTTAACCAAGCCTTAACTGCCTAAGGCAGAGATTGGCACCCTCCCCCATCACCAGTACATGTGCCAGTTTGTGGCACATGGAGACATTTTCCTCAGTATGCCAGGAGGTGTGCTGAGCAAGTTGTTTACTTTTTTTTTTAAACTTGCTGCTTCGGGTCCTTTCAAGAGACTCAGGAGGGGAGACTGCCTGAAGAGCCCTTGGGAGGAGCTCTTAGGGGTGGGGGAGAAACCCATTTTGTAGCTCTTGTTGTACTACTGTCAGTGGGGCAGGCTTCCCCCTGTAACTTCCTCCCTGTCCAGTGGTGGCTGCTGCAGTTCTACCCAGCCTGCCTCAACACATCCTCCTGCAGACTGATGGGGGAATGTGCTTGCACGTGGGAGAGTGAAGGGCAGGTAGTGGAGGAAGGCCCTGGGGGCAGGCAGGCTGCCAGCCCTACCATGCCAGGTGCAGCTGCAGCTGTGGGGCAGGGAGTAGGAGCAGAAGCAGCAGCATCACCCTGGTTCCTCATGGCTGCTGCAGCTACATTGGAGCCACTTGGCCAGGGAGAGCCCAAGGTGAACAGCGGGGCCAAGATTGCACTGCCCCCATTCCCTCCCTTTCCAGCCTGTTGCACTGCCTCCTTCCTGCTGCAGTGCAGCTGCAGTCCCGGGCTGGAGGCCCCACCCAGCCTAGCATGACTTCCTCTGCTGGGGAGGAGGCGGCTGGTTCATGGGTGGGTTCTGAGCTGGGGTCTCTGCAGGCCGCACTGCAGCCTGGGGGCTGGCTCCCAGGGGACGCAGAGGAGCTGCAGCAGGCCCAGAGCATTGTCTGGTCATACTTTGTCCTATAGCCCAGCAGCCCAGATGTGTGCTTCTGTGGTTCTGTGTTCATCTGTGTGTCCATGTCTATGTATGTGCATATGTGTCTGTGCATCTGGTTCTGTGTTTCTGTCTGCATATGTGTGTCTGGTTCTGTGTGCACACGTGTCTGGTTCTGGCCGTATGGTGCGTGTGTCTGTTCTGTGTATGTGTCTGGTTCTCTGTGCGTACATGTGGCTCTGTGTGTGTACATGTGCACCTGTGCCTGGTTCTCTGTATGTATTAGCATGTGTGTGTCTGGTTCTCTCTCTCTTCTCTCCTTTTTTCTCTCTCTCCTTTCCTTCTTTTTTCTTTTTTTCTTTCTCTTTCACTTTTTCTCTCCTCTTTTTCTCTTCTCTCTTTTTATTTTTTCTCTCCTCTCTTTTTATTTTTTCTCTCTCTCATTACAATATGCTTAACAAAAAAATACACAACATGAAAGGTATTATATGAAGTTTTATTTATTGTCACCAGGTTTAGAATTTTTATGAATTATTTAGAATATGCACTGAAAAAAGGCAGCATTTATTATTATTAACTATATTAATATTCAGTGTATCTTGCCATGTACCCCCCCCCACCTTAGTTTTGTTTTTCTGGTATGACAGCACTCTAGCACCTTACAAGGTAGACAAACTGGCCAAAAACTTTGCCTAGTCCTGGCCTAAGGGTACGTCTCCAAATTAGTCACAGCCTTTGTAGATATATGGGAGAAAAGCTACTGCTAGCAGTATAGCCTGTGCTGAATCCTGTGCTACCAGGTTTAACTGCCCAAGCATTTACCCATCTTCATTAAATTCCAGAACTATCTAAGTTAAAATTCACTTGGGTATGTCCACAGGAGCTGTGATGACTGCAGTGAACACATACCTTCTGTGCAACCTAGCCTAAGATGAACCAGATGAAAAGTATTTTTGCTAGAGCTCGGTTGCATTTTACTAACTGGCTTTACATGGATGTCCTCCACTTTTCCCCTTTTACTCAATGGGACTTTTAGTTTCAGATGTCTAAAATAACAAACTGGAGCCCTAGCAAAGCCCCTAAGATTGTTATGTTTTTATTTGCTTTTTCTTGAAGGCTGTTGTTACAGTACCATCATTCCTTGTACTGACCTAGCTGGGAAGGAGCAAATCATTTTTGTTCTTAACTTCTATAGGTACGGCACTAAGGCAAGCATTTTCACTTTTGCTGCACTCTGGGTTTTTTTCTCAGCCTGAGAATAAATCTAAGATACTGTTAAGGGGCAGGACTGGGAATAGTAAAGACATTTCTAGGTCAGTAGCATAGAAAGTGGGATTATGATGTCACTTGCATTTAGATCAGTGATTAAAGAGCACTTTTGATTTGTGCCAGAGTTCCTGAGACTACCTGCTATGTGGGAAGCTGGCCAGCATTGTCTCTTTCACCTCCCTGCCCATAGCTAGCTTCTAACTCAGGGTTGTTCTGCTTTTTCCCATGTAGCACTGCCAGGATTCAGGAAGACTATCTACCTCCCATCAATGGAAGGGTCAAAGAAAAGGGGGATGATTTGTCCTAATGTGTCTGTAAGGAGGTAATTAGACTCACAAGAGCTGAGAGCCCAGCTGCAAGCAGTCAATGGATAATAGCCTGTATATCTAGGAGGCTTGGGCCACCTGGAAGGGATTACCAGCTAATAAGGGTGGCACCATATAGGGAGTTAAGAGCTTCAAGAAGGGAGGGAAGAGAGAAGGCAAGTTGCTGGGCTAGAGAAAAGTCCAAGAGCTAAAATTTGCCCTTTCCTAATGTCTGCAAATGACAGGGTTTTGATTTGTTTTTGTTGTGGATTTAAGGCTATTTTTGCCAAGAATAAAACTGGTCTGAAAAACTGAGAATGGAGTTGACTTGCAAAGGCTGAAGGGTAAGCAACCTGCTTATAGTATTCCTGCTAGAGATAGCCATGGACTGTCCAAAATGAATTTAGAAACTTAATTCTAAGGTTCAGGTGTGCTTTGGATGCAGTTGCAGTTTACTTATCGGTGAGAAGCTAGGATTGTGAGGGTAGGTTTAATGGAGTATTTAGACTACTTATAGTGGGCTGGGGTTTGCGAATGCAACACACACACACACACACACACACACACACACACACACACACACACACACACACCCTCCCCAAGATCAATATTAAGAAAGCTAAACCATGTTCTCATCTAAAGAACTACAATCAGTCAGCTGATTAACTGAACTGCCTTAATTGTATTCAAAACAAAGGATTTTTTTTTTTGCCATTTCCCTTACTCCATAAAGGCTGGAGGGATTTTCTTTATTTTTTCTGATTATAAAGAAGCATGAAGCATTGAATCCATTCTGAAGTTTTCCCTTAAGGAAAGATGGAAGCTACTGAAAATGAGGTCTAGAACATGGGTGGCTGGTGCCTTCCAAGTCTGGGTGGCAGGGCACCAGACTTGCCGCTGGGGCAAAATGGAAGTGCACTTCTGGTTTTGTGGCTGGCGCTTCCAGGAGGATGCACGGCTGATCTCGGGTTAGTGTACGTGCGTTCCCTACATATTGCCAATGCCCTAGAAAAAAGGAGAGATTAGAGTTTAGCGATGCTAGTATAATTCTATTAAACTGTACGTAATCCATGACTGATCATGTCATTTCTGCAGTTGTACTATGCTGCACCCATTTGTATGGGATTGTAGCAAAACCCCCAGTTTTTTTGATGTAGATGTAGAGAGAGTGGGAGAGAAAGAAAAACAAGAAATAATTGGGGAAGGGAATGCATATATGATAGATATGCATTCCCTTCCCCAGTTATTTCTGGCTTTTCTTTCTCTCCCACTCTATTCCCTATAGACAAGCATAAGTGAGCTCACACTTAGGATAAGCTTTAAAATTTTAATTTGGTAGCAAGTTTTTGGTTTTGGATATCCACTATTTTATATTGTATTATTATTATTAGGTTTGTATTGATTTTTTTTTTTTTTTTTTTTTTTTTTTTTTTTTTTTTTTATTGTTTCATATGGGATATCGTATGGTTTAGGCCTGTATTTGTAAGTGACCCAAAGTCATGTCAAGTTTCCATTTTGTATGTCAAGTCTCCATCTTGTGTCCTCTGCCTGGGCATCCCATGTTGCAACTGCATGATTCATTGTACGCCTCCCATGTAGATTGGTTCCTGGATGAATGAGAGTGATTGGGAATGATTGAAATACAATGGTAGCAGGCCTCTACTGAATGGCCTGTAATGACTGGGCCATCACCTCGCATTGATTCATTCAGGAACCATGGACCTCACCCAGGAACAGAGACAGGAACCCAGCATTTGAAAGACAAAAGACCCTGCAGAACCAGCAACTCTACCATTGTACCCCACCATTACAGACACCCAAAACTGCACATCCCTGCATGGAGCACACATACTCAGTACTCCAGGGGCTGACCCTGGCCTGGGCATGCCTCCTGTCACGAGGGTCACACAAGGTCTGCTCCTATAAAAAAGGGCAGTGAAGACAGACCTAGTGGGATGCCCTCTCCATCTGGACCAGCACCATACCACACCACCTATTCGCCCAGAGGCCCTGCCGGCAACCCCCCTCTGGACAACACCTACTGGACAAGGACCCCTTTCCAGCCTGGATACGGAGCTATCACCCCCCCCCCCCCCCCTCCTTCAACCAAGGACTTGGACTCTGCTTCTCTTCCTTACCTGGACTCCAGCCCTTCCACTAAGTCCCCTTCTCCTGGTGTGTGTGTGTGTGTGTGTGTGTGTGTGTGTGTGTGTACCAATAACTTCATGGGGATGTGTAGTGTGTTGTTTGTTTAGTAAAACTGTTATTTGGACCCCTAAGTTGGGTTTTGCTTAACTATGGATTGGCTCTGCTCCTCGTCCCTCAACTTCTGTTTCATTTCTCCCTCTCCTGCTTCTGGCTCTCTGCCACCTCCAACACCTGTCCTGAGCTCTTCTCTGCTTCCAAAGCCCCTGTTTCTTTGCCACTGTCTTATCCCCACTGCCTTTTTTACGTTTTCTCCTAAGCAACCAGGTTTCTGCCTCAGTTTCTTTCCTGGCTGTCTCCCCCTTGCCACCACTGATCTGCGCCCCCACAATATCTCAGCTCTGCGCCACAGTTTCCAGCCCCAGCTTACATTTTAGAGGAGAAATGGCTTGCCAGAAATCACAGTAGGCTGGTGACAGAATTGAGAATAGATACTAAATCTAGTCACTAGACAGATATTAGCAAAGCAAGTTCATTGAGTCCAGAACTCTGTAAATGGACTAGAAAATAATCTTGGTATTAAAAGCATATTTTTATATTCTCTATGTACACTTTTTTTTTCAGTTGCACAAACCATGTAAGTGAACAGCTTTCCATTAAATATGTTCTTTGTCAGGTTTTGGGGAGTCCTGGGAACACTGAGAATGGGAGCCCCATACATGTTGCAATGGGAGCCCCAAATGCAACATCTTGCATTAAGAGATGGCAAGGAATCCAACTTATAAATGAGACCACTTTGTTCTGTCCTAGCTGGCAGTGGAGGGTTCGGGATTGAGAGTATGGTGGGGGATAGAAAGGTTTATTGACTTAACAAAACACGACTACACACAGATAACAAAACAACAGACAGACCATAATAATTCACATCGGCAACTTATCAGCAATCCCCTCTGCTGCCAGATGTACAACAAGTTTCTGTTCTGTAAAGCTCAGAAAAGTCCGGCATCCCCGATCAGCGCTGTCCGAGAGGTACCAGGAAGGATCCTGGTATTCCGTCCTTGGGCTCCTCAAGAACCACGGGCCCACTGATCCAGGCCAGCAGCTAATTAGCTCCTTTCACAAAACTGTGTCTTCCTTCTAAATGATTTCCAGGTGTGCCAGCTAAGTTATAACTTTCAGAGCTATGCTGATAACTTACAGCCATTCAGATTATTTTACTTTAACTGTTCTTAGACTGACCAATAGCAGTACAAGCCTTGCATTCTTCTGATAAGGTTAATTTTAACTATGCCACGGGGCCTTAGTACTTCAAGGCTTTGTTAAATTCACTAGGCCTTACCTTATACAAAGCTTTACTACATCTTAAACTTTAATTAGGCTCTTAGCAACAACAGATAGCTTAATATCTGAACAAATGACAGAAAAATACTTGGTCTAATCTTCATAGAGCCTTCAGCAAGCACCTTTATCACACAGACATAATTTCAGCTGTCACATATTTAACTAGGGTTAAAGATAACTACTTAGAAATAGTTGGAAAGCTTGCATAGTTAAAGACTGAATATTGGGTGGTATATAAATATTACAGGAAAAAATGGGGAGGATTCCTATTTTAAAAAATCGGAGACCTTTTTCTTTGTAATTCAAACTATAAAATAATTTGCACTAAAAACAAAAAACACCAAACAGTTGAGGAAGTTAATTAACGTATATTAAATAACCTAACTATAAATTAAAACGTGGGGAAACTTGTAGGTCTACCTTTCACATTGCATTAATACTGTAATGGTTGTCAGATGACTTTCCAGTTTTGATATTTATTCATTATTATGAATATTTATTTGCATCTATTTAAGTTTTGGGCCACATTTGTGGGATTTGCAAATCTACATCAAAAGTTTTACAGGATTTAATAGCTTGCAGCTTATATCTGAGAGTGAATGCAAATTGAGTAGAAAATACAAAATGAGGAATATGGGCTTTTATTCTAGAAGCAGACACATAAAATATGCTTTTAAAGTTACTAGTTCGATAGGTTCCAATGAGTAAGTTGAAAACAATTGAGAAATCTACTGTGTTTTTTGAATTGGAATTATAAAAAATATTAACCAAAAGTGAAATAGCAGCAATTAACGAGAAAATTTACGTAATATTACAAAATGTGATGATCTAGCTGAATTTGTTTGAGTTTGAGGAAACAAATATTGCTACTTAGTTTCCAGAGAATATTGGAAATTGATTAATCTTAGGTTAACAAACTGTGCACCTCTATTCTGTGAGAGAATCTTCTAGTGGCAGGATTGGTTGCATCCAGACTTGCTGACATGCAATTGTCACTAACTAAAAATGTTCTAAAATTGAAAGACTGTTATATACTGCTTTTACTGTGGTGACCTTTTCAATATTCTGTAATTGAACTATATGGGCATTTTTGTTCTCCCCTTTCACAATCTTGACTACTTTTGTGAAACAAGGCTGGAATGCTGTAAAGGTTACAGTAATAATGACAAAAGAAAACCTCTTACAAAGCAATTCTTATGATTAACAAATGAGATTGACTTGCCAATGGTATTGATAGCACCAATGGCTACAATACACCATCATATTGAGTGTCCCCAAATCATCCCATTCCTAGTCTCATCTCGTGGCTTCTAACTATATCCCTATATTCCATACTAAGGTTTAGGTAAGCATGTAATCTTTTTAGGATTAGCCAAACCTATTGAAGTTCAACCATCCACCCATATCTGCACAGAAATGACATTTCTTACTCTCCTCAATTTATGTCTTCACTGACTGTCTTTCTTGCATGCATACCAGCTTCTGGCTTCTATACTATCCCTTACATCCAGGAAGAGCACACACCAACTGTAGATGCTTCCTCAGCCTGATGAAGGGTAACCTGAAAGCTTGCTAAGAAGAATTTTTCCAGCTATTTGGGTTGGTCTAATAAAACATATCATATTTACCCAAAGAACCTTGTCTGCCTATGTCCTTAGACCAGCATGGTTACAACCCCCTACTCTCTTAATGAAGTTCGTGACACTTTTGGAAATTTCTCCAGGAAAAAATATTGTTCCTGTACAAAAGCATTGGAAAATCTTTGACATTGGTAAGAAAAACAGACTTTTTGTCAACACTGTTTCCTGCTCAGGCTAAGAGCAAGCATTGAATGTTTGAACTCAAAGAGCTGTGTTTAAATGAAAATAGGGGCATGTAATAACAGTTGTTCCAGCTGTAGAAAATAAGTTTGATGCCAGATCAATGCTGTTTTAGTCTTGCTGTATTCTGCAAGTAACTTTTGGTTTCTGATTTGTTGTGTGCTTGTTTCAAGAGATTCCCACTTCTGGAGACTCTTGGGGGGGGGGGGGTGAGGGGAGAGAGAGACCACAGTGGATGCAAGGTACAGTATTCATTCTTTACCTGGTTTACAAGGAAGAAATTTGAGTAGCTATTAAAACCATATTCAAACTGTCCTTTGTAGTATTTTCCAGGTGTTTTGTTGGAAGACTTTATTTTCTATCTTGTTTCTTGGAAATGCTTGTCTGCAAAATTTATTAACTGCATTATTTTAAATTTGTGTTAATTTCTTCATTTCAGGAAAAATACTTTCTGTAGTGCAGAGCTCAAGAATGTCAAAATGTCTGGCTCTCCCTGCTCTTTAAGTAACTGGAAGCTTTATAAGCCACTAAAGCCTGATCTCAACAAGGAGTAAGAAATAGCCAAAGACTCTAGCTACTCTCCAAAACGTGTAACATCTTCAAACTTATTAGCTCTTCCCACTTTCCAAAGCCTCTACTGTCTTTGAGAATGACAGAATATTTTGCTCTCCATGCCTTTCCCCACCTTGCAAGAATTTGGATGTTCCCAGAACTTTCTTGCATTGCTCTTTGTGTCCAATTTCTATTCCATTGTCCTGACACAGAATGCAAACTGTCTATGGAGATATGCAGGCATTGTAAAAATGTCTGGAGCAAGTAGATCAGCTTTATTAACATTATGAACACAGGCTTTTATTAAATAAGCCTATCATTTTTTCCCCTTTTTATCTAGCTAAGTAAAATAGGAGGTATCTTTTTGTAAAGCTTTACAATGTAAGCTTCTAGCAAAACTGCTGCTAAACATTGGAATTGGGGACAAAATATTGCCTTCTGATCTCTGACCTAAACCTATTCTCCATCAGCTTATTACCATTGTTCCTTGTCACCCCAGATGGTGTTGGGGAGAAAAGGGCTCTACCTATTTGCTGTTGATCTCCCCTGATGAGTTTGTAGGCAGCCACCAGGTCCCCCCTCAGCCTCCTCTTGCTGGGGCTGAACAGGTTCAGGTCCCTCAGTCTCTCCTCATAGGGCCACATAAGGCACCTGGAAGCAGGAAGAAGTGATAAGTAGCCCTACAGAGTCCCACGGCTGTGATTTTGGAATACACATCCCAGAGAGATTGGGGGCAACAGGAAGAGGAAGCAAACACAGCCCATACTGGCTACATGCCAGAAAGCCATAGGCTAGCACCTCCCATCTTCTAGCCTGAGCCACTGCAGGCATGTGGTTGCATTTCCTGAATCAGAAGTTAAATATCAGTTCACTTCTGTTTCAATTTAATCTCTGCATCTTAAACCAACTGAAAAGACTGAATCAACTCAACCACAGGCTTTTTGACTGTCTGTACTTAGCTGAAAGGAGAGAGGTGGAAGTGGGAGGAAAACTTCTTGTCTTTTTCTGCTCAGATAAAGTACTTACTGGGCACATCTGCATGTGCACTAGACAGTGCAGTTGTTACTGCACAGTTATGACACCACATGGGTTTTTTCCCATGCTAGTGTGTAGTAGTGCTAGCATCATTCTCATGTAGTCATGCCCACTAATTTCCAATGATCAGATCCAATTATCTCAGTTTCTTAGGCCTTTGGGTAGATGTTAAAAGAGCAACAACATTGTAACCCAAGGAATTTTAAACCAAATCATAAGTATCATGCCTTCTGCCATGCCAGGACATGTGATGTTTGAGATAAGACTTATTCAAATTGTATTGTTGCAGAAGTCTTATCTCAAACATCACATGTCCTGGCATGGCAGAAGGCATGATACTTATGATTTGGTTTAAAATTCCTTGGGTTACAATGTTGTTGCTCTTTTAACATCTACCCAAAGGCCTAAGAAACTGAGATAATTGGATCTGATCATTGGAAATTAGTGGGCATGACTACATGAGACTGATGCCAGCACTACTACACACTAGCATGGGAAAAAACCCATGTGGTGTCATAACTGTGCAGTAACAACTGCACTGTCTAGTGCACATGCAGATGTGCCCAGTAAGTACTTTATCTGAGCAGAAAAAGACAAGAAGTTTTCCTCCCACTTCCACCTCTCTCCTTTCAGCTAAGTACAGACAGTCAAAAAGCCTGTGGTTGAGTTGATTCAGTCTTTTCAGTTGGTTTAAGATGCAGAGATTAAATTGAAACAGAAGTGAACTGATATTTAACTTCTGATTCAGGAAATGCAACCACATGCCTGCAGTGGCTCAGGCTAGAAGATGGGAGGCGCTAGCCTATGGCTTTCTGGCATGTAGCCAGTATGGGCTGTGTTTGCTTCCTCTTCCTGTTGCCCCCAATCTCTCTGGGATGTGTATTCTAAAATCACAGCTGTGGGACTCTGTAGGGCTACTTATCACTTCTTCCTGCTTCCAGGTGCCTTATGTGGCCCTATGAGGAGAGACTGAGGGACCTGAACCTGTTCAGCCCCAGCAAGAGGAGGCTGAGGGGGGACCTGGTGGCTGCCTACAAACTCATCAGGGGAGATCAACAGCAAATAGGTAGAGCCCTTTTCTCCCCAACACCATCTGGGGTGACAAGGAACAATGGTAATAAGCTGATGGAGAATAGGTTTAGGTCAGAGATCAGAAAGCAATATTTTACAGTTAGGGTGGCCAAAATCTGGAACCAACTTCTCAGGGAAGTGGTCCTCGTCCCTACCTTGGACAAATTCAAGAGGAGGTTGGATGATCACCTGTCTGGGGTCTTGTGAACCCAGCACTCATTCCTGTCTGTGGCAGGGGGTCAGGCTAGATGATCTGTTCAGGTCCCTCCTGACCCTAGCTACTATGAAACTATGGGATTTGTAGTCCACAATTGCAGGCTTAAATTTTGACCAGGGGAAGGGGTGTTTAACCCCACTTCCTGGCCCCAGACCCCAGCTTGGGTTTGCCTGCAGTCCTCATGCAGACTAGGCCCACATCCCCAGCTGGGCTTGACCCTTCACCCCCCACCAACCCCCATCAATCAGCCCTCACTACTTTAGCTGGGGAGCAGAGGGGCAGGGCCATCCCTGCTCTCTGGAGCAGACAGCCCAGCCCAGCCCAGCCCAGCCCAGCCCAGTTCAGGGCTGCAAATCATGCTGCGGTACTGTAATTTTACTTGAACCAGGAAGAGTTCTGGGACAGAAGTTTTCATAAACCAGTATGACCCAAATTAGTTAAGTCTGATAAACCTGGTTGAATATAGTATCTCAAACCAGTTTTAGCCATTTTGAAACTGGTTTATGTGCACTGAGCTTCTATTCTGTTACAGGTTTAAACCAGTTTCTGATCACTTAAACCAGTTTGTGTAATGTCTGTCCCTTGTCCAAAGGTGGCAAGTGCTATATAAATGTATTTGTGGGTGTTACTGTGAAGGAACAGCATTAAAGTGTTGCATGCATATTTTTTTTGTTGTAGATAAATATTTTTTGAAAAGCTAAGCCCTCAGGCCCAATTTTCTTTAACTACTATTAATTTACTGCTTGTACTAAAATGATACAATTTATGTACTACAAGTAATATAATAATAATAATATTTGTATAGTTTATAACTTACATTTTTTGCTAAAAGCACACTACAATAATCTATTCCATTGGTGACATGCAGGGGATGCATGCAGGTGCATGCTCACCCCCTGAGGTTGGCGGTGCACCACCGAGACTCAGCACCCCACTCCCTCGTTGCCGGTGGCATCTACGGGTGATTGCCGCTGGCTACTACCACTGCTGCCGGCAATGTTGGAACTCCTCACTTGCTGCTGCCACACCCCCACTGCCATTGCCTGTGGGTGGTTGCTGTGCTACCCCAGCCTCCAGTAGCATGCATTGTTCATGATCTAATCTACCTGTTTACACATCATGCTCTGTCTTAATTTTATGTAGTGATAAAAAAATAATGTTCTAGATATCTATTCTTCAGAATATCATATTAGCTTCAGTTCCGAAGCAAAAGGTGGAAATTCATTAATAAAACTTTGAACTTTGTGTAATCTTTACTGAACTTAATTTTTTGAATGCAGGTGTGTTCAAACTGGTTTAACTTAAGTTGTTCATGTATGAAATGGCACAAGAGAAGATAAGTGAAAGCCCCAGTACTAATTACCAAGGGCAAAGGTCTCACTGTAACTACTATAAGAAAGAAGGCCCCTCTGTCTCTCTGCTGTGCTGCTCACTTCCTAAGGGATTTGTGCGGCCCATTCTCCCAGAGGATGTGGCAGCTGCCTTGTAGAAGCACCTCTGAGCATGGAGAGCTTTCCCTGCTGGGGCTGTCCTGGGTGAACCCTTTCCATCACTGCTCATTGTCCCAGTTATGAATAGTAACCTGCGTGGTGGGCCTGCCGCCTTACTGGCTCTTCATTTGTCTCCTGACAGTGATACTGGGATCCACTTTGACGCGCTCCCGTGGAAAGCCCTGTATCTGTAGATGACTTGAGTCTGCCATGCCCATGTCCTTGCCACTTGGCTCAACACAGTGTGGCAGAGGCACACAGCAGCGCTGGTGCTCACCCCAGCCTGCCCTGGGTTGTGCACACTATAAGCCCCCCATCTCCAAAAAGACTGGAGACCTCTAGTGTCAGTTGCTGCATGGGATACTGACCACCAGCACTCTTGTCTGCCACATGGACCTGCGTGCATCAGCGGCCTGTCCCTTTTGTCTGTGGGGAGTGGAGGAGGATCTTAACCATGCCTTCCTCAAATGCTGCCGGCTGTCGCAGCTGTTTGCTGCCCTCAGCATTTTGCTTGAGGTGCTAGGTTTGGCCTTCTTGGAGGCAAATTACTTGTTCTCCCTCCCCTACCAGGCAGCCAATGGGGGTGTCATCTGTTTGGTCAACTTCTTACTTGGCCAGGCTAAGATGGCCAACCTCAAGAGCCGCAGGAACTGATTTGCCAGGGATGGCTCAGGTGATGCCCTGCGACTCTTCCAGCTTTTGGTGTGGGCATGCCTGTCACTGGAGTTTGAGCACGCTGTCCTCCAGCAGACAGTGCCCACCTTCCAGGCACATTGGCCATTTAGTCCTTACACTGTGACACTGCTAGCCCCCCTTCCTGGGGTACCAGCAGGGGTCTCAGCAGGCTGATGTTGCACTGGATACTTTTGTTTTTAGACTGTGAGGGCAGGGCATGCAGGCCAAAGCCCTAGGCTCTGTGTGTATTTATTGGGATGGTGTGCAATCCACTTAATTCTCTCAGAAGTTTGTGAAATGAAGGATGAGCTGGTCAGTTTTTTTGCTGGGGCTTTTTTTTCTCTCCAGTCAGGTAGATGATCTCAGTTTTCATTATTGTATGCAATCTTACATGGTATAACAATATTTTAAATGGACTACTATTGTGCTTAGTACTTAGTCTGTGAATGAAGGTGATACATAGTCAAAGGCCAAGGTTAGTTTCAGTTTATGACCGTTAAAATGTACATGGCATTTGGGTATATCACTACCTGAAAGAAGCAAACTTTCAGAACCAGAACCCAAAATCCCAGGAAGCATTGAATGCTTCTAACTATAGCTCAGCAATTATGGAGTTGGGCCTGTATATAGCTAATAAGATTATAGACGAGACCAAAGCAACAATGAGAAAAAGAATGATCCGGCCTGTGGCAGCTCATCAAAACTGTCTATGTGGCCCTTTGGGCCCAAACAATTGTCTACTCCTACTGTAAAACCATGTCTTATGAGTGAATTACCAAATTATCTATGGCAGATTCTGGGATCTGATTCCCTGACCTGGAAAGGAATTAACCCTTATTACTACAAGTTACACTACTTCATGACTGTAGTACAATGTGCTATAGTTCAGCTTTATCTGTCTGTACCTGATGTGGCTTATAAATTAATTGTATCATTTTATTGTGTGGATAACTTTAAAGCAAATTGCACAGCATCATTTCTTTTTTACCATGTTACATTCCATATACTTTAGGAATCTTGCACTTAAAAGTATTTTCACTGCTTAGCTTATATTTTGCTTATGTAACTTGTACATTCTTAAAAATGACATACATATGTGAGGCTCAGTTTACTAGTGTGATGTATGCCTGAAGAACTGAAAGTGTATACTGCTAGAAATTTCTATTAGTGGGGAGAGACTGAACATATATGAAATAATTGAATCATTGTGCATCTTTGGGTAGGATTAGCATATTCATACTCAGTCTTTACCAACTGCCTACTTGGTATATATTAGTTCTGGAATATTTCTTTTAAAATATTTTTTTGAACAAGAGAAATTCTAATATTGTATCTTGGACATACAGGTAGTGTGACTGAATTATTTTGGTTCAGACAAAGCTATTTTCAAACAAACAAACCTGTAATACAAGATCTATAACTTGTGGTATTTTCCTATGGCAGTCTTTCTTATTCCAACATCAGTGCATGTTTGCAACTTTGCACCTCTATGCTTTCTTAGGCCTATTTAGGATTATAGGAATAATTATTTCTTTTATCCAGTAATCAAGATGAAAAAAATAAATTATATTAAGAAAACTTTTTCTTTCTTGCTGCAATGTGAAAGCAAGGTGCCTCCTTTCATTCACCATGAAATATTCAACTTGGCTCAAAAAGAGGCATTTTGTTTCAAGCACTTGAAAGAAAAGTAAAGAAAAAAAGGGGTTTGATTTGCAAATTTCTGGAGGAGTATTTATCCATTTTAGCCTCCATTTTGCAAATTGGTTCAGTGTTTAGAGTACAGATGCACAAATGTGAGAAACTTGGTGTTGACTCTCTCCTCTGCCAGAGCGATATGAACCCACAGCTGAGGAGAACATCCAGACCACCAGACTGGTGATATGAAGTAGGCCTGCCCTTAATCTCTCCATTTGGTAGTGTTCTACTTTGTAAAAATATTTTAAATATATACTGAAGCAGGGTCTGAAAGTCAGGTCTTGCACCCCTCTAAGGGTTCTAACAAGTCAAGCTGAAAATATTCTAATGCATCTCTCCATCAGTCTGTTCTGTTATTTGTTCCATTTTTGTGTAAAATACACATTCATTGAGTGTGAGTCTTTTTAACCTGGTTCTAGCACAGCTTGGAAAACCTCTTCTCTCAGAGCCAACTATTTTTTTGGGTCCATCTCTGTTCCCAATAACCTGTGGGCAGCAGTTTTCATAATAGCAAGCCTTCACTATAGCTCTTGTATATAATTGAGTGATGTGGGCATAAACATGAACCTGAACTTCCATTGAACTATCTGTAGAAATGTACATTTTATTAGAATAAATAGGGGTGGGTATATTTAGTTTTAGTTTCATAAAACCCGTCTAAAACTAAAACCAATTTTAAATGACTGTTTTTGTTTAAACCTGGTTCCACTGAGGGGCTAACACAGATGTTTTTTTTGGATATAGATGAAATAACCTTTTTGAAGATTTTTTTTTCAAAGTAAATGTGCTGAAACAAATCTTATATGTACATCCAGGGAATTTAGATATTGCAGTGAAATTCTGAAAAGTTTTAATTTTTTTTTTGATAAGGTTAGTCAGTTCCCTCCTTGAGACTGGGGAAGGAGATTTCATCACTGCTCTTATTGCTAGAGAATCTGAGTTCTGGTCATCTGATAAACTATTTGTAAATTTTATTTTTCTGGATATCTATTCCTGTTTTTAAATATTAACAGTACTTTTCTCTTGCCTCTTACATTGATAGCATGCTGTCTCCTACTATACACATGCAGATTGTTTTGTTTGTTTTTTTAATTATTTATTTATTTATATTTTTCATGATGAAAGATGTGTATTACCTGGTTGAAACTGCCTATTAAAATTTTGTATGTGTGTTTATGACCAAGCTTGGATTCCATGAACCAACAAGAGTTGGATGGGTTCAATGTTGCTCTTCACAACATAATACCATAATAGCCTCATCTCCTTTCTCCCACCAGAGGGGGAGCTGGAGAGGCTTGTTCTTTTCCTTTGTGTTTTGCTCTCCTGTCTAATATTACAAGTAGTATAGGTCTCCTTTACAGCTCTTGACAAAAAGATAAATAATCACTTACAGAGCATCTTGAGGGTGTACGGAAACTGCACAGGACCTGCAGGTCCTGCAGTATAGGACACACGAAAAAAAGAGATGTGAGCATCTCTACCCTACTCAACAGCCTTACATTACAACAATGAGGTCCTGCTTCTGGCTCAGGAATTTACACCTGACAGCCTGGATGATAGCCAACAGCCCAAATAGTTTTTCAGCTAAGTTTGAGAATGGTCACCAAAGCAGGGGGCTTTCAAACGCTCTGCCTTACAAGAAATCTTTTCCATCTAATTTTCTATTTGTATTGTCTCTCTGTACCTCATGTGCTTTCCCCTTAGTAGACCATTTGCTAGCCCTAGCGGGCCTTCTGAACGTTGTTCAGTTCAGAATCTCACTTCCTGTTCATAGGAGCTAATAGTCTCTACAGTTTGGACAACCCCAGCCAGGTAGGTATCAAGCCGCTTCTTAAAGACCCCCAGAGTAGGAGCCAGCACCACTTCCCTTGGAAGTTGGTTCCAGATGCTAACTGTGAAGTAGTTCTTACAGATGTCTAATTTAAGCCTACTCTCCAACAACTTGTGGCTGTTATTCCTCATTATCCCAGGGGGTGCTAGGGGAAACAAGGTCTCCCCCAAACCCTTCTGGTCCCCCCTAGTGAGTTTATAGATGGTCACAAGGTCCCCCCTCAGCCTTCTCTTGTGAAGGCTGAACAGGTTCAGGTCCCATAGCCTCTCATTGTAGGGTCTGCCCTGCAGTCCCCGGATCACGCTGGTGGCCCTCCTCTGGACCCTCTCAATGTTGTCCACATCCCTCTTGAAGTGGGGTGCCCAGAAATGGACACAGTACTCCAGCTGTGGCCTGACCAGTGTCATGTAGAGGGGGAGGATCACCTCTTTCGACCTACTTGAGATGCACCTGTAGATGCATGATAGGGTCTGGTTAGCCCTGCCGACCTTGACCTCGCACTGTTGGCCCATGTTCATCTTGGAGTCAATAATGACTCCAAGATCCCTTTCTGCCTCCGTGCTCTCAAGAAGGGAGTTTCCCATCTTATAAGTGTGCTGCTGGTTACGATTGCCCAAGTGCAGCACCCTGCACTTGTCAGTATTGAAATGCATCCAGTTTTTGCTAGCCCACCCCTGCAACCTATCCAGGTCTTGCTGCAGTCTTTCCCTCTCTACTAGCGTGCCCACCTCACCCCAATTTTTGGTATCATCAGCAAATTTTAACAGGTTGCTTTTCACTCCGCCGTCCAAATCACTGATAAAGAAGTTGAACAGTGCAGGCCCAAGGACTGAGCCATGGGGGACTCCGCTACCCACTTCCCCCCAGGTCGAATATGACCTGTCCACCCCGACACTCTGAGTATGACCCTTCAGCCAATTTGCAATCCATTTGACAGTGTAGGCATCAATGCCACAGTTGCCTAGTTTTTTAATGAGGACGGGGTGGTCGACAGTATCAAAGGCCTTGCTGAAGTCCAGAAAGACTACACCCATGGTGACACTTGCATCCAATGCTTTTATGACCTGATTGTAAAAGGCAATCAGGTTGGTTTGACATGACCTGCCCCTAATGAAACCGTGCTGGTTGCCCGGTGGGATTCGCATGGATTGTTGCTGAAAGAGGAGCAGTTACTAATGGGTTCTGGGAGCCTCCATCCTTTTCTATCAATGTGGGCTTCTACTGTAGAGGTTTATTATAGGGAAGAAATTGGTGTACTCAACCAAATCTCCTATACTTCATGCCCATGAGTAGGGAGCAGGCTGCAAGGAAACTTTAGTGCATGGGTATTGCCCCTAGCAGAGGCAGTTGGCCAGAAGAATCCAGTCTTGCATGTAAGGAACATGTGTAACAGGAGTGGAATCTATGTGGCCAACTCCTTAGGAACCAGAATTACTGTAGAGTAAGTAGCCACTCTATTTGCCTTGTTGATTTCTGCAGCATGAGAACCTTACAAGCAGAGTAGCCTTAGCAATAATAGACACAAGTTCAGGTTTTATAATAGCCAGAAGGCCTGCTTTATGATTGTATTCACTGAATAAAGAATTCAGTGTTTGGAATAACTTTTCTGAATTTCTTTTTATGTGCAGTACAGAAATAACTAAGCATTGAAAGATGGGCACAAAAGAAAGGTCACTAGTCTTGCATCTGCAGTTCTATATTTGCACAGGTTGCTAGGCAATGCAAGAAAATCATAGCCCTTAGCCACAAGATTGTGTTTTCAGACATCCATTATTAAAAAGAAATCAACAATTGTACTGAGTAATATAATTTTATACAATTACTTTTTTTTGTCAGTGTTACTCTGAAACTTATTGGAGGTAATAAACGTTATTTGTTTTGTTCTTATCTGCAAATGGATGTTTTCCTACTGTATGGCACATCTTCTATTTCTCATAAAGTTTTTCTAAAAAAGGCCATCATCATTGTCTGTATGGTTTTGTCCTTTAAAATGGACTTGATAAACGTCTTTTACAATTACAGTGATGATACTGAAATATGCCTATTGTCTTTGTGTCATGAGTTACTGAATGTGTGAAGATTAAGAAGATTGTCTTTTCCTTTACTATAGTCATACCTTATTTATTTTTAGCAGATGATGATAATATATATCATTGAGAGAGAGAGAGAAAACGCATGGTGTTATGTCTCTGTGTTGTCCACCCATTTTTCAGATGAACTAAGAAGGGGCTTTCCAAATGTCTCTAGAAAGTGGCCTGGAGAAGAAAACTACATCAAGGGGAAATGATATGAGAAGGCCTAGAGGAAAGGGGGAGGGAACTGTTTCCCTGGGACAGAATCAGACTCTGCCTGACTGGTTTACAAAACAGAATGACTCAGCAGGCTGCTTCTGTGATTGCATCATTAAGGTACAAGAAGTTTCTTCTCTGGTTTTCTGAATGTCAGTTTGCATTACAGATAATAGGTGAGCACAATGGAATATAACAACAGAATACAAGATCAAACTTTTGTGATCTCCATTTTTGCATTTTTATTTTGCAATGGTATAATTAAGACATAATTTCTTTTAAGTCTGTAAAGTTTCTGTTGAATCTCTGATTTTTTGAGAGAACAGTTCTCTCATATAAAATTTAATTAAAACCAACTGGTTTGCAGCTAGCGTTGCTACAAGGGGAGAAATACAGAGTGAATTAGAGACACATTCATGTGTCATTAAGTTGTCTCATAATCCCCAATGCTTTAACAATTTTTCTATTAATTACAATACATTAGCAGAAATCCTTTCTATTAACAACTTAAACTTTGTTGGTTAAATAAGTGTGTCATCTAAGGTAAACAGTCCTTTAAGATTTTTTTATCCTTGTTATGTTCTGGGGCTTTTCAGGTAATACTCCATGTGTTACCTCTTTGCTCTGAGATAAACCAATTATAAGAAGAAAATTCACGTCAGAATGTCTCAAATGCTTGTGTGGCAACATATAAAGCTGAAGCTCAGGAGGCTGAGATAAAGTTGTCATGGACCTGAAAAAGCAGTTTGAGATTTCCACTCCTACCTCTCTCTAACTTGACCCTGTATGAGAGGCCATTATACAAAAGTTCTAAACAAAACTTCAGGATAAATTTTGCAGGCAGTTACATTCAGTCAAAATAGTGTTGAAGGTCAAGATTAGCAGAGAAGAAAATAGAGATACAGTAGGAAAAATAAAACTTTCCATGTGAGCTGGTGGCTGAAGTGTCCAGTGACTACATATTTTTTACCTGAGAATAAAAATGATATGGCTGAAGGGAGTGTCTGGCAGTAACTCAAGACTAAGATCAACCTTGCTGGAATCTTTCATTAATCGGTATCTTGCCAACATTCAGGTTCTCAGTTCCCTGAAAGGTTAAAGTGACTAAAATGTACTTAACATTGTCACTTTATTGGGCTTTTGCCATTGACAGTTTCAATAAAATGTTTGCAAGAGACAAGGACTTCTTTAGGTGATATTTTTTTACTGGACCAACTGCATAGCTGGAATAGTTAAACTTTCAAACTCAACACCTTCAGGAGAAATAATCTTTGAGATCATTTTAAAAGTGGGTAACTCACCACTGTTGTGTAATCCCTGTCCTTTTTTCTTTGATTTTTTTGTGATTTCTCAATGTCTTTGTGTGTTGCCCTGTGGGGTCAGGCCAACTCTCAGGATCTCAATATTGTGGTGTTAGACAGGAGGGTGTGACACAATTGCACATATACAAACACACAAATCAGTTAGGTACACACACACACACACACACACACACACACACACACACACACACTCAGGCACATACACATCCAAACCAGCCTAGGCACATGCATACCTATCTCCAATTCAAGCACATACACTATACACCCCCCAAATTAGACAAAAATCAATTGTCCATACCTGCACACTCAGTACACATAAACAGATCACTAATTCGTACATCATGTACACAATGCAATATATATATATATATATATATAATATATACACACACACACACAGGTAAGTTCCTAGTTTGGATGGTAAAGTGTGTATGTGTGGCCTATGAAGTTATTGGTACACGCACACACTCACAATGGCAGCAGGAGAAAGGGATTCAGTGGAAGGGTTGGAGTCCAGGTAGGGAAGAAAAGCAGAGTCCAAGTCCTTGGTTGAAGATGGGGTAGGGGGTGATAGCTAACTATCCAGGCTGGAAAGGGGTCTTTGTCCAGTAGTTGTTGTCCAGAAGGGGATCGCCGGCAGGGCCTCTGGGTGGATAGGTGGTGTGGCATGGTGCTGGCCCAGATGAAGAGGGCATCCCAAGGAGTCAGTCTTCACTACCCCTTTTATGGGCAGACTACCTCTGCCTGGACAGGCCCTCCCCATAGGAGATCAATGTCAGTCCTGTTCCAGAGGTTTCCAGGTGTTCTTACTGAGCATGTGCAGCTTGGCACAATGGTGAGTTGCCTCATCTTTTGTTTCTTGAATGCTGAGGGTGCTTCCAAGTGCTGGGTCCTTGGTCCATGTATTGGTGTTGATGGTTAGGTCATTCAGAGGGAGCTATTTTTAGACCTACTGTCATTGTCTCTCAAGCACCCTCATTCATCCCCATTCATTCAGGAACCAAATTACATAGGAGGGGTAGTATGAGTCAGAGGTTACACAACCGGGCATGGGGATAAGATGGAGGCTTGACATTACAAGATGGACTTAATTATATAGGCCTAAAACAGTAATTACACAATATAAAAACAGTAAAAAAAAATCAATTCACACATAATAATTATCACTTATAAAACAGTAGATATCTATATCAAAATAGCAGGACACTTATTTTCAAAGAGGGGAGAGAAAAATAGAACTTACTACCTAAAATGAAGTGTTAAAGCTGATCCTACCTCTTAGCTTACTTATATTATCTACAGGGAATAGAGAGGGAGAGAAAAAGTCAGAAATGGTTGGGGAAGGGGAGGGAATACATTTTAAAATACATTTAAAAAAGAAAAATGGAGGTTTTTCTACAGTACTTTGGCTGAATCAAAGGAAATGTTAACCTCCATGCTACAGCAAACGTGTCTATTGCATGATGGCACCAACCCTACTAATAAAATAATTTTCGGGAAGTACTTTTGAAATTGCATTATTATCCTATTTCCCTAGTTCTAGGGTCTCTTCAATTATCTCTTCAGACAGGCAGCTTTCAGGCAAATTAACTTAAATAAAACTAAACAATAATACTCCCTTCCCCACCTAAACTATTTGTGGCAGAGAACCTTTGGAAGCCTACCACTTTAAGGGCTTAAGTGGGCTTTAAAGCAGCCTGCAGGTGGAAGAAGATGGGGCCATGTATACAGAGGCCCCAGAGAAAGGCCAGGATGGTCTATTGAGAGAGGTTGGATAGACAAGGGCCCAGAGAAGACACGAGCCAGCCCAAGTGTGGCAGTGCACCTTTGGGTGCTTTCCACTTTAAGGGTAAAAACCAGGCAGCAGCTAGGTGCCTGATGAGGGCAGCCATTCTGAGCACTAGGCAGTTTGCTGCTGCCATCCCAGGCAGAAACATCATCTGGCTGAGGTGCATGGGACAACTAGCATGTAGAAGCAGGAGGCTCTTGGTCCTGGGCATGACTTGAAACTGCACCCTGCCAGGGAAGGGTGGCCTGGTGTGGCTTCTAGTGGCATAGGAGCCCCCAGGAAATGCCAGGCCAGTTACCTCCGCTGTGAAAGGTGAGGAAGAGTGCCTTTACCCCAGCCCCCATCTTTGGGAGGGCTTTGGAGGCAGTTATGGGAGTAGTGGGGCCAAGGACAGCAATCAGAGTGCCACATGAGCCCAGCAGGGATGCGAGATCCTGGAGACCCCAGAGGGGGTAGTGTGAGGAACATAGTTGTGTTGGCCCTGCACAGAGCAGGGCCAAACTGGGAGTAAGCCTGAAGGGCATCCCAAGGGCCAGCCCCATAAATAGTTGATCATGAAGATGAGAAGACCCCATGGTGGAGTGCAGTCTAGAGGCCCTAGAGGGAACCCCATGTTTGGGGAAGAGGCCAAGGCATGGTTGTGGGTACCTGAGGCTGTGGTTGGGGCAGAGGCCAAGTAGGGGGTTCAGCCAGAGACTTAGGGGTGGGTCCTGACCCTGGTAAGTCCTCCATGGTAAAGAGGCTGAGAGTGGCATGACCTAAAGGGCAAGAACAATGACCTGCTGCTCCAGGGAGGGAGTGACAATTTCTGTGAGACCCTGGAGTATGTTATAATTACATCATGTGGATGCCTTCAGCAAGGCATGGGCTGTGGTGTAGGGAAGGTTCGGAGACAAAGATAGTGCCCTCTGGCATTGGGGTAGGAAATGGGCAGTCTCCTGCATTATACCACCAGTTTATGGAAACAGAAAAGTTGTGGCAGGAAAGACTGGGCTGACTGCCCCATAGAGACAGGGGGGCGGGCCAGCATGAGACCCAGCCCCAAGTAAGCTCCCTGTCACACCAAGCAAAATAAGCTTAGAGTTTGTGGACCTATAGAGGGGTTAGGTAAACCTCTGATTAGAACTGTTAAGAGTGTGGATAGCCCTGTGGAGGGGCTCAAATGAGCCTAGTGAAGTAAAGGGTTGCAAGACACTTACATGACCTCTTAGACTGTAGGTAAGCCTGGTGTGAGACAAATGATTTATGGATGGGCCCAGGAGGGAACCCCTATTGAATGAAAGGGTCAGCTGTTTGTGGATTGACTCAAGGTCCTCAACTGGTCCAAGCTGGGGCCAGGGCCCAAGTGGCTGAAGGACAAGTATGCTCACTGCAATGGGCAGGCCAGGGTGGCAGAGAGCCCTTGTACTCTGACTGGCCAGAGAGTGGGATCAGGCTCAATTGAGCAAAGGTCTCAAGGGAGAGACCACCAGTGAGAGAGTAAGGGCATCAGTCAGCAACCAGTCTGACATGATGGAGGCGGAAGCTCAGCCACTTGATGGGGTATCCTTACAGGATACCTCCTGTAAGGGGCTTGAAAGACATGGGGCCAGCGACAGAGAGTTATGCTATGAGGTGGAGGTTGGAGCAGAGTGCCCAGGAGTGAGCAGCCCAGGAAGAACATCAAGTCATCCAGTGAGAAAGGAGAAAGACCAGGGCAGGTTGGCCCACAGGGCTTCTGGGGCATGACCTAAAACTACACCCTGTCGGGGAGGATGGTATGGTGGGGATGCTTGTGGCAGTATCAGTATCTTGCCACCATTCAGGCTCTCAGTTCCCTGAATGGTTGAAAGTAACTAAGATATACTTAGCATTGTCACTTTATTGGGCTTCTGCCCAATAGATAGTTTCAATAAAATAAAATCAGGTGGAAATGGAAATTCATATTTCACAGGAGAGCTGAAAGGGGTTTTAAGATCTCTTGGTTGGAAAAGTTCATTTTATGCAAAATAATAGGTGCAGGTAAAAGTTGGAGCAGTCCATTTACCTCAAGAGTTGTCTGATGGCAAGCAGGATGTGGAATTATACTGCTTTCTTGTTATGTTTCATATTTCACAGGAGGATGGGTGATAGAAGGCTCTCCTGAGCAAGGAATTTCTCTTGTGTTGTGGCTGTTCTGCGAGCATGCACATTTGGCTTGAAACAATAGGCTGGAGAAATCCTGTAAATTGGTCAATCCCATTTGCACTGTAGATTGAATCATGATAGGCAAGGATTAAGGTATCACAATGTGACTTGTCTCTACCAACTCAGAATAAATGGATCTAAAAAGGTTCTGCGGCGATTCCATTGAGAAGCTAAAGCTTTCATTTAGTGCTGAATTCTACATCTACAGTATTATGAATCATCCCATAAAATCCTATAGCAGAAATAACTTCCCATTACACAATATAAAATAGGTAAAACTATATAGAAAGGATATAATTTTTTAAATTATATTTCATAGGAATTTTCCATAAGGGATGCTTTATAATTCTTTGGTACAGAGTAGTAGAAGAATTCAAGCTGAACTAAACTCTTTGAAATGCCTTGCAAACAAGGACTTGTTCCCCTCCTTCCTCCCTCCCCTCTCCCCCCCCCCCTCAAAAAAAAAACCAAGGTAAAGCAAAACATCTTTAAAAGAAAAAAAACTACTGGATAACTTATAGCACTGTGGGACTTATGTGTGTAGAACTGGCTGTGGAAAAAGTATTTTTTCTCATCATAGCACTAGAATGGCTGAGACGCTCAATCTCTTGCAGAATAATCAAAGCACAGCTTCACTACAAAAGTTTGTCTTCACACAGATTTCTCTGGAATCAAAGCAACACAGGAGTGGATTGATGCTGAGTTTGAGGCAAATGCTATAAGGCATTCCAAGTGCAGGAAAAACACTGGAATACTATTTAAAGGCTGCAAATGATTTTCATCATCCAGGATGTGATTGATTCTTATTCCAGTCCTGAAAGGTCACTCATTTGGTAATTTGTGGGCCTAAGATTTCTAATGGTCATCCCATGAATGAGAATTTCTGAAATAAAGACTGACTTGCATAGTGGTGGATCAAAATACAAACAAAAAAAAGCTGGTGACTTCAATAAAACAGTTACTCTGAACAAAAAATAAAACACTCAAATAAGAAAATGCTGTCTCGTAGGAGTTTGGCCTAATTCTTAATATTCCTGATTGCCCTCTTTTATGAGAGTGCTATGCTAAAGTTAGGTGAGGAAGATTTAATGCTATGCAAGGAAGGAGCCATTATCTAGGATGGAGATATAATGGAAGTAGTGATGGGTCTCCAATAAGGGCACATGAAGCAAAACCCCAGTTAGATTTTTTTTGTTATCCTTTAAAAAGCTTTCTGAATTTAATTTTATACCCACAAACCAATTGGATGAGTGCTTCTACTTGCCTAGACTTTCTTCAACTCGGTATGCTGTGCATTGTTACATGCTGTAGAGATAGGTGTACTCTGTGATGCTTTGGTTAGACGATAAACAAAGCCCAAAGGATGACCTATGTCCAACTTGTAGCTGCAATGGAGTGCAGGTGTGTTTGTGGGTGAGCATGCATTTCTTTGCATACATTTCAGAGGTCTATGGATCTCAGTTTTAGCAGCTGGAAAGGAAGCTCATAGGAAATCCAGCTTAAGCAAAATAATGCTCTACTTTGGGGTTGTTTGTATTCTTCTCAGATCCTATCGCCATGCTCAAATTTGAGCCCATACTTTAGGGTTATCAGCTTATTTACAGAATGCGTTTTTTTTTTTTTCCTCCCAAAAGAGAATTATTCTGATTTTCTGGCCAATGTCTCCTTCCTGCAGTTTAACAATATACTCTTACAATATAAGGCAGGGCTGTCAAACTTTGGCCCAGCTGGGAAACATTGTAGGATGCACTCTGTGGCAGGATACATAGTGCACCTGCCACTAAGAAGACAGGCAGCCAGAACAGCAGCCTGTAGGTGGCAAAGGGGGCTAATGAGAGCTTCTCCTGACTAGGAGAGGGCTGGCTTTAGACAGGATATATGTTTAGATCTTGAGTTGAGCAGGCATTTCATCAGCAGCCCCCAGGATCTTAATATCTCCTAAGCAGGATGGCTGCAGCTCTGGATTGCCAACACAGAGATTACAGCCAGCAATAGTCTAGAGATTTGGAAATGATCTATGGGTTGGAGGAGGACCCCAGAGGCCCAGTTAGGGGGCCAAAGCCCAGAGAGGGGCTGTGAGAGGGACCAGTAGGTCTGGGAGCCCAGAGAAGGGCTGACTGAGGGACAGTGGGGTCCACAGCCCAAGGGGGCTGAGTGGGCCCTGAGGGTTTGATAGTTCAGAGCAAAATGAGAGTACAGAGAGCACATTAGTGAGTGATGACACCTGCAAGGCTTGCAGGGGTGGGGGTGGGGTGCAGGATAGAGCCATGCAATCAACCCTTTAGGCAGCAGTTTCCATCCTTAAGTCGCAATCCAAATGGGGGTCGCGGGAGCAATGCTGGTGGTGCTACACACAAAAGACGAGCTGTGCTGCATGTTGGGAGTTTGCCTCGGCCCTGCCTCCACCACATTCCACTCCCAGCAGTGGGTTGTGGCAAAAAAAGGTTGCAGACCACTGACTTAAAGCAACAATCACAGACACCTGTTAATCATTAGAGTGAGATCAGGATTGTAAAGCTTTGGGACATCCCCCCCTTGTATAAGAGCAAAATACATCGAGGTGTGGTAAGCGAGCAAAGGGGTGACTGCCCACAGGCACCAGAGTGGTTAAGGGCGAAGGGACTCTAGGGGTTTCACAGCGACTCCTGGAGATAACCCTGTTACATACCCTGTCCCCCCAGGACTCTCTGAACCCTCTGCTGCATGGACTGTACAGGTGGCAGACAAACTCCCTGGCTCTCCCCTGTTGCCCGACAGAGGGCAGTCATTGGGACCCAAAGACTGTATTGCAGGCTGCTTGCAGGCTGATAGTTGGACAACCCTGATGTAAGGTAATATCAACATAAATGTTTTAATATTTCCATAGCTCCTGGTCAGCAATCCCTCCTTTCACTCTCCTGATTTTAGACTATCTTCTTTAAGACTCTGAGTCTAATGAGGCTTACCTGAACCTGACTGATTTAGCCAATAGAGAAACTCTTTTTAGTAATTCATGCTTTTTTCTAGTTTGTTTATATCTGATCTCATCAGTGAAAAAAGTCCTAGCAATAAGATTGAGTAGCCCAGATAAATAGGATTATACATATAATACATGACTGCCTCCTTAAGGATGCCAACTGTTCTGAATAGTCCATTCCACAGAGGCACTGACTCTAGACAGACTAGAAATTGTAATCTTCTTGAATCACAGGTAAATGACTGGGCCATGAGGGACCAATGACAACCTAACTAACTACATTCACACTGAAAAGGGGTGTGTGTGTGTGTGTGTGTGTGTCTGTGTCTTCTGTTCTATTATTAATGAATATATTTAGGCTTGAACCAGTTTCAATATTTTTTATGTGATGGTTGTTAGCCACTTCAAAGCCATTGTAGACAGCAGAGACTTTTGCCAAGAAAATGCTTTAGCTAATTTTATTATCTTTTTTGCTGTGCTCTGAATTTGGGTTGGATTAAAGTAGTGTAATGATTTCTTTCTTCAAATGTGAAGGATTTTCACTTGCTTGTAAAGAACTATCCATCAAACTGTTAACAGGAGGCTTGAATAAAAAATGTTAATAAAATGGAGTTGATGGTGGCAAATCATGGATAAAAAAACCCAAAACAACAAAAACTTGCAAGCCAAAGTGATTTAAAAAAAGGGGGAAATCTCTGTACCTTAGTAATTAGAGTATTTGTCCAAAATTACAAGTTGAGATGTCTGCTGACTGAGAAGGTTTAGTTTATATAGCCTCTCTTATTTTTAAAAGACCACATTCAATTCCAGGAAGCCACTTAAACTCAGTTACAGATTTATCAAAACAGTGGTGCTCGTATGTCATAAATCAAAGTGAATGGAAAATACAGTCAGGAATATCTTGTGTTTGCACTAATCAACATTGGCATTGCTCTGAGTGAGATAAGATGATTGGATGAGGGTCAGCTGAGGGAAGAAGGTGGAGGCTACATGTTATGGAAGGGGAAACTAGATTAGGACAGAGACGTATTCCTGGTGTTGGCTTCACCATCGAGAATGAGCTCATCAGTCAGTTTATGGAACTCTTTATGGGCACTAATGAACGTCTTATGATCCTCCATCTTAAGCTTAGCAATAACCAATAGGTAATCAGTGCCCCAAGATTTGATGCTGATGATGTCCACAAACATTCTACTCCTATTCTTGACCATGTACTAATACTAGCAAGAAAGACAAGAGCATTCTCCTCTCTCTCAATGCCAGAGTAGGTTATGACCTGGAACTCTGGAATGTCACCAAGGAAGAAGTAAGGAAAGCCAACTTTGGTGGCATCCTCCTCCTAAGCAAATGTGTGCTATATAGTGTTGTCTTCAGACAGAGTGACAAATACCAGACCATTTGGAGACATCCTCATTGTCGTCAGAGTCTGATGGAAGTTTGTATCACATGACCCATGCGCAGAACTGATGACGGCTGGACAGATCACTATTTTGTTCAACTATTATTACAAACAGCTTGCTCCAAAACACCAAAAACAGCCAAAAGCAATGCAAAGGACTGTCAACACCAAATCTCTTCAAGACCTGAAGGTCTGTAAAGATCTCCAACAGTGTCTCCATGGAAAGCTTTCTGCACTGTTCACAAATGAAAGCAACACTGAGGAACTCTGGGAGGGGTTTAAAACCGTGGTTCATGTGGCCTGTATTGAATCTACTGGCTATACTACCTGTCAACCCCAGGACTGGTTTGTTCAAAGACTAAAGTACTTAAAACAACCCCCTTGACCATCAGTACACTGACTGCCATGCTTGCACACACTGAGCAAAATCTCCAGACCATGCTCTGAAGAGATCAAACTTTGGGCCTCTTTCTCAACGTTGAAAAAACTCAAGTGCTCTATCAGCCTGTCTGGGACCAGAAATGTGGCCACCCCACCACTAAAATTACCATAGAGGGAAACACCCTGGAGGTAGTTGAGCACTTCCCTTACCTTGGTAGCTACCTCCCTTGGAGAGGGACAGTTGAGGAGATCAAAGCACAAGATCCAGTGTGCAAGTGCTTCCTTTGGAAAACTGCTTTGGCGTGCTTTCTTTTTTTCATCATAATCTCTAGAAAGAGACCAAGATTCAGGTCTATGATGCAGTCATCATCATACCCACTTCCTCTACAGATGTGAAATGGGGGTGACCTATGTTGCCATCTCAAGATTCTGGAGAGGGTATCGCTAATGATGCCTCCGGAAAATCCTCTGCATCAAATGGGAAGATCACTGCAAAAATGCTAGCATCCTTACTGAAGCCAATGTTACCAGCATTGATTTAGTGATCCTCAAGCACCAGCTTGGTAGGACTGGACATTGTGTGGATGTCTGTATCTCCACTTCCAGTTTAGTAATGGCCTGTGATCTCACAGTGGCCAGAGACAATGCTACAAGGATACATTGAAGGCATGTTTCAAGAAAATGGATATTGACATCAAGAATTTGGGAGAAGCTGGCTGCCAAACAACTCCAATGGCACTGCAACTTCAACCAAGCAGCAGCAGACTGTTTTGAGTTAGTATCTTGCCTTTTAAGAAGACAAAGGAAAAGGAGAGGAACCCCAGCCTGCAGCCTGTGCTCCCATTTGGAAAAAACCTGCAACTATGGCTGAAGAATTGAACTCTTAAATTACCTGAAGACTCATCAATTAGCCATGATAGAGATAATCTTCCAATCGAGGGATTGCCACCAATGACTAATCAGTCGCAGCTCTGATTCTGGCCATAAACTATGATATATCCTGCAGATTCATTGGCATGATTGGGGGACTTTAACTTCCTTGCAAAAGTAAAGACATTGTTTAATAAAATCTAGTTGAGATTTGCTACATGTATTTCCAGTACAAAATGCTTCTACAGGGTTTTTGGAAACTATGCTGAAGAACCAGGGGATATCAAATATTTTAAGGTATTAAAGATAGCAGCCAAGTAGAATTAAAAGAAGACTACCAATCTTTGTGATCTGACAACAAAGACTGTGGCAAACTGAATTCTTGCTTGGTTTAAATAATGTGTGAAATACTTAACTCCATGTGGAAATGTATCAGGATTCACTAAATTGATTTGGTGTATTGTATTTAAAATTTGGGCTACCTTCAGTCTGTTATACCTGAAATGCCTAAAACTATTCACTGCAGTGAGTGCACATTATCCTATAATGTTTGCTCTTAAGACTAACTTCTCAAAGGGAGGGCTGAATGCAATTAAGAGGAATCTAGATCCTGTTGGACTCTCTTCAGCTTGCCTGTCAATTAAATACCAACTCTGGATGACATGGCCAGACATTCTTTGAACCTTTCATTTTTTTGCAATAGCTACACAAGTGCATATGTGTACACATATGAGCTTTATATAGTTAAAATCTGGCAGAATTGAAGGAATGTGTTAGGAATAGTTCTTCCCTTGATGGGAACCACTTCCCACCAAAACTCTAATAAATACACTTTTTAAACTCCATCATTATTATAGATGCATGGGAACAGCAAACATGTTATTTTTAGAATGCATACAAATGGCTTCAAGCCACTGAGCCTGGAAAAAGTATTTGAATCTTCCCTACCCCACAATAAAGCCTCTTCACCATTTAGTATGCTCGAGTAAAATGTAATGCCTTATTGTCAAGATGCCTAGCTTAATCTTTGGGAGCCAAGTGGGGGTGGGTGGAAACAAACCTTTTTAAAGAATTGGCATTTAATATTTCTGCCAAGAACTGCTGCCTGTTCTTTGACTGGAAAATATCCTTTTGCTTAAAGAAGGATGGCTATCTGGCATGGAGAAATAGCATGTTGTGGTATAGATCTACAACCCATACCCCTATGTTGGGAGGAAAAAGGTAGTGGTATGAAGACACAGAAGCCCAGAGACCAATTTCTGATGCTGGGTTAAAAGTTACAGCAGAAACTGAGGAGATTCTGGGGTTCATTTCCTTACAAAACATTCCTTTTTCTTGGACTTATTTCATGGGGCAGCAGGCACGGATCAATCGTTCACATTAAGGAGAACCTGGATTTGTGTATGTGATTTTGGTTAACTATGTTTAAAGTATAGAATCAATATGCATCCTCCATGATTGCACAGCTTCACTGATCTTTAACAACCTTATCCATACAGTAATAATGTTCCCAGGCTCAGAAATCATTTGATTGCAGTGCTGTTTTCCAATCACTCTGGAAGCTAGGTGGGACTTAAAGTCCTTTCTCTAGTTAGAATGTGCTCCACTTACTGTACATTTCAGATCCAGCATGGAGGAGGAGGGTTCAGTCCTTTATCACTGATAAGTTAAAAGGCTGATATGTTGTTTAAGGTGGGGGTCACTGTCTTATGGTGATATTTTAGGTGCCATTTAATTTTTGTCATTCTCCCATTTCACAAGTATTTTGTTTCTTTTATTGTAAGCTACTCTGAGCTTTGTTGGGAAGGATGGAATACAAATTGAATAAATAACTTGTACAAATCCTAGAGGACTCTTATTAGAAAGCATTTACTGTTTGAAGGAGGAGGCATTTCCTAAACTTCCATTAAGATACACAGCTTCTATTTCTAATTCTGAAAACATTTCAAGAAATTATGCTTTTAGTTCTACCTAAGGTATTTTACAGCAGCCAACTCTTTGGCATGGCTCTCTAGTCCTTACTGGAGCTACGGAACTTAGCTTTTGAAGCATTAACAGACAAAACCGAGTCCCATACAAGGAGCCTACCATGGTACAAGGTTACAATTTTTGGATGTTCAGCATACGGCATATCTGCATGAAGTGTAGCTTTCACACTTCAGTCATGTGGCCATTTCAACCTTATGAGGCATGTCCAGGAGTGCACACATGCTTCTTGCCCTGTCTCAAACCCCTTTGAGATGGGGCAAGAAGCATGTGAGGGAAAGAAATATGTTCCCGATGCTGCAAGTTTGCAGTGCAGGGAGGAAATCAGACCCCTGGATATCCAGGGGTCTAAAAAAATGCTCCACAGAAGAGCAGAACAAGGCACAGTCCCAGACCATACTTGGAGCCAGCAGGTGTCAGTCCTCCCAGAAGAGATGCTCTAGTTTTGTCTAGAGCATCTCTTTGGTGCTGGCCCTGGCCCCTGGCGCTGTCCATGGTAAGAGGGGAATGGGGATGGGGGTTTATGGGGGTGGGTGTGAGGAATGGTAGGGGGATGTGGGGGGTGGGGTTAGGGAGTGGCAGGGGGGATGTCCCCGCAGCTGTGGGGGTGGGGGGGGGGTAAGGATCTGGCCCAGCCCAATGTGGCTCGCTAGTCTGGCTTTGCACCAAAGCAGGTCGCATGGCTCCTGGAATTGCGCACAGGAGCCACACCTCCTGGAGCTCTGTGACCCGCTCTGGTGCAAACCCAGACTAGAGAGCCGCATGGGGCTGGGCTGGATCCCGGTGCATGCCACCTCCCTGCAGGCACAGTGGGGTGCACACTGAGCCCAGATGGGTCCTGCCACCCTTGGGGTCCCTCTGCCACCTGGCTGGGCCAGGTCCATGGTGGCAGGACCCAGTGCAGCATGTGGGGACCATGTGCTGGGCCCAGCCAGGTCCTGCCACCCTTGGAGCCACTCTTCCACCTGGCTGGGCCATTCCCATGGTGGCAGGACGTGGTGCACAGGACTGTGTGCCACACTGGGTCCTGCCACCTTGGGCCCAGCTGGGTGGCAGAGGGGTACCAAAGCATCAGAGGAGCTGGGCTGGGATGCAGAGGAGCCGGGTCCTGCCACCATGGGCCTGGCCTGGCCAGGTGGCAGAAGGGCCCCAGGGCTGGCTGGGCCCAGCACATAAATACCTGAGAATTAGGAGCTACAGCGGGAGGCTCAGAGCACCCCACTCCTGCTGCTGCTGTGAAAGGTAAGTTATGGGCCCTGGCCAGGGGGGGTGGGGATCTCCAGGGTGCCTGGGACCCTGGCTGGAGGGGCATGGGCATTCTATGTTGGGGGGGGTGTACCCTGTGAGGAACAGGGGACCAACCCTTTCTGAGCAGGCCCCCCACAAGTTCCCCCACACCCACAGTCCCCCCAGTAATTGCCCCACACACCAACCCACACCCCCCCATCACACATCCATCATGTGATAAGAAAACCAAAAGCACTCATCAACACCTGATGGGTTACAGCAAAGGGTACTCAGGGAGCTGGCGAACATCATAGCTCAGCCCCTGGCATGGATATTTGAGAGCTCTTGGTGCTCTGGTGAAGTGCCCGATGATTAGAAGAGGGCCAATGTTGTGCCTATCCTTAAGAAAGGGAGAAAAGTAGATCCAGCAAACTACAGGCCCATCAGCCTGACCTCTATCCTGGGGAAGGTCTTGGAAAAGATTATCAAAAAGGCCATACTTAACAGACTAGCTGAAGGCAATATCCTGAGGGATACTCAGCATGGGTTTCTTCTGGGTAGGTCTTGCTTGATCAATCTCATTTCCTTTTATGACCAGGTGACTTATCACCTGGACAACGGGGAAGAGATCGACGTTGTATATCTTGACCAGTAGGGTCCCTCAAGGCTCTGTCCTAGGGCCTATATTATTTAACATCTTCATCAACGGTGTGGACATTGGTGTCAGAAGTGGACTGGCCAAGTTTGCTGATGACACCAAACTCTGGGGTAAAGCATCCACACCTGTGGACAGGAGGGTGATCTAGGTGGATCTTGACAGGCTCATGAAATGGGAAGATGAGAACCTGATGGTGTTCAACACTGAAAAATGCAAGGTTCTCCACCTTGGGAGGAAAGACCTGCAGCATGCTTATAGGCTCGGCAGTGCTATGCTGGTTAGCACTATGGATGAAAAGGACTTGGGGGTCACGGTTGACCACAAGATGAACATGAGCCTTCAGTGTGATGCTGCAGCTAGTAAAGAAAGCAAAATGCTGGCTTGCATCCATAGATGCTTCTCAAGCAAATCCCAGGACGTCATTCTCCCGTTGTACCCCACAACCCGCTTCTGCAGGAGAATGAGGAAGGGCTCCAGGGCCAAAGTGTACAGCTGGTCTGCTAGCAGGCAGCCTTGACAGACACACCCCTCTCTTGAATGAGATGGGCTCTGTCAGGGTCCAGTTGTGCTTGACCAAACATTCTGTAGAGGCATACAGCACCTGGAGAGTCCACATGACGCAGGGCCCAAAGCCAAAGGGAGGCCTGCAGTGTTCCTGTGAGGTACCCATGATCCACTCTGTCAAAAAAGCGTTCTCCTGGTCCAGGGACAGGAGGGCAAAAGACAGGCCCTCCTGGTGTGTTACCTCCAGGAGGTCCCAAACCAGATACAGGTTGTTGAAGATGGAACGTCCAGGCACTGAGTACATCTGGTCAGGATGGATCGCGTCCATCGGCATGGACTGCAGGCACAGTGAGATAGCCTTCACTACCACCTGGTAGTCCGTGCAGAGGAGGGACATAGGACACCAATTCCTTAGGTCACAGGGATCCCCCTTCTCTGGCAGGAGGGTCAGCACGGCCCTCCAACATGACAGGGGGAGTTCCCCACTTCTCTTTGATTCTGCCTAGACTGTGGCAAGGTCCAGATTGAGGATGTCCTAGAAGGCCCGCTAGAACTCTGCAGTCAGCCCATCGATGCCCGGCACCTTGTTGCCAGGCATCAGGTGGAGGGCAGCTGAAACTCAGCCAGAGTGAGAGGAGCTTCCAGCTGGTCCTGGTCACCCATGCTGACCTGCAGGAGTCCCTCCCACAGGGTCTGACAGGCTTTGGCATCAGTTGGATACAGAGAGAAGAGATTTTCATGGAAGGGCCATGTGTACTGGCGCAAGTCACCTGGATCTGTTGAGTGGGGTGCCATCACCCACCAGAAGGCAGGTGATGTACTTCTCAGCCCCTTGCCTCCTCTCCGGGGCAAAGAAGAAGTGGAAGCTGGATGTGTGAGCAGACAAATGTACCATGGGAGTGGTGGTTATCTAGAGCACAAAGGTCTTTCTGCCTCTCCTGACACTCTGCAGAGGGATGGGTTGGTTGGGTTGTTGGCCAGGTGCCTCTCCAGCTCTAGCACTTCCTGCTCAAGCTCCTCCTGGACTGCCTCCCTCTGCTGGGTGTGCCCCTGAGTATAGCTGTGGGGAAAAAAGCTGGATGAGCATCTTCCCCACGTCCCACCATTTCTAAGCCGAGGGCAAAGCTGCCCATTACTCCTGCCAGGCCAGCCAGAACTCCTGGAAGGCCTCCCTGAAGCCCACATCTTCCAGCAGACTGGCATTGAAATGCCTGTAGGCTGACCCCAGAAGCCCAGGCCCTAGCATGTCCTGGGCCCAGACAAGGTAGCGATCGCTGAAAGGGATAGGCCGGATGCCAGAGGAATGGGCCTAGGCAAAGTGCAGCAAAGAGATATAAACTGGGTCTAACTAGGAGTGGCATGCCTGCTTCTCCCCCACCCTCACATAGGTGAAGGCAGGGGGGTCGGTAAAGTGACAGGTATGCCAGACATCCACCAGGGAATAGTCCATCAGGATCTCCCTGAGGACGCCCATGGTGGCCTGGTTCCACTCCCTCCCCAACTGATCTTGCATGTTTACGGTGATGTTAAATTCACCGCCAAGGACCCGGCACTCGCGAGGGTTGAGGGTGCCAATGGATGTGGCCTCCTGGTGGAAAAAATCCACCAACTCTGGGTCCCTTGCAGGGGTGTACATGTTCAGAAGGTTCAGGACCAGCCCCTGCAGCTGGACCCAGAGGTGCAGCAGGCATCCCGGCACCACCTCAACATCTTGGAGAACCTCCGGCTGCAGGCCAACTGTGGGCCTGGGGAGAACAGGGTGGCCACCCTGCAAGAAGTGGCCAAGAGGTAAATAAAAAAGAGCCTGCCTCTCCACTCCAGTCATCAATTAGTCTCATTGGCTGGAAACGTCAGGGTCTCCTGCAAGAATACTACTGGGTACCCTCCCTCCTGAAGGAAAGAGAGCATCCAGCATCTCCAGAGACCCTTTCTGCAGCCATGGACATTGAGTGTCATGATTTTAAATGACCTCATGGCTGAAGGGGTGGAGTAGATGGTTCAGAAGAGGCCTCACACTTCCCAACACCCAGTGTGGGGCCCACTGGTTCACGTAGCGCCCTCCCATATGTATAGAGGGCATCTATGAAACTAAGGGCCTGCCTATATATCTGGGCATTGCAGCTTTCGGGCCCCTTGCCTTCCCCTGCCAGTGCCCTTGCAGTGGTGAAGACACTGTCAAAATCTCCCCAGTGGTCCAAGGTGAGCTGCACCTTGCTGGTGGACTGGCAGATGTAGTCAGTCAAGAGATCCAAGTAGCTCACCCCTGGGGGCCACTGGGACTGAGAGGTCTGCAGGCTTCATGGAGCCTGGTGGTTCTCGGGTATCATCCTTCTGGTCCTGGGGCTTAGTAGGCTCCTTTGGCATCATCTGAACCCCCTGGTCTCTCCATGACCTCAGACTCTGGTTGGGATTGGGAGAGTCATGCAGCCCCTTGGGACAGCAGTGGAGGTAAGGGTAGGGTTGGGACTCCTTAACAAGATAGTGGGGTAGAGCTGGAGGCCCAGGGGGTCTGTGCAGGGTTCCCAAAAAGATCGGCTTGTTGATCAGGGGACCCAACCCCAACCCCCTCTGGTGCAGGACCATGGGGCAGGCTGGAGGCAAGGTTTTTCTGGGCGGGGGAGGGAAGAGACCCATCGGGCACCAGGGTGGCTTTGGTGTCTGCTTCAGGGTCCTGGGAAAGGGGACCTCCCTCCTTATGGCTCACTGGGATGAGCCCCAGGGCCCCTGTCTCCACCATATCATCAGAGAGGATGGGCTCTGCTGCCAGACCTTCCTCTAGGTCAGCCTCAGTGCCCATGGTTTCAGTGGATAGGCCCTGGCCAGTGGAGTGAGGGGTTTCCTGCATGGGTTCCTGTTTGGGAGTATCCAGCAGCCCCAAAGCCTCCTCTACTGGGATAACCCATTTAATCTACCCTGGGGGGCCTCTCCACAGCTGGGGAGGCCCCCAGAAGATGAACTGCTCTTTCTCCCCATATGATGGTCTTGGGAGGGTGGAGGGGGTCCTTTACATCAGAGGGCTCCTGCTGTGCCTGGGACTTTCTCTTGGCTTTGTGCCTGGAGAGGACCTGCACCCACTCAACCATGGGGCAGTCCTCAGGTGGACAGGCTCCAAAAGAAGGTGAGAGGGTTGGGGTGGCGGGGCAGTTACAGCAGAGGGATAGCCAGGAGCAGGGGGGTCCTCTCCCTCTCCTTCCCTGGTCACTGCCCCCATCCTTGGGACTCTGCCATACTTGGTTGGGGGTCAGGGTCCCCTGAGATCATGGGGGAGCTGGTAGTTGTGGCTGGAGTGCCAGGGGGGCCTGACTGGGGAAGGGAGCAGGTGGTAGGGGCACCCCTTTTGCCAGTGGGACCTGCAGACACTCTCCCCACCTGACCCATGGAGTACTCATGATGTGAGTGCCCTGGAGCATGGCACTTGAAGCACCACAGGTCCCCCAGCATATAGAAAATCCTCACTAGGGCCCCCTGAAAAGTAATTATGAGGCTGCCCTCGGCATCCAGCCATGCTCCTGCTGCCAGAATGAGCGCAGACGGCAGAGGTTGGGGCCTTGTCACCACAGCGAGAGGGCCACCACCAGGGAGATAACTCTCCCCAGGGTTTGGAGATGGGGGAACATGGCCCAATTGGAGATATAAGGTGGGACAGAGCTGAGAACCACTCTTCTAGGGGCTTGAGGGGGACATACTTACCCTCCATCACAATTCCCTTCTCCACCACCTTTTTTGTGGTGGCCTCTGAGGCATGGAAAAAGACCCCCTTGTCATGAAAGCAGGAGGCTGCCACAGTCTTGGGGGGCCCTCAGTATCTGATCCAGGGCCTGCACCCTGGTCTCAAAATGCAGGGTCTTCCACCTGGGCAGTTGGCACTTCACCCCATGCCTATGGGTGAGTGCCAGAAAGGGGACCCCACTATCTGCGCTGGAAGGGCCAGCAGTGAAGACTCCAGGCCCTGCAACTCTGGGTAGCCCTGCAGCTGCCTGTGCATAGCTGTGGTTCCCCCACTGTGGGGCTTCATCGGTGGGGCTGGGGCTAAGGTCAGGGACAGGCTGAGTGAGTGCACTAGTTGGTGTGGTGTACCTGGTACCCTCAGGTGCTGGTGGTCTAGGCTCGGGGGTGGGTCCCTTGCTCTTCCCTCCCCCAGCTGTGGAGCCCTTCCCACTGCCCTTGTCCCCAGCCCCTGATGGTAGGGAAAGGGGCTTGGGAACTCCTCTGGGAGGGGCCTGGCCAGGGGAGACCCCCTGGCCCTGCTGGCTCCCTGCTGGTGTCTCACCTGCCCCTGCAGTGGAGGTTGCAGGCTTCTCTACCCCTGGAGGACATCATTTGAACTCTGTCTTTGGGGTGGGGAGTGCAGGGGCATGCATCCCCTTAGGGGCTTGGCTGGGATCTGCCTCCAAAGTGGAGACTGCAGGAAGTTCTGTGGAGGAATCTTCCCCACCCAGAAGGTTCCTGCCCTTCCATTGCTTCACATCAGGGAGGGGAAACCAACAAAGAAACCCAAAACAGTACCCATGGGGCTGGTGAATCTAATAGGGGCATGCTGAGGTTGTGGAGGAAATATGGGGGAAGGGGGATGAAACTCACTGAGCTACATCCCTGCAGAAAAAAAGCTGGGAGGACTATGCTTAGGGAATGTGGGCGAGGGGGAACTTTCTCTCTCTCTCTCTCTCTCTTTCTCTCTCACTCACTCACTCACTCACTCACTCACTCACTCACTCACTCACTCACTCACTCACTCACTCACTCACTGACTGGGGAGACTCAAGCTGGCTTACTCAGCCACACAACAAACACCAGGGCAGGGTGAGTGGACCACAGGACTTACCATACAAGGGCAAGAACACACAGGGAAAGCTGCTGAGGCAGATGTAAAAGATGGCTGGAGTGGTGGAGGGTCTTTGTTTGTTGCAGATCTATGCAGAAGCCCCTCAGGCCTCCAGTTAGGCACTTGGCAGCAGGCAGGGAAACAAAGCAGCATCAGATGCAGTGAAACATCTGTGAGGAAGGTTAAGAGCAATCATTGAATTAGGGAGTTGTCTAGTGCAGGTGTGGTGCAGGGGGATGGCAGTAACAGCAGCAGTGATAGTAGGAGCCGTCCAGTTCAGCCACTCAGGGTGTGCTTCTGGTGAAAGTGGAGGTGAAGGTGGGGGTGGCCTGCCAAGGCAGCTGGGGCAGGCAAGGCACTGTTAGGCTGTGGCAGCGATGGTGGGGGAGAGGACAACAGGCAGCGCAGGCTCCCTCCCAGGCTGTTCTCTGATTGCGGCTTGGTGGTGGGCTGGGCAGCAGACTGGAACAGGGGTACAGAACCTCGGATGCAGTGCTGGGGTGCAGTGCAGTGGGCCCCTCCACAAGAGAGGGGTAGCAGCATGCAGCAGAGGACACCACCATGGACGGGACAGCAACAACAGCAGCAGCAGCAGCCCAAGGCAGCGTGGCCAATTTACACCAAAAGCCCTGAGACTAAGCCAGCAGCTAGCAGTAGCCAGGGACAGGAAAGGGCCTGGCTATCCTCTCCCCAGAAGCTTCTGAGACCAAGCTTGCAGCAACCAGCAGCAGCAGCCTGGGACAGGAAGGGGCATGGCTAACTTCCTCTCAGAGGCTCCTCTCCAAGAATCTTCTGAAGGCAAGTAGCCCTAAGCTGCTCCCCAGGGCACATTTTTATATTGCTGGGTCCAGCACAGGTTTTGGCTTTAGGCTGTAGCTCCCCCTGGTTGTAGATTTGGGAGAAGCTGGGCAGGGTTATTTTGCCCCAAGTGGCACAACTTGCCTGAGATGAAAGTGCATGTCCAGGCATGTCCACGGAGGCAAAAATTCCTGGCATGCATTTGTGTCACTCCTATTTGAGCTGCTGCAAGTGCACATGCCTACATGTATGAATGTACCCATGGTGTCTATGTTACTCTGCATAATTTTTCCTGGCACATAGCAGATGAGCAAAGTGGCTTCCTCTGAAGTGTATTTATCAAATGTGGTGGAGTCTTAGGGAAATCTAGTTGTCTGGCCAGATCAGTCTAACTAATCACATTTCCCTTTCAGAGTTAAAGCACAGGGGAGCACAGGCCAGCTTGATCAAGAAAAGTATTTTGCACTGCCACTGCACAGGCTTGCAACCTAATCCTCTCTTAGCACATCTATCTCACACCAGGTAAAATTTATTCTTCATCTTCTTCTTTTTGGTCTTTCAAATGGAGGTTGTCCAGTTTCTAAGCTGCATTGGCCATATCAGCATGAACTATGGTCCCTAAGCTGCATGGATGTCATGGGGTCCCCAGCTGCATCACACTGCATGAGCACTAGGGCTGTACAACATTTCACCGGCTGTTTTGTTTTGATGCTGTTTTAACTCATTTTAAGCTCAAAACAGTGAAATAAAAATGAAACAGAGGGCTTTGGAACAGCCTCAAAATAAAACAAGGGCAGTCAAAACGTTTCAAAACTTTTGAAACATTTTGAGCAAGCTAGGCTTGCCTGCAGGGAAACAGAAAGTAAGGAGAGGGAGGGGGAAATTGGGGAAGGACTGATCTCATATTGACTGTGTAGCTGGACAGTGACTGTCATCCTTCTCTGAGGTCCCTTCCAATCCCAGTGCTCTGGGGGAGGGATGGAAAAATAGCATAAAAGTCAGCATTGTTTGAACTGCCCTGCTTCCTGCCTCGGTGTCAGTTATACCAAGCTGTGTGTTCTAGCAGCTCAGTGTCAGACAATGAAGGCTCTGATTTTTTGACAGATTTCCTACTAGGCTAGGCTAGCAAGAATGATTTTGGAATACCTTTTTGGCTTCTTTCTTCTAGACACTTTTATTTTATTATTATAGTAATTGATTTATTATTTTGAATTTTATAATTATATTGGATAGGATCACACTATAGAATTCATATAGAAAGGCAAATACATTTATATTTTATTTCTATAACATTTAAAGCTTTACAACATAATATGCATGCATGCATGCATTATAGAATGTATATAGGCAGAAAGACATATTTCTATTTGTTTTTATACATTTCTTCTTTGCACCACTGTAGTGGTACTGCTTATGTTCAAGGGTTTCACCCCAGCCCTTTATTTCTGCAATTTCCCAGTCTTGGGCCCCTTGCAGTATATTCCGACTCCCACCTGCCATGTCTTGATTATTATTTTTTTTATGAAGTTATTAGTCGGGAGGTGTTACTTATTTTCAACTACAGTCGGACACCAACAGTTTACATGGGGATTTACTTGTGCTACAATCTCTCGTGTCTCTTCCAGATGCCCCCAAAATTTACGTCATTGATTGAATTACAGTCTTATTTGAATTAAACAATTTTCTTAATTTTTTTACATCTATTACCACCCCACAGTTAGCCAGACTGCAGTTATCTCACTCTGTTCAGGTAAATCATAATTTGAACTTTGGAAATTTGTGGCTAACTCCACTCTCAAGTACTATACTATTTAGTATAATTTTTAACTTAACAGTTCTAACTAAACAAGGAATCTTTACGGTTTTCTTCATTTCTAACTTTATCTTAAAAGATCGCCCTGTCTCTGGGTGAGAGCTCTGTGTGCACACCTGTTCCTTTAAGGGTGGGGGGGGAATCTGTCACTCAGACTCGCTTTCCCACCAAACCATCTAGAGCCCGATTGGCTCCACTTCATGTCCACTCATGATAAAAGAAAACCATAAACCCAGCTTTCACAATAACCTGGAAGTCAGCCATTTTTCTTTCCTCAATGCTGACTCAGCCGACATCCCCTCATTGTTCAGAGTCTTTTTTTCAATTATGAACCCACTTAGCAGGCGACTTCTGGCTCAACAGGAACTGGTTGAGCTCCCTCCCATGCTCAGAACTGGTCCTAGGGACTCTCCTTTCCCAAGCAGCCTTCTAGGGCTTTCTTCCATGGAGCTGTCTCTCGCTTCTGACTCCCTCGGTGCACCACTCCTCCCCTCCCCTTCCGGGGCTGCTCTATCTTCATGGAACAGCTGCTCCAGTAGTGGTGCTCTCCCTCCACCTTCTCTTCTCACTGCTTGCTCTCATTTCCTGTTGTAAGTATTTGATTTATAGCCAGCTCCTCTTCACAACTACTAACAGAATTGAATTGATATGGGAAGAAAGGCACTTTTCTTTCTATTTTTATTCATTTCTTCCTTGCACCACCAATGGAATTTAATTTATATAGGAAGGAAGGCACATTTTATATTTGTTTTTACACATTTCCTCTTTGCACCACACCTACATTATTGAATTTATATAGGAACATGAATACATTTATATAGGTGTAGAAAAGGAAGACATGAAACACACGATGAAGTGTGCTGGAAAGGCAGGTGGCTACACTGGCCAGCCTTCAGGGAGGGGCAAAAGAAGGGGTATGGGGAGAGGTGTAAGTCCCCCCCCCCCCCAACTGAGATGCAGCCTCTTTCCTCCAGCTAGAAGGGATGAGTCTTCCACAAGCAGCAAAGCCAGGGGAGCAGTACCAGTGCCACTCCCTGTGCCCGAGATAGCATTCCCTCCACAAGTACCAGCCATAACCCCCTCCCCCCCCACCACAACCATCATGATGACAACAACAAGCACCAGCACCAGCATGACACCCTACTCCATCCCCATTTCACTTCCCATGCTGGGCCTTCCAGTGCCAGAGGAATAGCTGGAGCTGGATCTCAGTGCCCTAGGAAGGGAAATTTTGGGGAAGGGAGGGGGAATCATCTGAGTTTTTGCTTCACACACATCAAGATTCCCTTAGAGCTAGGTCTTCTTCCCCAGAAGGCACTTTGGAGGAGGTTGACCAAGTAGAGGTGGAGGCAAGTTGCTCAGCTGAGTTTGCTCCTCCTCTTCCTGTGCCTCTGCATGCTGAGGAGGCAGAAAGTGCAGCAGCATCCACACATGAACCCACACCCCAGAAGCAAGTGGGTAGTGTGGTCTGTGATTATTTTGAGCTGGCAGATAATCCCACATATGTGATCTGCCTGCACTTCTGAGCCCAAACCAGCCAGGGTAAAGGAACAAAACATATGAGCACCACAGGGATTCTGATGCATCTCCACAGGCACCACCCCATTTCCCTTGCTCCTCAGTCTTGCACTAGTGGAATTATACCCAAAGGCAAGTCCCCCTTTCACTCCAAAGCCCCCATCCCCCTGAAGCAGAGGCAGGCCACCCTGGAACAGTGGGGGAAAGGTGGACAGAAAGTTGGGTGTGTTGTAAGGGTGAGTGAGATCACCCAGAGCACTGGGGAGATGCCTGCTCTCAATGGCCAGGCCTTCTCCTTAGTTGAGTGGCCAGGGTTCAGGTGGCTCATGGCACTCATGGTCCCATCCTACCAAGTGCCTACACACACCACCTTCAGCAGGACGGTTGGGCTCTCCCTGTATGAGGTATTCAGGGAGTACTTGAGGAAGGAGCTGCACAAGGCAGATCTGCAGGTGGCCTTACACTTCACCTTGGACTCCTGGAGCAGCCGGGGTGGCAATCAGGCCTACCTCTCCCTTATGGAGCACTTGTGAAGTCACTCAGGCCATCGGTGGGCTCTCCTTCAAGCTAAGGTGATGGATAATTCCCACATGGTAACAGAGATCATGGGCACCATGAACCACTTGGTGCAGGGGTGGCTCACTGGGCAGGGCAAACTCACCCACAGGTTCATGGTCACCGACAATGGGATCAATATGGTCAAGGCAGTTCATGATACACCTCATTCTCAAGGATGCGTTGGAGGGGGACAGGGCTGCTTGTGATGGTGGAAGCACTACCAACAAGCTTATTTAAAAATGCAGGAAGGTGGCTGGCTACTTCCACCAGAACATCACAGAAGACAAGAGGCTGTGGGACAAACAGATAGAGCTGAACATCCCTCAGCACAAAATCATGCAGGATGTGGAGAATCAGTGGAAGTCCACATGCCTGATTCTGGAAAGGCTGATGGAGCAACAGAAGGCCACCCATAAGATGGCCTTCCTTGGGGATACTAGGATTAGTGGCCCCCTTAACAAAACAGAGTTAAGATCTCCCAGATCTTGGTGGTCCTCAAGACCTTCCTTGAGGCCACAGAGACTCCCAGTGCTGGTGATGCCCTTCTTAGCCAAGTGATCCCCATAGTGAGGGAACTTCAGAGTGAAATGGAGAGCTTCCAGGAGATCAATGTACCTGGCTGGGGAATGCCACTGTCACCAGATGTACAGAGACTGGTGAGGTGGCTGAAGGAGGGCATCAGGAAATGGCTTGCGGTCCACTATCGTCCATGTGCTGGCCACCATGTGTGACCTGAGGGTGAAGGGCACCGTATGCAGCAGCCAATCCCTGATTCAGTGGATGGAGGTGCTGGGGAAGAAATTCAGGGAGGCAGAACGGTGGAGGTGGGGTGATGTGGAACAGGGGGATCCACTGTCCCATGCTAGCATGCCATCCACCAGCCAGTCTCCTCCTCCATGACAGGCACTGCCAGTGTGGGCCAAGGGCATGGCTTCTATGGTGGGGTCTAGAGCCACCAGACCCCACAATCAGGCAGGTAGCACTCAGGCCATGGTGGCTGCCTATCTTGCTGAGGCTGTGGAGGTGCTAGTGTGTGACCCCTTGGCCTACTGGGTAAGCCACAGCAGATGTGGCCAGATCTGGCCACAGTTACCCGCAAGCATCTGTTCTGTCCACCGACTAATGTTCCAAGTAAGAGGGTGTTCAGCATTGCTGGGGATGCAGTGACACCCCACTGCACCTTCTTGGATCCTGGTTTGGTGGAGCAGCTGATTTTCCTCAAAGTGAACCTCCCACTGCTGGGGTTCCCCACGCTCCAGGTGCAGACAGAGTGAGTGCAACCCTCCTCACTCCATCCACACCTATTTCCATTTGATTTTTTTACATCAGTAACTGCCCTGCTGTCAGAGCTGGAGGTGGTACTCACTGCATCACCAGCCAGCAGGGGAAGAACATGTCCCTGCTGAGCTCCCATGCAGGATGAACTTGGATGTATAGGCTGGGGCTATGGGGAAGGAAGAGGCCACAGTTCCTGGGCTTGACCACTAAAACTGCACTCTACCAGAGTCAGGGAGGCCTGGTGGGACTGCTGGCAGTGTGGCAGCCCTGTAAATGCTAAAACCTGGTGAAAGGTGGGTAGGAGGCACCATAACCTCCAGCTACCATACGCTTACACAGAGTCCTGGCCAGGGAAAGCCTAGACCTGTAATGTCTTTGACAGGCTTGAGACTTGCTTGTTGCAGTGGAGTTGTGAGGCTGTAGGTGAGCTCAGACCTCAGGTTGAAAAACCCTTTGTTAGGCTGAGTAAGCACTTGCAGTTGATGTTTCTGCTGTTCCTGGATGGAAGGAATAGTAAAGAAGCCAGAGGCTGGCATGCAATGCAGGCAAGAAGGCCAATTAGTGACAATGGAAAGGGAGGTGTTACAGGGTGAGGGACAGGCTGGGGTGGGGTGGACTGGGGGGAAGGCAGATGTAGCAGCACAGGTAAAAGTGAAGAGGTACCTGGGGAGTCAGTTGTCTGGCAGGTTGTAGTGCGTCAAAATTCCACTATATTGAGCTTCTGGCTTCTTTACTATTCCTTCCATCCAGGAACAGCACACACACACATCAACTGCAGGAGCTTACTGAGCCTGATAGAGAAATATATCTTAGCAAGCTTTAACTATTCAGGGTTTTTTTAAATAGTAAACATATAAACATGAAAACACAACATAACCCGTCACAGAGCACAAGTAAGACATCATTCATATACATCCAACACAACACCTGTACTTCTATTCAATTCTTCTATAAAAAGAAAGTATCTGTGACAGTTTGGCTGCCTGAGATGCTGCAGGTACTACTGTGCAGCTGCTCACTAAGTTATTATTTTACATGTTGTTATTTCAAGTGGTGGACCAGGCTGAGGCTGTCGAGGAGGAGGAGACCTCATTGGAACACACTACCGTGTCATGTAGAGGCCCCAGCTCTAGTGAGAGTGCACCTTAACACACACACACAGTGTCACCCATCCTTGTCACAAGTTTTGCCTGTCAGCAGCCTGAGGTGCAGGGTCCCAGAAGCCAGAACCCCCTGCATCTATCTACCTGATAGCTAGCAGGCTTCATGGCTGCAGCAGGGCCTAGCAGGCCTGCAGTTTCCACGCCGCTGTGACCTAACACAGACACAGTCGCACAATCACCCATGTCACGAGTTTTGCCTGTCAGCAGTCTGAGGTGCAGTTTCCCAGAAACCCCTACATCTATCTCCTTGAAACTCTGTAGACTTTATGGCCTCAGAAGGGGCTACCAGCCTTACAAGTCTTATTTGAATCAGGCAAGAAATTACGAAGTTATAAGCTGTTTTGTCCTTCCCCATTATAGCCTATGGGTGGGCAAAACTTCAAAACAGCATCAAAACAGCAAAACTGTTTCAACAAAATGAAACAGAACAGCGGTTTCAAATCAAATCAAATCAAAATTTGAAATGAAACAGTGTTCTATTGAAACGTCAAAACGGAAGTTGAAACAGAACAGTGCCACTTTGCACAGTCCTAATGAGCACCAAAAGCTGTGGCATGAACGATGCATACCCCCGGCAGCTGAGGGAACATGGTGGCACTGGTAGCAGTGGGAGCATGGTGGCGGCAAGCAGGGAGCTCCTGCAGATGCCGCTGGCACTGTCGGCGGGGGCGGGGTGGCAAGCACCGACCAGGGGTTGGCAACCATCCACAGATGCTGCAGGCAGCAGTGGCCAATAGCAATCACTGACCATCCACAGACACCACCAACAGTGTTGGTGGTGAAGGTTGGGGGAGGGTGATGAGCGCTGACTGCCTGCAGGTGCCACCAACAGTGTCAGCAGTGCCTTTTTGTAGGTGGTGCACCGCCACGCTCAGGTTGTCTATGTGCACCCACATGCACACCCTATGCTTCGCCGGTGGGCTGTGGGCTCTGCTGGCACCCTGAACTGCAGTGCACAGCTCCATGATGCCAGGTTGGGGGCAGTAAGCAAAAGCTGGAGGATAGGGAGGGATCTTGAAGGTCCTGCCTGCTATTGCAGCCAGAGAAATGGGGACAATAGCAGCCAGTAGGAGCCTGGGGGCCACAAATTTAACTTTGTGGGATGCATGAGTCAATGGGCTGCCAGGAAGACCATTGTGTCCTAACCAAATAGTGACAGGCTTACAGCTTCTTGGTTCCTCTGTTTCCCACTGAAAATAAGACGTTGAAGTGTATGTGCACAACTTAGAGGAAGAGCTACCTAATGCAGCATATATACCTCTTTTGATTGCAGACAGAGATCACACACACTTTACTTTCTGCTCTTGCCTTTCCTCCTGTTTGTAAAACTCAGCTGTTTTCCCACATGCAATATTTTTAGCTGAGTTTTGAATGAGTTCCTGGGGGGCACAATATTCCCTTTTGATATTACTGGTAGTTGTCAGAACATGAAACTGTAGGATTAGTTCCACTTACAACCTTATTGCCACACGATCTTTTAATAGATGTTTTGATTTGTTGTGCTTCTTATTATGGGATAGAGTTGTTTAAGAAACCGATTTCTCACAATCAAGGACAGTTATGTGGGAACTCTGCAATAGACTTCATTAGCTGTGACAACTTAAATGTGACCATTTTGGAATGAGATCTACATAGATAAAGAATCTTGAGCAGAATAAAATAGAGAAGTTGTATGTGTACAATACGTATTATAGGTCTAGACAGATGCATACAATGAAACCAGCTGATAAGATGAGAATGAAGGGACTATATAAGTACCTTTCTATAGCTTTTTGTATAGTAAATTACATTTTGAATTACTCTAACACAATTTATTTTTCACAATTTTGCCCATCTGATTTGGTGCATACATGTTCTGTATACTTGAAATACAAAACCTGTAAGGAATCAAACTGAGATCTCACTGATTCAGGTGCATCCTGTTTCATAAAAGCAGGATTATCAAGGAGCACATCAGTGATGGGCCAGCAGTGGGGATGATGCTCAAGGGCAACAAGCATGGTTTCATTAGGGGCAGGTCCTGTCAGACCAACCTGATTGCCTTCTATGATCAGGTCACAAAATCATTGGATGCAGGTGTTACGATGGCTGTAGTCTTTCTGGGCTTCAGGAAGGCCTTTGACACTGTCTCCCACCCCATTCTCATTAAAAAGCTAGGTGACTGTGGCATTGATAACTACATAGTCAGATGGATTGCAAATTGGCTGAAGGGTCGCACTCAGAGAGTGGTGGTGGACAGGTCATTTTCGACCTGGAGGGAATTGTGCAGTGGGGTCCCCCAAGGGCTTAGTCCTTGGGCCCTCACTATTCAATTTCTTTATTAGCGACTTGGATGATGGGGTGAAGAACAGCCTGTTTAAATTTGCAGATGACACCAAGATTTGGGGTGAGGTGGGCACACTAGAAGGGAAGGACAGATTACAGCAGGATCTGGACAGGTTACAGGGGTGGGCAAATGAAAATAGCATAGAATTCAATACTGACAAGTGCAGGGTGCTGCACTTGGGCAGTAGGAACCAGCAGCACACTTATAAGCTGGGAAACTCCCTTCTTGAACGCACGGTGGCAGAAAGAGATCTTGGAGTCATTATTGCCTCCAAGATGAACATGGGCCGACAATGCAAGAACATGGTCAGTAGGGCTAACTGTACCTTGTCCTGCATCTACAGATGTATCACAAGCAGGGCCAAGGAGGCGATCCTCCCCCTCTATGCAACACTGGTCGGGCTGCAGCTGGGATACTACATCCAGTTCTGGGTGCCGCACTTCAGGAGGGACGTGGACAGCACTGAGAGGGTCAAAAGGAGGGCCACTTGCATGATCTGGGGAAAGCAGGGCAGACCCTATGAGGAGAGGCTACGGGACCTTAACCTGTTCAGCCTTTGCAAGAGAAGGCTGAGTGGGGACCTGGTGGCCATCTATACACTTACTAGGAGGGACCAGCGGGGTTTGGGAGAGACCTTGTTCCCCCGAGCGCCTCCTGGAGTAACAAGGAATAACAGCCATAAGTTGCTAGAGAGTAGGTTTAAACCAGACATTAGAAGGCACTACTTCACAGTCAGGGTGGCTAGGATCTGGAATCAACCAATCCCCCAAAATTGCACGCAGTATTCCAACTGCGGTGTGACCAGCACCTGATAGAGGGGAAGTATCACTTCCTTGGTTCTTTTCGTCATGTATCTGCTGATGGACGATAAAGTGACATTAGCTTTCCTGATGACTTCGTCACACTGACGACTCATGTTCATCTTGGAGTCCACTAGGACTCCAAGATCCCTTTCCGCTTCCGTGCTTCCAAGCAGGTAATTTCCTAGGCAGTAGGTATGCTGGACATTTTTCCTCCCTAGGTGCAGCACTTTGCATTTCTCCTTGTTGAATTGCATTCTGTTGTTTTCCACCCATATGTCCAACCTGTCCACGTCTGCTTGTAGTTGCTCCCTGCCTTCCGGTGTGTCCACTTCTCCCCACAGTTTTGTATCATCTACAAACTTGGACAGAGTACACTTCACTCCCTCGTCCAAGTTGCTGATGAAGACATTGAAGAATATCGGTCCAAGGACCGAGCCCTGCGGGACCCCACTGCCCGCACCCTTCCAGGTCGATACCGACCCATCGACCACGACTCTCTGGGTACGACCCTCTAGCCAATTCACCACCCACCGGACTGTGTAGTCATCTAAGTCATAGCCTCTTAACTTGTTCACCAGTATGGGGTGGGATACCGTATCGAAGGCCTTCCTGAAGTCCAAGTAAACAACATCAACCCCTACTCCGGCATCCAGGTGCTTTGTAACCTGGTCATAGAAAGAGACTAGATTAGTCAGGCATGATCTACCTGCTACGAACCTGTGCTGGTTTCCCCTCAGCGTAATTTTTCCTGCTGGGCTCTCGCAAATGTGAGCCTTGATAATTTTTTCAAAGAACTTGCCTAGGATGGAGGTGAGACTGACTGGCCTATAGTTGCCTGGGTTTTCCTTCCTCCCCTTCTTGAAAATGGGGACCACATTGACCCTTTTCCAGTCCTCCAGGACCTGGCCCGTGTGCCATGAGCGTTCAAATATTCCCGCCAGTGGCTGCGCAATGATGTCAGCCAGTGCCTTCAGTACCCTTGGATGGAGGTCATCCGGGCCTGCCGACTTAAACGCATCCAGTTCCTCCAAGTGCCTCTGTATCATCTCAGGGTCTACACTTGGTAGTCTGGCATCTTGCTGCTGCCTCTCTACAATCCCAGTGAGAGCCTTGTCTTGCCCCTTGCTTAGGAAGACTGAGGCAAATAACTCATTGAGGAGTTCAGCCTTTTCCCCCCTGTCCGTCACCAATTGCTTATGCCCATCTAGTAGGAGTCCTATTCCATCCTGGACCTTCCTTTTACTCCCTATATATCTAAAAAACAATTTTTTGTTATCCTTAACTTGGGATGCCATCCTCAGCTCCATGGTAGCTTTGGCCTGTCTAACTGCCTCCCTACAAGCGTGAGCAGAGGAGGTATACTCCTCTTTAGTAATCTCTCCCCATTTCCACTTTTTATATGGCCCCCTTTTAGCCCATAGACTGCTCTGGATTTCTCTGGTCAGCCAAGGAAGCCTCTTGGCCCCTTTCCCCCTGCATTGGGATCGTTTCCCTCTGTGCCCGAAGGATCATTTCCTTAAGGCACAGCCACCCTTCCTGGGCTCCCAACTCTTTAAAACTCTTACTCTGCAGTGCGTCCTTGACTAAATGCCTGAGTTCATTGAAGTCAGCTTTCCTAAAGTCTAGCACTTTCACCCTACTAGTTACCTTACCCACTCGATGTCTTATGGTGAATTCTATTATTTAGTGATCACTGTCCCCCAGGTGACCACCGATCTGTAGGTCTCCTACCATGTCATCCCCCATTGCTAATACCAGGTCCAGTAAGGCATTCCCCCTAGTGGGACCATGTACCTCCTGCGTCAGATGGAGGTCCTGTACACAGGATAGGAACCTGCATGAACGGTGGGACTTTGCTGTCTGCGTCTCCCAGCAGATGTCTGGGTAGTTTAGGTCCCCTATGACTACCCCCTCCCTAGTTTTTATGGTCTCTGAGAGCTGCCTCAGGAGCCCCAAATCTAGTTCTTCCCCATGGTGTGGGGGTCTATAGCAGACCCCTACCACCAAATTCCTTTCTCCTCGACCTCCATGTAACCTAACCCACAATCCTTCTACTTTCTCCTCCTCCGATTCTGTTTTGATAAGAGTCGATGTATATCGCTCATCGACATAGCACGCCACACCTCCCCCTCTCTTCCCCACTCTATCCTTTCTGTACAGTTTATAACCCTCAATGTGTACCGCCCAGTCGTGGGAAGAATCCCACCAGGTTTCTGTTAGCCCTACTAAGTCGTAGGTGTTTTCTGCAAGCAGGAGTGCTAGTTCATCCTTCTTTCTCCCCATGCTCCTAGCATTAGTGTATAGGCACTTGAGCCCTGTGACTGGCGCCTTTGTTGCCCCCAGCTCTGATGCCCAAAGGACCCCTTATTGCTTACCTGGCTCTGATGCCCAAAGGGCCCCTTATTGCTTACAAATTTTAATTAACAAAATCCTGTACTGTGAGAGGTTGTCCAATGTTTGCCATTAAAGGCCTATTTCCAATTCTTTGTAACTGTGCAGAACATGAAATATTTTAGTTAACGTTTTTTGGTTTGGGTGCCTTTCTCATGTGTGTATGTGTATAGTTTTGTTTCATCTGAAATATTTCACTATTTTCTAAGAATGAGGTTAGAGCATGATGCATTGTGTTCCCCATCTGATAAAAACAATAGTTTTGAGACCCTTTTTCAAAGAAGACAAACAAACAAAAAAAAACTGCAGCAGCTATATGCTTTGAAGCAGGAATCAGAAATTTGACAAGGGACTAGTTTTGAGTCAAGGGTGTCCTTTTGCCGTTCCCATAAAAATGAACTTTTTCCAAATTTTAAGTGTCGGGGATGGCAGTGGGTGGTGGATGTGGGGAGGGTACTGTTTGCACATGCTCAGTCAGCATTTACTTAGAAACAAAGATCTTGTCTCCAGAAAGTCAATCTTCACTGAGCATGCTTCAACTTCTCACCCTTCCTAGTGCTGGTCAGGCATTGCACTCACCACCTGCAGAGCTCCTCCCTATGATCACATTTCTCATATGTCATCCTTACAAAATGACTGTATGTGCTCCAGACTAGGGCTACAGTGGCTCAGAAAGACAAACCTTGTAACTGTTGCTTTGCTTTGACCAGGGGTAGGCCCAGGCACCTGAACTGAGAGCAGGGAGTCTCTCTTGATCCTGTAACTCAAATGCAATGGGGATAAAAGCTGGAGTAAAAAGAAGGAAGAGGTGTAGATAGGGAGACAGCATGATACAGGGACTAGTATGGAGGAAATTGATAACTGGAGCCTGGGTCAGAGTGAACAATGATATAGGAGATAAGGAATTGGGGAGAGGGGGTATAAAATAACAGACTGAATTTGGACCCAAGTGAGAGAGTCGGGGACTGGAAGCCTTTGGGAGCTGGACTGGGGAGAGATGGATCACACAGAGGTTGGGGGAAGAGAATTAGCATTATATAAGGAAAGAGAGGAAGACTGGCAATGAAAAGAGAAAGATTGAGACTTGGACAGCAAACTCAAGGGGATGATTAGGACTGACTATGGAAGGAGGTTGGCATTTGGATCAAAAATGTGAAGAGTAGAGACTGACTAGCTCAGTGACAAGTGTTGGATTTGACACAGAGCCAAGGTAAGGAAGAGACCAGGTGGCACAAGGATAAGGTTAGAGGTTTAGGGCAAATGTGCAAGAATCTATTTACTAGAGCACATTTCCTTCTGGTGTCCAAAATGGCATCCAAGAACCCTGACTTCTGTTCCTTTGCTGGATGGTATCTGTGAAGCCCACTGGAAAAGTATGGGTCTTATCCTTATCTAGGGCTGATTCACACTGAGGGTTCAACCTACTACTACATTCAGGCACTCTGGTTTCTCTGATGGCAGAAGGCAGTGTATTGAATTAAAAGGTTCCAGCCTTGCAAATGACCCATGTGGACCTAATTATTGAAGCCAAATGATGAAATTTTTGTTTGTTCAGTTTGCATTTAGAAAGCGGGGTAATCATGCACCCAAAGCTATGTTGACAAAACATTAATGAGGTTGCTAAATTGAGTGCTCAAAAATTCAGACATGTCAGAATGAAAGTTGCTTGTGCAATTTTACTGTGACTCTTTGTATGCATTAAGGGATGTTATAATGGTCTATAATTGCATGAAAGGATACACTTTTTCTGCAAGACTTGTCTCATTCTCTGCAAAGAACAGGCACTGTTCAATTTAATGAGGAACTATTCAATATTTTGTTGTTGTTGCTCAATGAGAGTCCCCAGTCCTTAGTTATTGCTCATTATTCAAACTCCATTGTAAAGACATAATTTATTAATTTTTAACAGTGTTTCACAGATGTTCATTTGTCTTCACACAGCACATTTGAGGTTAGAAGATGGTAAAGGGAGGATACATAAAATGTTAAGATCTCTGGGATGTTCTTTGGGTTGATCTTGCCACATCTACTGAATTCCAGTGGTTTCCCTTTTGAAAAGGAATGGATTTTGTGACTTCTAGGAGATCTAAATGGAAAACAAAAAGCCCTGTACAACAGCTTTTTCTGGATTTTATTACACCATAATAAAGGGAGATGTTTTCTCAGCACCTCCTGTGGATTTCCTAACACTCTACTGGAATCAAGGGTTCTCTGATCAACCTCCAGGCAAACTCCTGAAAGTTTGACATGTCATGTAATTTAGCTAAGCTTGCAAATTTCTTACCTGATAACTCAAGGCTTGCAGAGAAGCATTGCTCTGATGTGTTGCTCTGCTGGTTTGCATCTCAGCACTAAGTGATGTGCTCAGATGGTGTGACTTCCTGTTGACAGAAGAATACCGATTTAGTTCACAACTTTTGCACTTGCATCCTTTTTTCATGGCTCCTTGTGAAACCAAGACTATTTTTACAGCTGCAATTACCAGACAAATATCAACAATCAGAGGCAAGGTCAATCTGTGTGGAATCTGCATTTGCAGTAACCCCAAAAGGAAAGAGGCCATACAGACTAGATGAAAGAATGGGTATGTACATTCTTCATTTCTCTTGTACTTCTATCTCTGCCCCTAATTTTAAAATATATATTAATCATAGTATAAGCATGTACAATCTACATGGAAAGATGTATTTAATGTGTGTGGGGGAACTGTACTGATTGTCTTATTGGGCTCCCTAACTGTGCTGAAATGGCCCCAAACAAAGAACAAAGGAGATTTAGTAGCACTCTATAAAACATGAATAATGAATACATGTTAAACTGAATTTAGGATAAAGAATGATGATACCACAAGGGTATTCTTAGAGTAAATCTATTTAAGTGATACTACAAGAATGGCTCACACAAAAGCAGCCAGCATGGATCAATGTATTTATTGGTCTCTGGTAATGTTAGGGCTACCGTATTTCCTTGAATCTAAGATGAGGTATTTTTTCCAAAACAACATTGGGAGGGGAGAAGGAAGTATCATCTTGGATTCAAATATCAGTCTGGAGCAACTCAGTCTGGCTTCGGCTCCCAGCTTTGAGCTTAACCTGGAGTTGAACCATTGTCTTTCCTGGGGTGAGGTTGTGCATGTGGCCAGAGTAAGGGGCTTGCAGTCAGGGGAGTGTGGGGAATACCACATGGTGGGCAGGATTTGGGCACATTGGGGTACATCCAGACAAGCCCACACATGCCTCTTGCAGCATCTCAAACCCCTTTGAGACGCTGCAAGAGTCAGAACAGTGCAGGACCAGGAAAAGGTTTCCCTCACTGCAAGTTTGCAGCATGGGGGAAAAATTAGACCCCTGGATATCCAGGGGTAAAAAAAAAAAAATGGAGCTAAATAAAGCATGGCATGGCCCTGGTCCCAGACCATGCCCTAAGGCATCCAGAGGCTGGGTCCTCCACAGAGATGCTCTGGCTGCTAGAGCATCTCTGTGGTTGGCTCTCATCCTGCTGCTGAAGCATGGTGCCTTCCCATGCAGGCAGTGTGCCAGCAGCAGGGTTCCAGTGCTAGTAAGTAAGGAGTTGGGGGGCTGAAGTAGGGGGGAAGGGACTATGGGGGGACCCCCGCTGGGCATGCTCACTCCCCCAGCCCCCTGATCCCTTCTCTGCCTGGCCCTGCCCCCACCTGCCTTTTGAGCCCCCCATCCCTTCCCTACCCAGCCCCATCTCCAGCCAGCTCCCCCAGCCCCCCCAATCCCTTCCCCACCCAGCCTCACCCCCTGCCTCCTCCCAAGCCCCCTGATTCCTGCCCTTCTCAGCCCCAGCCCTCACCAGCCCCACTGAGGCTCCTGATCCCTGCCCCCCCCAGCATCCCCACAATAAACAAACCCTGCCAACCCTGCCCTGGCATTTACTGGCAGTTCTAGCTTTCATCTGAGTCACTTGGGCCCTATCCATACAGTATGGGGCAGGGTGACAGCCCCAGCAGCCCTAGCCTGGACTCTGCTGCCCTGTGCTAACCTGTGTTGCCCGGGGGGGGGTCCTTGCCAGGAGGCCCCGGAGCCCACACAGCCCCTGCTCAGTGAATAGAGGCTTCCCCCCACCCTTTTTTAAAGTGCCAGTGCCTGCAGTTGGGGGGGGCAGTCATGGGGGGCTGAGGGTGTAGGTGGGGGATGGGGCCAATCAGGGCAGCCATTGGGGGGGTCTGCGGGGTGGGGGGGTGAGGATGGGTGGGGCAGCCATTGGGGGAGCTGTGGGAGCCGGTGGAGGATGGGGCCAGGTGAGGCAGCAATTCAGGGGCTGGGATGGGGCATGTGAGCCCTGCAGGGGGGTGGTAGCTCCTGCAGGGGCTATTTGGCCCCCGTTGGGTGTGCTGTTACCCCTGTGGAGAGGGTGTAATCCCTGTTGGGGGGCTGTAGCCCCTGTGGGGGGCATTAAAGCATATAGGTATTCAGAATTCATTTTATTATGATGATAGAGACCCTGGTAGGCATCCAAATTGCTTTAACACTGTACATATATCAATAAAACATGCCCAACTGATCGCTGTCTCTCCGTCTCTCACCCTCTCTCTCTCTCTCTCTCTCTCTATATATATATATATATAGTGGCCTTTTGTTTTAATCGTGGAGGAACATGGATTTCAGGGTATTTAACAGAGTGACTTTGGGATTTTTTTTATCAGGGATTTTTCAGTTTTCCAATAGGAACACCAGAATTCCTGCTAGGGAGGCCAGTGGCAGGACCCTGCCTGCTCAGAGCTGGCATCTTGGATCCAGCTGAAGGTGCCTGACCTCCTGGCCAACTGAGGCCAGGAGAACATGCTTTGACAGTTCGAAGTAGGACACCACACTGGGAATATCTTCTGGGTGATAGCTACCCAAATGGCCTGGCAGGGGTACACATGGCAGTACTGCCCCACAAAGGTCAACCCTGTAGACAGAGGCCACTGGAAGCTGGCCCAGAGGGGCAGATGCCTCTACTGGCTGTTCAGTCCCCATCTGGGTCTGGAGGTTGTGCAGCAGGTCACAACCAGGCAGCAGCCCCCACTGCCAGACTGCTGCAGTGGGTAGAGGGTGCAGGGAACTCTCAGGGCTGCTTCAGCAGTCCAGCTGGCACAAGGGATAGTGTCCCTAGGTGCCAATTGGCTGGGCCCCAGAAGCTCCTGAGAGCAAGTAGCCCTGAGATACTTGCCAGTGCAGATTTTTATACCGATGGGGCCAGGACAGGGAAGGTTTTTATACTGTTGGGGACAGCATGGGTGCTGGCCCTGGGCTCTAGCTCCCCCTGGCTGCATATTTGGGAGGAGCCAGGCAGGGTTATTTTGCCCTAAGTGGCACAATTTTCTCCACAACAAAGTGCATGTCCAAGCATGTGTGCTGAGGCAAAGATTTGCACCATTTCTATTTGAGCTGCTGCAAGCACACATAGATTCATAGATTCATAGATGCTAGGGTCGGAAGGGACCTCAATAGATCATCGAGTCCGACCCCCTGTATAGGCAGGAAAGAGTGCTGGGTCTAGATGACCCCAGCTAGATGCCTATCTAGCCCCCTCTTGAAGACCCTCAGGGTAGAGGAGAGTACCACCTCCCTTGGGAGCCCATTCCAGACCTTGGCCACTCTAACTGTGAAGAAGTTCTTCCTAATGTCTAGTCTAAATCTGCTCTCTGCTAGCTTGAGGCCATTATTTCTTGTAACCCCCTGGGGTACCTTGGTGAATAAAACCTCACCAATTCCCTTCTGTGCCCCCGTGATGAACTTATAGGCAGCCACAAGGTCACCACACGTGCTTGCATGTGTGGATGCACCCATGGTGTGCAGCTTGGGGGAGACTATCCCATCTGTCTCCCCCCTCTCTACCCCACTGCTTACCTTCTGCTCTGGTTCTAGCCATGACCTAGCCAGGCCCAGAGCTTCTGCGTCTCTTTCTCCCTGGCCAGGCAGGGTGAAGCCAGGTTGGAGCCACTGCTTCTGCTGCTGACTGCCTTGGAGTTGCAGCAGAGCAGCAAAAGTTAAGTGGCATGGGGAAGGAACAGGGAAGGCACAGAAGAGGGACAGGTGGCAGGGGTCAGGTATAGGAAGAATAGGACTTGACAAATTATAAGTTTGGTTTCCCCTACATACTTTTTACTAGGTAAACAATTCTTTGTCACTTGGATAAAACCATCTCCCTGAACAATTGGTAGTTGCCAATATGCACCTTTCAGCAAAATGCTGGGTGGAATGAATCTGTCAGCCACTGTAGAATTTCTGTCAGTAAACCTACCTACTTTAGTCATATCTGTGATGAACTGAATTAAGCATTTTCTCATGAACTGGCTTGATCTTTCACTGTTGACCTTTGCAGTAGTGGCACTGGTGGCCTTACGGAGACTGTCCTCATACTCTTCAATGACTTGAAGTACAGGTAGGTAGTGAAAGGGTCTAAAATAGCTCTAGTGAAGTCCAGAGTATGGTATGATTTTAATGTGAAGGAGATTGATACAGTGTGGTTAAATGTTTTAACTAGGCCTATGTTGTGTCTCCAGGCTCTAGGGATTGTTTTCCAGCAGAAATTGCTTTACCCCAGTGATTCTCTAGAATGGACCTAACCAATAAGAATATTTTGTCTGAGAGCTATGAATATCCTAGCAATGATGACATGTGGTTCACTTTATTATCTGTTTTCTGAGATGGCAATGAGAAGCATAGAAAAACATACTCTTTCATAATAAGGAAATCCACTACTGACATTAATAGCAAAAATCTGAATAATGTATAGGACCAAAAAGTGCACACTAGTTATCTGTGCACTTTGACTTCAGCAATCGTTTTGAGTAGAATGGAAATATTTTTCATCATCTGGTTACAGTTGACATAGCCATGAACTTTAGAATGCTTGTAACATACCTTAGTCTTGGATACCAAAATGGTCACTACATTAGAGATTATTACAACATTTTCATTATTGGCTTTTGTCATTTCTTGTTAAGGAAATATTTCTTGCTTCTTTACTTTTGCTGGCTGATGGCTATGGCCAGTATGGTGACATACAGTATGGATAATTATTAATTCCCAGGATGCTATGAAAGCCAGCTAATATACACAGGGTTTTTTTTTTAAACTTTTTGTTGCTAATTTATATTCAGACTTCATAATTCATTTACACACATGTGATGTCCTGACACTTGTGTGATTTGAAAAATCCCCTGACACATTTTGGAAATATCTGGGGATCTATACAGGTATCATTATTATTTGCTGAGCTATCAGTCTTAAGGAAAAAAAGAGGATGAGAGACAGCCAGGACATATTTCTAAAGACATTTCTTAAAGACAGGATTTGGATATATGTTTCAATAGATTTTATTTAGCTCATCAAGGCACATATGGTTTACCCCCTCTTTGTTTTTGTCATAACCCAATGATTTTTAGTGCCTTGGCACATTGGAATTTTCCCGCCACATTAGAGCTTCTTTACACGGTAGAATTTCCTGCTGCAAAGAGGAAACTCCGGTGCAAAAAGTTTCCCGCCATTTGTATGTAAATTCGCACCCCATTATTGGCTGATTCTAAATTATTCCTACTTGACAGCTAGTAATTGGCTCACTAGCCATATAAAAACCCGCGCGACTTCCGCCCAAGTCGGAGAACTTTGAGCACGCTGCAGAGTGACTTAAAAGAATTCCTGACTTGTGGCAGAGTGAATCGATAGCCTGATCAACTATCGATTTTTCTCCCCGTCGCCAAACGCTTATCCCAGATATACCCTTTCCCTGCATGCCCGGTTCGTTTGTGGACTCACTGGCTCGGGTTTTTGCCAGTTGGAGCAACTCGTTGCAACTACGCAAGCAGCCTTTACAGCCTGCGTCGCAGCCACCAGCGGCGTAAGTAAAAGCTTTTTTTCCAACCAATACGCTGTCTCGCCTCTCCATCCACCAGCCTGCCTGATGTTCGCTTAATTAACCAGCGTTTCCCTCGGTCGGTTCTTCCCGGCCGAGACAGTTTTAAGTATTACTTAATTTGGAGGGATTCTCATTGAGGAGGTAATACAGTACTTTTTCTTTTATTAATAAGGGAAAATCTGATTATTATTTACCTTGCTGTCCAGCTACTTAGAACACTGATCATGTGTATAGGGATGTTGCCTGAAATGAAATTATTTAATTTGGACATTCCTTAGACCAAGTTATGCTCAGTTATATGGGTGCAACAGTAGGGGGAGGAGGGAATCTATGTCTACAGAATGTGTCATCTTACCTCCCATGTGACAGGATACATGAATAGTGTACTTAAGAACAGTGCTTATCCACTCTTTAATAGTAAGGCAATAAATGGACAGGGACTCAAGTACCCTGTGCATAATAGTTTCATAGAATACACAATGATTGTGTATGTATATAGTTTCATATATCCATACACAATATGGATATACCCATAGTAAAATACATAAGTGAAAATGGTGAAACTGTGGTTTTGCAAGCTCACAACAGAGCCAAAACTTCTTCTATCAAACTAAAAGCATTACAAATATATGATCTGCTAGTCTTTAAATGATACAATAACAGTAAAAGAAAATAGTTTTGTACTGTTTGGCAGAGCACATTTGGGTATCTGCCACTTTAAGAGCGTGACGCGGCAACCGGCAGGTGTGGCCCCAGCTCTGATGAGCAGTCATTTTAAGAAGAGGCTAACAGGGCTGGAGTCAGTAGTCTGCTGCCTGGCACTGAGGAAACAACATCTCAACATCAGTGGAGCTGCTGCTCTGATAATACAAGAAGGTAAGGGCAGGAGCTTTTGGGGGAGGCTCTTGGTCCTGGGCTTGACCTAAAACTGCACCCTGCTGGGGAAGGGTGGTCTGATGGGGCTCCTAGTGGTGTGGAAGACCCCAGAAAATGCCAGGCTAGTTACCTCCCCAGTGAAAGGTGAGGAGGGGCACCGTAACCCCAGCCCCTGACTTCAGGTGGGTTATTTATCATCAGTGGCAGTAGAGGGCTAGGCAGACCCCAGTGTGATACCTGAGCCCTTGTGCAGTACAAGACCCTGGAGAGTAGATAGTGGGTCCAGGCATGGCTGTGGCCACCTAAGCCTGTGTCAGGTACAGGACCCAAGAGAGTGAGAGTGCTGGGCCAGGCATGCTGATGAGTGGCATCTGAGCCTGCAGGGGTGTTTGACCCCAGGCCCCAGCCTAGGGGTGGAGTATGTGCTTCAGTGGAGGCAGAGGTGCAGAGCAGGGTGCAGAGGGACACCTGGCTGCCTGCACCAGAGGGGCAGTTGGGAGGCCCCAAAGAGAGGGATTAGTTGAGAGGGGTAGTACTGAGGCCCTGTGAATGCGGGGGGGGGGGGGGGGGCTTAGCACCTTTCACCCTGTGAGGAAGGGGCATGAAGTGGATCCCCGAGTGAGCAGGGGGCTTGAGAGTAGGTCCTGTCAGCATGGGGTCCAACGTGGGTCCAGGTAAGCCTTCAGACACCTGAGGCCACAGGTGGGCTGGAGGCCAATTGGGTGAGGCAGCTGAGGAAGAGCAACAAGTAAACAACAGGGTGAGGTAGGAGCCCCTGATTTGAGAGCAGCTGGGTGAGAGACCAGAGGCAGTTAGTCCAGTGTTCTGCAAACTGCCCAGCACACTCAGCTGAGGGCTGCAGGAGAGGCCCAAGAGGCTGCATGCTTGCTGTCTGGGAAGTGCAGGGAAACAAGCTCAAGGACCCTCCAGGTGAGGCCAGGGTGAGTGTGGCCCCAGGAAAAAGGAGGGGTGCTATGAGAGTGGCCCCAAAAAGGGTCAGTATGAGCGAGACCATGTGAGACTCAGTGGAGTGAGAGAGACCTCAGTGAGAGGGAGGTGGTACAAGTGTGGCCCGTAATGGGGCAGAACACAAGACACCTAACACTGTTCTGAGTTGGACCTGGCCTCAGGCCGGAGCAGAGCACAGCTGTTAGAAACATCAGTGAGGCTTGGGATGCAGTACAGGGGTGGTTGGAGCTGCATACCTAGGCCCAGGAGAACAGGGCATTCAAAGGGGAGCCTCCCTCCTAATTAAGACCCCAATCACTTAACAACAAGGCATGATGGACAAGAGAGCTGGGATTAGAACTGGTAGACTAGAGGGGCCTGGGCTAAAGAACTGAGGCTCAGGGGTAACTTTAGGTTAATTGATCTTAATTGGTTAAAAGATGATGCCCAAAACCTGCAGAACAGGGGATGCCTGCACAGAGGCTGGGACTGGAGCCAGAGCTACGGGGGAGCTGAAAAGGTAGGTGGGGAGAGGGAAAATGGGACTAAGGGAAGTGTGGGTGTTAAAGAGGGGCTCTGGGTGTGGGGAGGGCAGTAGGTGCTGGGAGCTGGAGAAAACTGCAGGACAGCCACGAGGAGCTGGGAAGCTACAGGGGTAGAGGGGAGGACTACAGAAGGTGTGGGGGAAGCCTGAAAACAGAGAGACAGACAACAGAAAATCACATGAAAAGCAGCAGGAGAGACTGAAATGTGGCAGGTAAGCGGGAAAGCAGAGAAAGGAAGCAGAAAGTTGCAGGAAAAAGGCAGTAGTAATTGAGAGGAGATTGGGAAACTAATGGAGAGGGGTGGGGGCTGGAGCTGAGAGAGAGAACAAGACTGGAATTTAACATAAGGAAGGGACTGGGATTCAGTAAAACATGACCCAACTTGGGGTTGCAAATGACAGTGGTTTTATTGAACAGGGGAGATGGTGACACAATGCCAAATTGGTTCCCTTGCACCCACACACCCACAATGGCAGTAGGGGTTAGAGAGGCTTGGTGCAGGGGATGAAGTCCACTGAAAACCAGGAGGAGAGAAGGAGAGAGTCCAAATTGTAGGAGGAGGTGTGAAGGTAATATCTACCTATCCAGGATGGAAAGGGGTCCTTGTCCAGTAGGTGTTGTCCAGAGGGGGGTCGCCGGCAGGGCTTCTGGGTGGATAGGTGGTGTGGCATGGTGCTGGTCCAGATGGAAAGGGCATCCCACTGGGTCTGTCTTCACTGCCCCTTTTTATAGGGGCAGACCTTGTGTGACCCTAGTGACAGGAGGCATGCCCAGGCAAGGGTCAGCCCCTGGCGTACTGAGCATGTGTGCTCCATGCAGGGATGTGCAGTTTTGGGTGTCTGTAATGGTGGGGTACAATGGTAGAGTTGCTGGTTCTGCAGGTTCTTTTTCATAGATTTCATAGACATTAGGGCTGGAAGGGACCTCGGAAGATCATCGAGTCCAGCCCCCTGCCCAAAGGGCAGGAAGTCAGCTGGGGTCATAGGATCCCAGCAAGATAAGCATCCAGTTTGCTCTTGAAGGTGTTCAATGTAGGCGCTTGAACCACCTCCGGTGGCAGGCTGTTCCAGACCTTGGGGGCTCGGACAGTAAAGAAATTCTTCCTTATGTCCAGCCTGAAATGGTCTTGTAGTAGTTTATGACCATTCGACCTAGTCATCATCCCTTGGGGCAATCTGGTGAACAAATGTTCCCCCAAATACTGGTGGTCGCCCCTGATAAACTTATAGGTGGCCATCAGATCACCCCTGAGCCTGAGCTTTTCCAGGCTAAAGAGCCCCAGGGCTCTCAGCCTGTCATCGTAGGGTCTGCTTCCCTGACCTGATCATGCGCATGGCTCTTCTCTGCACTCTCTCAAGCTTCTCCACATCCTTTTTGAATTGTGGAGCCCAAAACTGGACGCAGTACTCCAGCTGCAGCCTCACTAAGGCCGAGTACAAGGGGAGAATGACGTCCCAGGATTTGCTTTTTTGTCTTTCAAATGTTAGGTTCCTGTCTCTGTTCCTGCGTGAGGTCTGTGGTTCCTGGATGAATCAATGTGATGTGATGGCCCAGTCCTTACAGGCCATTCAGTAGAGGCCTACTACCATTATATTTCAGTCATTCCCAATCACTCTCATTCATCTGGGAATCAATTTACATGGGAGGGTTACGTGACTCATACAGTTGCAACATGGGATGCCCAGGCAGAGGACAGAAGATGGAGGCTTGACGTATAAAATGGAAACTTCACATGACTTTGGTTCACTTACAAACACAGGCCTAAACCATACAATATCCATATGAAACAATAAAAATCAGTACAAAAATGATGATAATACAATATACAACAGTAAGAATCAATACAAAACCTAATAATAATACAATATAAAACAGTGGATATCCAAAACCAAAAGCTTGCTACCAAAATAAAAATGTTATCGCTTATCCTAAGTCTAAGCTCACTTATACTTAGCTATAGGGAAAAGAGAAGGAGAGAAAAGGTCAGAAATGGCTGGGGAAGGGGAGGGAATGCATTTTAAAATAAATACCCCCCCCCCAAAAAAAAACAAAAAAAAAAACTGGGGGATTTGCTACAACATAGACCGGTATCTGCCATTTTTAAAGCATTCTAAGTTGACCCAAGATTGATGTGGTATCAGACTAAAGTGCTTTAGGTTGGAGCTCTTTATTGAATGTCTGTACCACATCCCATCCCAAGTTGAGGTAGGTTTCATTATGCTGGCATCTCTTATAGAGCACCTCGCTAGCCTCAGGTGGTGTTTGCTCCAAGCTTGCACTGACCCGACGCAGCCCTGCCCCTTTACAGCCACAGAGGAGCCTTTTCATAGAAGTAGGGTCAGAAGGGACCTTGTAGATCTTCAAGTCCGACCCCCTGCCTGGGCAGGAGGAAAAACTGGGCTTAATTGACGCCAGTCAGGTAGGCATCAAGCCGCTTCTTAAAGACCCCCTAGGGTAGGAGCCAGCACCACTTCCCTTGGAAGTTGGTTCCAGATCCTAACTGCCCTTACTGTGAAGTAGTTCTTATGGATGTCTAATCTAAACCTACTCTCCAACAACTTGTGGCCCTTATTCCTTGTTATCCTGGGGGGGGCTAGGGGAAACAAGGTCTTCTCCCAAACCCTTCTGGTCCCTCCTAGTGAGTTTATAGACGGTCAGAAGGTACCCCCTCAGCCTCCTCTTGTGAAGGCTGAACAGGTTCAGGTCCCGTAGCCTCTCATTGTAGGGTCTGCCCTGCTGTCCCCGGATCATGCTGGTGGCCCTCCTCTGGACCCTTTCAATGTTGTCCACATCCCTCTTGAAGTGGGGTGCCCAGAACTGGACACAGTACTCCAGCTGTGGCCTGACCAGTGTCGCGTAGAGGGGGAGGATCACCTCCTTGGACCTACTTGAGATGCATCTGTGGATGCACAATAGGGTCTAGTTAGCCCTGCTGACTGTGACCTCGCATTCTCGGCCCATGTTCATCTTGGAGTCAGTGATGACTCCAAGATCCCTTTCTGCCTCCGTGCTCTCAAGAAGGGAGTTTCCCATCTTATAAGTGTGCTGCTGGTTACTACTGCCCAAGTGCAGCACCCTGCACTTGTTAGTATTGAAATGCATCCTGTTTTTGTTAGCCCACCCCTGCAATCTATCCAGGTCTTTCTGCAGTCTTTCCCTCCCTACTAACGTGCCCACCGCACCCCAAATTTTGGTATCATCAACAAATTTGAACATGTTGCTTTTCACCCCGTCGTCCAAATCACTGATGAAGAAATTGAATGGTGTGGGCCCAAGGACTGAGCCCTGGGGGACTCCGCTGCCCACTTCCCCCCAGGTCGAATATGACCCATCCACCACCACCCTTTGAGTATGACCCTTCAGCCAATTTGCAATCCATTTGACCATGTAGGCATTGATGCCACAGTCGCCTAGTTTTTTAATGAGGATGGGGTTGTCGACAGTGTCAAAGGCCTTGCTGAAGTCCAGAAAGACTACACCCACGGCGACACCTGCATCCAATGCTTTTGTGACCTGATCATAAGAGGCAATCAGGTTGGTCTGACATAATGTGCCCCTAGTGAAACCGTGCTGGTTGACCTTAAGCATCATCCCCGATGCCGGCCCATCACAGATGTGCTCCTTGATGATCTTCTCAAAGAGTTTCCCCAGGATTGAGGTAAAACTGACGGGCCTATAGTTGCCCGGGTCCTCCCTCCTCCCTTTTTTAAAGACGGGGACCACATTGGCTATCTTCCAATCATCTGGCGCCTGGTCCGAGCACCACAAGCGCTTGTAAAGCCATGCCAAGGGCCCTGCAATAACCCCTGCTATCTCCCTCAACACCCTGGGGTGGAGAGCATCTGGACCTGCTGATTAGAACACATCCAGCCCCTCCAGAAGCACTCTAACCAGGTCCTCCTCAACCTTAGGTCTGGAGGCATTTCCCCTCAAGTCCATCTTCAATCACAGTGGGGGAGTCCCAGTCCCTGCACAAGAAAACGGAAGTGAAGAATTTGTTAAAGAGGTCTGCTTTCTCTGGTGCAACCACCAGCTTGCCCAGCATATCTTGTAGGGGCCCCGCATTTCCTGGTGCTGCCTTCATCCTCCCTATATATTTGAAAAAGGACTTTTTATTATCTTTGATCTTGGATGCTAGTCCTAGCTCTATGTCTGCCTTAGCCTTCCTAACAGCCCCCCTACAGGCCCAAGCAGTGGAGGTATATTCCTCCTTGGAGATAGTCCCCCTTCCCCCTTTCCACTGGGTGTACACCACGTTTTTGGCAACCAGGCATTCCTGGACGTCCTTGGCGAGCCAGGGAGGCTTTTGGGCACTCTTGCCCCCCTTGTTTCCTGTTGGGATCGTCACCCCTTGGGCCCTGAGTATCGTCTCCTTAAGGAACGACCACTCATCTTGGGCACTGAGTTTCCCTGCCCTCGAGAACCCCAGTACCTCTCCCACCAATCTCCTCAACTCGTTGAAGTTGACCATCTTGAAGTCTAGGGCTACCGCCTTGCTGCAGGCCCTTGTCACCCTGCGCTGGATGATGAATTCCAGCAAGCAATGATTTTCTGTCTCTTCCTCACACAGCCGGGCATGGGGGTATGGGAATAGAGCCTCTCTGCTATGCAGATCTCTACCCCTCCTCAAGCTTGTAGGCATGGGTCTTGGTGGGTACCAGGCCAGGTCCATATGGCAGAGAGGCTCCTCCACCCTTCCCTAGCCACATTTCTCAGTGTAGTGAAAAGCAGAGCAGATTTAAGCTGCAGGTCCTAGGTGCACATGGGGGAATGGAGCCTCTCTGCCTTGTAGACCCATGCTCACAAATTTGTGGGAGGGGGATCTATGCAGCAGAGACTCTCCTGCCCCCCCAGCCACAATTCCCAACATGGTGAAAAGCAGTGCAGCCCCAAGCCACAGCTAGGAGTACAGAGCCTCTCTCCCATGTGGTTTACCACCCCCTCAGCTTGTTCAGTCCCAACCTAATCTAGATTGCTTTGAGTAAAGTGCTATACTTAGAGTGTTTCTGCCTCAGGCTTTTTGAACATCTGTACTTAGCTTGTGTGTCTTGGAGAACATGCAGACACTACAGTTTTTTTATATTGACCTAACCAGGGTTAAGTCAATTTAAATGTCACTCTGTACTTAGGTTCAGGGAGATTAGGGAAAACATGGCCAGCCTGATCTAAATTAGTTGATCTAAGGTGGTATACTAAATTAAAATTGAGCTAACCCAATGTACTGAACATCTGGACAGAATTAGATTGCAGCCTGTACATATTCAGGTCTGGGAAAGCTAAGCTGCTTCCCCCAGCCCTTGGGTTGCACTTTTCCCTATGCTCCCCTCTTCCCACCCCTCCCCAACCTCCACACCCTAACCAGGATATTTTTAGCTTCTGAAATCTGCCAGAGACCCATCATCCTCCCAGTCCCCCTGATTTTGCCCACCCCTCCAGGAACCCTGACTTGCTTCAGTCATGTTCCTTATCTGCTCCTGGAATCACTGAATGTCTACACAATTGGGACCCAATCTATGATCACCTGGCTAAGTAGATTGCATTTTGGGAACATATGCACATACCTATGGTCACCAGTAATAAGGCAGGTGACAGATAAAAAAAAAAAAAAAGTACCAACAGCCAGTCCTTTGTACACTAACAAGAGTATGACTACAAAGCCTTGCCATGTCTGTATTAAACCAGAGTCAACAACAAAATTTACAGAGGTCAAAGAGAATTGAGCATGTTGGATGTTGCCAAGGTTGCCTTACAGCAGCCTTTTCTAACCATCTTTTACTAGACTCTACAACTGAGGCAGATGGCAACTGGCAAGACTTTCAGCTCCTCAGGGGAAGGCTCCTAGTCCAAGAGTGGGACATTAATTTCTTTATGGAAACTGGCATCTATTCTTGAGGAGATATTGACAACTGTTTCTAGCAATAGTTTCAGTACTCCTATCTTTTCACCAAGGAAAGAAGGTATGGGCCTAACTGTCAATATAATTTGTACATTGGGAGGTATATATGTCCCAGTACCTGAGTTGAAAAATAGTAAAAGAATCTCAAGCAGAGAAAGCTTGGCAGGGATGTGCAGGCTTGGAAACAGGCTTTGCCTCTGACTTTTATCCTGCTTTCCAGCAGGAAATGCTCAACTCTGTAAGAGCATGCAAACAACCCCGGTCAACAAGGTCCTTTGCCATCCCAAACAGTTTTGCTGATCAAACTTTTGCAGATAACATGTGGAAAACAAAGATGTTTTGCTTTATGCTGCATAGCCACAACCTAAGAAGTCAGAATGTTTTTCTTGCAGTCTTTTAGCATGCCGTTAGAGTGAAAAATTATCAGGTGAACTAATTTGAATTTTAGGCTAGCATTTGATTTTGTATATTTAATTTAGCAACACTTTCTGATCCAGCTTGAAACTATGCAAACTCTTTAAAAATTTTTTTTTTACTGTGGATCTATTTTTCTTGCAATAAATGTGGAGTTCTGCTGGTATTGTGATTCATTCTAATCATTGAGAGTGTAAAAGCCTTTCTTGTTGATTGATAGCTTTTGAAGTACTCAGCACATTAAGCAATGGCATAATTTTTTCTAATGGCTGGTTGGTAGAGAATAGTATTACACTTTAATTTTGGAAAAATAAATTATGGAATTGAATATTGAGACAAATATAATTAAATCAATTTTGCTGGATTTAATTATATAATGAGAATGGCTATCCAGACAATTATTAACTAATTACATGAACTGTAATTCTATTGAAGAGTCATGCATTTTTTTTGTGTGTGTGATTCTTATGATAAATGGTCTCTATACAGAAGACGGCACATACATAGAATAAACTAATATCCATTTATCTTCATGCTATGAATCAATGGCCTCTGTAACTTATAGATGGAAGCCGTTTTTGGTTATGTGTGTGTGTGGGGGGGGGGGGGGGTTGTTTTTTTTTTAAAGATATTTGTTAGCTTACATTCCTAGCTATCGTAATTGCCCTGCTTTGCTCTTAAGGCATTTTTAAGAGTTCTTCTATATCTACTTGGATTCTGCCTGCAATGCAAACAAAATATTAAATATAACACAAGACATGCAGGTGGTAAAAAGCAATATTATTCAGACCTTTTGTTATTGATATCACTAGCACCATGCATTATGGAAACTATGATGCATAGCCTGCAATTTATATAGATAAGATCAGCTGCTTATAGTTTCACTTCAGATGAAAACAATAAAAAGTATTGTAAATAAACCTAGTCTTGGGCACTACCTGTATTTTTAATAATTTTCTGGATTTGCTTATTCACTTGCAGATTTCATTCACCAGAATATTTGTGGAAATAGAAATGTTAGGAGTGATTAGAGTGAATATGCACCTTTTTCATAAGGAATGAAGTATAATGCTATATTGAAAATGCTCTGCATTTTCAGCTGCACATCCAGTGCTCCCCAAAGTCCTATACTATACTTTTTCTATAACTTATATTATAGTAAAAGTTGCAAACATTTGCACAGATTTTCCTAATTAAACTTGCAAGTAAAATCTATCTTTTATTTCTCAAGATTTTTTTTTGTTTTGATTTGCTTTTCCAGTCAAGAAATAAGAATTAACTTGAGATGACTTAGGTGAGTGACAAGTCTCAGAGAGTGCTTAGTAAATATTTATAAAATCTATCTGGCAAACAAACCACAGGCTAATATGATTCAGGCACAGTATGTGTCAAACAACTCTAAACATAGGCAGGTTCTAGAAATCTGACCTGCTTGCCAAAATAGAAAGGAAAGCCCAAAAAGACTAGAAAATTATTTTGTAGTCGGTATTTGGCAAAACCTAATCATAGTAGTAGGGTACTATGTGTGATTCATATATGGCTCTCTTTGGCAGACCTGTAATTCCTCGTCTTCCAGTATGCTGAGAGACTGTACAGATTGCTCGTCTCTACTGATAGCACAGTTTATTCCATCTCTTTTGGTGGACCCATTCTGTGGTGCAAAGAATACAGAAAAAATCAGATTCCCTGGTCTGGTTTAACAACCTTGAATACTGATTGTGATAGTAGTAAAATATCTGCACCACAGTAGATAACTTGACCTATAATTCAAGATAGCAGTGATAGTTCTTTGTAAAATGTGTTTTAATACATGTAAAAATGCAGACAAATGATCCTACTGAAATCATCCTCTGCTTTTGTTGTGAGACCGTTTCATCTGTTGCAAGGTTTGGCAGCATTGCTGTTCAGTACAGTTAGTTCTGTTTGAGAACTAGAAAAAGTTATCCAGTGAGAAACTTGAGTGAAAGGTAAGAATTG